>NC_067399.1:379636266-380855016 GCF_016432865.1 Antechinus flavipes
TTCAATCAAAATGGTTCAAATCCGGAGTCAATAACTATTTGTGTAACTGTGGGCAAGTCTCAATCTCTGTCAGCTTATATTTCTTTACCTATAAAATGGGGATGTTTCTACTTGTCAAGGTTCTTGTAAGGATTAAATGAATTAATATTAATAAAATGTATATTTTAATAATAAAATTTTCCTTAAAAGTTAGCTATTTTATTGTTATTTGTTATTAGGATAAGGTTATAATTGGGGTAAAGGTTGTGGACAGGGCAATAGACAAAATATAGCATCAATTAAACATTTAAAAATATATATGAAAGAAGTCCAGAAAAACAGACTCAAGAAGGACAATTTTGTTAATATCAGGTCAGATTTAACATATATTTGCAAAAAACTATCTAATGTAAGTCTGCAGTTTTATAAATATTCTTATTTTTCTGTTCTTCTTTGTAGATTATAATATCCACATGTGCTGATTTTACATTTAAAGCTTAGCTCTGATATTCTATAAGTTAATGAATGATTATGATCCTAGAGTCACTTATGACAGTCTTATTTGATAAGTCTGATTAATTCTCGTACCAAAGACTTTTGTGCGTTTTATTTGTTATTAGTTCTCATATTAGGGCAAGTGGCTTGATGAGGAAAGGAGACTTAGCATTTACATAGTACCTACTATGTGTCAGGCACTGTGCTGAATGATTTTTTACAAATATCTTCTCATTTGATCCTCACAACAATTCTATCAGGAAGGTGCTATTATCATCTTCATTTGACAGTTGTGAAAACAGAAACAAACAGAGCTGAAGTATCTTTCCCAGAGTCAAACAGCTAGTAAGTATCTGAAGCTAATTTGAATTTAGATCTTCATGACTTCAGACCCATCACTCTATTCACTAAGCCAATATCTGCTTCATTGTTGTTTGATTGTTTCAGTTTTGTCCAATCCTTCGAGGTTCCATTTGGGAGTTTCTTGGCAAAGGAAAGTATTTCTTTAGTCAGCTTATTGTATAGACAAGGAAACTGAGGTAAATAGAATTATGTGACTTGCTCTGGGTCACACAGCTAGTTAATGTCTGAGGTCAGATTTGAACTCAAAAAGATGAGTCTTCCTTGTCTCCAGGCTTGGTGCTTTATCCCCTACATCACTTCACTGTTCAGTGGCCAAAATATATTGGGTCTGGAATTAGAAAACATAAGTTTAAATCTTGCTTCTCTCATTTACTATTCTTGTGACCCAGGATAATTTTCTCTCTCTAGGTCTCAGTTTCCTCATCTACAGAAGGAAGGGGATTGGGTTGGATAGTTTCTGAGGTTTCTTCCAACACGATTTGGTGATGTCCAGGAGTGCTTGCCATGATACTGAAGAAGGACATTCATCTTCCCAAGATAAGAGGCTCTGTCTACACATCTAAGGACAGCAGCATAATTGAAGAAGCCAGGATGAACTTGGGGGAAGATTTCCCAGAGGTTAGTAAGCAAAAGTAATTGTGAACCCTGCTAAGATTAGAGTCAGATTCTAAGAAAATCCCTCTATCAGTATCTTCTGGGAACCAGATGAATTTCAGCCTTTCATATAGGCAGATGTGCTACATGCTGTTGATTGGAAGAGAAGGAAGAGGGTGGAAAAGATGAGAAATGTTTCACTCTATATTCCTAGTAGCTTCCCCTTTCGAGACTGGAGGAAATGAAGTCGGCTTGTTTTCTTCTAATGAAATCTTTATAATTCCTCAAAGGAGGGCTGGCCTGTGCAGGTTATTGCTTATGAAAAGGTTCAAAGTCGAGTCTTTTTGGCCAATTATTTCACTCTGTACTCTGTTAAATTATCTTTGATTTGAAGGATATGTGATTTCTTTTCTGTGGCTACTCCCTCAACCAATGGGGAACTCTGCCCTCCTCTGTTCTTTTAGACTGGTAAACAGTCTGTTGTAACCGAAGGCCTGCCACAGGTCTTAGCCCTTCTGTACAAAAGCTTCTCTTCTTACTTAATCATGTAAGCTGCCCATATGCTTGCTTGCCAGGTGAATCTTTGAATGTCTAATGTATTCTTTGATCCTATTTTAAGATCATGTTAAAAACAATGATTCCTATACTATTTTTATAGTTCTCTAAAAATTTACAATTCTGTGAAGTAGCAAAGAAAATATATACTGTTCACATTTTACACAAGGAAAGCAAAGAGATTAAGTGATTAGTGTAGTCACACCAGTTATAAGCACCCAAAGTGAGAGCTGAACTCAGATTCTCAGACTCCAGAGAGCTCATAGTCTTTCCACTACATCCCACTGGTAAGTCACTTAGTTTTATGTATGCCAAAGGATCTAGATTCTAATACCAGCATTGATAGTTACAACCAATATGAAAAATCTTTGAGACTCAGTTTCTTCTTCTGAAAATGGGAAGCTTGGATTTGATGATCTTTTCTGGCTCCAGATCCTTTTATATAAATTACTTGAGAAGCTTTTCTTTCTTCTTACATGAGCTTTTATACTTCCTCATTTTAATCCAGACCAAAAGGTTCAAAATGAGACATGATGCAGCCTTTGTGTTTTAAGTATATGTTTGTCTGGCTAGACAGAATAATCCCTACTATGCTGTCTGGGGGACGCTCAGGTGACTCTAGGGAGGGGTGGAGATTGTCCCACTGGAGTTTCTGAATTCGGGCAGAATTTCAGAAGTAATGAATGCATTCACAAGGGAACTTGCTGTCTCATGATCATGATCACCTTTTTGTCTGACTGTTGGGGAGCCCCTCCCATGAGCCTCCTTTCGACCTCTTTTGGTCCCCTGTTTAAACCTCTCTCTGGTTTGAATACCTCTGTGACTTTTTTTTTTGGTGTTGGATTCTTCATTCTCTTCATTTTCATGTTGTTAATAGCAGCTTGAAATACACAGGGTTAAACATTAATTAAACTTGCACTGAGCTTTTCATATAATAGTTGCTTTATAATTGTTTATTGAATGAGTGAATGAGTAAATGGTTCTTTTAAGGAAATTCAGTTGATAAAAAGTTTCTGAAAACTAAAAATTGTATCCAGGCCCCTAGAAAAAGGGGGAAAGAAGCTCAGGAGCTATATTTGAGGAACCTGAATTGTGGAGGTTTATAAAACAGCCCCCAACACCTGGACTTATCTATTTGGGAGCTGGAATGACTATTGGGTGGCCTGATACCTGCCAGAATTCCCTATTCTACAAGTGATTAAGAAAGAGTCCTCGTTGTAATTCGACATACATGTATAAAGTCAGAGTTAGAAAAAAGAAATAAGAGTTAGAAGTGAATAATAAAATCAGATTCCTAGAGACAAGAGGATTGGAAAGTGTTAAGTTGCCAAAGTAATTTCTGTGTGTGTAAATGTCCATGTATATGTACTTAGAAATGTTTTTATGTATACATATTTATTAGGGTAAACTTAACTATGCTTTGCACAGACACATATATGTGTGTGTGTCTGTGGGTATAGATACATATACCTGTTTGTGTACATGTATATTCTTTTCTTCTACCTTGTCCTCATCAGTTACACCAGTTATCTCTTTTCCCTTTTTGTGTTTCAACAAGATACAGTTAAAATCAAAGTCAGTAGAGAGCTATGTTCTTAGTCTGCCTCAGAGATTCATTAACCATGTGATGCTGGTCAACTCACTTAAATTCTTTGAATTTCATTTCCCTCATCTATAAAAGGGGAAAATAATATGTGTTCTTTATATTATTGTGAGGAAAATGCTTTGTAAATATGAAACATTGCATAAAATCTGAATTGTTAATAAAAATCAATAGTGACTAAGGATTTTTTTTTATCATAATCTTTGATATCACTTTTTCAGAAATGTTACTAAATGGATTCCTATTTCAGGCCTAGATTGGGTTGTGCTTTAACTCACCTCAGATTTTCATCAACTCTGTGATACTGGAAAGTCACTTAGTTTCTTCTCTGAATGAATTTAGAAGCCATCAAATTCAATCTCTTTGTTGTATAGATAAATGATATGCGGTCCAGAAAGATTAAGCAACTTTCCTGGTGTTACATAGACAATAGATATCCGAGACAATATTTTAACTTAGATCTACTTAATGTTTTGTCATTTTAGTATTTTTCTGCTTTTCCTGAAATTTCTTGATGTAGATATCATGGAAGACTAAGGAATATTATCGATTAAGATATATAACAGACATTGCAAAAAGAACTTATAAGAGCTTTAGTCTATTATTTTAGATATTTTATAGAAATAGGAAGGATATGAGTCATTTTAATTTTAAAAAGGCTTTGCTAATAGATTCATATACATATATTTGGTTTTCAATTATTTGATCTGCTTGATCACATTCCTTTGTAGTTTGCTGGAGATGACTTTTAGATCAGAGCCGTAAGGATGCATACTCTTCCCATGGATCTAGTTCTCTGGATTTCAAATCTTATTATTACATATACATAGCAACAAAAAACATATGGAGAGAAGCAAGTAAATATATTCTTACAATCTCATTTGACTTTGTGTTAATCTATGAAGCAGGTAGATTGGAAGTCATCATTCTTATTTTATAAAAGCTGCTAGGTGGAATAGTTGATTGATAGGCCTCTAGTCAGCAAGACCTGCATTCAAATCTGGCCTCAGACACATAATTAGCTGTTGGATCCTGGGTGATAACTTCTGTCTGTTTTAGTTGCTTCAACTGCAAAATGGTATCATTAATTTCATTAATAGCATCTACCTCCCATGGTTATTGTGAGGGTCAAATCAGATATTTTTGATAAAGAGCTTAGCACAGCAGCTAGCACATGAGGTGGAAACTTAATAAATGTTTATCAGGGGTCCTCAAACTTTTTAAATAGGGGCCAGTTCACTGTCCCTCAGACTGTAGGAGGGCCGGGCTATAATAAAAACAAAAACTTTATTTGTGGGCCTTTAAATAAAGAAACTTCATTATCTTGGGTAAGGGGGATAAACTTCCTCAGCTACTGCCTCTGGCCCGCGGGCTGTAGTTTGAGGACCCGTGGACTTTATATCATTCTTTCCTTATGGGTGAGAAAAGATCAGGCACCCACTTGTCTAGGGTAATAGATGAATTAGTGACAGAGTGCAGACAACTCAAAAAACACATTAGACACTCACTTTATGTTGAATACTAACATATTAATGGCATAATGGTATCAGAAAGGCCTGGATTTGAGTCCTGTCTCTGAAGAAGGCGTTGGCACATAGCACATTAAATGTTGGTTGTCTTCATAATGGCACACTGACAATGGGATGGGATTGTGGACAAATTATTTAACTTTTTAGTGTTCTAAGGACCTTTCAAAGACTCTCTATTTTGTTAATAATCCACATTAGAAGGGTCCCTTATTTCATAAAGCTTAGATTCTGGTATAAGGTGTATAACATATGCAAACAGTTATAATGCAAATTGGATCACACTTATAAGATGTAATATTGTTAGTTGAAAACTTTACTCCTAGAGACTGTATTCCATCAAATTGATCCCTTTTAAGTCTAGTTTGAAGGTTGGAACAACTAGAAATGGAATGAACTGAACATGGCATGAAGGGAAAAAATGCAGTCTCCTTCCCTTCCCTTCTCCCATCCTTTTCCTTTCTTTCTGTCTTCGCTTTTCTCTACCATTCCTTTCCTTTTCCTTCTTCTTTTGCTTCTCTTTCTCTCTCTTCTTCTTTTTTCCCCTTCCCTTTTTTCTTCTTCCTTCTTTTCCCTTCCCTTCTTCCTTCTTCTCTTCCCTTCCCTTCTTCCTTCTCTTCTTTCCCCTTTCTTTCTTTCCCTTCCATTTCTTTTTCTTCCCTTCAATTCCTCCTTCCCTTTCCTTCTTTTCACTTCTCTTTCCTTCCCTTCCATTAAGTCTACATCCTGGCTCTGAGGTTCATTTTTTTTTACTTTGATCGGTCACATGTCATTCATGGGCAGAATGACATTTCCAAAATGAGAGAATAGTAATAGATCATTTCCACCTGTGATGCTCTATGATTCCCAAGTCTCTTTCATATCTGACTCTACAATCTTCAAATTTTGAAGTACCATAAAACTTTAACATTTTTTTAAATTTCTGTGACAGTAAGCCTTTCTAGCTTGATATGTGATGACTCTCAATTGTTAAAGTTTGGGGTCTAACAACTTTCTCCCACCTGCCAAGAATGCATGAAAGCAGAATTGATTTTAGTTGTCCAGTGAAGGCTTTCTAACCCTAAGAAAAAGGATGAGCTCTGAGTCCATCATTAGGAGAGGGTAATCACATGTGAGGGCTAAACTTTTTTTCAAATTTGTTCTCATTGTTGTACTTTGACTGTATAACAAGGGGTACATGTGAACACTAAGTGCCATTCTCTGAAAACATTTGCACAGGTCACTCAAGGGTTCCTCAGACGCCTCCTAACACAGAGCATCTTTCATTATTTCCAGCAGCACAAAAGGAATCAGGGACAGTATTAAATATAATTACCATGCACCAGGCTAATAAATAGCATTTTTATCCTCTATGCTTTTATAGAGGCAAGGAAACCTTGGTGTGGCCTTTTAGGTCATATAATCCCTCCCTTTTTCTTTTTATCTTTTCAGCCTGAGCAGATGGAGACCAGGGCTCTCAAATTACCATTCTTCCTTTCTGACTTAGAGCTCCTTCCAAGCTTAATGTAGACTTTTCCTTTTAATCAGTGTTCCCATGTCCACTGATTCTCTCCCAACCCCAACCCCCTGCCATCTCTTTTTCCAGAGTTTGTGATTCGGGGCGTGGGGGGAGGGTTGAATTACATGAGACCTACATTCCTGTTGTTGTTGTTGTGTTTGTTGTTGTTGTTGTTGTTGTTGTTGTTGTTGTTGTTGTTGTTGTTGTTGTTGTTGTTCTTCTTCTTCTTCTTCTCTTCTTCTTCTTCTTCTTCTTCTTCTTCTTCTTCTTCTTCTTCTTCCTTGACATACAAATAAAAATGCAAACTCAGATGACTTCTTCCTTTTCCTAATTCTAACCCCCAAACCAGGAAAATCCTCTTTCTCTCTTGAACTTTTTTAGATAACCTTGCCTGCATATCTCCTTTTCACTTGTTCTCTCAGTCATTTATATATACATTATTTGTATACTCTTTCTTTCTCCCAATCATATGTAAATTCCTCTAGAGAGAAGAGCTTGCTTCATATTTTCTTTTGTCCTCCCAGTGCCTACCACAGACCCTTGGATGGCATAGGTGTTTATTAAAAATTTGTTGAGTTAAATCACTTTACTGGCTTAATGACCTGAGTTCATTTAGAGCTTGATTTTGAGTCAGGATTCCAGATTTCAATTCCATTTTTATTTCTTCTTCCCTTCCCCCCAAATCTCACAAAGACTTCCATTTCTTACTAGGAACCAGACTTTCATTCCACTCCCTGCAGTCTCCTCATGATGGCCCCACTCTCACACCATTTTTATCTCATCACCAAACTGGAAATTTGGACTCCAGCACTAGTTATGGGTCAGGGATTTTGAATCTTGACAGGAACCATCTTCCTACACCAAACACACTTTTTATTTTCTCCTCATTATGCCTCCTTTCAGGTATCCTTTATCCATCTCATTCCTCACCAATTTATTTCTTCTCATATTTGAATATAAGGTTTTTTGATGGCATGGAGTTCCTTGTTTACTTCTATTTTTGTCGTTAAAATTTAGGACAGTACCTAGCAACACTAAATAAATTCATTCTCTCTCTTTCTCTCTCCATCTCTCCATCTCTGTCTCTATCTTTTGCCCTCTGAGTATAATTTTCCTCACAATAGTTTACCTTGAGAGACAGACAGCCAAAGATACACACAGAGAGAAAGAGATACACACAGAGACAGACAGAGAAAGACAGACAGAAAGACTGAGAGACAGAAGCAGAGAGAGACAGAGACAGAAAGAATGAGAAAGAGACAAAGAAACAGAGACAGAGAAAAAAAGAGATAAAGATAGAGAAAGAGAAAGAAAGAAGAAAAAAGAAAAAAGAAAGAAAAAGAAAGAAAGAAAGGATTAGTTTCTTTTTATTCTGAATAACATTATTTATTCAAATTTTTGTGCTTGTCTTCTCCATGTGCCTGGAAGAACTTTGAAGGCAAGATCTATCATTTTGGCCTCATTCTGTATTTTCAGTGTTTAGCATAATGCCAAGAAAACAGTGGGTGCTTAATAAATGATAATTAACCACAATCTCAGAGTCAGGAAGAGCTGGGTTCAAGTGCTGATTCTGTCACATATTGATCCTAATGATTCTGGTCACATACTGATCCTAAGAAGTTTAACCTTATAAGGCCTCAGATATTTGTTCATCTGTATTGAAAGAAGTTTTTTCAACTATAATTCCCTACACTAGTAAAATCACAGGTTAATATTCAAGTAAACAAACAAATACATCTTACACCTCACATAAGTTTTGCTTATTTTCTTGAGGAAAATAGTTTGTAAATGTGGGGGAGAGGTAGGACAGTTATCTTCACCCAAGAACTTGCATCTCTTGTCTTTGTACCTTTGCATTGATCCTGCAATATACCCCTTTCTTACCTCCATATTTAAGAGTCCCTTTCTTCCTTTGAAACTCAGTTCAAGTACCTTCTTCTGCATAAAGTCATTTCTGCCTTTTCCCCAACTGTCAATGCTTTCCCTCCAAACTATTTGTTTACTTTATTTTAATGCTATATTTGTACTTGTTTCTTTTGTTAAAGAAAAACCTCTTTTTGCATAAAAGGATTTTTTTCTTTATTAAACTTGAATTCCCTTGGTCTGGCACATAATAGGTACTTAATAAAGACTTATTGATGCATTGGTTGATTTTCTATCATCTTGAAGGGCTCTCTGTTATGTGGAATAGGGAAGGAACTTTTTTTTTGTCAAAAGAAAAAAAATCAGTAAGACTCTGTGTGTGCAGAATCAGTAAGACTCAAATGTGCAAAGAAGCACATTTAAGATTATGGTAAGTAAAACTTCCTAACAATTAGAGCTATCCAAAAGTGAAATTAATTGCCTTAGGAGGAAGTGTAATCCAATTCACAGGAGATCCTAGGTAAAAGTCGGATAATGATTTTTTTTTTGGAAGGGGGGGATGTTTTAGAGAAGAGTCTAGTTTATATTTGAGCAAAACTAGTTGACCCCTGAGTTCCTTTCCAACTTGGAGATTCTGTTGCTGGGACAGTAATAGAAATATGAGCTACTATTATTACAGGACTTGCCTATAGATACAAAGCCAATTAATGTCAGGGCCAGAATGCAATCCCAGTTCCCTTATTCCAAGCTTAGTATTTTTTTTATTAGCACAAAATCCTCAGAATTCTAGTGAATACTTGCCTTGGGCCATTCAAATAAAAATACTGAACTTATTTCTCTTAATGGAGCCAAATAGAACAGCTAACCAATTGAAGACTCTTCCTACTCAGCAAGCTTTAGTCTACATAGCCCATGGATAGAGTCCCTTCAAATTTAATATAATCCAACATAGATTATTAATCTCTTCCTATCTGCAAGGTATTTATCTATTGTTTCTTAATGAAAACAAAAATAAATTAGGCATAGTTTCTGTCATTATAGAATTTAAAGCAGTTCAAAAGAAATCACATATAAAAATTATTGAACAATACATTTTTCTGAATATGATAAATAAAAAGGTAGAAGAATGGGAAACTGGAGGAGGAGGAGATCATTCCTTGCCAAGTAAATTCGGGAAAGACTTTATGAAAGAGATGGTAGCTGATCTAGACCAGGGAAGATAATAATGATGTCAATGTACAAAAATGCTTGTAGCACCCCTTTTCGTAGAGACAAGGATCTGAAAACCGAGTGGATGCCCATCATTTGGGGATTGACTGAATAAGTTATGGCAAATGAATGTAATAGAATATTGTTGTTCTATAAGAAATGATTAGAGGCATGGTTTCAGAAAGGCCTGAAGAGACTTAACATGAATTGATGCTGAGTGAAGTGAGTACAACCAAGAGAATATTATATTCAGCAACAAGAAGATTATGTGATGATCAACAGTGATAGACGTGGCTCTTTTCAAAAATGAGGTGATTCACGGCAGTTCTAATAGACTTGTGATGAAGAGATGCATCCAGAAAGAGGATTATGGGGACTGAATGTGGATCATAATACAGTATTTTCATCTTTTTTTGTTGTTGCACCTTTTTGATCTGATTTTTTCTTGTGCAGCATGATAAATGTAGAAATATGTTTAGAAGAATTGCACATGTTTAACCTATATTAGATTACTTGCTCTCTAGGGGAGAGAATGAGGAAGAAAGGAAGAAAAATTTGGAATGCAAGGTTTCGCAAGGCTGAATGTTGAAAACTATATTTGCATGTATTTTGAAAATAAAAGGCTTACATTCACCAATTGATAAATGATCAAAGGATATGAATAGACAATTTTCGATGATGAAATTGCAAGTATTTCTACTCATATGAAAAGGTGTTCCAAATCATTATTGATCAGAGAAATGCAAATTAAGACAACTCTGAGATAATACTACACACCTGTCAGATTGGCTAAGATGACAGGAAAAGATAATGACAAATGTTGGAGGGCATTTGGGAAAACTGGGACACTGATGCATTCATTGTTGGTGGAGTTGTGAACAGATCCAATCATTCTGGAGAGCAATTAAGAACTATATTCACAAAGTTATCAAATTGTGCATACCCTTTGATCCAGCAGTGTTACTACTGGGTTTATATCTCCAAGAGATATTAAAGAAGGGAAAGGGAATTGTATGTGCAAAAATGTTTGTGGTACCCCTTTTCATAGTGGCTAGAAACTGGAAATTGACTGGATGCCCATCAATTGGAGAATAGCTGAGTAAATTGTGGCATATGAATGTTATGGAATATTGTTGTTCCATAAGAAATAACCAGCAGGATGAATACAGAGATGCTTGAAGAGACTTACATGAACTGATGCTAAATAAAATGATAAGAACCAGGAGATCATTATACTTCAATAACAATACTATATGAGAATCAATTCTGATGGAAGTGGCTATTTTCAGCAACGAGAGGATCCAAATCATTTCCAATTGATCAATAATGAACAGAACCAGCTACACTCAGCAAAAGAACACTGGGAAATGAGTGTGGACCACAACATAGTATTTACATTCTTTCTGTTATTGTTTGCTTGCATTTTGGTTTTTCTTCCCAAGTTATTTTTAACCTTCTTTCTAAATCCGATTTTTCTTATGTAACAAGATAACTGTATAAATATGTGTGTATATATCTATATCTATATGTATATATAACATATACTTTAACATATTTAACATGTATGGGACTGCCATCTAGGGGAGGAGGTAGAGGAAAGAAGGGGGAAAGTTGGAACAGAAGTTTTTGCAAGCCTCAATGTTGAAAAATTACCATGCATTAGTTTTGCCAATAAAAAGCTATTAAAAAATGAAAAAATGAAAAGAAAAGGCTTATTAAAAACCAAAATAATGTGTCAAAAGGCAAGTTAAGAGGAAATATACTCTAAGCATACTCAATAAGGAGCCAAGAAATAAAAATATTTATAGAGTCTTTAAGAAGACACAAAGAAGAAAGGAAAAACTAAGGAGAAAAAAATGAGTAATTGGAAAACAGTTTGGTTGATATCAAGACTTTGCAACAATGATAATGTAGGCCATAAATTACAATGAAGCTCCCTATTTAGTCATTTTCTCAGATTCAAACAAAATAGTTCTAGACACTATGGATATGAACTTAAGAGAAAGAGATGGTTGGGTCAGTCAGGGATCAGTTCAGGGAGTCATTCTGAAAATGTGAAGCAAGTCACATGTGAAAAGAAGAAAAGATCAAAATGAAAGATTTCCAGAAGGTGAGAAGAGTCAAGACAAAATAAATCACTAGATACTATGGTGATAGTTTGGCTCTGTGCTAGCAAATTTAAGTCACAATTACTCACTAATTGGAGAGTTATTTAGTGAGTATTTACATTTTTGCATCACTTCCAATGCCATAGTCATTAGAAGAATGAATGAGAACACTCAAGAGACCTGCACCTAAGGAAGAATGAATATAGATTCAAAATGTGCCTCTTCTAAACAGTGATTCAATCAGTGTGCCAAGCAATTTATTTTGTAATGTTGACCAAGGGGTTAAATTGAATAGATATTGGGGATGTGTGCTTGGCCTAAGCATGAACCACCTCATATCTAGTATGAAAGATAATAATATACTTGGAGGCTTAAGAGAAGCTTTGGAGATTATTCTCTCATTAATGCCCCAATCCTTGCCAAACTTGGTAGGGAATGTAGCAAGACTCTAAATCTTTATGCCTGGTGATTTAAGATCAGTATCTGATGATATGAAGGTTATATAATAGAAGAGGGTAAAGTTCTTGGAATAGAATGATAGTATGCAGAATTATGGTTACTGCTAGGATATAAAGCCAAATTGAATTCCCTTTTCCAGGGATCCAAAATGAAAAGGTAACTTAGTTGAACTTTATAGCACCCAATCTCAAAACAGCAACTCACATTTATATAGAGACAGGGAAGTAGAAAAATAGATAGAGCACTGAACCTGGAGTAAGGAAGAACTGAATTCATTCAAAACCAGCCTTAGACACTTTGTGACTATCAGCAAGTTGTTTAATTTCTGCCTTCATTTTATAAAATGAAGATAATAGTAGCTACCTCCTTGGACTATTATGCAGATTAACTGAGATACTATTTGTAATGTGCATAGTACCAGGCACATTGAAGACAATTAAATTCTTTTGCAAATGAATTATCTATAAGAAGAAAAAAACAATTAAAATAATCTATGATGTAAAAAAAGGCTAAATACAAAAAGAAAAGAAAAAAAAGAAAAGGAAGGAAATATTGCTTTGGAGGATACAACAATGAGACATTTCTACAATTAAAATGCTTTTTTCTTTTCTTTATTTATTTGCTTATTTATTTTTTAATTTGTTTTATTTTTGTCAAGTGGAGTGATCTTTGATATGGAAAGGATAGAATAAAAGGCTTTGAAAAGGAAGTAAAACAATAGATAAAAGGAAATAATAAAAATGCAATCTGTCTTCTGAATGAATTGGAAAATATAATTATTGAAAAAGTGTGAATGGTTTTGAAAGACTATAGGCAAGTTCAACAGTACTGATTCTATTCTCTTCTTCCTAAAAAGAAAAAAAAATGGTTTCCATACTATGGACTATTGAACTTGCCTTAGTTTCTTGCAAAAATTTAAAAACTGCTTTGTGGTCCTTAGCAAAAGTAAAAACGTTGTGGATTAATCAAAGATAGGTCAAACTAATCCTATTTTCTTTTTTGATAGTATTTCTAGACTGGTAGATCCAGGTATGTCATAAACATAGCATGTTTAGATTTCGGCAAAGCATTTCTCTTATCTTTGTAGAAACAGGTAGAAAGAGGTAAGTTGGATGGTAATAAAATTAAATGAATTTAGAAAAGATTGAGTGATTGATCCCAGAATAGCCACTAATAAGCTCACATAATAAGTACACATAATAAGTTTGATGAAGTTTCTTCCCCAAAGATCTAACAATGTCTGAGATATATGTATTTATGTATATATACATATATATGTACACATACATACATGTGTGTACACATATATACACTTTCATACATGTTTAGTCTACAAAGTGAAGTCAAACATTTATTAAATACCTTCTGTATGTCAAGTACTATGCTAACTTCTAAGTATACAAAGAAAACTCTCTGGCCCCCAAATTCCTACATCCACGAGCCCACAGTCTAAAGAGGGGGAAGGGCAACATATAAACAACTGTGTACTAAACAAGGCATGAATGTGATAAATAGAATATCCTTGTAGTTAGATGTCAATGACTTTAAGGAGGATCAAGAAAGATCTCTCATAAAAAGTGTGAAAATTGATGGAGCACAGGCTTTTCGTAGGCCAAGATTACTCTTTTCTTATACCTGTGACTTATCTGATCTGTTCAGGTTAGATTTGATACCAATAGATTTTATACATATTGTTTTTAAATGTAAATGATTTTGGATGCCCACTGTTTAGGGATATTTTAGTTTATCTCAGGGCAATATAAAGTTAAAATGAAAATATTAGCCAGAGACAAGAGGAAACTGAATTAAAGAGAAGTTAAATGACTTTCCTAAATTGACATTGTTGTAGGCATCCAACATAAGATTTGAACCCAGAATCTTTGACTCCAGTGATTTTTCCATTATGCTATGAATCCTACTTCAACTATAAAGTTGATCAGACACCCTCTAAGGTATATTATTATAGCTTTGATCAAAGTAATATAATATTCAGTGGCAATAAATTACAGAATATTTAACATTCTGTGGTAATCTCATCCCACAGGTCACATATTTACTGTTTCTTTTTTCCTGTATTTACCTTTTGAATCTTTTTGGTTGAAGCTAATTAGAAAGCTACACCCTGTACTGCCAAACCATTTCTTATTTGGATAAAGATTATATCTCTAATTAAATCTGAAAATTTTTTGTAGTAAAACATCCTGGTGGATGCAATCTATTTCTGGAGGCTCCCCATGAGTAGATCTAATGTGATGACCAGAAGAAGAGCTCAAAGTTGAAAAAGCTATATACTCTATTCCTAAATATCAGTTTTCTTTCCTATGCATCCCTGAGAAATCATCACTCAGTTTTTGCTTCAAGTAATAAGGAGCTCACTACCTACCAAAATTGCACATCTCACTTTTGGACAGCTCTGTTAAAGAGTTTACCCTTATTTTGAGCCAAAATATGTCTCTGCAATTTGCAATTATTACTCTTAATTCTACTTTGAAGACAAGTAGAACAAGTAGAATTTCTTTTTCCCTTAGGGAGTCCTTCAAATACTGGAACAAAACTTCAATTGAAAAATTCAATCCAACAAATGTTTATTAGCTCTTAGAAAATAATCACCACTTATATTATTGTTTTGATGGAAAACTGTCTGAAGTCCAGTTTGTAATTTGGGATGCTAGTAGAGGAAACTATCCCCTTCTACTATTATCCTAATGGTTGAAGTAATATTGGGTTTCCCTTCTTAATCTCTACTTTTTCCTCCTCCAACATCCCCTCTCCTTCTCCCTTCCCTGGTCTCCCTGCTTGACACAAAATGGTCAGTATCATGCTACACTTTATTTTGTCCTACCATGAGCTCAGGCATTAGAAACGAGTTTTCCCCACCATGGCAACAGTATCTATTTATGTGTATGGGATAGATGTAAATCAGACATTTGTATTTTGGAGACTGCTTGCAAAAGGGCCTCAGAACTGCCCCCATTGGCTAGTACAGACTCTCCTTTGGTAAATTAAAGTATGCTGGCTCTTGTGAGCATATGGTGATCAGATGTTGGCTTTGCTTTCTATCAAATTCATGGTTAGGTTTACTGGGCCAGTATTGTGAGATCCAATCTGAGGTGTCATAGAAAGAAAAACAAAAAATAGGAAGGAGAATGGGGGGGAAGATATAGGAGAGAGCAAGAGAGGACAAAAGAGGAGGAGAGAACAGAAAAGGGAAAGAGAGGAGAGGAGAGGAAAGGAGAGCAAAGGAGAGGAGAGGGGAAGAGGGCAGGGGAGAGGAGTGAAAGAAAGGAGAGAAGAGAGGAGAGGAGAGGAAAGGAAAGGAAAAGAGGGGAAGGGAAGGGAAGGGAAGAAAGAATAGGAGAGGAGAAGGAAAGGGAGGGAATGAGAGGGAAGAAGAAAGGAGGAAAGGAGAGGAGAGGGGAAAAGAGGGGAAGGGAGAGAATAGGAGAGGAGGAGTCAAAATCAAAGAATTATGTTAATTGTTATGAAAGATCCCTTTTAAGTCATAATATTAAATGGACTTGGCTTCTAAAATCACATCTACCCTGCTAAAATCTCCAGTTTTCTAATGAATTTAAAGAAGTCCTTTAGTGAAAAAAAAAATTGCTAATGAAGGAAGGAAACACTAAGAGCCTATGCCCCTACTTCTTGGACACAAATTTCAGATAATGGCTTTAAGAAAACATTGCATTAGAAATAACTTCATTTTTTTGTAGCATTGTTTCATTTTATATTTGGGGATTTTAAGTTTTCTATTGCAAACCAAGAATTTACAATGAACAATATTAAAATTATTTTAATAAATTTTAAAATTGTGGATTACAATCAAATGCCAGAGCTGGGGGAAAAAAAAACATAGAGTAACTGAATCTTTAAAGGTCAAATCTAGAAGTGAAGAAAGAATCAAATCCATATACTATCACAGTTACATGAGACATTGGAATCATGGAACAAAATGAAAGAAGTACAAAGGGAAATAAAACTATCATAGCAAGATAATACTTTGAGCAGAACTGATGGGAAGAAAGGGATGATAAAAGATAGATGGTAAAGAATCACTAGGTGGGTTGGGTGCCATGTCTGTTGAGAATCTGTATGGGGCAGGCATATAGTCTTAAGGAAACTTACATGTATTAACAGTAGTTCAAGTCTGGGAAGGTATAGATAGAGTCAGACTGTAGACCTAAGAGTTAATCGAGGTCAGGTTATAGATGTATAAGTAGCTGGGGGATAGAAGTGAAGAGTAGAAGACAAAAAACAAAAGTTGTAAGCAGACATAGGCTGAGAAGAAAGCACCAAAGAAAGGATCTATTCTGAGTCAGTCAGTTTTAGCAAAGGTGATTTGATGCTCTGGATTATTCCCTTAATGAGAAGTTCCTCTGGCAGTACCTGAGTATATCTGAGAACTTTTTTTCTAGACTCACGGTGATACAGTAGAATCTGAATAGATGAACAAAAGAAAGAGAATCATAATTAGAAATGGTAGAATGGGCACAGTTGAAAATAATCCCAGTCATTTTCTTTTTTCCTTTCTTGTTCCATATTTGCCACATCCAAAAATAAATAAGCTTTTCATTTCTACATTGACAGGAAGTCAAATTTTCTGCTTTAACTGAAAGTTTATATAGAATTTCTATTTTCTTTAAGTATCTGTCAGGATGATAATTTTTTATCATTGCATGACCCAATCCTGAATAATTAATGTCTTTTGTCTTCCTTTATTTTGGAAGTATATTTTGTAATTGTACTTATATAATTATTTGATCTTGGTAACTTGACTTCTAAATCCTTTATACATTTTATAACACTTTGGAATAAGTTTTCATTTTTTATTAGTCCTTTATAGATTGTTATTCCTCTGCAGAAATACTTTCATGTAAGCAAAGAATCCTCTCAATTTTTTTTTCATTCCCTGAGGTTGTCTACATAAATTGTCAAATCATTCAAATAAAAACTTTTAAAGCTCATTGGTGATTTATAAGCTTAAAAAAACTTTTTCCTTGTTATATTATTACTCAAAATTGTAGTACTATGTAAAATAATTGTGTTGATAAGGACATTTCTCAGCCTTACCCTCATATTTATTAGGAAAATTTTCAGTGTTTCTCTTCTGAAAATGATGTTAGTTTTTGGTTGTAAATTCAAACATATTAGAATTTCAAAAAGAAACTAGACATATTAAAGTTTTCTGTGTCTCTGTCTCTATCTCTCTCTTTAGCATAAGTGAATCTTCTACTTTTTTAGAATGATTTTCTTCATCTCTATAGTTACACATGTGGTTTTGAGTGTTTTTATTGTTTGTATAATTAGTTGTATTCATTAGTTTTCTAACATTGAACTATTATTTTTATCACTGATGTAAGTCCAATGCAGTCATAATAGATTCTATTTTGGTTATATTTTCTAGTCTATCTGCTAAGAATTATTAAATCTTTTGCACCAAGATAGTGAATGTTTGATTTTTAGGAAGATCTAAGTTTAAGTCCTACTTCTTACAGCAAAAGCTTATGCAATGCTGAGTCAGTTATTTCGCCTTAAGTGTCTTAGGAAAGTCTCTCTGATCATGTGACAGAGAATATGACAATCTCCACTAATAGAAAAAATTATTTACTAATAGTTTTTTTCTTTTGCATTTGTTTAGGCTTTATTAACTTTATTCTTGTCTAATTTTAATTGCTTCCTCAATTAAGATTTTCTTTTTTATATTTTGTTAATTTATGTTTTCAGAGATTAAATTTTCATCTGAAGATTTTCTTTGTTCCATTTTCAAAACTGAATCATGCTATTATCTTTTTAGAGAGAGATTAATTCTTGTTTTGCAGTTAATAGTTCTATGATTTGCTTTTTAAATCATTCATTCTTTTAATTGCTGTTGTTTGGTCTCCATTGATATTTGTATTCCTTCTGTTCCTCGATTTCCATTTTTTATTGAATTATAGTCTGTAAGAGTTATATTAAATACCTTTTCTTTTTGCCATTTATTTATGCATTTTATTGTAGTAATGATCTGGTTTTAAAGGTACCATCTGATCTTTAAAAACACATATTTTTAAAAATATATATATATCATTGATTTATGTCTATGTTTGCATCTCTATATAGACATAGATAGATAATTAAGAGATAGATAGATAGATAGATGGTAAATTAGGTAAATAGACAGATAAGTAGATAGACACAGATATAGAGATATTAGTTAGATGTGGAAATATAGATAAAGATATTAATTCACATACACATATATTCTTTAAAAGTCTCATTCAGAAGTTATTTTATAACAAAGTAAAGGGGAAGTGCTGTGGCAAAAATCTTTTAAAGTAAGGTCTGGATGATGGAAAAATTTAGCATATGAGCCCTCTGATATCATTTTATAAAATATTATATTGTATTTGTGTTTTTTCTTATTATCTCTTGCTCTTACTAAAATGTTAACTATTAATTTGATGCATTTCTAGATGTTTTAAAATTATGAATGAAAAAGCTACACTGAAAATAATGTACACTGCTATTTCACCTATCAACTAGCATCTTTTAATGACTTTTCAAACACAACGTTAATGCTACTCCATGACCCTCTTTCATTCTTGCTGATCATTAAGAACCTTTTCATAGGGACCTGATTCATATATTGTTTTACATGTTTTCTATGTGAGAACAGGGATTATATATGTGTGTGTATATAAATATTAGTGTATAATATGTGTTACATATGTGCATTTATATAGTCAAGAATGATGTGCGTGTCTATATTTACATGGAATATACATATATACATGGAAGCATATGTGTTTTGCAATGCGTGCATATATAATATATACACATATGCATACATATGTATGTGTATATATTACATATGTATACCTACTAATTATATTATACACATATTATTCTGCTATAATACTTGTCTCAAAAACACAAATTTTTTCTAAACTGATTGATATATTACAGAATATTTTTAATATAATAAGAATTATGTATGTTTTCTTTCTTATTCAAAAATAAAGGAAAATGAAGAAAACTCCAGCACTTTACAATAACATAAACTTCAACCCTTCTAAATGATCACCTTTACAAACAGATCCAAGATCTCTGTTATGATAAAGTGTAATGATTGGGCTAGCTTTATGGAGATACTCCAGAAGGGCCTTAGTCTCAGCAGGATAGACACTATGATAATGGTCAAGAATAGAGTCTAGATTCTTTATTCTGGCCAATCTTGATCTTAGTGCAGGAGGCATGAGAGCCATCAGGAGGCTGGTCAAACATAGAATGTCTGTCTTCCATTCCTTCTTAGCCCTTATATACTTTATTGTAATTACATCATTAAAGCATACTGATTATGTATGAACTAG
This sequence comes from Antechinus flavipes, assembly GCF_016432865.1. Lineage (NCBI taxonomy): Eukaryota > Metazoa > Chordata > Mammalia > Dasyuromorphia > Dasyuridae > Antechinus > Antechinus flavipes. Next base: position 379,655,868 of record NC_067399.1, read on the forward strand.
AGAACCATTATAACACCATTCTAATTACTAAGTATATATGTGTGAATTAGAGAACCATTATCTCATCCATTTCATTGAGTTAACACCTTGTTTCAAGTATTTTTTCCAGAGTTCCAGCCCTCTTCATCAAAGCACCATATTTATTGTATATCTTCTGGATGAAGGATGCCTAATTTATATTTCCACCCACAGTTTCCATTAAAAACTCCAAATTTTCAGGTGACTTTGCCAGTCTGGTCAGAAGTGGAATGAAGGTGAATAGCAGCCTGAGATTAACCAGAGACCACAGACTCCAACATTATGAACCGTTTTTTTTTTTAAATTCATTTAGCATGCACAAATCTGTTGTAAATCTATCATTTTATTAGATTCCTATCTTTTTAAAAATATCACTTATGAAGACTTTAAGCATCATGCCCATTTTTCTCACAAGAAGGAGTGTGTGTGTGTGTGTGTGTGTGTGTGTGTGTGTGTGTAATTTTTCTACAGCACAGTGCTTTTTGGGAACATATATGTCATATTATGGCAATACCGATGAGATACATAACTAGATAAATATATACACATATTATCTATCTGTCTAACCCCAATGACATATGTAGAAATGTAGATATGTTTTTTCATAACCTAGACTATTATGCTGTGTGCTCATAGCATTAATAAAGGCTTCTTAAATGGATCGATGGATGAATGAATGAATGAGTGACTGAAGGAATAGTTAAGAAGTATTAGAAATATTAGTCTGGAGTAAAGGAGATTTTATGATTGTCTGCTGATATTTGTTATAAGGAAAGGGGATGAAAATTGTCTTACTCTCACTAAAAGAGAAGATGAAGGCAGAGGTTGGAAGTTTTCATATAAGAAATTTAATCTAATGAAATTTGTATTGTATTAATATAAATATTAAACAACAACAGCAGCAACAAAAACAATAACAACTATATTTTTTCTGTTCTCTAGTAACTATCATTCTCATCTGTTAAAAATAAAATGCATCCATATAAAGCATTAGAACAGTGATGGCAAATGAAGGCAAATCATCAATCCAAATAACATTCTCTAGGAAAAGTTGAAGAAGGAAAGAATAATATGAGTGGTGGGGAAAAAAAGATGGGAGATGGAGAGAAAAGTTTGGAGAATGAGAATTTTGAGCCAAACCTTGAAGGAAGGGTGAATTTCAAGTTTGGCAGACAGATTGGGAATATTTTTAGTGGAGGCAGAAGACAACACAAGTTGTTTAGGGAATAGTTGGCAGATCAATTTGGCTGAAATATAGAGGAATAATATGAAATGATGTTGAAATGATAGGGTGGAGCACAAATATAGAAGACTTTAAATTCTGATATGATGAATTTGCCTTTTGTTCAATAAGCAAGAGATGAATTACTGAAAGCTTGAATTAAGGACATACATTATTAGACACAATTTTAACTACCCTAGAACATATAGGCTACCTTAGTAGATAGTGAGTACTTTACTGCTAGAGGTCAAAAAGTAGAGTTTAACTGGCCACCTGTTAGAAACTGCAAAAGAAATTCTGTAGTAGGCAGAAAAAAATTATACTTATGTTTCCTTCTAGTACTTAATTGTGATTTTATAACACATATTCAAGGAGTTATCACTTTTGTGATTAGTTAATGCTCACTAAATGGGGAAACCCTCAGGGTTATGCTCCCATCAGTGTATCTATGCTTGTAAACTCCATTAAGGCTAATGGGCCTTGCCTGGTTCACTCACATTTGTAATAACTGGAGAATTTCTCTCTTCTCTTCCACACATTTAGATGTCATTAACAGTTTGACATTCTGAAGAGAAAGAAAACCCAAAGGAAAATCAAATTTAGGTTGACATGATGCCCTTAAATCATTTAACAATGATATAATGAAGAATGAATATTATTCTTATACCTAGGTCAATAACTAAGTTGGACTTAAGATTCATATGATGACCTATACACCATACCTTTCATATCCTGAAGATGTTGTTCCAAAATTTGTGCAGTACATTGGTAGATAATATTCAGCCTGATATTTAAATGGTGAAAATAGTATAGTGGATAGATATCTGCTTTAGAATCAGAAAGAAGTTAAATTTTCTCATGTACTAGTTCTGTGACCTTTGAGAAATAGCTTAATTCTAGACAACTCTCTAAAAATAAAAGATTCAGAGAAGACACTGAACTATATTACTAGATGAAGTTCTCTACTGAAAACTCTCTGCACCAAAAAATCACCTATTTAGAATAATGATAATATAATGTTTTAAAATTTATAAAATGTTTTACATATAATATGTAATATGAGCCTCATAACATTCTTAAAATTCAGATACTACGTGTATTATTACCTCCATTTTTAGAAAAGTAAATTGAGGCTCAAAGAAATTAAGTGACTCTTGTATGGTTAAAAAAGGGATTTGAACTCAGGTTTTCCTGACTGTACTTTATCTACTATGTCCCAATGCTTCTTAAATTCCTTCTTATTGAAAGTCTTTAAATGGAGCTTTAATGATATACTGGGGCAAATGTGTGTTTTAGGGGAGAATCTCTTTCCAGATATAAATTGAACTAGGTAAAGGGATGAAAAAAAAGACTTCCAGTATCTATGAGTAACTCTTTAACAGATGTATTTTCTACATTAGTACCTCACTGACATTTTAATATGTTTGAACACTATCCCCAGGAATTTTGTGTATCCAAAGGGAGAGTACACTATCAGGTTGAGTATGTTTTTTATCAGTTTAATCTTACAATAACTGTTTAGTAAAAACATTTTGCTAAAACTAGTTGAGGCTACTAGATCTTAACCAATAAAAATTATACTAATGGAGGTATGGAATGACAGTACTGGAAATCTAGGCCCTTAGGCTCACTTTAGACAACTCTAAGGAGAAATAACAACTGGCTATTGTGTACCCACCCAGTCAACGTGAGTGGAGGATGGAAAGGTGATTCCAAAAGGGCTATCTGAATTGTTAAATTTATCAACAAAAAGCTTATGATAACTGTAATGGTAAAATAAGGAATCCATAAAAATTTTCTGCAAACAGTAATAAGGGGATAGATACAACTGGGTGAACTTTAATGGGTTTTTAAAAATCTAATTATCACGTAGAAGATAGGGAAATATAACCAAATAGTATTTCCTTGGGGGGAAAAAAGTCAATATGACTCAACAGTATGAAATGACAATTGGAAGGTTAATCCTACACTAGGCTAGATTTCAGAATAAGAAAGGTCTGTACCATACCACTATCAAAACACTCTGTTGTGCCATATTATGTTTTGGGCAAATTTCAGAAAAATATAAATAAGTTGGAGTTTATCTAGTAAAAGTAGATCAAGATAGTGAGAAGTCTATACAAATGAAGATAAGCTGAAAGAACTAGAGATGGACAAAGTCAAAATGGTAGTGTACATAAAGCATTCAGTTAAGCTCTTCCAAAATTTCACATCAAATTAATTTAAAACAATGCCTCAGATAGAATTCTGAGGTAAGAAAACCAACAAAGGCCAGCCCAAAACAATATAGAATATTGGACAAAGATATCTGGGACACTGGGATAGAGGTGAGTCACACCCCACATGGATGAAATACCAGTGGGGGGACTAGATGGTAAAGAGAAAAAAGAGAAGCAGCTTTGGGAGCTCTCAAATTAGAGATAGTAAGGGGAACTGACAACTGTTCAGGAAGAAATTACAGACAATATATGTCCTAGCATTGGATGCAGGACCAGATGTTATTTGGCAGCTTCATTGCCTGTACCTCAGCATGGTTGAGGCAAAAAAGAGCATTTTGGTTAAAAGGGAGTAGAATCACTGAGGAGTAGTATCACTTTCCACCCTAGGGGAGCAGATTCCTGAGGAGCAGCACTGATTACAATTCCATAGGATCAGGGGCCCTTCCTGGATAAGAACCAGAGTGAAGACCAGAGGAGCTGGTCTCTCCATCTTAGAAGCCCTGAAAACTCTTCCCTTCAGCCTCCTTACCACCATAGAACTAGGTCAGCTCTGCAAAGAGCAATGCAAAAAATATTGAGCTTGAGATAGTGCTCCTCACCCCCAATGCCACAGAGAAAATACAAAATTAGCATAAAGTTCAAAATCAAAAGATTGGATGGAAAAAGACTAAAGAATGACAATAGCAAAAACAAACAAACATAAAAATCAACTATGCTGACAAGAAAGAGCAAGACATAAGCTCAGAAGAAAACAATGAATTTTTTTTTAAAAAAAGCAAAATTGCAAAGAAAAAATTGCAAATTGGGCACCAATCCAACAAGAATTCTTACATGAGCTAAAAAAAATGTGGTAGAGGAAAAATTAGATAAAGAAGTAAAAGTAAGGGAAATAAATGATGAAAAGGTAACTGGAAGCTTGGTAAAAGAGACAAAAATACTGAAGAAAATAATACTTAAAAACAGAATGAAGTTACATGAAAAAAAGAAATACAAAGTTCACTGAAGAAAATGAGTCCTTAAAAATTATAATTGATCAAGGAGAAGTTGACTCTATGAGGCATCAAGAAATAATAAAACAAACTGAAGAGAATGAAATAATAGAAGACAATGTGAATTAATTAATAGAAGACAATATCTCATTAAATGAATTGGAATAGGTTGAATAAATAAAAATTTTAAATTATAGGAAATAATTACTCAAAATCCATGATTGAAGAGGCTAGACATTGTCTTTCAAGGAATTAAATTTTCAAAATTTTATTTATTTATGTGTTTAAAAAATACCCATTGTTTTATGAATTATGTTGAGAGAGAGAAAAAAAATCGGAAAAAAGTGACATAGTATATGTTGATTTACATTAAATCTCCATATTTAATTACTGCATGCAGATGGCATTTTCTATCCAAAGTTTATTGGAATCACCTTGAATTACTGAGCCATTGAGAAGAACCAATTCTTTTAGAATTGATCATTGCATATTCTTGCTGTTACTGTGTATAATGTATTCCTAGTTCTGCTTGTTTTGCTCAGCCTCTGTTCATTAAAATCTTTCCAGATCTTTCTAAAAGATCAGCTTGCTCATCATTTTTTTATAGAACAGTAATATTCCATTACTTTCATATACCACAACTTATCCAGCCATTCCACAATTGATGGGCACCTACTCATTTTAAAAGTCTTTACTACCACAAGAAGAGCTACTGTAAACATTTTTGCACATGTAGGTCACTTTTCCATCCTTCATGATTTTCTTGAAATATAGGTCCAGTAGTAGCACTTCTGGATTAAAGAGTATGCACAGTTTGATAGCCCTTTGAGATATCAAAAATTGCTGAGGCAAATTGGGGTTAAGTGACTTGCCCAGGGTCACACAGCTGGCAAGTGTTAAGTGTCTGAGACCAGATTTGAACTCAGGTCCTCCTGACTTCAGAGGTGGTACAACACTATATTCTTTACAAGCACACCCAAAGTCAAAATAATTGGCTGAAACAGACTCTTCTATGCTTTAATTGAAGGGAAAAAAGGCAAAGATTGTAATTATAATCTTAAAGAAAAAGCAAAATAGAGCAAATTAAAACAGGTAAGCAGAGAAAGCATGTCTTGCTAAAATAATAGACAATAAAGTAAAATAATATCAATACTAAACATATATAAGCCAAATGGCATAGTACCCAAATTTTTAAAAGAAAAATTGAATAAATTGCAGAAGGAAATGATAAAAACCTCATTTATTATTAGGGACCTCAACTTTGTCCTCTCAGAGCAAGATGAATCTAACCATAAAATAAGTAAGAAAGAAGTTAAGGAGGTGAATAGAATTTTAGAAAATTTTGATATGACTGACATCTGGAGAAAACTATATGGGAATAGAAAGGACTATACCTTTTTTCTGTTTTACATGGCAATAATAAAAATTGACCACCAATAAGAATAAAAACTTTACAACTAAATATATAAAAGCAGAAATGTCTTTTGTGCTACATTTCATAAACAGCTGTGGAAACAGCTGTGCTGTAAAGAAGTAATTGGAAATTTAATAATCTAATCCCAAAGAATAAGCAGGTCAAAGAAGAAATTATAGAAACAATTATCAATTTTATTAAAAACAATGACAATAATGAGACAATGTTGAAAAATTTGTGGGATACAATCAAAGCAGTACTTGAGGGAAGATTTATATGTCAAAATGAATATAGCAACAATAAAGGGAAAAAGCAAGTATGGAAAAAATAGAAAAAGAACAAATGAAAAATCCCTCATTAAACTTGAAATCCTGAAAATGCAAGGAAATGCTAATAAAATTAAAAGTAAAAACAAAGAAACAAAATTTGAACTCATAAATAAAATGATGAACTGGTTTTATGAAAAATAAAAACAATTAAATAAATAAGCCTTTGAATAATTTGATCTTTAAAAATAAAAAAAAGTAAATTTCCAGTATCAAAAATGAACAATGAATGCACCAACAAGAAAAAGATGCCATTTTAACAAGTATTAGAAATCATTTGCCCCACTCATATGTCAGTGAAACTAACAATCTAAACCAAAGGAAAAGGATGAATATCTACAAAAATGTAAATTGTCTAGATATATAATCCTATCTTAGAAAAAATATAAATTGAATAAGCTATCATTGAGCTCCCTAAAACATTTCAGGAACACATGGATTTGCAGATGATTTCTACCAAGTATTTAAGGAATAGTTAATTCTAATACTGTACTTTGAGAAAAAAATAACCAAATTGTTTTTATGACACAAATATGATTTTGGTCTGATTAATTCTTTCTATGATGCACATATAGTTTTTCTACCTATACAGGGAGAGCAGAAATAAAAGAAGAAAATGTAGATCTCTTTGATAAACTCGCAAACTCAAGCTTTTGGCCTAAGAATCCAAAATTTTACAAAAATTATTGGGAAAACTCAAAAATAGTTTGGCAGAAATGAGATACAGAATAGCATCCCATACCATAAAACAAAATAACATCAAAATAGATAAATTATTTAAATAAAGGTGAAGTTATGTCAATTAGGGTAGCATCAGAAAATGTATCTGTCAGATCAATAAATAAGGGCAGAGTTTTGACCAAGTAAAGGGGCAGAGCTGATTACAGGAAGTAAAATAAATAATTTTGATTACATCAAAATAAATTTTTGTGCATACAAAACAATAGTGACCAAAATTTGAAGAAGAAAAAAAATAGGAAAGTGAGGGAAAATATAGCAAGTTTCTATGTCACAGGTTTTTTTCATCTCTCAGATATATAGATTATCAAAAAATGTTTATAAAAACAAGAGCTATTCTCAATTTATAAATGATCAAAACTTATGAACTGTTTTCAGAAGAAGAAATTAAAACTATTAATAATCTCATGAAAAATTCTTTAAAATACTAATTAGATAAATGTAAATTAAGACAATTCTGAGATACCAACTCCTTCCTAGAAGATTGAATTACATGACAGAAAAGGATAATAATAAATGCTGAAGAGGATATGGAAAAATTGGACATTAATGAACAGTTGGTGGAGTTGTGAACTAGATCAACCATTCTGGAAAAAAACTTGAAACTATCAAAGAAAAAGAACAAATCAAAAATCCCTCATTAAACTTGAAATGCCCTAATACATGCCCCTTGACCCAGAAATACCACTACTAGTTTTACATTCCAAAGAGATCAAAGAAGAGGGAAAAGGACTTATTTATTTGTTTTATATATATATTAGCTCTTTTTGTGGTAGTAAAAAATTGGAAATTGAGAGGATGCCCATCAATTGGGGAATGGCTGAACAAGTTGTGATTTATGTTGTGATGGAATATTATTGTGCTGTTAGAAAGTACAACCAGGATGGTTTCAGAAAAACCTGGGAATATTTATGTAAACTGATGTCAAATGAAGAGCATTGTACATAGTAACAACAGTATTATAGGAATGATTAAGTGTGAAAGAATTAGCTATTTTGATCAAGATAATATCCCAACACAATTCCAGAAGACCTATGCTGAAAAAAATGTTATCCACATTCAAAGAGAAAATTGATCAACTTTGAGTGATTAAAAGTATGCTTTAGTTTTTTTAAAAAGTATTTTCTTTTATTTGTATTTTTTTGCAGTATGGCTAAGGTATTTTGCATGATTTCCTAGGCATAATTGATAAAGAATTGTTTGCTTTCTCAAGAAGGGGGAAGCTATATATGGAGAAAATTTTGATCTGAATTTTTTAAAAAGTTTATTAATATTTCTATGTATGATTAGAAAATATTTAATTAAATAAAATATATTTTATAAATAAAGTATTAGAGATATTTAACCTGGAGAAAAGAAAACAGAGAAGGAGGACGATGATACTTATTGTCCTTATTTAAGAGACTATCATATGGAAAAGGAATTTTTCTGCTTGTCCCCAGAAGGTAGCACTAGCACCAATGAAAGATAATTGGAAAGAGAAAGATTTATTTATGAGAACACATTTTCTAAACTTTATTTTAGAAAGTAGAGTTGGCTGCCTCCAGAGGTAATGAACTCCCCTGCACTATAGGTTTTCCATTTAAGTCTGAATGACCACTTCTAAAAGGCACTATTATTTAGCTATGGATCATAGTAGATGACTCCTTGGGTGTTATTTAATATCAGATATTATGATTCTATTCCTAAAAAGGGCAAAGAAATACACCAATGAAAGGTAGTATATTATTGCTAAATGAAATCAGAGTCAAATTTTAAATATGGTGGTCTAAAAATGCTATGTCTTGTAGGAAATTTTTTATTCAGCCTTATCTATCACTGTGAAAGGAAACTTATTTTTTTTTATAAGACTGATACAAAACTCTGGATATCAAACAATGAATGTCTGATTAGAACCCCACCTCAAATACTTGCTAGATGTGTGACTCCAGACAAGATTTTTAACTGCCCTGATTGTTAGTTTCACCATAACAGAAATTAGGTTGTTAGATTTATTGACCTCTAAGACCTCTTTTAGGTCTTTATCTATGATCCTTTGACCTTATGGGATTTTATTGTTGAACAAAGAATCCCAGGTTTATTCAGAGAAAGTTTTCTCTCTGATACCTATTCATCAACTGCCATCCAGGGTAAATTCTAACAGCTATGCAAAGACCAGTGGAGACACTGGGCTATTGTATTATTCCCCTCTCTAAATTCCAGAGAGGGTAAGTGTCTTTCCTAAAGTTTCAACTTTGTTCCATAGTCTCCATGAAGACTTCTCTGAAAACTCCAGCTATTAGCACTTTGTCCCTCCTTAATTTTTTTTGTACTATATATTTTTATATAATGTGGATCATCCCTAACAAATAAGCTCCTTGAGGGCAAAAATTCATTTTTTTATCTTTGAATCTTTAGGGCATATCATAGTTCCTTGCAGTTAATGAATGCTTGTTGAATTTATATTGTTAATTTCCACTTCAGTGCTCTTCTCATTAATAGTACTGTCATTTTTATAAGAATGACAGAGACTATGAATTCTTGGATAATACCTTAAGATGTACTCCATACATTGATTAATTATTCACAAATGTTAATTCAGTTCTTTCTATGTGTAGGTTTATGTGTTTGGCACTAAGGAAGATTTAAAGTTAAATAGAATATGATGTCTGCTTCCAGGAAGTTACAAAGGAGATAACACATGCTATTACATGTAATATATATAGAATAAAATAGGTGTGTGTAAGAGGAACAAGAATGAAATTTCAGAGAATGCAAAAGATTGAAAGAATTTTTTGTAATATAATGATCAGGAAAGACTTTATTTAGGAGATGAAGAAGTAATAGATTTGAGAAAAAGAACGTGTAGCTTGGAGAGAAAGCATGTTGTTTTAAATTATTTCAGATTCAGACTCTTTGTAAAATTTTTGACACATTGATGAATTAACCTAAACAGAAATTACATGGAATCATGTGTGAAAGTGAAGCATGTGTGTACATGTTTGTGGCACTGTTTCCATTTATGATTTCTTTTGATTCCTTTCATTATTTGTACACATATAATTTAATGAGTTTTTGTCAAGGCTGTCATTTGGTAAGAAAAAAAGTCATGTTTCATAGTTATAGAATGATGCAATGAGAAGATTATATTTAGTTATTTACAAATATGTGCCAAACTTATGACCACAGCAAATAGATACTATTTACAAAATTAAAAATGTAAATTATATAAATAATTGAAGTGAGCCTCATTTTATTTAAGCCGTTGTTGGTGTTAAGTTTGGGGAGGGGGCCCTGGAACACTTCACCAATCATCTAATCAATCAAGAAATATTTAATAAACAGTATGTTCCAGGCATTATACTAAAGTCCTAGGAATACAAAGGCAAGCAAAATAATCCTTATCCTGAAAGATCTTACATTTTAACAAAGGAGACAATATGTATTCATATAGGTGTATAGAAGATATACATACCCCCAGAGAAGACATAAAATAACCTTGGAAGAAAAGGCAGTTATTCTGGGGGTACCAGGAAAGCTCTCTTTTGAAAGTGATATTATTTCTCATGACATTTAGGAATTCATAGAACTGAAAAGGGAGCTCATCCCAGGCCTGGAAGGTAGATAAAGGTATAGATGAGAAAAAAAAAGCATTATTGGTTTATAGGAAGTAAGTCAATCTAGCTAGCCAATAGAGTATATGGAACAAAATAATGGGTGAGAAGACTGGAAAGATAGGAAGGAGGCAAGATTTTGAAATTTTCAATGCCAAGTAGTAGCATTGGTAATTGATTTTAGAAGGCAATAGGAACCACTAGAAAGAATTGAATAAATGGTAATATGATCATACCTGTGCTTTATTGCTTTATAAAAAATCACTTTGGCAACTCAGTCAGCCAATCAATTAGTATTTCTTAAAAATTTACTATGTGCCAGAGAGTATAGGGTTTCAAGGAGGGCTAGTACTTCTGATGTGAGGGCTACCAAGCAGGTACTTTCCACCTGTGTCATCCAACTAATTCACTTAACTCTCACCTGTGACTCCAAGAAACCACATGCATATACAGTCCACACTACAGTAAAGCATTTTAGTAGACAGGATAAATCAGATTAAGGATAACCAAGGCATTCTCAAATCCTTCAGTGAATTAGGAGGCAATAAGACAAATGATGAAATAGCAAGTGGAGAAACACTAGGAGGTGTATTAAAGCCCTACATACAAGGCGGCCCCAACAATAGGGCCATCTTCTTAGACTGAAGCAGCAGTGGTATTACAAGTGAAGATTGCATCCAGAGGTCAAAATTAAAAAAAAAAAAACAAAGCCTTTTGTAAGGATTCTATTTCATGATCAATACATGGGATATGTGAGTACTCATGGAAAATATTACAGCCAATAGACTTGAAAAATGGATAACTCTTGTGAGAGAACTCAGCAGATATCACAAGCAAACAGTCCTGAGTGAAAGAAGGCCGAAAAACGAAGGCCAGCTTAACCAGAGTTGGAGCTGGATAAATTTCCCCCCAGTAATGGGAAGTGCTGTGAAGCTTGATAGGTTTGGCAATCAAAATTAATCTATTTAAAAGCTTGTATACCTCCCAAAAGGAGTGAATGACAGACTTATGACAATGTGATTGCCCCTTTCAGAAAAATACCATACCACCATCATCAATGCTTATGCTCCTACAGTGACAAATGCTGATGAGATCAAAGAAAAAAAAAATGAAGATTTGGAGATCTTCATTATCAATGTGCCAAAAGTGGGCAAGTTTAAAATTTTGAGTGACTTTAATACGATGGTATGAGAAATTGTTACAAGACTATCCAAAATGGAGTACCCACATTAAAGAAGATGTCATGCTTTATGAGCAAAGCAGAATTTCAACAGCCCAAATAGAATGTGGGATGAACAAATTTAGAAACACCTTTAAATGTTCCTTAGTACTATTTGTGTCTGATCTGCACTGGAGCCTTCTGATTTAATATTGATCTGATCCGCTATAGTCAGACAAATTGTACATTGACTCCAAAATTGGGATATCATTTTGGTCCTCTTCAAGAACCAACTAAACACCCAACATGTGCCTTATATTATATTAAACCTGGAAATACAAAGAAAGTAAATGAAGCTTCCTTCTTTCAATGAGATTGCTTATAGTCAAATGTATTAAATAAAAGAAGAGAAGAATCAGGAAGAACAAATAGAAGTATAGTAAATATAGTAAATCTTTTTTCAGATCCAGGATGGTGATAACCATGTCACTCTCCTATTAAATAAACTCAAGTGTGAAGGAAACTGCAAAAACTTCAACAGAAACAGTAGCAGCTTCTAATTTCTTTGGCCAGGACCAGTAAGGGGGACAGACAATTGATCATAAAAAAATTACCAGAGACCTTTCTGGCACTGGATGTAGCTCATACTGGTTGACAACTATTGCTCATAAGAAAGTCTGGTTCACAGTTACAAGGCAGCAAGGAAAACATGTGGTTGGTCACAAGGCATCAAGAGGTCAAGAGTCCTTCCTAAGTAAAAGCCATAGCACAGACAAGGAGAGCAGTGACCACATCTCTTCCCAAACCATACTAACTGAAAAGCACAAACAGCTTGTAGACCCCCAGAAGGCAAAGGATTTAGAAATAAAACCAAGAACAACTTGTGCAGCAAAAATGAGTATAATCCTTCAAAGGAAAAATAGATTTAATGAAATGGAAGACTCTCAAACACTGCTGATGAAAAGATATTAGTTGAATAGAAAATTTAACAATCAGACACAGGATTTAAGGGAAACATAAAAAAAAGTAAACATGAGAGAGTAATCATCAGGGACTACCTTCTATGGGAAGATGATACAAGTAACTCCTAAGAATTTTATTATTATTAAGGAAATTAAAAGCAGTCCACATAGTCAGAGGACATGACTGCAAATCAGTTATGTTGGAATGATATCTAAAATAATAAATAAATAAAATGAAGTTGTGAGAAAGAAGAATGTTACTGAAGAAGGGGGGAAAGAGATGTAAGATGGGAAAATTTTTCTTACATAAAAAGATGCATAAGGATGTGTTCTTACAGTAGTGGTGGAGGGCATGCAGAAGGTATGGCAGGCAATGCTTGAATCTTACTCTTATCAAAATTGGTTTAATGATAGAAGAATATATACATACCCTCAGTTGGGTATAGAATTTTAGCTTATCCATAGAGAAAAAGGAAGGAAAGAAGATAAGACTTATGAACAGTGGTGAGAGGAATGGTAAAAGGAATGGCAGCTTAAGGGAGCCAATGGACAGAAGTAAAGAGAGCCCTTTGAGGATTGACAGGATTACAAGAGAGAGAGATTAAAAGAGAGAGAAACAGAAGGAAACAGTATGGATGAGAATACACAGTCATCCTAACTGTGATTATGAGTAGGATGAGCTCATCCACAAAATGGAGACAGATAACAGAATGGATTATAAACAATAATCTTTATTTACAATGTTATTTACAAGAGACATACTTAAAACAGAAAGATACATACAAAGTTAAAATGAAGCTCTAGAACAGAATCTATTTTGCCTCAAAGAAATAGCAAAAAAAAAAGGGGGGGCATTATTAGAAGATATAATACATAATCAGAGAAACTATATTTTGGCAAAAGTTACAATAGACAACAAAACAGTAAAAATATAGGGAATTTCTCTGATAAAGATTTTGTTTCTCAGATACATAGGTAGCTGAGACAAATTTGTAAAAAATAAGGGCTACTCCTCACTTGATAAATTGTCAAGGGATATGAACAGGCTGAAGAAATCAAAGCCATCTATACTCATATGAAAAAAAAATGCTCTGAATCATTAATTTAAAAATGCAAACTAAAACAACTTTACACTTCATGGAGACATCCTGATGACTCAGTGCATAGAATACTGGGCCTGGAGTCCAAAAGACCTGAGTTCAGACATACACCTGTGTGACATGAGAAATTCACTTAATCTCTGTTTGCTTTAATCCATTGGAAAATGAAATTTTCAACCATTCCAATGTCTTTGCCAAGAAAACTCTGAAAATAATATGGTCCATTGTGTCTTGAAGAGTTGGACACAATTGAACTAAATGTTGGACTACACAGAATTGCTGCTGAAATACATGGGAGTCACCTGACAGTGGCTGCTGGAGGTCCAACACAGAATGCATCTCCTCTTGTGAGAGGATGATACAAGGAGTCTGAGAGGAAGTTACTGTTCTCTGACGTCTCTGACTGAGAGGCCATTGCCTTGTCTGATCTCTCTCCTCTTCCCTCTGCCTCCATTGAACTCATTCCTAGTCCACAACACCTGTGTCAGCAAAGGCTGCCTTGCAACTCCATCAGATTTTATGATCCGCAGCTGTGGAAGCTCTCAAGGAATTGACCTGTCCCTTAACAACTAAACAATAACAATACTTCACATCTATCAGAAATGACAATTACTGGAGAGGATGATGGAAAATAGATACATTATTGAATCTGCTGAAGTTGTAAACTGATCTAAATATTCTAGAGAACAATTTGAACTATATCTATAAAGGACTATAAAACTGTATATGTTTTGATCCACCAATATCACTTCTAGATCTTAACTTGAAGAGAAGAAAGAAAAAGGCAAGAGACCTGTAAGTACAGAAAAAACATTTATAGGAGCTCTTTTGTAATAGGAAAAAATTAGAAATTGAGGGGATATTCACCAGTAGGGGAATAGATGAATAAGTTGTGGCATATAATTGTGATAAGTATTATTGTGCTATTAGAAAAAATGAGGGAAGTAATTTCAGGGAAAACAACAACAACAACACAACATGAAGTGAGGCAAAATTAAGTAAGGAGATCAAACAATATGCAAAATAATACCGATGCTATAATGATTGATCAACTAAAGCAGAATTAGTACTCTACTCAATAAAAAGTTTCAAAACAATTTTAAAGAATTAAAATTTTTTTTCTTCCTCCAAAGAGAAAACTGATGAAGTCTGAGTGCAAAGAAAAGGATAATTTCTCACTTTACTTACTTTTGCTTTTTTTTGGTAATATGATTAATACAGAAATACATTTTGCATGATTTCCCATGTATAATTGATATGAGTTGTTTTGCTGGGAGATATATGGGAAAAGAGAGAGAAGTTGGAACTCAAAACAAATAAAAGAAGAATAAGGAAAATAAATAAATTATTTATTTTAAAAAAGAATAAGCTCTGCATTTTGATTTTTTTTCTTTTTTATCTGATTTTTCTTGTGCAGCATGGTAATTATAGAGATGTGTTCAGAAGTGTTGCATATGTTTAACATATATTGGATTGCAGACTTCCCAGAAAATATTTTAATGATCTAGAAAAAATAACAACAAAATTCATATGGAACAATAAAAAGTCAAGAATCTCAAGGGAATTAATGAAAAAAAAATCAAATGAAGGTGGCCTAGCTGTACCTGATCTAAAATTATATTATAAAGCAGCAGTCACCAAAACCATATGGTATTGGCTAAGAAATAGATTAGTTGATCAGTGGAAAAGGTTAGGTTCACAAGACAGAATAGTCAACTATAGCAATCTAGTGTTTGACAAACCCAAAGATCCTAACTTTTGGGATAAGAATTCATTATTTGATAAAAACTGCTGGGATAACTGGAAATTAGTATGGCAGAAATTAGGCATGGACCCACACTTAACACCATATACCAAGATAAGATCAAAATGGGTCCATGACCTAGGCATAAACAACAAGATTATAAATAAATTAGAGGAATATAGGATAGTTTATCTCTCAAACTTGTGTAGGAGAAAGAAATTTGTGACCAAAGACGAACTAGAGACCATTACTGATCACAAAATAGAAAATTTTGATCATATCAAATTAAAAAGCCTTTGTACAAACAAAACTAATGCAAACAAGATTAGAAGGAAAGCAACAAACTGGGAAAACATCTTCACAGTTAAAGGTTCTGATAAAGGCCTCATTTCCAAAATATATAGAGAACTGATTCAAATTTATAAGAAATCAAGCCATTCTCCAATTGATAAATGGTCAAAGGATATGAACAGACAATTTTCAGAGGATGAAATTGAAACTATTACCACTCATATGAAAGAGTGTTCCAAATCACTATTGATCAGAGAAATACAAATTAAGACAACTCTGAGATACCACTACACACCTGTCAGATTGGCTAAGATGACAGGAAAAAATAATGATGAATGTTGGAGGGGATGCGGGAAAACTGGGACACTTTTGCACTGTTGATGGACTTGTGAACAAATCCAACCATTCTGGAGAGCAATTTGGAATTATGCCCAAAAATTTATCAAACTGTGCATACCCTTTGATCCAGCAGTGCTACTACTGGGCTTATACCCCAAAGAGATACTAAAGAAGGGAAAGGAACCTGTATGTGCCAAAATGTTCATGGAGGCCCTGTTTGTAGTGGCTAGAAACTGGAAAATGAATGGATGCCCATCAATTGGAGAATGGCTGGATAAACTGTGGTATATGAATGTTATGGAATATTATTGTTCTGTAAGAAATGACCAGCAGGATGAATACAGAGAGGCTTGGAGAGACTTACATGAACTGATGCTAAGTGAAATGAGGAGAACCAGGAGATCATTATACACTTCAACAACGATACTGTATGAGGATGTATTCTGATGGAAGTGGATTTCTTTGACAAAGAGACCTAACTGAGTTTCAATTGATAAATGATGGACAGAAGCAGCTACACCCGAAGAAAGAACACTGGGAAACGAATGTGAACTATTTGCATTTTTGTTTTTCTTCCTGGGTTATTTTTACCTTCTGAATCCAATTCTCCCTGTACAAGAAGAGAACTGTTCAGTTCTGCAAACATATATTGTATCTAGGATATACTGCAACATATCTAACATATATAGGACTGCTTGCCATCTAGGGGAGGGCGTGGAGGGAGGGAGGGGAAAAATCGGAACAGAAGCAAGTACAAGGGATAATATTGTAAAAAATTACTCTGGCATGGATTCTGTCAATATAAAGTTATTATAAAATAAAATAAAATATAAAAAAACATATATTGGATTGCTTGTCATCTGGATTAGAAGGTAAAGGAGGAGACAAAGAAAAAAAAATGAAATACAAGGTATTGCAGGGGTGAATGCTGGAAACTACCTATGCATGTGTTTTGAAAATGAAAAGCTTTAATTTAAAAAAAAAAAAAGGAAAAAAAAAGAATCAGTTCAATTGGCTCCTTCTTATCTTCAAAATCAAGTATCAAATCCTCTTGTTTATTCCTTTATATTCCCTTTCTACAATTCCAGTCTTTTTATACTTTATTGTCTTCCAAGTACTCTATAATCCAGTAACATTGGCCTCATTTTAATTCTTCTATCTCCCAGTTTTGTGAATTTTCACTTGTTGGCTTTTCTGCCTGTGTTTTCCTACCTTATGATGATCAACTCTTTTCCCTGTCTTCCAGTCTTAGTTAAAATGCCGTCTTCTACAAAAAGCCTGTGTCTGACACAACAGTGCTTGTTGAGTTGAATTGATTAGAGTGATGGTTGTATGAATATAGACAAAGCATTCATGCCAAAGATATATGATTGAATTGACAGGATTTGGCAAGTGATTGGATAAATTAGAAAAGTGACAAGGAGTAAACCAAAGTCGTGAACTTAGATACATGGGAAAATGATAATGACCTTCATGATGAAACTGAACCTTGGTTCAGAAAAGACTTGGTTGATGAATTGGAGTGGGGTGGGAAATTCTTTTTGAGATGCTTGTGAAACATCCAATTAGAAATGCACTAACAGTAGTCACTGATGCAGAATTGAAGCTTAGCGATAAGGCTTGAATATATAGATCTGAGAACCTTGACATGGAAAGGGATCAGGGGAAGCTGATAAGATCATTAACAGAGTATAAAGAAAAAATAAAGAAGAAGAGTCTTGGAGTAAACACATAATTATTAGATATGAAATGGATAATGAATCATTACAGATATTGAGAAGTAGCATTCTGATGAAGATGTAGGAGAGAATATCCAGGAATGAAGATGATTTGATAGAATTGAAGGCAACAGAGAGGTCAAGAAGGCTAAGGAATGATATATATGTATATGTGTGTGTGTGTGTGTGTGTGTGTATATATGTATGTATGTGTATATGTATGTTATATATATGTATATGGATGTATGAATATATATAATTAACAGTTAAGAGATTACTGGCAATTTTGGAAAACACAGTTTCAGTTGTAATGATTTCTGAGGCCATATGGCAGAGTGAGAAAGTATGAAGAGATAAAAGAAAGTCATTGAGTTCAGACTTTTTCAAGGAGATACAAGAATTAAATGAATCAAGTTGGGATAACACTAAAACAAAAGCAAATTCTAGGCTCTTCCTTACACATATGTTCAAGGGCTTTAGGCAGGGCAAAGAAACATAGAATGTTAAGGTTAAAAAAAACCCTTAGCATAGAATTTAAAATGTCAGATCTGGAAAGTCTTTATAATCACAAAATGTCAGAGGTGAAAGTTGGTTAGAAGTCATAGAAGTACAAAATGTATGAAGTAGAAGGGATTTTGGAGATTATCTAATTCAATCTTCTCAATTTACAAATTAAGCAAATGAAGACTAAAGAGATTAGGCGATTCATAGTAATTGATTTAAGATAGCATTTAAGTTATCCTTCTATTCTCATATATATATATATATATATATATATATATATATATATATATATTCTAACCCAAATCTAGAACTTGTTTTTGAGATTTGATTGAACTTTACAACTCTCAGCCACATTTAGTTTCTAGGTTTGTGCATTGGAGGATTAAGATATAAGGTATTAAGAAATCTTAAAGGTATACAAGAGAAGAGGGCATATAGGTGTTACCTAAGAGACTTGGTAGACAGCGTACTGGGCTTGAAATTATCTTCATGAACTTAAATCTAGTTTCAGAATTTTATAGCTATGTGATCCTGCTCTGTCCACTGCACCATGATTTAGCAACAAGGACAACAAAAATAAAATACAAAAAAAAAAAAAAAAAAAAAAAAAAAAAAAAAGCACTAGATTAAGGATGAAAAGAAAAGGATTTGAATCCTACTGCTTTGGGTTATGTGACTTTGTGCAAGTCACTTCATCCATTTATGCAATAGTTTCCCCATCTGTAAATGAGTAGGTTAAACTGGATCTCTAAGATCTTTTACAGATCTCATTGTTATATTCCTCTGATACTACAATATAATAATCAGAAGACATTATTTGAAATGCAAATTCAAGTAACTCTGAGGTACAAACTCAAATTTCTTAGTTAAACCTGTTAATTGTTTCAAGTAGGTTTTTGGATAATTCCCTAAGATTTTCTAAGTATACTATTATATCATCTGGAAGTTTTATCTCCCCATTGCCTATTCTAATTCCTTTCATTTCTTTTTCTTTTCTTATTTCTGAAAACAACATTTCTAGTATAATATTGAATAACATGATGATAATGGACATCTTTATTTCACCTTTATCTTATTGGGAATGCCTTTAGCTTCTCCCCATTACAAATAATGCTTGCTGATGGTTTTTTTTTTAAATGCTGCTTATCATTTTAAGGAAAACTCCATTCATTCCTATGCTCTCTAGTGTTTCTTAATAGGAATGAGTGTCCAATCAATTACTGAACTTGAAATTCTAAAATTAAAAGGAGAAATTAATAATATAGAAAGTAAAAAAAAAAAAACTATTGAACTAATAAATAAAACTAAGAGTTGGTTTTAGGAAAAAACCAATAAAATTGATAAACCTTTTGAGAAATCAAATTAGTAGTCTTAAAAATGAAAACGGAGAACTTTTCACCAATGAAGAGGAAATTAAAGAAATAATAAGGGGTTACTTTGTCCAACTTTATGCCAACAAATTTGATAACCTAAGTGAAATGGATGACTACCTCCAAAAATATAGGCTTCCCAGATTAGCAGAGGAGGAAGTAAATTGCTTAAATAGTCCCATTTCAGAAAAAGAAATAGAACAAGCTATTAATCAACTCCCTAAAAAAAAATCCCCAGGATCAGATAGATATACATGTGAATTCTACCAAACATTCAAAGAACAATTAGCCCCAATGCTTTATAAACTATTTGAAAAAAATAGGGAATGAAGGAGTCTTACCAAATTCCTTTTATAACACAGACATGGTACTGATACCTAAACCAGGTAGGTTGAAAACAGAGAAAGAAAATTATAGACCAATCTCCCTAATGAATATTGATGCTAAAATCTTAAATAAGATATTAGCAAAAAGACTACAGAAAATCATCCCCAGGATAATACACCACGATCAAGTAGGATTTATACCAGGAATGCACGGCTGGTTCAATATTAGGAAAATTATCAGTGTAATTGGCCATATTAATAATTAAATTAACAAAAACCATATGATCATCTCAATAGACGCAGAAAAAGCATTTGATAAAATCCAACATCCATTCCTATTAAAAACTCTTGAGAGTATAGGAATAAATGGAATTTTCCTTAAAATAATCAGTAGCATCTATTTAAAACCAGCAGCAAACAGCATATGTAACGGGGACAAACTGCAACCATTCCCAATAAGATCAGGAGTGAAACAAGGTTGCCCACTATCACCATTACTATTTAATATTGTATTAGAAATGCTAGCTCTGGCAATAAAAGTTGAGAAAGAGATTAAAGGAATAAGAATAGGCAATGAGGAAACCAAATTATCACTCTTTGCTGATGATATGATGGTATACTTAGAGAACTCCAGGGACTCTACTAAAAAGTTATTAGAAACAATCCACACCTTCAGCAAAGTTGCAGGATACAAAATAAACCCACATAAGTCATCAGCATTCTTATATATCACTAACAAAACCCAACAGTTAAGAATTACAAAGAGAAATTCCATTTAAAGTAACTACTGATTGTATAAAATATTTAGGAATCTATGTGCCAAGGGAAAATCAGAAACTTTATAAGCAAAACTACAAAACACTTTCCACACAAATTAAGTCTGATCTAACCAACTGGAAAAATATTAAATGCTCTTGGATTGGGCAAGCAAATATAATAAAGATGACAATACTACCCAAACTAATCTATTAATTTGGCGCTATACCAATCAGACTCCCAAAAAACTATTTTGATGACCTAGAAAAAAATAACAACAAAGTTCATATGGAAAAACAAAAGGTCAAGAATTTCAAGGGAATTAATGAAAAAAAAATCAAATGAAGGTGGCCTAGCTGTACCAGATCTAAAATTATATTATAAAGTAGCAGTTACTAAAATCATCTGGTAGTGGCTAAGAAATAGACTAGTTGATCAATGGAATAGGTTAGGTTCAAAGGACAAAACAGCCAATAGTTTTAATAATCGAGTTTTTGAGAAACCCAAAGACCCCAGTTTTTGGGATAAGAATGCATTATTTGACAAAAATTGCTGGGAAAATTGGAAATTAGTATGGCAGAAACTAGGCATTGATCCACATTTAACACCATACACCAAGATAAGGTCAAAATGGGTTCATGACCTAGGCATAAAGAATGAAATTATAAATAAATTGGAAGAGCATAGGATCGTTTACTTCTTAGACCTGTGGAAGAGGGAGGAATTTATGACCAAAGAAGAATTAGAGATCATTATTGACCACAAAATAGAAAATTTTGATTATATCAAATTGAAAAGTTTTTGTACAAACAAAGCAAATGCAGACAAGATCAGAAGGGAAACAATAAACTGCGAAAACATTTTTACAGTCAAAGGTTCTGATAAAGGCCTCATTTCCAACATATATAGAGAATTGACTCTAATTTATAAGAAATCAAGCCATCCTCCAATTGACAAATGGTCAAAGGATACAAACAATCAATTCTCAGATGAAGAAATTAAAACTATTCATAGCCATATGAAAATATGCTCCAAATCATTATTAATCAGAGAAATGCAAATTAAGACAACTCTGAGATACCACTACACACCTGTCAGATTGGCTAGAATGACAGGGAAAGATAATGCAGAATGTTGGAGGGGATGTGGGAAAACAGGGACACTGATACATTGTTGGTGGAATTGTGAACACATCCAGCCATTCTGGAGAGCAATTTGGAACTATGATCAAAAAGTTATCAAACTATGCATACTCTTTGATCCAACAGTGTTTCTACTGGGCTTATACCCCAAAGTGATACTGAAGAAGGGAAAGAGACCTGTGTGTGCCAAAATGTTTGTGGCAGCCCTGTTTGTAGTAACTAGAAGCTGGAAAATGAATGGATGCCCATCAGTTGGAGAATGGTTGACTAAATTGTGGTATATGAATGTTATGGAATATTATTGTTCTGTAAGAAATGACCAGCAGGATGAATACAGAGAGGCGTGGAGAGGCTTACATGAACTGAAGCTAAATGAAATGAGCAGAACCAGGAGATCATTATACAGTTCAACAACGATACTGTATGAGGATGTATTCTGATGGAAGTGGATTTCTTTGAGAAAGAGACCTAACTGAGTTTCAATTGATAAATGATGGACAGAAGCAGCTACACCCGAAGAAAGAACACTGGGAAATGAATGTAAACTGCTTGCATTTTTGTTTTTCTTCCCGGGTTATTTATACCTTCTGAATCCAATTCTCCCTGTGCAACAAGAGAACTGTTCAGTTCTGCATACATATATTGTATCTAGGATATACTGTAACCTATTTAACATATAAAGGACTGCTTGCCATCTGAGGGAGGGGGGTGGAGGGAGGGAGGGGAAAAATCGGAACAGAAGAGAGTCCAAGGGATAATGCTGTAAAAAATTACCCTGACATAGGTTCTGTCAATAAAAAGTTATTTTAAAAAAATAAATAAATAAATAAATAAATAAAGAAGGAAAAAAATAGGAATGGGTGTTGTATTTTGTCAAAAGCTTTTTCTGTATCTATTGAAATTATAATGTTATTTCTACTGGTTTGTTATTGATACAGTCAATTAAACCAATCATTTTCTTGTTATAGAATCAGCTTTATATTCTTGGTATAGATCTCACTTGGTCATAGTCTATTATCTTGATGATAAATTATTGTAATCCTTTTGCTAATATTTTACTTTAAATTTTTGCATCAATATTCATTAAGAAGATTGGTCTATAATTTTTTTCCTTTGTTTTGGCTCTTCTTCATTTAGGTATGAGTATCATATTTTGATATATGATGTGACAGTATCATAATTTGACATAATTCTTTCTTTGTCTATTTTTCCAAATAGTTTACATAGCATTGGAATTAATTATTCTTTAAATTCTTTAGAATTCTCTTGTAAATCAATCTGACCCTGGAGATTTTTTTTGTCCTTAGGGAGTATATTAATGGCTTCTTCAATTTCTTTTTCCAAAATGGGGTTAAGTGATTTAATTTTTCTTCTGTAATTCTGTTAATTTAATTGTAAATATTCATCAATTTCAATTAGATTGTCAGATTTGTTAGCATATAGTTGGGCAAAATATCTCCTAATTATTACTTAATTTCTTCTTTGTTGCGGGTAGGTTCACTATTTTTATTTTTAAATCTGGGTAATTTGTTTTATTTCTTTCCTATTTCTAATCAAATTAACCAAAGGTTTATCTCTTTTTTCACTAAAACCAACTCTTAGTTTTATTAATTAGTTTAATAGTTTTCTTAAAGTTTTTTTTTAATTTGTTCTTTTTCTAGCTTTTTTAGTTGCATGCCTAATTCATTGATTCTTCTCTCTCTTTTTTATTTATGTACCTAGTTAGAGATATAAAATTTCCCCCTAAGAACTACTTTGACTGCATTCCATAAGTTTTGCTATGTCATTACATTATTTTCATTCTTTCTGATGAAATTGATTGTTTCTATGATTTGTTTTTTGGCCCACTCACTCTTTAGAGTTAGATTATTTAATTTCCAGTTGATTTTTAGTCCCCTGGCCCTTAATTGGCTGTAATTTTTGTTGCATTGTGATAGAAAAGGACTATTTCTGCCTTTCTTCACTTGATTGTGAGATTTTTATGCCCTAATACAAGGTCAATTTTATGAAGGTTCCATGTACTACTAATAAAAAGTTATTTCAATCTATTTCTATTCAGTTTTCTCCAGAGGTCTATCATATTTAAGTTTTCTAAGATTCTATTAAGCTCTCGTGTCTTTCTTGCTAATTTTGTGGTTAAATTTATCTAATTCTGAAAGGGGGAAGTTAAGGTATTCCACTACTATAGTTTGTTTTTCTTCTGGCTTAACTTTTTTTCTAAGATTTCAATGCTGTACCACTTGGTGCATATATATTTAGTATCACTGCTACTTCACTGTCTATGGTACCCTTTAACAAGAAGTATTTTTCTTCCTTATTTCTTTTAATTAGATGTATTTTTGCTTTTATTTTATCTGAGATCAGAATTGCCACCCCTGTTTTTCCATCTCTTTTCTCTTATACATTTCTTCTAGTGTTTTTTCCCTCTTTTCTATTTAGTCCCTTCCCTTTCTTTCCCCTTTCTCCTTCTACTTCCTTATAGTGTAAGATAAAATTTTATATTAACCTGGGTGATCATGTTATTTCCTATTTGAGTCAAAACTGATGACATTAAGCTTCAGACAATACTCATTTCCCTTCCTTCTTTCCCTTTATTGTACTAGGTCTTTTGTACTTGTTCATGTGATCTAATTTATCGCATTTTGTCTCTCTTTTCCTTTTCTCCCAATACAATAATTTTTCCTCACCTTAATGTCTTTTTCTTTCATATTATCCCATCAGAGTTAATTTACAAACCAAAAACTGCCCTAATAAAAGATAATTATCATTTTCCCATCTGGGAATATAAAAAATTTAGTATTTTTTTTCCTTTCCTGTTTACCTTTCTATGCTTTGCTTGAATTCTATGTTTGAAGATGAAAATTTCTGTTTAGTTCTTTTTTTTTCAATAGAAATGATTGAAAGTCTCTTACTTCATTGACGATCCATCTCCTCCTCTGAAAGACTAAGGGCTCACCTACTAATTGATTCTTGGTTGAAATCCTAGATCTTTGCCTTCCTAAATATGGTATTCCAGGCCCTCCAATCCATTATTATAGAAGCTAGCAATCAGATCCTGGATGATCCTGACTTAGCTCCCTGATACTTGAATTGTTCCTCCCTCCTGTACCAGTAGCTTGCTATATTATTTCCTTGGAATGATAGTTCTGGGGTTTTGCAGCAATGTTTATTGGGATTTTCCTTGTGGAATCTCTTTCTGGAAGTGATTGATAGATTCTTTCAATGACTATTTTATCCTCTAATATGTCATGCCATAGTTTTCCTTGATGATCTCTTGAACAATACTATCCAGGCTCTTTTTTTAGATATGGCTTTCAAGGAGATCAAAATTTTTAAATTGCCTCTCCTGAATCTATTTTCTAGGTCAACTGTTTTTCTGATAAAATATTTTAGATTTTCTTGCATTTTTAAAAAGTTTGCTTGACTGATTCTTGATATCTGATAGAGTCATTACTTCTATTTGCCTAGATCTGGTTTTTAATGCATGATTTTTTCAGTTAGCTTTTGTTTCACTTTTTCCATTTGATTAATTCTACTTTTCAAGGTGTTGGGTTTTTTGCACTTGGTCAATTGTTTTCTTCAGTCAGTTTTTGTCTTTCCTTTTCTAAGCTATTGGGTCTTTCTTGCACAACTCTCATTCCTTTTCCTCTTATTTGCTTTCTAAAATCCTTTGGGCAAGACCAATTTTTATCATTCTTTAAGATTTTCCATGTAGTTATTTTCTCCTATTTGAGTTGGTGTTTTGGTTATCCTTATCACCATAGTAGTTTTCTATATTTAAAATTCTTTTTGTTTCTTGCTCATTTTCTTTCTTTTTTTTCCTGTTTTGTGACTTTTAAGGTTGAGCTGCTACTGAGGTACAGGGGGCACTGTCCCAAGCTTCTTATGCACTCTGGGCCTTGGCTTCAAGCTTCTTGTGTTTGTGGTCTTGCTCACAGCAGGATGCATCCCTGCTTGGTCTCTCCAGACAAAAGTTTGGTTGCTGGCAATTTGCCTTCTGCACTGGGACTAGAGACTACCCTAGTGCTTTGCTGTTATGGGCCAGAACTTGAAACAAAGTACTAAGTGGAATTGAGGAGACAATGGTTAAATCTAGTTTTTCATTGTTTTAATCCTTCAACAAATAATGGTTTTCTAGTGATATAATGATTGGTGTATATTCAGTATGGAGCATATAAGCAGGGACTGAGAGCCACATAAAAAAAGCTGGCAGAGGAAGAGACGACAAAGGACTGGAGACAGGAGCTCAAGCTCTTGGAACCAAGGAGAGAAATAGGCCTCTAAGAAAGCTAATCAGCCCCCAGGAAAAGAGACAAGACTTTGAAAGAGAAAATAAAGGATTTGGATTTTAACCCTTGGCTATTCGTGTGATGATTACTGACTGAAGAAAGGTTGCTCCCAGAGACCCAAAAAACCGAAACAAGAGAAAATTACACTTTGCTCTGCCACTGAGCAAATATTTAATGCCTCAGTTGCTGCTCTGCTGTGATTAAGATTCTATTACTTGGTTCCACCCCTGGATCTAGAGTTCAGATGTTCTTGAAGTGGAGTCTCTCAATTCTATTTTTAAGGAATTATTTTCCTTGGTGAACTTTTGTACCTCTTTTCCCTTTTGGTCAATTTTGTTTTGGAAGGCATTCTTCTCCTCATTAAATTTTTGTATTTTCTTTTGTATTACTCTCAATTCTCTTCTGAATTTTCCTCTACTTCTCTTACTTGATTTTCAAAATCCCTTCAACATCTTCCATGGCATCAGCTCAACTATTATTATTTTTGGAAGTTTTGAAAGTAGGAGCTCTGATTGTAGGAGTTTTGATTTTGTTATCTCCTTGAGTGTGTGTTGTGATCTTCTTTGTCACCAGAGTAACTTTCTTTTTTCTTTTTTTTTTTAATTTTAATAGCTTTTTATTTACAAGTTATATGCATGAGCAATTTTACAGCATTGACACTTGCCAACCTTTTGTTCCAATTTTTCCCCTTCTTCCCCTCCACCCCCTCCCCTAGATGGCAGGATGACCAATACATGTTAAATATATTAAAGTATAAATTAAATACAAAATAAGTATACACGTCCAAACTGTTATTTTGCTGTACAAAAAGAATCGGACTCTGAAATATTGTACAATTAGCCTGTGAAGGAAATAAAAAAATGCAGGCAGGCAAAAATATAGGGATTGAGAATTCAATGTAATGGTTCTTAGTCATCTCTCAGAGTTCTTTCACTGGATGTAGCTGGTTCAGTTCATTACTGCTCCATTAGAATTGTTTTGGTTCATCTCATTGCTGAAGATGGCCAGGTCCATCAGAATTGATCATCATATAGTATTGTTGTTGAAGTATATAATGATCTCCTGGTCCTGCTCATTTCACTCAGCATCAGTTTGTGTAAGTCAGAGTAACTTTCTATGGTCTATGTTGTTGGCTCATTTCCCCAACCTATTGCTCAGCTTTTAACTCTTTGTTAAAGTAGGATTCTGTTTTCAGGATACAGTGTGTAATGTTCCAAGATTCAAAGGTTTTGTAGAACTGTTTTCAGAAATTCTTTTAGGGACCTGTATGTTTTAATTTATTGGATCAAATATGATGATCCAAAGAAAAGTATGTTTTTGAGAGACACAAACCCTCTTTTATGCCCTAGAACTATGAGTAGGATCTGTGCTATATTGTGTCTTTTAGTTCTGGTGTGCTAAAGCAACAGAATCATTCCTCAGTGCTAATAAAGAGACATCCTTCTGACCAGTTTAACCATCTATGGGTCAAGCCCTCTGGAAGCTACAGCCACTGCTATTGCTACTGCCAATTCTATCAAAGTCTGCTTCTTGTTTGATAGTTTTCCAAGGTCCTCTCACCATTGTGAGGCAAACTTTTTTTTTTGCTGATCTTCCAAGTTGTTCTTGATGTCCCTAGACTAAGAAGTCTGGAAGCCTTCAGGGATGGGACTGATTCAGAGGCCCCAAGACCAGCTTCTGGTTTGGTGGAGCTAGGACTATTCTGGCGAGGTCTGCTTGGGACTGCATTGGACTCCCACTCTGGTTTCACAGACTTTTCCTGCTGATCTTCTAAATTGTTTTCAGCTGGAAAAGTGTTCTACTCTATATTTCTGTGGGGTCTGAGGCTCTATAATTTGTTTAGAGTAATTATATAAAAGTATTTGGAGGAGCTTGGGGGACAACTGAGGCAAGTCCCTGCCTTTACTCTATCATCTGGACTCTGTCCCTTTACTATGGTATATGATATAAATTGCTGATATCTACCTATAATCTGCCAAACTAGTTTCTATTTTCCATAAAAGTTTTTATAAAATAGTCCTTTCATCATTGATTTATAGTCTTTGATTTACCAGAAACAAAATTCCTATATGCATTTACTCCTAGATATTGTTTTATTATTTCATAGACAAATAGATAGAATGCATACATACCCACACATATGTGCACTCCTAAATGTGTAATATATCCATATAAATATTAGTACTAGACAATTTTGATAATGACAGCTATCATTTTGGCATGTAATTTGATATTTGGTCCTCATTTTTCCCAATATTTTCTTTTATTCTCAATCTTTCCCCAACTCCTTTCTATGTAAATGTAAGTATTATTTTATCTAATTCTGAAAGGATAGCTATGGAATTTGATAGATTTTGCACTAACTAAATTTCTCTCTATCACATTTTTAAGATTTCAGAATAGTATAATGGTGGACTGAAACTAAAATATGAATGAATGTAATTCATTTAAATTTAAATTTAAATTCAGATGATCAGTTCTGATGGACATGGCTCTCTTCAACAATGAGAGGATCCAAATCAGTTCCAATTGATTTGTAATGAACAGAATCAGCTACACCCAGTGAAAGAACACTGAGAAATGAATATGGACCACAACATAACATTTCTACTCTTTCTATTATTGTTTGCTTGCATTTTTGTTTTTTCTTCTCAGGTTATTTTAATCCTCTTTCTAAATCTAAATATATATATATATATATACACACACATATATATATATATATACATATTGTATTTAACATAAACTTTAACATATTTAACATGAATGGGACTATCTGCTATCTAGGGGAAGTGGTGGAGAGAAGAAAGGAAAAAGTTGAAGCAGAAGTTTTTGCAAGGGTCAATGTTGAAAAACTGCCCATGCATATGGTTTGTATATAAAAAGCTATAATTTTAAAAAATAAATAAATACATTTAAATTCAGAAGGATATGGTGGTGGTGTCCTAAATTAAAAACTTTCATATCGAAAAAAAAAAGAAAAAATCTTGGATGGCAAGTTGGAGTAAATGATTCTGAAACTCCTTAGCAGCTTCAGGTATGCTCAATGATTCTGTGATTTTGCTCTTCAAAGACAATTATTCTAGCATTTTATGATTCAGTGTTTCTACAATTTTAAGATACCACTTTGATAATAAGATTTTATAGTGCTGAGTAATTCTAAGATTTTGTGATACTATTATCCTAAAATATTGTTGTTTTAGAGGGGAATCTTACATTGTATAGATACAAGGCTATATATAAATATCAATATTACTAAGTTTTTTGCAGTAGTTTTATGATAGTCAAAATAGGGCCCTTACAGTGTTGTAAGTTACTGTTTTGGGGTAAGTTTTTTCCCACTGTAGCAAAATATGGTAACAAATGAGATCATGGCAGTAAAATGTCATCATGTGGTTATGCTTTTTTATAGGCTATAAATCAAGCACCAAAATCCAAACAAAAAAAATTGTCAAAAACATTTAAATCAGGAAAACTGCTTTATATATTGAGCTATTAATCCAGAGGACTTATTCAGTGACATAATGGACCTTAACTCTGAAGAGTAAATCCAATTACCACCCAAGCAGCAAGAAGATGGGAGGGAGGTATGTGGTCAAAAGAGAAAGATAAACAGCAGGGCAGCTCTGACCCCCTTGGTTCCTTTGAGGGCCAAATCTAACCTAACAAAAGAAAATCAAAACAACTAATCCCAACAGCACACATGAGTTTCTATCCCTGCACTAAAGCAATTCCCAACTGGTTTAACAAGTTTTTTAACCAAACAAATAAAATGTCAATAGGCATTGCCCATTAAAACCTGATCTTGGGGCCTCAGGGTCTCAGGGTTAGCCATATAATTTATTTTTGCTGATGGTCAAATGGACTGAATACAGAGGTCACATTTGTTTTAACCTTATGACCTTCCCTTCCTTAGTGCCCAGGAGTTATCTTGTTGTAAAATTTTTTATGACACTTGACTTCACTATTCTCATGGGTTTCAGGACTTGACGCTTCTTTAGTCAAGTCAGAGGAGCTGTTTAAGAAAAATCATGGATTCTGTGAACATTTATGTGTTTTGAACTATTTTCCTTCCTTCTTAGAAATATGACCAGATCTTCCCCTCCCCCAAAAAATTAACAAACAAAAAAGCAAGAAAACTCTTCTTTTCACTGTGCTATCTCACTAAACTAATCGTCTAGCATCTGCCTTTCTAAGCAGAGTCCTAGAAGGTGTGCTTTATTTTTAGTATTTTTTCTTAACATTGACTCACTGAGCAACCATTCAAATTTAGTTTTTTTAAATCTACTACTGCATGAAGTTGATTTCCATAAGACAATCAATGATTTCTCAATTGTTAATTCTGTTGATCTTTTCTCGTTGCCCATATTTTTTATCTCTCTCTGCTATTTTGATTTCATTTATTTTCCCTTTCCCTTGATATTATTTCCCTTTGGCTTCTCTGAAACTTTTCTGGATTCTGCTACAAACTTTCTGAATATAAACTCTCAATCTTCTTTGCTAAATCATCCATTTCCTATTTCTCTTTAAAGGAATGTACATAAACTATCATGAGCTTTTCTTTATATTATCTCTTGGTAATCTCTTTAGCTTAATTTTCTTTCACTTCTACACCTCTATGTACATATGTGTATATATATATTTATATATACATTGAAATATATATATGTATATTTCAAATGTGTCATGTTCTTCTTCAGAGCCTCTGCATTTCATAAATTATCTTCCACTGTGCTTTCTAAGTTGTGTCCTATCCTTATTTTTTCTATTTAAAAAGAGTTGTGATTCATGACATGATTTCATTCCTAATATCTTCTTTAAAAATTTTTATTTTTCTCTAGAACTATCTTATAGTTTTTTATATTGATTTCTGGGAGATTCATAGAATACTAAAGAAAAAATTCTTTAATAACATAGCATTTATTCTTTATATTCTGCCTTCTTTTGAATTTTTTTAGGTTATCTCATGATATCTTTTTTTTATTATAGCTTTTTATTTATAATATATATGCATTACAAGATATTCAGCATTGACAATTGCAAAATCTTTTGTTCCAACTTTTCCCCTCCTCCCCACCCTGTCTCCCAGATGACAGGTTGACCAATACATGTTAAATATGTTAAAGTATAAGTTAAATACAATATATGTATACATGTCCAAATAGTTATTTTGCTGTACAAAAAGAATCAGACTTTGAAATAGTGTACAATTAGCCTGTGAAGGAAATAAAAAATGCAGGTGGACAAAAACAGAGGGATTGAAACTTCTATATAGTAGTTCATATTCATATCCCAGAGTTCTTTCGCTGGATGTAGCTGGTTCAATTCATTACTGCTCTATTGGAACTGATTTGGTTCATCTCATTGTTGAAGAGGGCTACGTCCACCAGAATTGATCATTATATAGTATTGTTGTTCAAGTATATAATGATCTCCTGGTTCCTGCTCATCTTATTCAGCATCAGTTCATATAAGTCTCTCCAGGCCTTTCTGAAATCATCCTGCTGGTCATTTCTTACAGAACAATAATATTTCATAATATTCATATACCACAATTTATTCAGCCATTCTCCAATTGATGGGTATCTACTCAGTTTCCAGTTTCTGGCCTCTACAAAGAAGACTGCCACAAATATTCTTGCAATACAGTCCCTTTCCCTTCTGTAAAATATCTTTGGGATATAAGTGCAGTAGTAACACTGTTGGATCAAAGGGTATGAACAGTTTGATAACTTTTTGAGCACCGTTCCAAATGGCTCTCCAGAATGGCTGGATGTATTCACAATTCCACCAATAATGTAGGTCCCAGTTTTCCCCACATTCCCTCCAACATTCTGCATTATCTTTACCTGTCATTCTAGCCAATCTGATAGGTATGTAGTGGTATCTCAGAATTGTCTTAATATCCATTTCTCTGATTAATAATGACTTAGAGCATTTTTCATATGGCTAGAAATAGTTTCAATTTCTTCCTCTGAGAATTGTCTGTTCATATCCTTTGACCATTTATCAATTGGAGAAGGGCTTGATTTCTTATAAATTAGAGTCAATTCTCTATATATTTGGAAATGAGGCCTTTATAAAACCTTTGACTGTAAAATGTTTTTCCAGTTTATTGCTTCCCTTCTAATCTTGTCTGCATTAGTTTTGTTTGTACAAAAACTTTTCAATTTGATATAATCAAAATTTTCTATTTTGTGATCAATAATGATCTCTAGTTCTTCTTTGGTCACAAATTCCTTCCTCTTCCACAGGTCTGAGAGGTAAACTATGCTATGTTCTTCTAATTCATTTATAATCTCATTCTTAATGCCTAGGTCATGAACATATTTTGACCTTATCTTGGGGTATGGTGTTAAGTGTGGGTCAATGCCCAGTTTCTGCCATACTAATTTCCAATTTCCCCAGTAATTTTTGTCAAATAGTGAGTTCTTATCCCAAAAGCTGGGTTCTTTGGGTTTGTCAAACACTAGATTGCTGTAGTTATTGGCTGTTTTGTTCTTTGAACCTAACCTATTCCACTGATCAATTAATCTATTCCTTAGCCAATACCAAATGGTTTTGGTAACTGCTGCTCTATAATATAATTTTATATTTGGTACAGCTAAGCCACCTTCATTTGATTTTATTTTCATTAATTCCCTTGAAATTCTTGATCTTTTGTTTTTCCTATGAACTTTGTTGTTATTTTTTCTAGGTCATTAAAATAGTTTTTTGGGAGTCTGATTGGTATAGTGCTAAACAAATAGATTAGTTTGGGTAGTATTGTCATCTTTATTATATTTGCTTGCCCTATCCAAGAGCATTTAATATTTTTCCAATTGGTTAGATCTGACTTTATTTGTGTGGAAAATGTTTTGTAAGTTTGCTCATATAGTTTCTGATTTTCCCTTGGCAGATAGATTCCTGAGTATTTTATACAATCAGTAGTTACTTTAAATGGAATTTCTCTTTGTAACTCTAACTGTTGGATTTTGTTAGTGATATATAAGAGTGCTGATGACTTATGTGGGTTTATTACCAAAAAAAAAAAAAAGTTGTATCCTGCAACTTTGCTAAAGGTGTGGATTATTTCTAATAGCTTTTTAGTAGAATCTCTGGGGTTCTCTAAGTATACCATTATATCATCTGCAAAGAGTGATAGTTTGGTTTCCTCATTGCCTACTCTAATTCCTTTTATCTCTTTTTCAACTCTTATTGCCAAAGCTAGTATTTCTAATACAATATTGAATAGTAATGGTGATAATGGGCAACCTTGTTTTACTCTTGATCTTATTGGGAATGGTTCCATTACATATGATGCTTACTGCTGGTTTTAAATAGATGCTACTGATTATTTTAAGGAAAAGTCCATTTATTCCTATACTCTCAAGTGTTTTTAAAAAGAATGGATATTGGATTTTATCAAATGCTTTTTCTGAATCTATTGAGATGATCATATGGTTTTTGTTAATTTAGTTATTAATATGGCCAATTATACTAATAGTTTTCCTAATGTTGAAACAGCCCTGTATTCCTCACATAAATCCTACTTGATCATGGTGTATTATACTGGGCATGATTTTCTGTAGTCTTTTTGCTAATATCTTATTTAAGATTTTAGCATCCAATATTCATTTGGGGGATTGGTCTATAATTTTCTTTTTCTGTTTTCAACCTTCCTGGTTTAGGTATCAGTACCATGTCTGTGCTATGAAGGAATTTGGTAGTACTCCTTCATTCCCTATTTTTTCACATATAAAGCTTTGGGGCTAATTTTTCTTTAAATGTTTGGTAGAATTCACATGTAATCCATCTGGTCCTGGGGGTTTTTTCTCAGGGAGTTGATTAATTGCTTGTTCTATTTCTTTTTCTGAAATGGGACTAGTTAAGCATCAGTTTTTATTCTTTAATATTCTTTAGATGGTTATGTACTTCCCATACTTTCTGCCAACTCCAATCCTTGTTTTCCTTTCACATTCTCCATTTTCTTTTAATGGCCGATTAAAATCTATGTCAGCCACTTCTTGTGGTACATGTGAATTTGTGTTTTGTGTGTGTGTGTGTGTGTGTGTGTGTGTGTGTGTATGATTTTATTGAAAGCCCAATCTCTAAATGCAAGTTTTTGAGATTTCTTGCACTGGTTGTATCTCATATGCAATATGGATCAGGGATAGCACATTTAAGTGGGAATTCTAAACATTCATTTGCTCAATATAATTTCAACTTTTTTTTTAACTTTGTGTATAAATGGTCTTCTTATTTTATGGGGTTAGCTTTAATTATTACATCTCTGAAGTATACTTTCTTTTCCTAAGCCTTTTTTTAAAGTTAGTTTTATAGACAATCACTATAGGTCCAAAAGAACTACACATCAAAGTATTGAAAAAATGACACATGATTTAGAAAAGACTAGCAAGTGATGTGGGGGCCTAGTTCCAGGCAAAAAAAAAAGTCATATAATCAAGCTCAGAATTCGGGACTCAGAAATCAAATTTCATTGGGAAAGAAATCAAGAGAAAGAGATCAATGGCCAGAATGCCAGTATGATTTGGAACTACTCAGGAAGTAATATAGTGATTTAGATCTATTCAAGATAAAGTAAAAACTTATCTACTGGAATATAGTGGCCAAGAAGCAGAGCAATAAATTCATACATATGCATATATATGTATTTATGATATCTATATGAAGAGAGAGAAATGGTATCTATATAACTAGTTGTCTAGTTATCTTGCTTATACCTTAATAGTCTTCTAGTGGTGATATAAGACAATGATTCAGACAAAAAGACAACAAATAATATAGGCACCAAGCCTAGGCAACTACTCAGGCATCCACACCACTAGTTCTGGCAGCAGCCCTGGTATAGATAGATAGATATAGAGATAGAAAGATATAAATATAGATATAAATAAATGTATAATACATATTGTGCACATATACATGTGTATATTATACATGTACTTTTATATACACATACTCATGTATGCATAAATATATAATATATTATGTATATAAGTATGTGTGTATGTTTATAATATCTAGAATTGCTAAGATGAGCACACAGTCAATCCAGTACACAGAGATCACCCTTATAAAGATCCTTTGTCCAAAGATGAGGAAGAATAGATGAGGGATGTCAGAGTAACATCAAGATGGACTCTGAAACAATAGCTTTGTCTTCAAATAAACAAATATTTAATAAGCATTCATTCCATGTTACTTACTTTGTAACTCCTGAGTTTAGCACGATTCCTGGCACATAATAAATGCCTAATAAATATTTATTGGTTGAATGATTGATTGATATACTAGGCACTATGCCAAGTGATGGAGGAAAAGCAGTTTAATTACCCCATTTCCCAGAAATGTGCCTACAATGAATTGGAAATATCCTAGGAATGAGTTGGCCCTCAAGTTCAGCAGGTTCTTGGGGCTCATCTTCTCCAGGAAGATTTATTTTTAAAAGACAGATTGCTTTTATACATTGACCTGGGTGACCTTCAGTCTTTCCTTTTTTTGTTCCCTGGGCAAAGTTACCATGGTTTTAAGGCTCTTACCTCCTCAGAGGGCGTATTCTGAGAAAACAGTTCCTCTCATGTTAGTGGGTCTTCTTTTCCCAGAGTGGTTAAGACAGCTTTTTTCTGTGAAGTGAGAAGACTTAAGATTATAATAGTTGAAAGTACCTTGCTTTCTAATTCTTTACCCAATATGGGTCAATTCTGAATTCCTAGATGAAGGTAAAGGAGGGGTCTTATCTAGACCTCAGAGAAAAAGGGAAACCTTAGCAGAGGACTCAAAAGGGAAAAACGCTTACTATCATTCCTTCTGATTGAACTTTCAGAGAGGACAAAGTTATGGCTAATGAAATGGGGAACAATGAGTGGTAGATGGGATGTCATGAATCTCATTATCAATACAAGTTCTGGAAAATATGGCATGTAAGCATGTCATCACTTCTTAGCTATCTTCCTACTTGTGATCCTTACCAGTTATGAAGATCAATGACTGTACCATTATTTATACAGTGACTTTGATGCTCCTGGAACTGCTTTTGCTCAACAATACAGATTTACTTAGAGAGATCTGCTGTCATTAACCAACCTTTCACACCTCAAAATGTATAGATTATATCTTTAAGATCAGGGATAGAATAATTCCAAATTTGGAGATGAGAGAAATAAGCTTCTAAGGAGGTTTCATGATCTTGGCTCCTATAGAAGATTGAATATTTTTGTTGGTATGTGTGGGAGGATTACCCCTCCAGTGTTACCTATAGAACTTACCTCTTGACTTTTTACCTGCCTAAGGTCAGAGCTGTCTAAAACTAGTGAAGACTTAAGATCATTTGCATGTTGGGAAGTGCCCCAAGAAGAGCCTGTTTTCTTTGGTACTTAGTATAATGAATGCAAAATTTGGAAACCTTGGTTTGGGGAGGAGAAACTAATCATAGTAGGACAATTGTTTCCAAAATTTTTTGTCTTTTTGGTTGTTCTGATGCTCTAAAATTTGTTCATGGTCATTATTTAAAGAAATTTGGAGCAATTTTGGGTGAGAGATTGAGTAAGTTCCTGACTTTACTTTACCATCTTGGCTTTGCCTCCAATAATACCAATTTTTAAAATAGCTGAGCAAATAAGTTATTTTGACTATTATATACTTAAATTAACTACAGAGGACATGTGAAAAAAAATGCTATTTGCATACAGAAAAAAATTGAAAAAAAGAAATATGTGTAGAATGGACATACATATGCACACAGCACACACATATATACACATATAGGTATGTATGTGTGTTGTGTGTGTGACAGTATATGTGTGTGTGTACATGCCTAATGGTATTCATTTCTAGATCAGGGTGGGAAGGGTGAAGAAAAAAGGGGGAAAAAGGAAGTTATATAATAACTTTGTTATATATTTAAAAGCAGTAGTAAGTTATATATAATAGAATTTCAATTTCATGTACAATCCTCTTTTCTATTCAACTATGTTATGAAAATAGTTGTTTTATTTGTTAAGTTCAGAATAAAAGAAATGATTTTTATAAAGACTACTATAATTTACAAGAGAAAAGGTGAAGAAGTGATAAACTCAAGATGTTGGTTGTGTGAATGGAGAAATAGATGTAGAAATTATAGAGGTCAAAAGACAAGATATGGTTGCAGATTGAATATATGGGCTGAGAAAGATTGATGAGTCATGAGGCTGTGAACTGGGTGACTGGAAGTTTGGTGACATTCTTAATACCAACATCAAAGTTAGGAAAAAGAGTGAGTTTCAAGAGCAGATATAATTTAATAATTTAATAAAATCCATAATTTGGCACAAACCCATCTATCTCAATCTATTTAGTATTCCTCATTCTGTCCTTAAAAAATTATAAGAGGGAAAGCAGAATTCTCAGCCCCAACATCACTGTCTCTTTGAGGGGACCTGTCACAATTTTTGCTGAAGTTCTTAAACTTTTTTGTCTCAAAAAACTCCTTTTGGCATTTTTCAAATATTTGAAGTTAGCTGATCTTAATTTCTAGTTGAGTATTCTATAAAGATAGCAATTTGGCATTCCTAATAAATATGGAATGGAAGAACTATGGGGCTTTTCTTGAATAGAGACACCTCAGTGATTTCTACATAACATTAGACAAGGATTTTTAAGGCTACTGTACTGAATGTGTGTGTGTGTGTGTGTGTGTGTGTGTGTGTGTGTGTGTGCTTAACTCTTAACTTAAGCATTTGCGGAATAGGAAGGGGGGAAAAGAAAATATCAACAGAGAAATAAATGTTTTTCTTCAGGGTAAATACTTGTTAATAGCATTGAAATAGGAAGAATTATCATTTTTACCTTGAGTTATATACCAGTTAATTCATGGAGTACCATTTCCTTTATCCTTTATACCTTGTCATTTCTATGTTTTCCTCTGGATTTTGTTTTATCTTATTCTTTCATTTTTCTTTCTTCTGAGTTAGTTCTCAGATTTCTTGTCCTTCTGAACTATTATTTATGAAGACTTCCCTCCTGGCAGGATGGTGGTGGCAAGGGGTGGGTGAGAATGGGAGGGGAACACATTTATTCTGTGTATTATGTTTTGGTCTTAAATCAATCACAGAATAATAAGCCCCAATTTATTCCAAGTGATTCATTTAACATTTCACAAAGAAAATACAACTTGAACTTTATAAGTACATTTTTCAAAAAGGTCAATGGAAACATCCACCACTGATGTATTACTATCATATAAAATCAGGATGAGTTAAGAAATGGTGCTACTTGGAACTTATTAAATAGGTTGGCTAAGGCCTAATTTCATTCTAATTTGATTTTGTGTCATGCAATCATATATATATATATATATATAGTATGATATAGATAGATATGCATATGTGTATATGTGGGAATGTTGATATAAAGATACACTTATATATATGCACATATATCAGCTAGATAGAACAGTGAGTAGAGTATTATCCCTGAAGTCAGGAAGACCCATCTTTCTGAGTTCAAATATTGCCCCAGACACGTACTAGCTGTGTGATTCTGGGCAAGTTATTGTTTGTCTAGTTCCACGTATGTAAAATAAACTAGAGAAAGAAATAGATCCAAATGAAAGAAAATCCAAAGAAAACTCCAAATGAAGTTATGAAGACATTGTATAGGTATGTATATACATATGAACACACACTCACAGTTTGTCTCTTTATCAGGGCATGAGTTAGAGCCAAATCTAAAGTGACAAATACTGTTGAAGTAGGGAGACTGCTTTAAAAAGACTACTACTT
Organism: Antechinus flavipes; assembly: GCF_016432865.1. Classification (NCBI taxonomy): domain Eukaryota; kingdom Metazoa; phylum Chordata; class Mammalia; order Dasyuromorphia; family Dasyuridae; genus Antechinus; species Antechinus flavipes. The sequence goes on from NC_067399.1 coordinate 379,694,848, forward strand.
TTGACAGGACTTATAGGATCATTTTTCTTAGCATATTTAGCATACGTGCATTATAATAATGTTGTTGTGGTGGTGGAGGTTTTGTATTTTCCCAGTCATATCCAACTCGGTGATCCCATTTGGGGTTTTCTTAGCAAAGATACTGGAGTGGTTTACCATTTCCTTCTCTGACTCATTTTGTATATGAGGATCTAAGGCAAACAGGTTTAAGCAACTTTCTCAGAGTTATACAGCTATCAAATGTCTGAAGTCAAATTTAACCTCAGGGAGATGAATCTTCTTGACTCCAGACCTAGCACTTTATCCATTGAGCCACCTAAGTAATCCTACCTGTTAGAATAACTCACCCTTGTATAATACACTGGGATTGACATAGTGCCTACATATATATTTTATCATTTGATTCTTGCTCATTAATTGAGGATGTCAGTACCTCATGAATGAGGAAGAATGGCTTGTGAAAATACATTATTTTAAGCACTATGAAACCTGGTACCTGGGTTCAAATTTCACTCTTTCACTCTTTAACCTTTGGTGAGATCTTAACTTCCAAATTATTGCAATTGATTCATAAACATTTTAAAAAGAAAAGACAACCTTCATAACTTCATTTATCTCCAACAAAAGTCAGTGGGAATCAAGATTACCAACATACAAAATATGATGCACCAAAAGTACATATATATGCAAAATAAGTATATTTAAATTTAAGATTTTCTTTGTAAAATATTAAATTAATCATTTGAAATTATTTAGGATTTATCATTTTATGAATGATGAAAACCCAAACACATCACAAGGCATGAATTTCTGCCCATCTCTACTAAAAGTTGTAGTTTTTTTAATTCCCCATTTACAATTAAAACAATCTTTATGTTTGTTCTTAAAAATTTTAAATTCCAAATACTCTCTTATCTCTACCCTCAGCCCCCATTAAAAAAAACAACATAAGAGAAATTATGCAAAACATTTCCATAAAAGTTTTGTTGTAAAAAAAAATAGATCAACAACCCTTAAAAACTCTCAAGAAAAATAAGAAAGAGAGAGAGAGAGAAAGAGAGAGAGAGAAATTAAAAGAAGAAAAGGAGGGAGAGGGAGAGAGAAGAGAGTATGCTTCAATGTGTATTCAGAGATAGTTCCTTCTCTGAGCATGAATATAATTTTTTATCACAAGTCCTTCATAGTTGTCTTGGATTGCTGTAGTGCTGAGGATAATAAAATCATTTATAATTGATCATCCCAGAATATTGCTATTATTTTGTATGTGATACATTTTGCATTGCTTGAGTTCATGGTGGACTTTTCAGTTTTTTTTCTTTAAGCATCCTGATCATCATTTCCCATAGAATAAAAATATTACATCATAATCAAATACCACAGATTATTCTGCCATTACCCAATTGATGAGCATCCCTAAACTTCCATATTTTTGCCCTGAGAACAGACTTGCTACAAATATTTTGTATATATAGATCCTTTTCCTTTTAAAAAAAAAACCTTTTTTTTTTGAATTCATGCCTAATAATAGTATTGTAGTGATATTTTTAGATCAAAGGCTATGCATGACGTCGTAACTTCTGGGGTAGAGATCACATCTTTTGATCATTTATCAATTGGGGTAAGACTCATTTTTTAAAATAAATTTGACTCAGTTCCCTCTATGTTTGAGAAATAAGGCCTTATCAGAGAAACTTGCTTCAAATTTTATTTTTTACAATTATTATTGCTAACTATATTTCCCTCAATTTATTCTGTTTTCTCTCTTTTCTTTTACCCTGTCTATCCTCAAAAGTATTTTACTACTAACCACTCTTTCTCCCAATATGTCCTTTTTGTTATCACCCTTCCCCTTTCTAATATCCCATTCCCCCCCTACTTTACTGCAGGGTAAAGTAGTTTTCTATACCCATATTGAGTGTGTATATTATTTCATCTTTAAGCCAATTCTGGTGAGAGTAAGGTTCACTCACTCACTCTTTCTTTCCCTTCTTCCCCTCTACTATAAAAGCCTTTTCTTGCCCCGTTTCCTTCTAGACAATTTAAATAATTCCACTTCTTCTTTTTCTTTTCTCCCAGTACATTCCTCTTTCACCCCTAAATTTCCTCCATATTCCATATATTATCACTTCATTATTCCCCATATATTATCTCTTCCTATTTAATTCCCACCTCTGCTCCCTACTGTCTATATATGCGCCTGTCTATATATACCCTATTAGAGAAAGTTCTAATAAGTTACAGGTATCATCCATCCATGTAGAAATGCAAATAGATAAATGTTATTAATTTCCTTATCTCACTTTCCTAATTACCTCCCTATGCTCCTCCCATATTTGAAATCATATTTTCTATTCAGCTTTGTTTTTTTTCATTATTAATGCTTGAAAATGCTCTATTTTATTGATTGCTATTTTTTCCTTGAAGGATTGTATTCTTTTGCTGAGTAGGTAATTATTGGTTGTAATCTTAGATTCAATGTTCTCTAGAATATCTTATTCCAAGCTCTCCAATCCTTTAATGTAGAAACTGTTAAATTTTGTGTTATCATAATTGTGGCTTCACTATACTTTGTTTCTTTCTGGATGTTTACACTATTTTCTTCTTTACCTGAGAGTTCTGGAAGTTAGCTATAACATTCCCAAGAATTTTCATGTTGGAATCCCTTGTAGAAGATTGGTGGACTCTTTCTATTTCTATTTTACCTTCTTGTTATAGAATATCTAGGCAGTTTTCCTTGATAACTTCTTAAAAGATGAGGTCCAGGCCCTATTTTTGATCATGACTTTCAGGGAGATTAATAATTTTTAAATTATCTCTCTTGGATCTATTTTCCAGATCAGTTATTTTTCCAATGAGATTCACATTTTTAATTTTTTTTGGTTTTGCTTTATTGCATCTTGATTTCTTATAAAGTCAATAGTTTCCATGTCCTCAATTCTAATTTTTAAGGAATTATTTTTCTCAGTGAGTACCTCCTTTCCCATTTGGCCAATTTTACTTTTAAAGTCATTCTTCTTCTCATTAGCTTTTCATATTTCCTTTTGCATCACTCTCAATTCTTCCCCTATTTTTCTCTATCTCTCTTATTTGATTTTCAAATTCCTTTTTGAGTTCATCCATGGGCTAAGATTAATTCTTACTTTTCTTGCAGGTTTTGGATGTAGGAGCTTTGACTTTTTTATCTTCTTCTGTTTTGAACTTCTTTGTCACTATAAAAACTTCCTATAGTCTGAAACTTTTTCTGTTGTTTGCTCATTTTCCTAGTCTATTACTTGACTTTTAATTCTTTGTGAAAATAGGACTGTTTCCAGGATGGAAATGACTAGTTTTGTGCAGCTGTTTCAGAGATCCTTTTAAGGACCTGACTACAAGCACTCTTTTCTGCCCTGGAACTGTTAGGGGTGATTCCACCTCACTATAGCTGTAAGATTTAATGTGCTAAAGTAATAGAGTGCTTCCTCACTGCTAATAAAGAAATCTTCTATGAGCTGAGATCTTAGGAATCTGGCACCACTATCATTGCTCATGTCTATTTTTAGTTTGTTTGTTTCCCAAGGCTGTCTCACATTACTGACAAACCTTTCCTGCCAACCTTTCAAATCCTCTTTGGTGCCTCTGGTTTGAGAGGTCTAGAAACCATCACTGCTGCAGCAGATTCAGAAATCCTGTTTTGTTGGCACTGGGCCAGGGCTGTATTTGATGCTGTCTACACTGGGATTGTGTGTTAGGCTTTCACCCTGGTTCCACAGACCTTTTCTGCTGACCTTCCAAGTTCTCTTTAATGTCTCTGAGCTAAAAAGTCTAGAAATGATCAATATTGCCAATGATCTATAGGTCCCTAGATCCATTTCTACTTTACTGTTGTGGGATCAGGGTTGGAGTCAGAACTACTTTGTCCTGCATTGGGATTGTCTGGTGACCTCCTACCATGATATTACAAACCTTTTCTGTTGACCTTCTAGTTGTCTTGGACTGGAAAATATTCTACCCCATTTTTCTTAATGTTCTGATGTTCTAAAATTTATTTAGAGTCATTATTTAAAGGAATTTGGAGTGGTTTGAGGGAGAGGTTGGGTGAATTCCTTCCTTTACTCTGCCATCTTGAAAAAACTGGGGTCTTTATAAAATAATAGTTTATTAAGATATTTTAAATTTAATATAAAATTTAAAATTAACATACTTCTATCCTTTAATTTCAGCTCAACTATTATAAAATGAGTGAATTGGTCAACCTGCCATCTGGGGGAGGGGATTGAAGGAAGGAGGGGAAAAATTGGAACAAAAGATTTGGCAATTGTCAATGCTGTAAAATTACCTATGCATATAACTTGTAAATAAAAAGTTATAATTAAAAAAAATAAAATAAAATAAAATGAGTGAATGTGATATCATTGAAGCTTCTCTCTACTAGGGTTAGTGAAGATCTTAATGTCCTTCCCACAGAGTCTCTGAGTATTTTTCCACTTTTCTTTTTCACTTTCAGGATGACAATGAGGGATATTTTTAAACACAGACACAGTCTATTTAGGCTTTGATTCATAGGGCCATGAAGATATCTGTCCTGACCCACAATCATCAGTTTCCAACATGCACACACTTAATCAATGGGGTGCTATAGAAAGAATTAAAACAAACAATTAAAATAATTCATGTCATCTAGGAGCTTCCATTATTCTTGGAAAAAGAAATCACACATAGTAATATCTATCTATAGTGTAAGGTATGTCAGAAAAGATTAATATCTCAGGTATAATGGCTGCTGATTCCTTTACAAGGCTGCTTTTCACCTTTGGTCTTCATCTGATCTACCTAACTCTCACTTATGATTCCAAGAAGCTATAGCATGTATAGCAGCCATACCCTAGTAAATCACTTGGCATTTAGGTTAAATCAGGTTGAGGTTCTCAAACCCTTCGGTGAGCTGGGGTGGGGGTGTCTACCAGAATATCCCTAATAGAATGAGAGGAAGAGAACAATTTGTTTCAATAATCATGAAGGCATCTGAAGTGGGCACTGTGGAGCACTTAGAGCTTGGTTAGACACTGAAGATGGCATCTTCACCTATTGTATTCCAAACCATCAGCAGTTGTTATAAGTCTGTCCTTCCACTGGACAGTGATGACTCTGGAAAGGAGAGTTAAGTCAACAAATTCATGCAACTTTGCCTCACTTAACTCCAATTTATACAAGAATCAAAAGACATTGCCCATACCATTTTACCAGTTCACCTATCTCAAAGTTTCGTGGCAATGGGCAAGTGATGAAGCAACAGATGCGGAAACATTGGGAATTGAAACCACTGGGAGCTATAGTCACAATTCTGCACACAGATGGCCCAGGCCAGAGGGTCATCTTACTAGAAGTGTGGGATTCAGCAGCCCCGTGGATGTCTGGGAAACCTATTAAGCCTTTTCACCTAGTGGTGTAAGGAAGGGGCTAGAAAAAGTGCCATAAAGTTTATCTGCTTACCCACCCCTGGACTGATTACCCCACCAGGCAGGGATCCCATCCTGCTTTCAAAATACAGAATAAAAAAAATATAAAAAATTTTTGCAAAGATAATCCCATTCATCATTAACACATGGAATGAGCACACATTTATAGACAACACAAAATCCAGTAGACCTGAAAGATGAAAAACTCTTGTAAGAAAACTGGCAGCCCTGAGTGAAGCAAGGCTGGCAAATAAAAGCTAGCTAACTTAAGCAGAACTGGGTATATGTTTTTCTGAAATGGTTACAATGAAGAGGAACTCTGTGAGATTGATGTAAGTTTTGCAATTGAAACTAATTTAGTCAACAAACTTATATGCCCATCCAGAGGAGTGAACAAAAGGTTCATGACAATGATTTGATGAAAATGATGTGGAAATTCAGAAGCTGCTAAGGTAAAAAGCAATAACTCCACAGAGTGTAACAGCAGAATAGTTTATCAATCTCTAAGAAGACAGTGTTTAATTGCATCAAAAGTATAGTACAAGCACAGTTTAAAGAGATACAGGTTTCATAGTTCACTAAGGAGGCAGATGACATTCAGTTTTATGTTGATAGTAATAATCAAAAGTGCTTTTTTGAATCCATGGAACATATTTATTGGCCAAGGACCTTTGGTGCATCTCAACTACTCTGTGTTGATGGAATCACATTGATTAGTGATGAAGACATGATTCTATTCCAACTAAGATTTACAAGATGTGTGTGTGTGTGTGTGTGTGTGTATGTGTGTAGGAATCCATTGCTCATACAAAAACTAACTGAAATGTTCTGAATTAAATAGCAAGAGGTAATTGTCCTCTGGGGTTCAAGCTTACCTTCACTGTTCATCTCTCTAAAGCTGAAGGGAATAGATTATACTGTTTCAGTCAAAAGGAAGTCTCTTTTTTAGTCATTTAGTCATTAAGGCTTCACCTGGAAGATGGTCATCTACCTCAGATCCAGTGTGATTTCAGAATGGTGTGAGAAATAGTCAATATGGTGTTTGCTGCCAGATGACTTCAAGGGAAATGCTAGGAGCAAAATAGCAGTCTATATACAATGTTTGTAGATATGCCCAATGTCTTTGATACTGTCAATTATGAGGGCTTATGTAAAATTATGTCAAAATTTGATTGCCCAAAAAATTCTTCAGTTTTGTATGTCAATATCATGATGGCATGCTTGCCTGAATTCTGGATAATGGATGCTCTTATATTTTCCCAGTCCCCAGTAGGGTGAAACAAGGCTATCTTCTTGCTCCAATGCTTTTTATTATAATGTTTTCAGTCACATTACGAAATGCCTTCAAAAAGGACAAATATGGCATCAATGTCAGCTCATGCACTGATGATAAATTCTTCAACTTGAAAAGGCTACAAGTCAAATCTAAAGTGAAGGGATTGTTGGTGTATCATTTTTTATTTACAAATAGTTGTGCACTTAATACAGTCTCTGAAGCTAAGATGCAACAAAAATTGCATCTTTATTGATGCAATTGATAATATGCTGATTGTGCTGATTTTAGTCTAACAATTAGTCTAATCAAGAAAACACCAGTACTCCATCGTGTAGCACCATACCATTAATATGTGGAACCATTGGTTATAGTCATTTGAGAAATTTTGAATGCTGTGCATACGTCATTTACCTTGGTAATATACTTTCCAGGGATGTACACATTGCTAATGAGGTTGATATTTGCATTGTTAGAACTAGCTTAATGTTTGGGAAGCTCTAAAGGATAGTGTAAGAGGCAAAATTATTAGACTGATGACCAAACTGAAAGCCTACAAAGCCATTGTGCTGACCTCATTGTTGTATGTATCTTAAACCTGGGCAGTATAATAGCATCAAGACAGAAAACTGAATCATTTTCAAAAGACTTGTCTTAGGAAGATTCTGAAGATCATCTGGCAAGATAAAATAATAGACACTGAGGTGATTTCTCAAACCAAACTGCCAGGCATTCAAATTCTACTGCAAAGAATGCAACTCTGTTGGGCTAGCCACGTTGTTCAAAGACCAAATGTGTGCTTACTGAAAAGACTATTTTATGAAGAACTTCTACAGGAGAAGAGCTCATGTTCTGGTCAGAAAAAAATGATACAAGTACACTTGCAAAGTCTCTCTTAAGAACGTTAGAACTGATTCTGTGATATGGGAGACAATGGCACAGGACTGCCCATCATGATGTATCCTAATCAGAGAAAGTTCTGTGCTCTATGAGCAAAATAGAATTGAAGTGGATCAAAAGAAACATAAGATGTGCAAAATTAGAGAATCCACCTCAAATGTTCATATGAAGCATTTATGTCTGATCTGTGATAAAGCATTCCAATTTCATATTGGTCTTATCATCCATAGCTGGACACACTATGATTTGCCTCTAGCATAATCAGATCATTTTCATCCTCATAAAGAACAAAGAACAACAATCAACTATCTTCCCTCTCTTTTTTCTTCTCTCCCCCTCCCTTATCTCTTTCTTTTCTCATCTATCATCTACATGCATATAAATATAAAGTAATTTTCAAGTGGGAGGAGATCACTAACAATTCAGGCGGTCAGGAAAGAACTCAATGAAACTGATCAACTGCCAAGTGTTTATTAAGTGCCTACTACTAGACATACAAGACATATAGGGATATAAACACATAAATGAAGCAATTTCTACCTTTAAGGAGATTTCATCTTATAGTGTTAAAAATGTGTTCACATATATTTTGGAGAGTCCTGAGTAGGGTATAAATAAAATTATATTAGCCTTTTGAATCTTGCTTTTTTGGGAATATGTTAAGTTCCAAGTATCAAATTTTAGAAAGAAAATTGATAAGCTGAAGAACATCCAGAGGAAAAAAACAGAATAGTGAAAATCTTCAAAGTAGTGGTTGTGAAAATGAGTTTAATAAACTGGAGATATTTAGACTGAAGAAGGAAAAGATCAATGGAACATGAGAACTGACTTCAGGTATTTTAAAGCCCTGTTATATGGAAGAAAGTTTCTACTAGTTCCTTTTTTAACACAAAGAAAACAATTGGGGGAATATAAATAAGAGAAGAATATTTAAGCTTGTTTGAAGGACAATCTTTCTAAGAGATTTGTTCAAAAGTTGAATGAACTATTTTGGGATGTAGTGGATGACCTCTCACTTTAAGTTTTTACAAAAGAGCTCAATGACCACTTGTCACGTGCATGGCATTTTGAGGGGATATGGTTGAACAAGACAACAATTCAGTTGTCATAGAGGTCTTGAATTCTATGATTCTGTTTGAAGGCCAACATAACTAAATCTCTTTCCTTTTCATATCTTCATCAAATACTTAATATTCATGAAGATCAAATGGAATACTGAATTTTCAATATGTAAACTCAGTATACTGATCCCTTAGGAATAATTATTCTGGGCAAGCAAGAATTTTCATATGCAAGATTCCTTTGCCTCAGAATTAAATAACCCACTTAAGTTCTTCTTAGAATCTCATTGAGAATAGAAGTGGGCTTGGATTCTTGAAGACTTTTCCAGTAGAGCACTAGTTAGACAGAGTTCCAAGTATGCTCCCAATGTCAGATCATTCACCTGTCATATAAAAATCAGTCTTAATAAATCTGAAGACTAATTCTCAGATTGGTTATAAAGTGATGAATATTTCAGACCACAGAAACCCTGAAAGACTATCTTCAATCCTGGAGAGAATATCTCCTGTGTTGATTAATAGGAGATTCAGGCATATGCTGATGGAAACACAAATCCTTGAAATATTGGAAAAAATGTTAAAATAGTAATTCCTTTAGTTTTCAAGAAATAGCCATTAATCCAAACATCTATCTATTACAGAATTCATAATGCATACTCTTTTAAATTCACCTATTCAATGAAATTTTCACTATTATCTATATTTGTTACTAAACCCTCTCCCAGAATATCATATAGCATTTTTTCATAATTCTTTCATGAACTTATTATGTGCAATACACTTATCTCTGCTCACAGCTTATCATCTTCTGGTAGGTAAGATATATGTGAGGAGGGATCTAATTTGCTAGGAAGTTCCTTGCAAAGAAGTCTGTTATATGTGGATAGTAGATATTTAAAAATGCAGATTCCCATTTGATTGTAAGCTCCTTGAGAAGTTAGTCTCTTTTTATACTCCCAACAATTAGCATAATGGTTGGCACATACTGGGAACTTTACAAATGTCAATTAATTGATTAAATTGAATGGATATAGTTAACTGACAAGATTTTTTCTCTATCAGTTGGTCATTCCATCTTAGATGGGATGTATATGAATAATTGTTAGAGGAATACAAATGAAAAAGGAGAGGAAAATATCAAAAGTATCAAAAAGCAGTAACCAGGACACCATTATCATTTGAGAATTTTCCAGTAGAGCTGTTGTTCTTAGGTGATGGTTTTACACCTGAGAGTGAATGGCTTACTGGGCACCCGTGTTTATTACTTGACACAACACCATTTTTATCCTCTAAAGCCAATTCTAAGTCAAATCGTTTTAATTAAGTAACAAAGCTGGTTGTTATGGTAACAATGCTACTAATCTGTTACAGTACATACCCTGTACAATTGACCTGTTGCCTGGCAACAACTGATAGGCTGGAGAAGCAATGATGACAAATTTTATCTGGCATAGTTGTGATTCAGTCATGAATTAGGGGTCTGTATATTGGGGGTAATTCTCAAGAGTCTATACTTTGATTATGAAATAACATTATTTGGAATAACCTAAATGTGGCAAAATTGTCTTACATGATTTAATACACATGGTCACATAAGTTAAAGATACATTTACTTTATTCTAACTGCCAATACATTCTCTATGTCATAAGGTGGCTTTCAGTTTTGCTAAGGCTCAATGACCCTAAGAAGTTAATCTTTTTTTCTCTATTTAAACTGGATGTTTATATGAATACACTGTATGGATGTGGTATAAATCAAACTAATAGCCTATGTTCAGTTCATTTAAAATTCTCAGGAAAATATTTTTGTTGGATGGAGTAGAGAAGGTTCTCCTCTCTCATGGATGGTAGAAATGGTTCTGGTCTTTGCTGTAATTTGCTTATTCATGATGACCTAAGAAAATTTCATTTATTTTCATTTGAGAAAATCAATTGTTGACCTTCCACATTGCAAAGGCCTCTTTCACATATACATCCATGAAACTTTAATCTGAATCATTCCCAAGAGTATGCATTTGAAGAATAGAGACAGTTTTTCTTCTTCATTATGAATTGTTTGGATCAAATTACTCATGAGGCACCTTCATAACAAGTAGTTGGGTTCTCATTAGACTCTATTTAGGATACTTCTATTTGTTGGTTTATTAACTAAGTGAAAAAAATAACTTGTTAGAATCATATAACTTCAGAGATAGAGAAGACTTTAAAGGCCATCTAATCAAACTCCTTCCTTTTTTATAGATGAAAATAAGATTTATTGAAGGGCATAGAGTGAGTCAATAAGCCAAGGCCAGAAATCAGGTCTTGGTTTTCTAGTTCAATTGTTTTAAATAATAAGAAAAATTTGCTCCTTTTTATTATGAACATAATAATCATCAACAAACATTAATATTTAATAGAGAAAAACAAAATTTATAAATAATAGATGGTATTTCTTTTGTACAAGTCATTTAAATATATTAAAATATTTCAAAATATTAGTAGGAGAAAAGAAAATTAAAACAATTTTTTTATTTTAACATTTCATCTTTATCTTCAGTTCTGAATGTTTTCCCAGAAACTTGAAATTTTAGCCAAAGAGCTATAAAATTGTATATACCCTTTGATCCAGCAGTGTCACTTTTGGGTCTATATTTCACAGAGATCATCAAAGAGGCAAAAGGACCCATATCTGCAAAAATGTTTGTAGAAGATCTTTTTTTAGAGTGTCAAAGAATTAAAAATTTAGTGGATATTTATCAATTGGGGAATGAATAAATAAGTTATATTATATGAATGTAATGAAATATTATTGTTCTTTAAGAAATGATAAGCAGGCTGATTTCAGAAAAGCTTGGAAAGACCTATATGAACAGATGCTGAATGGAGTGAGCAGAAGCTGGAGAACTCTGTACAGAGTTGCAATGAGATTATGTAGTTATCAGCTATGATGGACTTGGCTCTTCTCAGGAATAGAATGATTTAAGTAATTCCAATAGACTTCCAATATGGAAAATGCCATCTGCATTCAGAGAGAGAAGTATAGAAACTGAATATGAATCAAAGCATAGTATTTGTACCTTTTTTTTTTTTTGTTTGTTTGATTTTTTTCTCATATTTTTCCTCTTTGGTATTTTTTGTACAACATGACAAATATAGAAATATGTTTAAAAGCATTGTACATGTTTAAGTTATATCAAATTGCTTGCTTTCTTGGGAAGAGAGGGCAAAGGGGGAGAGAGAGAAACTTGGAGCATAAAATCTTTCAAAAATGAATGTTGAAAACTACTTTTACATGGATTTGGAAAAATAAAATACTACTGAGAATAAAAATTCACTCTCTTCCTCAACCCTCTTCCCTAACCATTGAGAAGGCAAGAAATGTGATACCCATTATATATACATCATGCAAAACTTATTTCCATGTTAGTAATTCACAATCCTCCAAATATAGCAAGAAAAATAAAGGAAAAAAGATGGTTCAATCTGCATTTTAAGTTCATCTATTCTTTCTCTAGAGGTGGATATAGTGTTTTGTTTTGTTTTGTTTTATCATGATTATCTTGGAGTTTGGTTGTTCATTGTATTAATCAGAGTTATTAAGTCTTTCACTGCTGATTTTCTTTTCTTCTGTATCTTGATGCACTATACATACCATTCCTTGTTACAAATCAGTCTCCAAAAAAGCTTTTCCTTTTAGAAAATCAATACCAAAAAAAAAGCATACAAATCATATAGAAGGTTCTTTTCAAAATGTGATGAGTTTTTTATTGAGATGGGAACAGCAGAATTTTTTCTAGTAAATACTAGAGTAAAGCAAGGGAAACTCTCTCTTTTGTTTAATATGACTCTAAAAATACAAGTTATATCAATAAGGCATGAGGAAAAAACTAACAGTATAAACAAAAAAAAAAAAAAAGAAAAGAAAAGAAAAAACTTTTCCTATTGCCTGATAGCTTACTTAGAAAATTCTAACAATCGGCAAATTAAAATAAATAATAAATTGAAAAAAGTGGTATTATATATAATAATTCCACAACTTCAACATCATTTATATATATATATATATCAATTATTTTAAAAAGGGAATAATAGAAAAATCATCTTATTTATAATAATGACAAGGTGTATTACCATACAGGAATCAACCTACTTTATCATTAAGATCTATATAGCTAAAAATGTAAAATTGTTCTTAAAAATGTCTTTAAAAATTATAAGTAATGACTTAGCTCCTTTCAATTTTAGTCATCATGATTTCGTCATTAAACCATAATAAAAACCATGATACTATTAAAAAAATATAGATTTTAGGTTATACCACTTTATAGATTAGATGAAATAATCATAAAATTCTTTCAGTTACAAAAGATCTCAAAACATAATGGAAATAGTGATAAAAGAAAACAAAGAGTATTAGTACTAATAAAATTCAACTTACTATAAAATTTGAATTGGACAAATGGAAACTAATGACTTGGAAAATCAGTCAAAATAAGCTTTAAAATGAAAAAAAATAGAAGAAAACATTTGAAAAACAATTGACTTGGAAAATAGATAAGGAAGAGACAATCAAAGAATTTTTGGACTACCTGAAAACCATGATGAAAAAAAAGAGCCTAGACAACATCTTTCAGGAAATCTTCAAGGAAAACTGCTCTGATATCTTAGAACTAAAGGATCAAATAGTCATTGAAAGAATCCACCAATCATTTCCTGAAAGAGACCCCAAAATAAAAACTCCAAGGAATATTGTAGCTAAATTCCTGAATTATCAGATCAAGGAAAAATTATTGCAAGCAGCCAGAAAGAAACAATTCAGATATCAAGGAGACACAATCAGAATTACTTTTCAAGCTTCCACTTTAAAAGACTGAAATATCTAGAATATGATATTATGGAAAGCAAAGGAGTTTGAATTGAAAGTAAGAATCAACTATTCAGCAAAAATAAGCATCCTCTTTCGGGGAAAAGATGGATGTTCAATGAAATAGAGGTTTCAATCATTTTTGATGAAAAGGCCTAAGCTGAACAGAAAATCTCTTCTGAAAATCTGATCTTCAAATACAAGGCTCAAGAAAATCATAAGAAGATAAAAAAGGAAGAAAAAAACTTTTCTTAAAGGTTAAAATGTTTACAATCCTATGTGTAATTCTTGAGAAAATATATCTGTTAGGGCTGTTAGAAGGGGTATACTTAGAGGAGTAGATATAAGTTGATTTTAATGGTATGTTTGAAAAAAGAAATTGAGTTGGAAAACGGATTGTACTGGAGAAAAAGAAAAGGGGAGGCAAAATGGGATGTCACATGAAAAACTAAATGTCACATGAAGAGACAGAAAAGATCTATTACAACTGAGGGAAAGAAAGGAAAAAGATGAGCATTGAACCTTAATCTCATTGGATTTGGCTCAGAGAAGAAATAACATACTCACTTAGTTTAAATATAGAAATTTGTCCCACTCTAAAGGGAAATAGAAGGACAAACGGGAGAGGAAATGGGAAAGCTAATAGAAAGGAGGGCAGAAGTAGAAGAAGGAAGGGACAAGAATGGAAGGAGGGGCTGAAAAAAGAGAGGGCAGATTGAAGGAGGTGGGGGTCAGAAGCAAAACACTGCTGAGGAGGGAAAGGGGGAAAGGAGAGAGAAAAACATAATGAGAAAAATAGGATGATGCGAAAGAGTAATTTTTACTATGAATGTGACTGGGGTAAACTCATCAATAAAACACAATCAGATAGCAGAGTGGATTAAAAGCCTTTCACAATTCTCCTTCAATATGTTGTTTGCAAGAAACATATTTGAAGCAAAGAAATACATACAGAATAAAAGTAAAAGGCTGGAGCAAAATCTATTATGCCTCACCTGAAGCAAAAAAAAATCTGGGTAGGGATACTGATCTTAGGTCAAGCAAAAGCAAAAACTAATCTAATTAAAAGAAATAAGGAAGGAAACTACATTTTGCTAAAGGGTACTATAAATAATGAAGTAATATCAATAGAGATAAATAAAAATAAAAAAAACACCTAACAATTTGCTAAAATTTTCATTTTTAAAAACTTTTATAGATATTTTGGAGTCATGTGGGTATAATCTTGACTTTCGTTAGCACTTTAAACCACAGGCCCCTGTAAAAAAAAGCCTATAAAAAAGAAGTCACAGGATCTAAGAATGCCATGGAATTTCCACTACTAATTAGTTCAGATAACTTTATTCAGAAGAGTAATATCTCAAATCAGAGTTCTTAACAATGTGCTTAATCTTTTAATAGCCTCCTGAGAGGTATGTAATGTGTGGTACCTCTAGTTGTCTTAATTGCATTTCTCTAATCAATAGTGATTTATAGCATTTTTTCATATTACTAAAAATGGTTTTACTTTCTTCAACTTAAAATTATCTCTTCATATCATTTGACCATTTATCAATTGGAGAATGACTTGAATTCGTATGAATTTGAGTCAATTTTCTATATATTTTGTAAATGAAATATGTATTACTCTTCTGAATAAAATTAAGTAACCAATTCACTATTTTATTTCTTAGCCAACACTAAATGGTTTTGATGACCACTGCTTTATAATATAGTTTTAGGTCTAGTACAGCTAAATCACCTTCATTTGAATTTTTTCATTAATTATCTTGAAATTCTTGATGTTTTGTTCTTCTAGATGAACTTTGTTATTATTTTTTACAGTTAGGTAAAATAATCTCTTGCAGTTTAATTAATATGGCACTGAATAAGTAGATTAATTGAGATAATATTGCCATTTTTATTATATTAGTTCAGCTTACCCATAAGAAATTGATATTTTTCTAATTGATTAAATCTGACTTTATTTGTTTGAAAGTGTTTTGTAATTGTTTATATAGTCCCTGACTTTGCCTTGGTAGTTAGACTCCCAAATATTTCATATATCTATAGTTATTTTGAATGGAATTTCTTTTTGTATCCTTTGCTGCTGGACTTTGTTGGTAACACAGAAATACTGGTGATTTATGTAGATTTATTTTTTATCCTGAAACTTTGCCAAATATGTGAATGTTTCTAATAGTTGTTTAGTTGTTTCTTTGGGCTTCTCTAAGTACCATTATATCATTTGCAAAAAGTGATAATTTGGTTTCCTGATTACCTGCTCTAATTTCCCAAAGGTAACATTTTTAATACAATATTGAATAGTAATGGTGATAGTGGACAACCTTGTTTATGCCCATTATACATAATGCTTACTGATGGTTTTAAATAGATGCTACTGATAATTTTAAGGAAAACTCCACTTATTCCTACACTCTCTTGTGGTTTTACTAGGAATGGGTATTGTATTATATCAAATGCTTTTTATGGGTATATTGAGATAATCATATGACTTCTGTTTGGTTATTGATATAGTCTATTATGCTAATAAGTTTCTTAATATTGAACAAATCATAGTGTGTTATCCTGGGGGTGTTTTGCTGTAATCTCTTTGCTAATATTTTTATTTAAGATTTTTACATCAATATTCATTAGGTAATTTGGTCAATAATCTTCTTTTTGTTTTTATCTTACTTGGTTTAGATATCAGCACCATATCTGTGTCATAAAAAAATTTCGGTAAAACTCCTTTTCCTATTTTTCCAAATATTTTGCATAGTTTTAGAATAAATTGTTCTTTAAACATTTGGTAGAATTCACATATATGTGCATCCGGTTCTGGGGATTTTTTTCTTAGGCAGCTGATTAATAACTTTTTCAATTTCTTTTTCTAAAATTGTACAATTTAAGTAATTTATTTTCTCCTCTGTCAATCTGGACAATCTAATTTTTTGTAAGTATTCATCCAATTCACTTGGATTATCAGATTTATTAGCATATAGTTGGGAAAATCGCTCCTAATTATCTCTCTAATTTCCTCTTCATTGGTGGAAAGTTCACCCTTTTCATTTTGGATACTAATAATTTGCTTTTCTTCTTTCCTTTTTAATAATCAAATTAACTAGCGATTTATCTATTTTCTTGGTTTTTTTCATAAAACCAACTCTTAGTTTTGTTTATTAGTTCAATAGTTTTCTTACTTTAAATGTTACTAATTTCTCCTTTTATTTTCAAAATGTCAAATTTGGTATGTAATTGGGCTTTAAAGGTGTTCTTTTTCTAGCTTTTAAATTGCATGCCCAATCCATTGATCTTCTCTTTTTGTATTTTATGCAAATAATCATCTAGGGACATAAAACTCCTCTTAAGAACTGATTTGGCTACATCCCATAAATTTCGGGATGTTGTCTCACTATTGTCGTTCTCTTGGATGAAATTATTGATTGTATCTATGGTTTATTGTTTCAGCTACTCATTCTTTAGGATTAGATTATGTAGTTTCAAATTAATTTTAGATCTCTTTTTCCTGGGCCTTTTATTATATGTAATTTTTATTGCATCATTATCTGAAAAAAAAAACACATTTACTATTTCTTTCTGCATTGATTTTGAGGTTTTATATACTAATACATGGTCAATTTTGTTTTTTGGATTCCAGGTACCATTGAGAAAAAAGTATATTCCTTTCTATCTCTATTCCATTTTCTCTAAAGGTCTATCATACCTAACTTTTCTAAATTTCTATTTGCCTTCTTAACATCTTTCTTATTTATTTTGTGGTTCAATTTATCTAGTTCTAAAAGAACAAGGTTGAGATCCCCCACAGTATGGTTTTACTAATTCTTCTTCCAGATCTCTTAATTTCTCCTCTATGAATTTGGATGCTATACTATATGATGCTTATATATTTGATATTGATATTATTTCATTACCTTTGGTACCCTTTAGCAAGATATAGTTTCTTTCCTCATCTTTTAAAATTAGATCTATTTTTGCTTTTTCTTGATTCTGAGATCAGGATTGCTACTCCTGCTTTTTTTTTTTTTAACTTTGACTGAAGCATAATAGATTCTGTTCCAGCCTTTTACCTTTACTCTGTATGTATTACTCTGCTTTAAATGTATATCTTGTGAACAACATATTCAGGATTATGGCTTTTAATCCAATCTGTTATCCACTTCCACTCTATGGAAGAATTCATCTCATTCATATTTACAGTTAAAATAACTTAACTATGTATTTCCCACCATGTTATTTTCCCCAAGTTATATTTTTCTCTTTTCTCCTTTCCTTCCTCACCAATATTTTGCTTCTGACTATCCCTTCCCTCAATCTGCCCTCTCCTTTTAAAGTGACTCTCATCTTTCTTATCTCTTCCCCCTCTAATTCTATTCTCCCTTCTATGAGACTCCCCCTTTTCTGTCCCCTTTCCTTTCCAACTTCCATATAGAGTGACATACATTTCTCTGTGGAGCTAAATACACCTGATATTCTCTCTTTGAGTCAAATCTGATGAGAGTAAGGTTCACACAATGCTTATCCCCCTCCTTTCATTCCCTCAATTGTAATAGGTTGTTTTTGCCTCTCCATGAGATGTAATTTACCCCATTTTACTTCCATTTTCCTTTTCTTCCTTGTGAGCTTGTGAGATGGAGACCAACTCATATCCCTTTGGGACTTCATTTGTAAAAGATTTGCCTTTAGTATCTTCAGGATTTGAGGTCTGTTCTTTATCTTTATAAAAACTACCTATATCAGAGTTCTTTTTGCTTTTTTTGCTCATTTTTAAAGGTTGATGTCTTCTCTTAAGAAAGGAGATATTGGGGGCAGCTAGGTGGCGCTGTGAATAGAGCACCAGCCTTGAAATTAGGAGAACCTTAATTCAAATCTGGCCTCAGACACTTAATACTTCCTAGCTGTGTGACCCTGGGCGAGTCACTTAACTCCAATTGTCTTAGAAGAAAGAAAGAAAGAAGTCCCACGTTTCCTCTACAAATGGCAATGGTTTCTCATTACTGTGGGGCCAGTGTTGCTGACTTCCTTTCTGCCTGGGTGAGCATAGCCAAGTCCCTTATTGTTCTGGTATTCTGGGGATCACTAATTGCCTTCTGTACTTGCACTGTATGTCTCATAGCTAATCTGCCAATCCACTGGCTTCTAAAAAGAGTAGCAAACACTGATGTATTTTGGCTAAGAGCCTCCCAATAGTTTTCCCCACCACCAGACACCACACCACCCTGCAATCCTACCTTGCATCTCCAACCTACTCCTCCCACCCAAAGGTGCTCCAACACCTACCCTCAATGCCTGATTAAAATCAAACTTT
Source organism: Antechinus flavipes (assembly GCF_016432865.1). NCBI lineage: Eukaryota > Metazoa > Chordata > Mammalia > Dasyuromorphia > Dasyuridae > Antechinus > Antechinus flavipes. The sequence goes on from NC_067399.1 coordinate 379,713,671, forward strand.
TAGAAATTGTTCCAAGAAATTTGTTACACTCCAAATATTTGTGGATTCTGTCACTCCAAAAGCAGTTCAGAGGCTTGATCTGACATTGATCTGAGAGAAGCCAGGAAAAGCTCAAAGTCTTGTTTACTCTTTGCCATCCTGTTTTTATCATGAAGTTTCTAGGGGAAACTTTTTTTTTATCTCTAGATGCTTACATGAATAAAGTTGAGAAAGAAAAGATAAATTAATTGGCCATGGAACTAAAAAAAAAGCTAAAAAAGGAACAAATTAAAGAACCCTAATCGAATCCCAAATTGGAAATTCTTAAAATCAAAAGAGAAATTAATAATACTGAAAGTGAGAAAAATATTGAACTAATATGCAAAACCATAAATTGTATTCGTGGGGAAGCAACCCTAATAAAATAGGCAAATCTTTGGTTAATTTGATTAGAAAAAGGAAAGAAGTAAACCTAATTACCAGTATCAAAAATGTAAAGGTTGAACATCATCACTGGACAAGAAATTAATTATAATTAGGAGCTATTTTGCCTAATTGTATGCCAATAAATCTGATAATCTAATTGAAGGATAAATTCTTAAAAATATACAGATTGTCCAGATTAATGAATGAGGAAATAATCAACTTCAGTAGTCCCATTTTAGAAAAAAAAAGTGAAAGACCCAGTAATGAAGTCCATAAGAAAATATCTACAGGGCCAAATGAATTACAAGTGAATTCTACTAAACATTTAAAATATGATTAATTCTACTTTACTTTATAATACTTTATAAACTATTTGGAAAAAATAGAGCAAGAAGAATCCTATCAAATTCTTTTTAAAACACAGACATGAGGCTGATATCTAAACCAAGAAAGGCCAAACCAGACAAAGAAATTGTAGACCAATTTCACTTATGAATATTGATGCAAAAATCTTTAATACAATGTTACCAAAGAGATTACAGCAACATATCACCAGGATAATACACTATGACCAAGTAGCATTTATACTAAAAATGTAGGGCTTGTTCAATATCAGGAAAACTATCAGCATCATTGATCTTAGCAATAACCAATCTAATAAAAAGAACATATGATTATCTCAATAGACGCAGAAAAACTATTTGATAAAATATAGCATCCATTTCTAATAAAAAACACTAGAAAGGATAGGAATGAATGGAGTTTTCCTTAAAATGATAAATAACATCTATCTAAAATCACCAGCAAGTATTATATGTAGTGGGAATAAGCTAGAAGCATTGCTAGTAAGATCTGGGGTGGAACAAGGTTGTCCATTATCCTTACTATTATTCAGTTCTGTACTAAAAATGTTAACTGTAGCAATAAGAGAAGAAAAACAATTGAAGGAATTAAAAGTAAGGAATGAGAATTAACAACACACTACTAAAAGCAATTAACACTGTTAGCACTGTTGCAGAATATAAAATAAACCCACATAAATCACTGGCATTTCTATGTGTTCCAACAAAGCTCAGCAGCAAAAGAAAGAGAAATCACATTTATAATAACTGTAGACAATATAAAATATTTGGGAGTCTATCTGCAAGAGAAAACCAGGAACTATATGAACAAAATTAGAAAACACTTTTTACACAAATAAAATTAGATCTAAACAATTAGAAGAATATCAAGTGTTCATAGTTAGGCCAAACTAATATTATAAATATGACAATTCTATATAAATTAATCGAATTATTCAATGCCATATGAATCAAACTGCCAAGAAATAACTTTACAGAGCTAAAAAAAATAACAAAATTCATCTAGAAGAACAAAAGATGAAAAATTTCAAGGGAATTAATTAAAAAAAGTAAAGTGATCTAGCTATAGCAGAACTAAAACTGTATTATAAAGTAACAGTCATCAAAACCATGTGTTACTGGCTAAGAAATAGAGCAAAGAATCAATGGAATGGGATTGGATTCACAAAATACAATAATCCACTATTTGACAAAAATTTCTGGGAAAACTGGGAAAGAGTATGACAGAAACTAGGCATTGATGAACATCTAACACTCTATACCAAGATAAGGTTGCAATGAAATGATGTAGATATAAAGGATGATACTATAAGCAAAGCGCAAGAACAAGGGATAAGCTACTTTATTTATTTTATTCTTTATCAATTACCTATCAAAAATTCTTAGCATGCATATTACAATATTTTGAATTTCACATTTTCCTCCCTCACTCCCTCGCCTCACTTCTTCTGAATATGGTAAGCAGTTTGATATAGTTTATACTTGAGCTATCATGTAAAGCAAGTTTCTATATTAGTTACAGTTGAGAAAGAAGAAAGATATTGAAAGGAAAAAAATAAAATAATTTTTTAAAATGTTTTAATCTATATTCACAGACCTTTCATATTCATTCATATTCATATTCATTCGTTCAATCATATTCAAATGATTATTCATATTATTTCTTCTTTGAGCCAATACTTAAAAGAGTAAGGTTCAAATTATAACAACTATTTGAATATAGAAAATCTTATTTGACAGGGAAATAGGAAGAGAGAAAATTAAGTAAAGGGTAGTAGTTGAGAGGACTGCCATAAGGGAGGACAGATAAAGAGAGGAGGTAGACAGAAACAAAGCACTGGTGAGGAGGAAAAGAAAGAAGGGAAAAAGGTAAAATAGAGGAAGATCAAATGGAGGAAAATACACAGGTAGCAATTATAACTGTGAATGAGAACATAATGAGCTCTCTCTTAATATGTAAGCAGATAGCAGAGTGTATCAAAAACCCGAACCCTAAAATATGTTATTTATAAGAAACATACTTGAAGCAGAGAGCCCCACACAGAGTAATAATGAAAGGATGGAACAGAATCTGTTATGCTTCATCTGAAGTAAAAATAAGTAGGGGTAGCAATCCTGATTTCAGGCAAAGTAAAAGGAAAATAGATCTAATTAAATGACAAAAGACAAAATGAAAGATACCTTAAACAATGAAGCAATATCAGTATTAAATTTATATGAACCAAGTATATAGCATCTAAATTCTTAAAGGAGAAGTTAGGTCAGTTACAGAAAGAAATAGCAAAATAATCATTCCCCTCTCAGAATTTGATAAATTCAACCAAAAAATAACCAAGAAAGAAAGGAGATATATAGATTATTAGATACAATAATCAATTTAGAAGCTCAAATAATATTTTATGTGTCATATCTATGGAAAGAAGAAAAAATCATGACCAAAAAAGATAAAGGGCATTAAAATGCAAAATAAATAAATTTCAATTATAATAAATTTATAAAATTATATTAAAAAAACCTTTTGTACAAACAAAACCAATATATCCAAGATTAGAAGGAAAGCTGAAAGCCAGGAATTAATATTTATGCCAAGTGTCTCTGATAAAAACCTCACATTTCAAATATGTAGAGAACTGAATCAAATTTATAAGAATGCAAGCCATTCCCCAATGGATAAATGGTTAACGAATAGGAACAGTTTTCAAATGAAAAAAAAAATTACATGATACCTTATGTATAAGTTATATCAACTTACCTACCTTCTTAAGAAGGGGGGGGGAAGGAGGATAGAAAAGAGGGAAGTAAAAAAAAAAGGTGGAACTCAAAAATCCTATAAAAATGAATGCTAAAATTGTCCTATAAGCATATGAAGAAGTGTTTTAAATCATTTTTGATTAGAGAAATGCAAATTAAAACAAATCAGAAACACCACCTCCTATCCATCAGATTGATAAACAGCTTTAATTTAAAAAATGGAAGTGATAAATGTTGGAGAGAATTTGGAAAAATTGGGATACTTGTGCACTGTTGGTGAAATTGTGAATGAATCCAACCACTCTGGAAAACAATTTGGAATTATGTCCAAAAGGCAAGCAAATTGTGCTCTTGAATCCTATCATACTTCTAGTAGGATCCTATCATACTCCTAGTAGGTCTGCATAGCAAAGAAATTACAACAAAAACTCAAACAAAAATCAGGAAAAAAAAATCTGTATATGCAAAAACATTTGTAGCAGTTCTTTTTGTGTTGATAAAATATTGGAAAGTGAGAAAATTAATTGGGTAATGGCTGAACAAGATGTGGTATTTGAATATAATGGAATACAATTGTGTAATAAAAAATGATGATCAGATTTTAGGGAAAATAAAACATGAAAAGACTTGTATGAAATGATACAAAATGAAATGACCAGAATGCAGTGTACACAGCATAAATAACATTTGTGTGATGACCAACTATGAGTGACTTAGCTCTCCTCAGCAACACAATGATCCAAAATAAGTCCAATGGACTCACAAAAGAAAATGCTATTTTTGATTAGAGAAATGCAAATTAAAACAAATCACATAAAGAGCCTATGGTCTCTGAGTGCAGATCAAAGCATATTTCTTTTTTTTTTTAATTTACTTTATTCAATCTCATGGTTTCTTTTCTTTTCTTTCTCTTACTTTTCATGTTTCTATTTTCATCACTGTGAATAATATGTGCATATATTTTATGTGATAGCACATGTATAAATTATAACAACATGTCTACCATCTTAAGAAGAGGGGAGGGGAAAGAGGAAAGGAATAAAAAATTGTATAACAAAATCCAATGAAAATAAATGCTAAAAATCTTAAAGAATATTCGAGAAAAATTCCATTTAAAAAACTTATGATCATATGATAATTTTTATCTACCACCTAAAATAATAAAACATTATTTTAATGATGATAAATATGACTAAATTTTGTCCCTTTTAAAATTGAAGATACTGTTTCCCTTGCTTTGCCAAAGAATTTCATTTATGGCATGGCTTTAAACCTAGAAAGTCATATTGTCCACAGAATTACAATAAAGATTAGAATTTGAAGAAATTGAAATAAAAATTGATGCCTTAAAATTTGCTTTATGTAATTGTTTTTCTTTTTCTGAATTTTCCTTCTCCATTCATCTTCATCAAAACAGGAAAAAAATTTTTTTTGCAGTTGATAGCAACTGAGGTCATGATGAGGTCCTAGTCTGATAGGAGTCTACAGAAAAAGCTTGAATTACAATCTGGAATTCTGGATTGGATCTGGAATCTAGCTACTGCTGGAGGGAAGCAAGGAAGAGTTATAAGTGAACCTTAAATTCAAATGGACTTTTATTACAATCCTACCCCAAGTGGAGGTCTCTGGTAGACCCATCTCTGTTATGGGCCAGAACTTTGAACTTGAAACAAAGGATTCTTACAAGGTACTAAGTCAGTGGAATTGATATAGACAATAGTTATCTAATTTAGCATGTTTCAGTATGATTGATTTAATCCTACAAGGAGATGTTCTGGGCCAGAATGTGAAACAAGGTACTAAATGGAATTGAGGAGACAGTGGTTAAATGTAGTTTAGCATTGATTTAATCCTACAACAAATAATGGTTTCCTAGTGATATAATGATTGGTATATACTCTGTGTATATTATATAAGCAAGAAGCTCTCAGGGCCAGAAAGACAAGGGCACTAGAAGCTCTGGGAGGCTGAGACAGATTAATTTCATCTTCAAACTTTGTTGTAGCTGGCGGCTGAAGCAGAAACCCTTGGAAGTCGGGGAGATTCAGAAGCTAGAGAAGACAGGCGGGAGCTCAAGCTCTCAGAATCAAGACTACAGAAGGCCTCCAAGAAAGCTAGCCGAAGCCCAGGAAAAGAGAGAGACTTTGAAAGAGATAATAAAGAATTTGGCCATTAACACCTGGCTGCATTGGGGGTGATTACTGACCTGAAACGAAGGCTGCCTCCAGAGCTCCTAAGGAAATCCCAACAAGAGAAGATTACATATTAGAGAAAATATTACATTTGAAAGAATATTACACACCTCACTCTCAAACTAGTTTGTATCTTTGTACATATAGATAGATAGATGTAGATAAACAATATCAATATGTAGTTGTATTGTATTTTAACATGTAGATGATAATTAGATAGATAGATAGATCTGTGTATATTTTGCCTTCCTCAATTGAATAGAAGATTCTGAATAGAAGAGGGCAAAAGTTGTTTTGTATTTGGTTTTGTATCTACAAATTCCAAATTCCAAAAAAAGGATTTCATGTTTTTATTGTATCATTTACATAGCTTCCTTAAATGTCTTTGAACATTTTTTTCCTAGACCATAAAACAGAGAATATTAGATTCTCCTAATTGCCATTTGCTAAGAGGGTGTTAGAAGGAAATATCTTTTGTGTTAAGACATACTGATCTTTAACTCCTAGTTTTCATGATCTCCTTCAAGATTTGTCATCTTATGAAATCTCCTACAAGGTCATGTCTACAACTCCCTAAAAGGTTCAGATTGCTAATTATTAATCATTCAAATAGCACATTAATGAAAAACTATTTCATTTGATAATGAACAAAATAAAAGTAGTAGTCTTTAGGCAAGAGCTGGATAGCAACAGGTTGGAAGAAATGATCTTTATGATTTCTTCCAATGCTGAGATCCCATGCTTCTTCAGTATTTCATCATGCAACTTGTATATTCAGTTCTCAAGTCTGAAAAAGTTCTATAAATGTAAGAGAAAATGTCAGACTTACAGTATTGAACATAGAATTTAAAATGTTAGATCTTCAAAGGACCTTGGCAATGTGATCTTTGAGAACTGGGAGGGATTTTAAAGTTATAAAGCCAGGTCTCAGTTCAATGTATCTGCATGGCAGTCAGGCAACTCACATTTATCAAGCATTTATTATGTGTCAAGGATTCTGCCAAATACTTAGGATGCAAATAATGACAAAAACTGGGGACCTGTCCTCAAAAACTTGATCTTATGTTAGGGACAACATTTAAAATACTACATAAAGAGAAAATATATGCAGTTATAGGGAAGTTAATCTAAGAAGGAGAGTTTGGGGAGGAGTACTGGACAGTTTCTGTGGAAAACTGTATTTGAATTAAACTTTGAATTAGAGCATGAAAACCAGGAGTTATAGATGAGTATGGCTTAACAGTATACAATACAATTTCTTGTGATAATACATTAAAAACCAATGTTAGCATCAAATATACATGTAAATTGTGACTATGTAGACCATTTGCCAAGGTTCCTCCCAAAGTTGTTAGCTCTTCAACCAATATGCAAAGAATATTGCATGCTCTACAGGCATGCTCCAAATCTAATTTTGAAATCTAGATTTAAGCACTCCCACCAGCATTTCTATTGCTCGATTGAGCAACTTTCCCCAAGTGCTTTCCCACTTATAATTTAAGTACTCCCCTCCTGAAACACTGCTCTCAAAGAATCATAGTCAAGTCAGCTAGAAAACCCAAAGGTGAGGATATTTAGTCTTTGGCTCCTCTTCATAAACAATGAAAATTTGGATTCAGATCTGATTTCTCCTTCAACTGTTCCTGTCCTATCTTCCTTTATTAGGCAAGAAGGAGAGAAAAAAATCAGGAAATTAAATTTCACTTTTGAGGCCAGTGTAATAGGAATGTAGAGTAGGGAAAGCAATTGTGAGTTGTGAGGGGGAGGCCTAAAATGTAAAAAGTCAAAAAAAGTAAAAAGAAGTCAGGTCATGAAGGGTTTTAAATGTCAAACCAAAGATTTTATATTTAAGGAGCCACTAAGTTTTTTGAGGAAAGTGTGCAGAAAATCTAGAGTTAGGACTATACTTCAGGAAAATCACTTTGACAGCTGAAAAGGGAATAAAGTAAAAGAGAGAGATTTAGGGCAAGGAGATATATTAATAGTTTACTGTAATGGTCCATTCAAGAGGTGATTAGAATCTATGCTAAGATGATAATTGTGTGAGTGGAGAAAAGAAGATTTAACAGAAAGATGTAAAATATGGTGTCTTGATGAACAAAATTTGACAACAAATTGGTTAAATATGGTGACTACAAGTTAAGATTGTAAAATATCACTGAGTTGGCAAGCCCAGATGATGGGGAAACTAGTGGTGCCCTTCATAGTAAAAAGAAAGACTCAGATAATCCTAACATGTCAGATCTAGAAGGAAATTTAGAATCATAAGAGCAGACCAAGTTAGAGGTGAAAGAGACAATGCAGATGTTTTGTGAATGTTTGTTCTGAGATGCTCTCCATTTACTGAGACCAGAACAAATTACCTAGTCATGTATCAAGTGTCTTATTATCTTGTTTGTTAGCCTTGTTACTCTTTTTAAGCCTAATCATTTTTCCTCTCAAAATATTTCCTCTAAAATAATTTTAAAAGTGTTATCTCCAAGTACCCAGCAAAAGTTCATTTTTTGAAATGAAGACCACTTGATTCATCACAATTTTCTGCCACCTACACTGCACCAACTCTGAAGTGTACTCTTCACTTTAGACACCTACTGTTCTTATTAATTCAAATATACAGTCAGATCTCATTATAACGCCCCTGAGGGACTGTAGGAACAATTGTGCTCTATGATGTTGTGTTAAATGAGGTCACAGGGAAAGGAAGAAAAACCGAGTGACTTTGGGGTTCATATGGGAAACAAAGAATGGGTTTTAACTGTGAGTGAGGTCTTATGAATTGCAGTGGGAACTTTACTACATTATTATAGACAGTGACTTGTTGGAAATGATGGAAAAAAGCTGTGCTAGGATCATATTATTCTTCAGAGAAAAGAGGGATTTTAGAAAACCAGGATCAAAGGTCTATAAGACTTAGAGCTCGAAAGAATCTTAGAGATAGGCTAGGTCCAAACCTTCTCATTATATAAATAAAGGAAGATGAGGTCTGAAGAAGTTAATTGACTTGGCCAAAGTCACACAGCAAATTAGTAGCAGATAAAAAATAACATTCCTGATACTGAGTTCAATGATTCTTAGGAATACAATCTCTTTCAGAGGATTATTTTGATTTCAAGAGAAATGTCACAGTAATGAATGAATTGAAATTGCTATGAGGAGCGATATTCCTTGGAGGGGATATAGTGAAATTTAGGCCTGCTTTGCAACAGTTATAGGGCAGCTTCATAAGTTATTTTCCTCCAAATACTTAGAATTGGCTAAGTTGAATTGTGCAAAAAATATTTGACAATCATCTTGTGTATTTAACAAATATTCGTTAAAGGTCTATTGTGAATAAAATACTATATAGAAAGAGATTTGGGAGTGGGGTGGAAACAAAGCAACTTTCTGTTTGGTCTGGGGGAAAGGTCATTACTACTGCAGAGAGATTAGGAAAGATTTCATTGAGTAGAAATCATGTGATTTTTAAAGAACTGGCAGGAAATCAATAGTCAATAAAGGAGAGGAAGGGCATTCTAGACATTGGGAATGACCTCAACAAAGGTATGGAGACAAGAAAACCAGGACATGCATGTAAGCAATGTGGATAAGCCTGAAAAAAACATGAAAAGCTCTAGTTGTAGAAGGCATAAAAAGCCAGGCACATGCATGGGAAATGAGGAAATGGAAAGAAATTATGTATAAACAAATCTTTTAAGCATTTCAGTATCATGAAGGTAGAAGTGATAGTAGATCTGGATGGAGTAGAAGGATAAAGAGAAAGACTAGAGAAAAGGACAGTACGTATGAGAAATGGGTGCTTTTTAAGCAACAATAACAATAATAGTATGGGTTTTTGTGACTCCCTAGATATCATAGGGTTGTAGATTGGGGACAGAAGTGAATTTAAAGAATTTCTTCATCGTATGGGCCACACAGTAAGTAGAAGATACATGAGTCAAACAAAGGTGTCCCAACTCCAAATCTAGAACTGTTTTCTATTCAGAATCAATTGTAAATACTTGGCTTTCTCAGTGACTTTTAATGTGGTGCTACTGTATTGTTTTGGTTTGGTTTTTGTTTGTTTTTACCATTTGGTTGAACAATTATACAACCAGAGATTTTGCTCATCTGATTGGTCATTCAGCAGATGTTGAATTACATAGTGAAAATAATAAGGTCAGTCTTTCATGACTATTTTCCCTCATAAATTCTTTACCTGGACCCTCTTTTACAAAGTATGGAAGTCTCAGGTAAAGAGAGGATTTAAAAAAATAAAGTCTTAAGAGAAAATATTTTGAGAAAGTAATGTAATACTTTCCTTCTTTTTAAATTTTTTTATTTTTTGGAAAACTTTATAGAGCTACAAAAAATTCTTTCCCCACCCCAAAATGTACTTTTATGAAAGCTATCCATCAAATGCCAAGGATAATAATCAATTTTCTGTCACAATGAACTGATAAAAGCATTCAGTAATAATGTCATGGGGGGGAAATTTGTGTTGGAACTCGTAATGCACAGCCCTGATATCAAACGAATTCATAAAAGCTCAATCCTGCTGTAGCCCTCGGAGGCATGACAAAACACAATTTCTCATCCACAGGATATGGAATAATTCTCTTTTTTATTTTTACAGAGAGGAAAGCAAAAGGAAATCTGAATTTCTAAAAAAATATTACACAATCCTGCTTATGCAGGTGAACATTAGTGCTCATTTTGGCGGCCGGTATCACAAGCCGTTATGGTGATTTTTCTCACATCATGCAAATGGCTGCATAATGCCTACTCCTTTTGGAATGTGAAATCAAATCAGCATTCTAATACTACAAGCCTGTGATGAGCTTGGAAATAAATATGCAGAAGCACATAAAAAAAAATCAAGGCAATCAAGGGGAGCCAGCGTCCTCGCCCGGACTATAAATCTTTGTCTATTTCAATCGCGGAGCTGGCCGAATCAGTGTAAAATTCGAGTGGGGATGTCATCAATTTCTGTTAACCTCTCTATTCCTCTTTGTGTTGGTGAGGTCCTGATGGATTGGTCCTGTCACGTGTGCTCGGTTCACAGTATGTTAACATAGAAGGGTGCAGGCAGGTTATGAAGAAAGGTTATTACTGTCCCAGTCTGGACCCACACTTACTATCTCCTCTGGTGTCACAGGAAGAGAACCTTACAATTTAGGAAATTCCAAAGAACTCTTCCACTTTGCCAACTAAGTGAAAAGTTGCATGTTGGTTTTTCTGCTCTGGAAGCTTGTGGGTCAGCTTTCTCTTATGATAACTGACCTTTTTTCCTTGCATAAGTCACTCACTATCTCTTAGTTTCATTCTCCTCATATGAAAAGTGGAGATAATATTTCGTACCATTTGTACTATATAAACACAATAATAGGTGGAAGAGGAAATTATATTAACTTCAACTCAATATAGAAGAAAGAGCTCTGATACTAGAGTCAGAAGAAATGTGTTTGAATCCTACTATAGATATTGATCTGTTTGACTTAGAGCAAGTAGCTTAATGTCCTGGAGTATATTATCTTCATTCATAAAATGAGGGGATTGGATACCTATAAATTGAATTATAAAATCCTGGATCCAGAGCTGGCAGGGACCTTAAAGGCCAATCTCCTCATTTTTCCTGATCAGAGCTACTCAGGATCAGTGTCTAAAGTGGGATATAAATCCATAGCATCCTGATGTAGTGCAGTGTTTTAGTCACTTTACCAGACAGCTATATTCAATTCAATTATTGCAATCTATGTACATTTTTTTGCAAAGAACACTGATCCCTAATCAGAAGACCTGAATTCTCTTTTTCACTATAGATTTTGATTTTCTCCCTCTGTTAACTATTGGCAGTGCATTACACAATCTCTAACATGACTTTCTACTCTGAAAATCTATAAAAACTCACGGCAAAAAGTATTTATAAAGCATGTATCCTGGTTAGATCATTATTCTAAACCAAACTGGGAGGAATTGCTAACAAATGCAGTGACAGTCAGCATCCAAGAAAGCTGTTGATAAGTCTAAAGGATAGACTGATTACAACAGAATTGAATTATCTCAGAAGAAATGCAACATGTGAAAGTTAGAGAGCCCATTCCAAATGTCCATAGGGACTTTTTGTTTCTGACCTGTGGAAGAGCATTCCAAGCTTGTATTCATATGATCAGCCATAGTTGGACATGCTATAACTTGACTCAAACAGAGTGATGTCATTTTGGTTCTCTTGGTGAACTCAAGACAACCAACCAATTTAAAACCAAAATTAAGATATCAAACATCAACTATTGAACTCTAAAAAAGGGAAAATATTAAATAGCAAATCATGGTAAAAAAAATATATCTGGAATTTTGTGGACTGCAAGCTTAATGTAAGACAATAGTGGGACATATTAGCAACATAATGAAGTTAATTTAGGCTGTAGTAAAAGAAAGAGCTTTCTGGTACTAGGGACAGGAAAGTGCTGCTGTCCCTTAGAGTGATTATGATCAGTTCTGGGCATTATTTTTTAAAGACATTAATACAATTGAAATTGTTGTTTTTCTATCTTGACCAACTCTTCAAACTGCAGATGGAGTTTTCTTGGCAGAGATAGTACTTGAATGCCATTTCCTTCTCTAGTTCATTTTAGAGATGAGAGAGTTCAAGAAAATAGAGTTGTGACTTCTGCAGATTACGCAGTTAATAAGTTTCTTAGCCTTATACCTGAACTCAAGTATTTCTGATTCCATACTCTACATCCTATCCACTGTGCCATTTGGCTACCCATGATTGTGATTGTCCAGAAGAAAATTTTCAGGCTCATAAAAAAATAACATGATCATCCATGATGAATAAGAATCATTTAAATGAACAGGGATTATTTGGAATGTTAGAAAAAAAAGTGGGAGATCTTGATAGCAGTTTTTAAGCATTTGGCAGAAAACATTCAAAGAAAAAAACCTGTCATCTTATAGAGTTTGAAGAGTTGGCATTAGATAATTTTAAAAAAAGATTAATTTTGTTTGACCACAAAGGAAAGCATTACAGAATGCAGATTATAATTGAAGAAAAGCTCAACTCAGTAGAATGAAAAACTTCTTAACATTAATAATTAACCAAAAGCAGAATGGACTATCATTGATGGGTTTCTCATCAGTAGAGGTCTTCAAGTTGAGATTTGATGGCAGGGATATTGTAGAGCTGATGTTTCTTGTTGTGATAAGTTTGGACCAGATAATATCTAAGGTCTCTTAAACATCAGAGGTTCTACAATTTTTTAGGCAACATCTACTTTTCGCTTTAAGAACCATCACCTATGCAGGAAGTGGAGGAGAAAAGGTGGCAAGAATGTGCCCCATACACAAATAACTATCATCTAAAATGAAACATAATTTTCATAAAAAAACACAAAATATTATTTTTGCGTAAGAAAAAATACACATTTTTAACTGTGAAAAGTTATGTCATTCTGAGCAATTATCATTATTATTTGGCCTGATAAAGTCCATGAGAATTTGTGAAATTGATGATAGTGCAAAGAAAAAGATATCTTAACTGTTCACCAAATTAAAATGCACTGAAAGCTTTCCAAATTCCAAAGAAGTAAAATTTGACATCTTAAAACAAGATCCCAATTTGTCTAAAATGATAAAGTTACTATAAATTACAAGTTCCAAAATCAAATTGTGGAGAAGCAAGGAATATAATACGCAGCATTGTTCTAAGTTATTATGGTTCTCTTTTTTAACTAAAAGACTAACACTTTTATATCTTAATGAGTATTGTTCTTTTTAATATCATCTCCCTGGATGCGCACCATTTCATTGAATTCCAGTTTTTTTTCAGAAAAAGTGGGTTCAGATCCCAGTATAGATATTTACTTACCTTGTTGGTGGCTTCATTCTTGAAGAGGACTAAAATGACATTATTATGTTAGAGTCGAGTTACAATGTGCCTGACAGTGAATGATCAAATCAATATTAAGCAATGCAACGGATTGAAAACAAATAATTCCTATAAACATTTAAAGTGGATTCTCTAACTTTGTGTATCTTGTGTTTCTTCTGAGCTAATTTAATTCTGTTGTGCTCGCAGAGCACAGGACTTTCTTTGATGAGGACATGCCATGCCAATGTCTCCCATAGCATATAATCATTTCTAAAATCCATGTTACCTTCACCAAACCATGCAAGACCTTTGCATCACTTTCCTCATTTATAAAATGAGGAGTTTGAATTAGCTGGTTGCTAAACTCTCTTTGAAAGCCATGAATATATTTTAGAGTAAACAAAGTTTAAAGATAAGGAAGCTCTAAAAAACAAAATCTCAGAGCTGGGTAGAAGGAGCCTTGGATATCAACTAGTTTGATTAGCACCTATGGCATGTAAGTAAATGTTGAAAACCATCTCTCAAAAAAAAGTCTATCATAGCATACTTTTAAATTTAATATGCATTTCAACATTTTCTGTGATTTACTTAAATATAGAAAAGCAACAAAACAATAACCTATGTTCTGATTTGTGGCCTTTGCTTTTTTTTAGCTTTTTATTTTCAAAATATATGCATAGATTTCAACACTTTTGCAAAACTTTGTGCTCCAATTTTTTTCTCTTTCCCTTTTTTCCACCTCCTCCCTTGGATAGTAAGTAATTCAATATGTGTCAAATGTGAGCATTTCTACATATATTTCCATAGTTGTCATGTTACACAAGAAAAAACAGATCAAAAAGGAAAAAATGAGAAAGAAAAAAAGCAAGCAAACAACAACAAAAAAAGTGAAAATACTATGTTGTAATCCACATTCAGTTCCTCTTTCTGGATGCAAATGGTTCTCTCCATCACAAGTCTATTGGAAATGGCCTGAATCACCTCACTACTGAAAAGAGCCATATCAATCAGAATTAATCATTGCACAATCTGGTCACTGCTGTGTACAATGTTCTCTCTCTCTTTTTTTATTAAAGCTTTTTGCATAGGTAATTTTTCTAACATTGATCCTTGAAAAACCTTTTGTTCCAGATTTTCCCCTCTTTCCCCCAATGTTACCACAAGTTAACTTTGTAACTTTGTGAATTCACACCTCCCATAATCTCACTCTCAGAAGAAGAGTCAACCTTTGAGAGAGCATAAAAACAGCTGAACTCAGTCAGCAGGGTCAGTTGAAAAGATTCAGAGTGGAGGTGCGTCAGTTCAGAAGAAGCCATGAGTGGGAGTTGAACTAGAGGCAAAAGCAAAGGACAAGCTGCAAGAACTCTTGGAATCAAGGAAGGAGAAAATAAACATTTGGATTTTATCAGCTGGCTATATTTGGGGTTATTATTATTCTGAACTGAAACTAAGGCTGCCTCCAGAAAACCTCTCCAAGAAACTTGCTCCCAGAGAGAACGATTATATTATATAAAAGAAGAGAACACTACACCCCAACTCCCTCCTCTAATTGGTAGGTAGCCCAATATATATTAAATATTGAAATAATATTAAATCAAATATTTGTATACATATTTATACATTTATCTTGTTGCACAAGAAAAATCAGATCAAGAAGGAAAAAAAAAAACTGTGAAAGAAAACAAAATTCAAGCAAGTAACAACAGAGAGAGTAAGAATGCTATGTTATTTTCCACACTCTATTTCCATGGTTTTCTCTCTGGATGAAGATGGCTCTCTTCATCACTGCACAAGTGGAACTGGTTTGAATCATCTCAATGTTGAAGAGAGCCACATCTATTGTCTATGATTGTCATACAGTCTTGTTGTTGCCTTGTGTAATGATCTCCTGATTTTGCTCATTTCACTTAGCATCAGTTCAAGTAGGTCTCTCCAGGCCACTCTGAAATCATCCTGCTGGTCATTTCTTACAAAGCAATAATATTCCATAGCATTCATGTACCATAATTTATTCAAGCCATTCTCTAACTGATGGTCATCCACTCAGTTTCTAGTTTCTTGCCACTACAAAGAGGGCTGCCCCAAATATTTTTCCCTCCTTTAAGATCTCTTTGGGATGTAATCCCAGTAGAAACACTGATGGATCAAATGGTATGCACAGTTTGATAAGGGTGTTTCAAACTGCTTTCCAGAATGGTTGGATACGTTCACACCTCCACCAACAATGTATCAGTGTCCCAGTTTTTCCATATCCTCTCCAACATTCATCATTACCTTTTCCTGTCATCTTAGCTAATCTGACAGGTGTATAGTGGTATCTCAGAGTTGTCTTAATTTGCATTTCTCTGATCAATAGTGACTTGGAGCACCTTTTTATGTGGCTACAAATAGTTTCAATTTCTTCATCTAAAAATTGTCTGTTCATATCTTTTGACCATTTATCAATTGGAGAAAGGCTTGAACTGTTATAAATTTGAATCAATTCTATATATATTTCACAAATGAGGCCTTTATCAGATCCTTTAGATATAAAAATGTTTTCCTAGTTTATTGCTTCACTTCTAATCTTGTCTGCATTAAGGACAGACCAGTTCTCCAAGACCCTCCATATCTGAAGGAGTTACAGGGCAGCTTTTGCTGACACAAGTGTTGTGGACTGGGAATGAAATAAATTGGAGGCAGAGGGAAGAGAAGAGAGGTCAGACAATACAATGGTCTCTCAGTCAGAGAGGTCAGAGAACAGCAACTACCTCTCAGATTCCTTTGTATCATTCTCTCACAAGAGGAGATCCATTCTGGATTGAATTTCCAGCAGCCATTGTCAGTGGCTCCCATGTATTCAAACAACTCTCCTGTGTATTCTAACATGTTTGCATTAGTTTTGTTTGTACAAAAACTTTTTAAGTTAATATACCTAAAATTATCTATTTTGTAATCAATAATGATCTCTAATTCTTCTTTGGTCACAAATTCCTTCCTCCTCCACAAATCTGAGAGGTAAACTATCCTATGTTCTTCTAATTTGTTCATATCATTCTTTATATCTAGATTGTGAACCCATTTCAACCTTATCTTGGTAAAAGGTGTTAGGTGTGGTGGATCTATGCCTACTTTCTGCCATACTAGTTTCGAATTTTCCCAGCAATTTTTGTCAAGTAATGAATTCTTATCCCAAAAACTGGGGTCTTTGGGTTTGTCAAACACTAGATTGCTATAATTATTGATTATTTTGTCCTGTGAGCCTAATTACTTCCACTTATCAGCTTCTCTATTTCTTAGCCAGTACCAAATGGTTTTGATGACCACTGCTTTATAATATAGTTTTAGATCTGGTACATCGAGGCCACCTTCATTTGCTTTTCTCTTCCTTAATTCCTTTGAAATTCTTGAACTTTTGTTCTTTCAGATGAATTTTGTTGTTATTTTTTCTAGGTCAGTAAAATAGTTTCTTGGGAATGATTGGTATAGCTCTGAATAAATAGGTTAATTTAGGGAGTAGTGTCATCTTTATTATATTTGCTCGACCTATCCAAGAGCAATTGATATTTTTCCAATTGTTTAGATCTGACTGGAAGATAGATGCTACTGACTGTTTTAAGGAAAAGTCCATTTATTCCTATACTTTCTTGTCTTTTTATTAGGAATGATATTGGATTTTATCAAATGCTTTTTCTGCATCTATTCAGATAATCATATGCTTTTTGTTAATTTGGTTATTGACATACTCAATTATGCTAACAATTTTCCTAATATTGAACCAGCCCTGCATTCCTGGTATAAATCCTACTTGGTCATGGTGTATTATTCTGGGAATGATTTTCTGTAATGCTAATATTTTATTTAAGATTTTAGCATCAATATTCATTAGGGAGAATTCGTCTATAATTTTCTTTCTTTGTTTTTCATCCTACCTGGTTTAGGTATCAGTACCATCTCTGTGTCATAAAAGGAATTTGGTAGGAGTCCTTCATCCCCTTTTATTCAAATAGTTTATATAGTATTGGAATTAATTGTTCTTTAAATGTTTGGTAGAATTCACATGTAAATTCATCTGGTCCTTGAGATTTTTTCTTAGGGGCTTGATTAATAGCTTATTGTATTTCTTTTTTCTAAAATGGGGCTTTTTAAGTACTTTATTTATTTATTTCTTCCTCTTCTGTTAACCTGGGCAATATATATTTTTGTAGATATTCCTCCATTTCACTTGGATTGTCAAATTTATGGACATATAGTTGGGCAAAATAACTCCTAATCATTGCTCTAATTTCCTTTTCATTGGTGGAAAGTTCTCCCTTTTCATTTTTGAGACTAACAATTTGATTTTCTTCTTTCCTTTTTCTAATCAAATTAACTAAAGGTTTATTTATTTTGTTGGTTTTTTTCATAAAACCAACTCTTAGTTTTATTTATTAATTCAATAGTTTTTTTTTTTTACTTTCAATTTTATTGATCTCTTCTTTTTTTTTTTAAGAATTTCAAGTTTGGTATTTGATTGGGGGGGTTTAATTTATTCTTTTTCTAGCTTTTTTAGTTACAAGTCCAATTTTTTGATCTTCTCTTTCTCTATTTTATGCAAGTAAGCCAACTAGAGATATAAAATGTCCCCTTATTACCACTTTGGCTGCATCCCACAAATTTTGTATATTGTCTCATTATTGTCATTCTCTTGAACAAAATTATTGATTGTATCTATGATTTATTATTTCATCCATTCATTCTTTAGTATGAGATTATTTAGTTTCCAATTTCTTTTTGGTCCATTTTCCCCTGGCCCTTTATTGACTGTAATTTTTATTGCATTGTGATCTGAAAAATGCATTTGTTATTTCTGCCTTTCTGCATGATTTTGCAATTTTATGTCCTAATATATAGTCAATTTTTGTATAGATTCCATGAACTTCCAAGAAGAAAGTGTACTCCTTTCTGTCTCCGTTCAATTTTCTTCAAAGATCTATCATATCTAGTTTTTCTAGTATTCTATTTACCTCTTTAACTTCTTTCTTATTTATTTTGTTGTTTGATTTATCTAGTTCTGAGAGAGCAAGGTTGAGATTTCCCACTATTATAATTTTGCTGTCTATTTCTTCTTGCAACTTTCTTAACTTCTCCTTTAGGAATTTAGATGCAACACCCCTTGGGGCATATATGTTTAATATTTGTATTGCTTCATTATCTATGGTACCCTTTAGAAAGATACATTTTCTTTCCTTATCTCTTTTAATTAGATCAATTTTTGCTTTTGATTGATCTGAGATCAGGATGGCTACCCCTGCTTTTTTTATTTCACCTGAAGCATAATAGATTCTGCTCCAGCCTTTTATACTGTATATATTGCTCTGCTTTAAATGTGTTTCTTGTAAACAACATATTGTGGGATTCTGGCTTTTAATCCAGTCTGATATATGCTTACGTTTATGGAAGAGTTCACCCCATTCACATTTCTACAAATTTTGTATTTCCTGCCATTTTATTAACCCCCAATTGTACTTTTCTCTTTCCTTTTCCCCTTTCCCTCTTCACCAATATTTTGCTTATGAGTACTACTTGCCTCAAGAAGTCCTCTCCCTTTAATGAACTTCCCCCTTTATTTCCGTTTTCTCTTCTATTTAGTATACCCTTTCCTTTTTCCCCTTTCCCCTCCCACTTTTCGATAAGGTGAAAGATATTTCTTGGTGAAACCAAATATATCTAATATTCTTTCTTTGAGCCCAATCTGATGAAAGTAAGAGTCACATAATATCTGTCACCTTCCTTCTTCCCTCCATTATAATAGGTTTTCTTTGCCTCTTCCTGAGATGTAATTTCCCTTATTTTACCTCTACTGCCCCCCTTTTTCTGTTACATTCCCCTTTCTACCTCTAGCTTCTTTTTTTTTTTAATATATATTATAACAGTGAAATCAGTTTAGCAGAGTAATTTATTCTTGGTTGCATTCCAAGTTTCTTCGCCTTTCAGAATATCAGATTCCAGGCCCTTCAATCCTTTAAAGTGGAAGCTCCTAGGTCCTGAGTAATTATTATTGTGGGCTCCTTGGTATTTGAATTGTTTATTTCTGGCTGTTTGTAATATTTTTTCCTTGGTTCAGTAGTTCTGAAATTTAGCCACGATATTTTCTGGGTTTTAATTTTGGGGTCTCTTTTCAGGAGGTGAATTCTTTCAATGGTCATTTTACTTTCTGATTCTATGATATCTGGGCAGTTCTCTTTGATGATTTCCTGAAAGATAGTGTCTAGGCTCTTTTTTTCATCATGTATTTCAGAGAGTCTGATAATCCTTAGATCCTTAGATTGTCTCTCCTAGATCTATTTTCCAGATTGATTGTTTTCCCAATTAGGTATTTTACATTTTTTTCTATTTTTTCATTTTTTTTTTTTTTGTTTGTTTTGCTTGACTGATTCTTGTTGTCTCATTGAGGCATTCATTTCCATTTGTTCAGTTCTGAATTTTAGTGAATTATTTCCTTCATTTACTTTTTTTTACTTCTTTTTGTATGTGTCCAATTGGATTTTTAAATGAATTGTTTTGTTCTATGGAATTTTTTTTTTCCATTTCACAAATTCTGTTTGTTTTGGGAATTGCTTTCTTTTTGCATTTTATCAAATCTATCTTTTAATGATTATATGCCTTTTCTAAATCCTCTTGTAAAGCTTTCATCTCCTTTCCCCATTTTTCTTCTAGCTCTCTTTTAAGACCCTTTTACATTTCTGTGATGGGGACCAGGTTATATCAGCTTTTGGGACTTGCATCATCTGAAGAGAATCTGACTGTAGTCTCCTTATAGTTTGAAATCTGTTCTTCTCTTTCACCATAAAAGCTGTCTATCATCAGAGTCTTCTTTAAGTTTTTACTCATTTTTTAAAAGTAAGTTCACAACTGCTTTTAGGGCAGGAGAGATTTTCCAAGCTTCCTCTATAAGCAGTGGCTTCCTCTATAAGTGGCCATGGTTGTGCTGGGTCAGTGCTGACTCATTCCAGGTGCTGGGTGAGAGTGGCCAGGTCCTGTGAGATTATGGTGTTTGGGGGTTCATTATTGATCTTTTGTGTTTGTGTTAGATGTTTTATAACTTCTTTGCTGATCTACTGGCTTGCAACCAGAGCAGAGTGGCCAACACTGCTGTAGATTCCTCCCAGTAGATTCTCTGCCACGTGGAGTCTGCACCACTAGGCAGAGACTGCACTGCCGTGGTTCTCTGCACTGTCTGCAGTGATGTTTGTGCTCAGCTGTTTGCACTGGCTACCTCCCTTCCATTTCCAATTGAAACAGACCTTTTCTGGCGATCTTCAAAATTATCTTCTGCTGATAATTTTTTGCGTTCCCAATATTTGTGGGTTCTGCTGGTTCAGAGCTAATTCAGAGGCTGAATTTCATAATTAGTGTGAGGGTTGTAGAGAAGTTCAGATAGAAAGTGTGTAGTCTCTATCATCTTGGCTCCACCCCTGGACATGAACAATGTTCTCTTGATTCTACTCTCTTTACTCACCATCAGTTCATGTGAGTCTTTCCAGGCCCCTCTGAAATCATCCTGCTGATCTTTTTTTTTATAGAAAATAACATTTCATTTCATTCATATACCATAACTTTTTTAACTATTCTCCAATTGATGGGCCTCTACTCAAATTCCAATTCCTTGCCACTACAAAAAGGGCTGCTACAAACATTTTTGCATCTTTGTTCTTTCCCCTTTTATGATCTCTTTGGGAAACAGACTCAGTACAGACACTGTTGGATCATAGCATATGCACAGTTTGATAGCCTTTGGGGCATAGTTTCATATTGTTTTCCAGAATGGTTGAATCAGTTCACAACTCCACCAACAATGTATTAGTGTACCAATTTTCCCACACCCCCTCCAACATTTATCATTATCTTTTCTTGCCATCTTAGACAATTTGAGAGGTATGTAGTGGGTACCTTGTGGTTGTCTTAATTTGCACTTCTCTAGTTTGGAGCATTTTTTTTTCATATGACTAGAAATGGTTTTAATTTCTTCATCTGAAAATTGTCTGTCCATATCCTTTGACCAGTTATCAAATAGAGAATGGCTTGTATTCTTATAAATTTGAGTCAATTCTCTATATATTTTGGAAATGGGACCTTTATTAAAACCCTTGGATGTAAAATATTCTCCCACTGTTCTGTTTCCATTGTAATCTTGTTTGCATCGGTTTTGTTTGTACAAAAACTTTTTACCTTAATATAAACAAAATTTTTTATTTTGCATTTCATAATGTACTCTAATTCTTCTTTGACCACAAATTCCTTCCTTCTCCACAGATCTGAGAGG
The DNA here is from genome assembly GCF_016432865.1 of Antechinus flavipes. Classification (NCBI taxonomy): domain Eukaryota; kingdom Metazoa; phylum Chordata; class Mammalia; order Dasyuromorphia; family Dasyuridae; genus Antechinus; species Antechinus flavipes. The sequence continues at coordinate 379,735,514 of NC_067399.1, forward strand.
TAGACTATCCTTTCTTCTTCTAGTTTGCTTGTAGTATCATTATGTCTAAATCATGAACCCATTTTGATCTTATCTTGGTATAGAGTGTTAGGTGTTGGCAAGTGCCTAGTTTCTCTCATACTATTTCCAAATTTTCTCAGCAATTTTTTTTCATAGAGTGAGTTTTTATCCCAGAAGCTGGGATCTTTGGGTTTATCAAACACTAGATTGAATATTATGTCTTGTGAACCTAACCTATTCCACTGATCAACTATTACTTAATTAGTACCAAATGGTTTTGATGACTGCTGCTTTATGATATAGTTTTATATCTGCTATAGCTGGTAGCCTTTGCTTTTTATTCTTCCCCACCTCCCACTAAAGTATAAATGCCCACATTAAAAATTTAACAGTTATCAAAAACTAGAATGAACTAACTCTAGCTTGTGCCTGAATAGGAACATTTTCTCCCACAGTAATATCAAACTCAAATAAAAACAGGTGCTTCTCAATTATAATGAGAGTATCCCTGTTAAGAGAAGCCCAATATTAATATTATATGCATTGTATTGTATTTTTATTATTTTAAAAATATTTTCCAATCACATTTTAATTTGATTTTACTGCACTGCATAGTTCAAATGTTGATACCTCTGCTCTACACTCACCCTGAGAAGTAAATATCCAGCCTTTTTGTAAGGCTTTCTAAGTGTGTAGGTACCTACCATTTAAAGAGGCAGTCAATTTGAGGTTGAAGTAGATTTAATTGTGAAAAAGTTTTCTTTATATTTTTGTGAGGTATATGAATACTTGCACTTAGCACTTAACTTCAAGGATGATTAGATTTCATCTTTCAAATTATTTTATTTCATAAAGGAGGGAACTGAGTCTTAAAGAAGTTAATGGATTGCCAGAATAACAAACACAGAATTCCCTGAGTCTAAGTCCTATATTCTTTTCATCAAACCATAGACACAGAGGCAAAAGGAGTTTGTTTGCTCTGGGATGTTAATGTATTTAGAAGGAAACAGGTGAAGAAGCAGGGCAAGAAGGAGGTAAATACATGTTAAGGTCAAAATGGAGACTTGCATACATCAATTTAATGAATATTAATTAGGCACTTACTAAGGAGGCAATGTTGTATCACAGAAAGAGCACTACATTGAAGATCCTCTTTTGAGTATTTAAAATGCCATATATTTTAGCCCCAAATTAGCTTTCCAGCCTCAGTGGATAATATTCTTTCTCTTGCTCTCTATGATCTAGACCATTAAATATTGTCCAGTAACAATATCTTTTCATCCAAGAAATTTTTATGTGCTCCCAGGTATATATGTATATAAAATAAATATACAAATGAAATATTTACTAATAAAAAAATCATAATTTTAGATTCCCACATTCACTTATGGGATCCTATATGGGATTATAACCCACAGTTTAAGAAACTTTGATTTAAGATGCTAGATTATAGCCAGATTGGCCTTTTTTCTATTTCTTATATAGAACACTTCAGTTCTCAATCTATAAGCCATTCCATAAACCTGTGAAGTGTTTTTTCCTTCTGCCTCATAGATCTCTCTTCATTTAAGATATGCCTCAAGCACTGTCTACTCCATGAAACTTTTTCTGAACCCTTAGAAGTGCTAACTCCCTTCAAATTATTTTATATCTAAGTGCTTTGTATATATTTATGCTATATACACATATGCATATGTAATTTTATAATATTCTTAATGAATATACATAACATTAATTGTATCAGATAACATTTTATTATATATTTATATCACACATGTATGTATATGTATATATCATATGCGTGTGCATATGTATATGTGTGTATACTTAAAAAAGAAACTTATATTTTATCCTAGGGTTCATAAGAAGTTTCTGGAGTTGAGTAGTTAAGTAAGAGTTGGTTGGTTGATTCACATGATTAGATATGTATTTGCAGAAAATTAATTTGTATGTAGTGTGAAAAAAGGATTAGAATAGGGAGATGCTTGAAGCAAGGAGACCAGATAAAAGGTTGTTTCAATAATATAGGAAAGAAATGATATGACCTGAATTAACATGTTAATTGCATGTGTGTGTATTTGTGTGTGTGTGTGTGTGTGTGTAGAAAAGGGTCCAGTGGTAGAAATGAATAAGTAGAATAGTTAAAATTTAACAGTTGAAAGAATTCGTTGTGGGGGAAAGATAAATAGTCCAGGATGACTAAGGTTATATACCCAAGAGACAGGTGGTAGAATCTTTCATAATAAAAGAGGACATTCAGAAGATGAGATAGTTTTAGACATTAAGTGGAATGGCTCAGGAAATTACAGTTTTAAGTATGTAGTAGACAATCTGTGATATGGGACCAAAGTTTAAGGAATGTCTGAGACTAAATATATCCATTCATGAATCATATGATAGCCAAATCCATGTGAGCTATAAGAATTACTAAAGGAAAAAATATTGAGGGGGGAGAATCTGGGAGGATATGGATGATGACCCATCAAAGGAAAATAAAAAAGAGCAGTCAGACAGGTCAAAGAAGAAGTGGAGAAAGAAGAGTCATAAATATCCATAAAGGTAAAAGTAACCAAGAGAAGGTGGTTGGTCAGCAATGTCAAATGCAGCAAAGTAGTCAAGAGGTTTTCAGATTTGGAAAGACCATTAGATTCAGTAATTAGATCATTAGTAACATTGGAGAGATTTTTTTCAGTTGCATGTTGATTTTAGAAATCATAATACATAGGAATGGAATAAATTGTTATGCTCTTAGAATAATAATAATAATAATATATATAATATTTATATAGCACTTTATACATATCAGGCACAAAACTAAGCACTTTACAATTGACTCACTTGATCTTTACAATAACCCTGAGAGGTTATTATTATTAATAATAATGAAAGGTTGGAATTATTATCACCATTTTACAAATTAGGAAATTGAGGCAAACAGAGATTAAGTGACTCACCCAGTGAGTACCTAAAGCCAGATTTGAACTCATAAAACACTGTGCTAGGTGTTGGGGATACAAAGACAGAGTCATTTCTCCCAGCTCTGTCCTTAGGAGCTCAGTAGAGGAATTTTAATGCCTCCTTCACATGGCAACTGTTCAAATACATGAAGACAGAAAAGGTGAGCAGGAGACTGGTGATCTGCTGTTGAGTGTTCTAATCTCTTGAGTTTTCAGTCATGCCAATCAATGAAAGATCTGAATATGAATAGGAGGTGATAGATTTTGCTGTTATTGAACATAGAATTAAAATGAAAATTGCTGCTCAAGGTAAAGGAGAATGGAGATACCTATAATGAAGCTATTTGGTAAAATTACAGAAAGAGGATTCTATATGAACAACTATGCAAAAAAACAATTAAGGCTATATAGTAAATTGCAACCTTCAGCTTCTAACCACACTATGATATTGAAGGGATAATTGTAAGCTTTTAATTAATCAATGATATGAATTTTGGAGGAGGAACTTCCAAAAGGAAAGAAGCCTAATATTTCCTTTTTCTGGAGCATTATTTAAAAAGAATTAGGTATTCTAATAAACTATTAGAGATGGAAGGAAATTGAGAATAATAGAACTATAGCATAATAAAATTGGCAGTGGCGTTAGAGCACAGAATATAAGAATCTAAAGTCATAAAATGATAGCTATAGAAGCAGAGAAAATAGCATATCAGAACTAAATAATTTTTAAACTACCTAGGTCAATGTCTTTGTTTTAACAATAACTTATATTAGGTTTTTAATAGTTTATAAAGTTTCTTCATATACTTTATTTTAATATGTTCTCACAACAACTCTGTGAGATATTCAGGACAGGAATTATTAGGAACATAACCTTAACTTCCAGTTAAGATGGCAATGTGAAAGGTTACAGAGAAGTCTAGCCTCCTCATGTAAATTGCAGCAAGTATCTGAAAAGGGCTCCAGAGAAGCAACTGATTAAAACAAATGACAACAATGGAGAAAAAAGGTTGCACAAAGACAGCCAGAAGATATCAGAGACTAATAAAAATTTAGAAACAAGGGGCAGTTAGATGGCTCACTAGGTAGAGCACTAGGCCTGAAGTCAAAAAGACCTGAATTCAAATCTGACCTTAAATACTTACTAGTTCTGTTACTCTGTCACTAATTTTTTTTTGCCTCAATTTTCTCATTTGTAAAATGATCTGGAAAGGGAAATGACAGTCCACTATCTTTAACAAGAAACTGCACATGGAATCACAAAGAGTTGGACAGAACTGAAACAACAACTAACATCACAATAAAAAAATTCCCCAGGGTTATTACCAGGTCATGTAACATATTCATCGCATAAAGTGCTTTACATAGTGCCTGACACTTAGTTAACGGCATATAAATGTTAGTGATTTTTATCATTAGTTGCTATTATATTAGCTATTATTTATGGTTTTCTTCGCAATTCCTGATTTACCAGTTGCTTTTCTTATCCTTCACTCTTTGTTATGGAGCTCAATGCCATCCTTCTCAGTCTTAATGATAGGATTTATCCCATATAGTCCATATTTCTTCCATAATTAGTCATATAGGCATTTGAGAGCTTTTGTCTTAACTAATACACTTTTTGGTCAAAAAGGCAACTGCATCAATTACTTCTCCCAAACACTAGTTGCATCAGGCAGGGATCCATCTGACACCATGAAATATGCAAGCAAGTGATTGTTTCACTGAACTACAAAAGCTATATAGTCCTGCAGGGCTACTTCATTTTACATTATTCTAATACATATGTGTGTGTGTGTGTGTTTACAAATCTAAGGTTTGTGGCAACACTGAATTGAAGTTGATTGGCACCATTTTTCCAACAGCTTGCTCTCACATTATGTCTCCATGTCACAGTTTGGTAATTCTTGCAATTCATTTCAAACTTTTGCATTATTATTGTATCTGTTATGGTGATCTGTGAACAGTGAGTGATCTTGATGTGACAAGTATAATTGTTTTGGAGTGTCATGTATTGTACCAATATAAGACAGCAAATATTAATAGACATTTTTTTGTGTGTTATGGCTATTTTTGTTTCTCTTCCTCTTCTCAGGCTTTCCTACTCCCCAAGATACAGCAATATTGAAATTAGGATAATTAACAACCTAACCATAACCTTTAAGTATTCAAGTGAAAGAGTCAATAGATAAAGCGAAATTCATTGTTGTCTTATTATTAGAAAAGCCACAGCCACTCCCATCTTCAACAACTACATTGATCATTATCAGTGATCAGTAAGTAGTCATCAACATCAAAACAAGTGCCTCTACTAGCAAAAAAGGTGACAATTTGCTGAAGGTTCAGATGATAGCATCAAATAAAAGTAAAATATTTTGAATTACGGCTCATTCATTGTTTTAGCCATAATACCATTGCACAATTAATATACTATAATACACCATAAAGATAACTTTTATATGCATTCAGAAACCAAAAAATTTCTGTGACTTGCTTAGTTTTTTCTTAATTAAAGCTTTGCATTTACAAAGCCTTGCACTCCAATTTTTTTTCTGCCTCCCTTCTCCCACACCCCCTCCCCAGACAGAAAGCAATCTAATATATGATAAACATATGCAGATCTTCTATACATGTTTCCACAATTATGTTGCATAAGAAAAATCAGATCAGAAAGGATAAAATGAGAAAAAAAAAACAAAACGTAAGGAAACAACAAGAAGAAAAAGTGAACACAATTTTCTATGTTGTGATGCATGCTCAGTTCCCACAATCCTCTTTTTGAGTACAGATGACTCTCTTTCATGACAAGACAATTGGAACTAGCCCTCATCACATCATTGCTGAAGAGAGTTACATCCATCAGAATTGATTATATTATCTTGCTGGAGCTGTATATAATATTCTCCTGGTTTTACTCACTTGACTTAGCTTTAGTTCATGTAAATCTCTCCAGACCTCTCTAAAATCATCCCGTTAATCATTTCTTATAGAAAACTAATATTCCATAACATTCATATGCTATAATTTATTCAACCATTGTTCAACTGATAGACATCCATAATTTTCTAGTTCCTTGCCAATTTAAAAAGGGCTGCTACAAGCATATTTGCACATGTGGGTTCTTTTGCTTTTTTATGATTTCTTTGAGATCCAAGCCCAGTAGAGATACTGTTGGATCAAAGGATATGCACAGTTAGATAGCTCTTTGGGCAAAGTTCCATGTTGCTCTCCAGAATGGCTGGGTAATTTCACAACTCTACCAACAATGTATTAGTGTCCCAGTTTTCCCACATCCCCTCCAAATTCCCCTCTAAATTCATCATTCTTCCTCTATTATCTTAGGTGATCTGAAAAGTGTGTAGTGGTACCTTACAGTTGTCTTAACTTGCACTTCTCTGATCAACAGTGATTTAGAGAATTTTTTCCTATGACTAGAAATGTTTTAATTTCTTCATCTGAAAATTGTCTATTCATATCATATGAATATGATAAAACTCCAATTCACAAATTGGAAAATGTCTTGAATTTTCATAAATTTACTGAATTCTCTCTAACCTTCGTATGAAAAAATTTTCCCAGTTTATTGCTACTCTTCTAATCTTGTCTGTATTGGTTTTGTTTGTACAAAAACTTTTTAACTTGATATAATCAAAATTATTCATTTTGCATTTCATAATGTACTCTAACTCTTCTTTGACCACAAAGTCTTTCTTTCTCCATGGATCTGAGCGGTACACTACCCTTTGTTCTTCTAATTTGTTTTAAGTATCATTCTTTATGTTTAAATCATGAATCCATTTCTACCTTATCTTGGTATAGGATGTAAGATGTTGGTCAGTACCTAGGTTCTGTCATACTATTTTCTAATTTTCCCGGCAATTTTTGTGAAATGGTGAGTTCTTATCCCAGAAGCTGGAGTCTTTGGATTTATTAAATACTATATTATTAGAGTCTCTAATTATTTTGTCTCGTGAAGCTAACCTTTTCCACTGATCAACTACTCTATATTTTTTAAAATAACTTTTTATTAATAGAACCCATGCCAGGGTAATTTTTTATAGCATTATCCCTTGCATTCACTTCTGTTCTGATTTTTCCCCTCCCCAAATAGTTTTGAAGACTGCTGTTTTATAATGCAATTTTAAGTCTGGTACAGCTAGGCAATCTTCATTTGCATTTTTCAGTAATTCCCTTGAAATTCTTGACATTTTGTTCTTTCAGATAAAGTGTGTTATTCTTTTTTTTAACTCTGTAAAGTAATTTTTTAGCAGTTTGATAGGCATGGCACTGAATAAATAGATTAATTTAGACAGAATTAATTATCATTTTTATTATATTAGCTCAGCCTATCCATGAGCAATTGATAGTCTTCCAAATGATTAGATCTGACTTTATTGGTGTCAAAAGTGTTTTGTAATTGTGTTCATATAGTTCTTAACTTTGTTTTGGCAGGTAGATTCCCAAACATTTTATATTATCTACAGGAATTTTAAATGGAATTTCACTTTGTATCTCTTGCTGCTGGACTTGGTTGGTAACAAAATGCTGAGGGGTTTATGTGGATTTATTTTGTATCCTGCAATTTTGCTAAAGTAGTGATTTGTTTCTAGTAGTTTTTTAGTTGATTCTCTAGAATTCTCTAAGTATACCATCATATCTGCAAAGAGTAATTATTTGTTTTCCTCATTATCTATTCTAATTCCTTTAAATTCTTTTTCTTCTCTTATTCCTAAAATTAATTATTCTAATACAATATTGCATAGTAAAGGTGATAGTGGATACCTTTGTTTCACTACTGATCTTATTGGGAATGGTTGTAGTTTATCCCCATGACTTCTGATGCTTGCTAATGGTTTTTAAATAGATGATATGGATCATTTCAAGAAAAACTTCATTTATTCTTATATTTAGTGTTTTTAATAGGAATATATGTTGGATTTTGTCAAATGATTTTTCTGCATCTATTGAGATAGTCTTATGGTTTGTTGGCTTGGTTATCGATACAGTCAATTATGCTAATAGCTTTCCTAATATTGAACCAGCCCTACACTCCTGGTACAAAATCTACTTGATCATGGTATATTATTCTGGGTATAATTTGCTAAAATCTCTTTGCTAATAGTTTATTTAAGATTTTTGCATCAATATTCATTAGGGAAATTGATCTATAATTTTCTTTTTCTGTTTTGACCCTAACTGCTTTAGATAGCAAACCATATATATGTCATAAAATGAATTTGGTAGGTCTCCTTCTTTCCCTATTTTTCCAAATAGTTTGCATAGTATTGGAATTAATTGTTTGGGAAATGTTTGGTAAAATTCACATGTAAATCCATCTTGCTATGATAATTTTTTTTTTAGGGAGATGGTTTCTTTTCTAAATTTTTTTTTAATAAAATGGGATTATTTAAGTAATTTATTGCCTCTTCTGTTAATCTGGGCAATCTATATTTTATAAGTATTCATCCAGTTCACTCAGATTATCAGATTTACTGGCATACAGTTGAGCAAAGTAGCTCCTAATTATTGCTCTAAGGATAATCTAAGTCAAATTATACCTACACCCTCTAAGTATATCTCTAACAAATATACAGTTCTCAAAAGTTAAACATATCTTTCTTCCCATATAGCCATGTAAACATTTTAACCTTTAAAAAAATATAGTTTTTTCCCCCTTTATTCTTTGCCTTTTATGCTTCTCTTGAGTTCTGTATTTAAAGAACAAACATTCTGTTAAATTCTGGTGTTTTCAGCAAAAATATATTAAAATTCCCTGTTTCATTGAATTTCAATCTTTTCCCTGAAAGATAATGCTGAATTTTGTGGCATAGTTGATTCTTGGCTACAGTCCAGGCTCCTTTGCCTTTGAGAATATAATATTCTAAACCCTTCAGTCCTTTAAAATGGAAGTTGCTAGGTCCTGGGTAATCCTAATCGTGATTCCTCAATATTTGTATTTTATCTTTTTGACTGCTTTTAGCATTTTCTCCTTGTTCTGATAACTCTAGAATTTAGCTCCTTGGAGTTTTCAATTTCTGGTTTCTTGCAAGAGGTAATTGGTGGATTTTTTCAATGGGTATTTTACCCTCTGGTTCTAGGATATCAAGGCAGTTTTCCTTGATGATTTTTTGAAAGACATTTTCTAGGCTCTATTTTTCTTCATAGATTTCAGTGAGTCCAATAATTCTTAACTTGTCTCTCCAGAATCTATTTTCCAGATCAGTTTTTTTTTGATGAGGTATTTTACATTTTCTTCATTTTTTTTGTTTTTGTTTATTGATTCCTATTGTCTCATTGAGTCATCCACTTCCATTTGTTCAATTCTAATTTTTAATGAATTATTTTCTTCAGTTAACTTTTTGTAATCTCCTTTTGCCTTTGACCAATTGAACTTTTAAATGAGTTGTTTTGTTCATTGGATTTTTTTTCCATTTCATAAATTCCGTTTTTCAAGGAGTTGATTTCATTTTCCACTTCACCAAAACTATTCTTTAAGGAGTGGTTTTCTTCAGATTATTTCTATGTTTCCTTTTCCAGAGGTCTCATTTTTTTTTCTTCTAAATTTCTTTTAAGATCCTTTTTGAATTCTCCCAAAAGAGCCTTGTGAGATGGAGACCAATTAACATCACTCTTTGAGACTTAATTTGAAGATGTTTTGCCTTTACTGTCCTCAGATTTGTGGTTTGTTCTTCTCTGGCTCCATAAAAGTTATCTATTGTCAGAACTCTTTTTGCTTTTTTGCTCATTTTAAAAGTTTGAGGTCTGCTCTTAGGGCAAAGAAGAGACTGTCTCAAGCTTCCTTTATAGGCAAAGCAGTTTCACAGTGCCCTGTGGCTGGTATTACTGGATTCCTTCTCATGCTAGGTGGGCATGGCCAAATCACACATTATGCTGGAGTTCAGGAGATTATTATTTGCCTTCTGTAGTTGCATTGAATGTCTCACAACTAATGTGCTAATCCACTGGCTTCTGAATCAGAACAGAGTAGCAAATACTGCTATATTTTGATTAAAAGCCTCCCAGTAGATTCCCCCAGTGCATGGAAGCCTCTTTCCCTGCATTGCATTAAACTATACCTGCACTGGCCAGCAAACTTTCCCACCTCCACTGCCTGATTGAAACAAATCTTTCCTGAAGTTCTTCTAAAATATCTTTTGCTTGAAAGTTGTCATACTCCAAATATTTGTGGGTCTGTCACTCCAAATTAAATTCAGAGGCTTAATCTGGTGTTTATCTGAGGGAATCCAGGAGGAACTCAGACAAAGACTTGTCTACTTTCCACCATCTTGGGCACTTGCTTTGTTGCAATATTTACTTTATTGTGTAGACTGGAACTGAACTCACAATGTCTTTGAGGTATGCTTGTATTAGTTCAAGGATACATAGTGAGTGATCTTCCTGTCTCCTAGTAAATACATCTTCAGTAACCACAGGTAAAAATAGCCTGAATTAGTAAGGTGTTCCATTTGGTCTGAGGTGATTCTCATATGTTCCATTCAGTGGCTCCTGAAGGTCAGGTATAGCAGCTCAGGTGGCAAACAATTCTTATAAATTGGAAGTAGCTATGTTTGCTTTTACTCATTCCATAGCCTGATTCAGCTCTCATTCTGCTATGAAGTTTCTTAAGAGCAAAACTGGTTTAATTTATTGTTTGTAGTTCCAGTGCCTAGGCTATGAAAGATGCTTTTAAAATGCTCATGGTTCACAAATGTACTAGATGTCAAAAGCAAAAGTAAAATCTAGACAACTGCTCTTTCAATTTCTTCATATAGGTATATAATATAGAGATATGTTTAGATTATTCTTCTCATACAGATTATTCTTCATTTTCATGTTGAAAGTATTTCCGAACAGAAAAGAAAATAGAGTTTTACCCATTATTGATTGTCCCAGCATCTCTAAGTGGATGGTTTTCCTTCCCCCAAAATCATCTTATCATGATTTTTTTCTTTGGGGAGGGCCACAAACTAGCAGATTAGCATAATTAATATGATAATGGCATTGCTACTTCACTCCATGATGTACAGCTGAGGTGTCTGTGTTTGTCTTATTAAGTTTTGGTGTTGCTGTTTGGTATTTAAAGGTTTAAAAAATCCTGAATACTAGCTTAGTTATTTGATAAAATCTAAACTGATTAAAAATCTAATCATTAATCCTTTAAAAACATTAAACTACTCAAAACCTACTGACATATTTTTGTTATGTCATAAAAAATTAGACCACTTTATATAGTCCTAGTACTCTAACTTTTTACAATGCTTTAAATTTTAAAGAACTGGTTGATATTCCTTTTGTCATGTTTATTCATCACCATGGCGCTCTGAATCAGGATGAGGAGATATTGTTATTCCTATTTTATTCAAAGATAACTGAAATAATTTTTTCAGTTTAATGGTATATTTAATGGAGATTGGCACACAGAGGCTAAGAAGCCTAATTCTGAGAAAGTTAGGTTGATTGGAGAGAATATAAAGCATGCAGAGACATTTTGTAACTGGTTGCAATCTGCTAGCCACACGATTAGGAGAATAGCCAGACCTGGAGATAGTTTTGAAAGTCATTAGTCTCCTGTGGCCCTTTTCTTTGGCTACTTTCTGATTTCTTTGCTGGTGAAGTTCAGTGAGAGCCATTGTTTCAAAGGGAGAAATTTTGAATCTTCTCTTCCTTAAGTACAACATATGATCATGTAACACAGGTCTCAGTATTTTGCCATTACATTTTTTTTTCTTTTCCATTCCAGTGAAAGGGATTGGAGACGTTGTGAATTCATGAATTTGGAAGTAATCTTTGAATCAATAGATGAGGAGAAGACGCATCTAACATTCATGCTGGATGTGGCTATGAACTTGATGAGATTAAACTTAGGTAGAAACTGTGTCAAGAGTGACCCCACTTTCCCCAGGAAGGAGATGAGATAGGAGAATGAGACACAGAGATATTCAGGGAAATGTTTGTATTTTGTTTTCTTTTTATCATCTTAGGAAAAGCCCTTCATAAATTGTAATTAATTTTCTTTTTTTATTATAACTTTTTATTGACAAAATATGTGCATGGGTAATTTTTCAACATTGACCCTTGCAAAAATTTCTATTCCAGTTTTTCCCCTCCTTCTCTCTACCTCCCCTAGGTAGTCCCATACATCTTAAATATGTTAAATACAACATATGTATACATATTTATACAGTTGTCTTGCTGCATAAGAAAAATCAGATTTAGAAAGAAGGTAAAAATAACCTGGGAAGAAAAATAAAAATGCAAGCAAACAATAACAGAAAGAGCGTAAATGCTATGCTGTGGTCCACACTCATTTCCTAGTGTTCTTTTGCTGGGTGTAGCTAGTTCTGTTCATGTAATTAATTTTCAGTGGATAAATAGAACCAAGATTCTAATTACAGGCATCTATAATAGTGGGAGAAATATAGCTGTTTGTTAAGCCAATGCTGTTAAATATGAGATAACCCCAGAAGTCTATCAGAAATGAAAGTCCCATCCTTATTTTTATTATTAATATAAATGTGTATATAGATAGATAGATAGATACAGAGAGAGAAGAGGGAGAGAGAGAGATGTATACACACACACACACACACACACACACACACACACTTCTTCATTTGAAGGTAAATTACTTAAAGGCATGTATATACTTATCTTGGATCCTCAACACTTACCATGGTTCTGGTGTACATAGTAATGATTTAATAAATGCTTTATCATACATTTATATCTCACATTAAAAATAAATAAACTGAGATTCAAAGTATCAATGCCTTGATCATTACTGCATAGGAAGTGTCACAACCCAAATTCACACATATATGAGTTCTAAGTTTTCTTGCCTTCAAGGATCAGTTCTTGTCTTACTTATCCATTTTAAAATTTATATATGGTTTTCTAACAACTGTTTGAAAAACGACAAAAAAAGATTATTATTTTTTCTCATGCCCTACCCTCATCTGCAAATTAGTCTAATACCAATTGATGCTGGAATTTATTGGTTGATTTAACATCACCTAAATATGGCTAAATTTTCATTTTTAAAATTTAACTTAAACTTCCAATTAAGAAAATTTTATTTTTCTTCTCAGAAGAAGAAAAACAAAAAAATGAAAACAAAAACTAAAACGAAACCCTTTCCACCAATACACATGGTCAAGCAAATTATTTATTTCATTTTAAAATTTGATTTAATGTTTTCAACCAGTAAAAACATGGTTCCTTTAAAATATCCCATCTTGAAATTGTCCTCCATGCCTGAAATGCATTCTTGCCTCATTTTATTCTCTTAGAATTTCTAGGTTCCTTCAAGGTTCAGTTTAAGTGCTGGCTTCCATACCTATTTCTGATGACTCAAGCTAAAAACTTCTTGAGGGCAGGGACTGTTTCATATCTGCTTTTATATCTATTCAGTTAAGCATATTATTTGGAACATAGTAAGTGTTCAATAAATGTAGGTTTATTGCATTTATTGACTAATTGAAATTGACTTCTTTGAGATCTACTTCTAATATGTTCAGAATCCTATCTATTTATATTCAAAATCGGAGTGATTTCCCTTGAAACTCTACATTCTAACTTAATTTCTGCAAACAGATGATTTTATGTATTTGATGATTTAATTTTAGTTTAAAAGTGACATTTTTCTAACTGGGCAGGCTTAATTATTCATTCATTTTTCTATTCAGGGAGAATAAAAAAATTCTTACCTCTGTTTCAATAAGGATATCCACTGATTTTCTTAAGAACAGTGAATAGTGACTGAACCAACAAAATTGAAATTTCCCATGTGGGTATCCCTTGCTGAGGAAAGCAATCCATCCATCTATCTATCCCAAGTGAGACATTTGGAGCTAAAAATGAACATTGTAAGTTTTCAGAAATTGAGTATATGCATTTAAAAAAGGTTTTAAGTGCTCTCTTTGTGAAGCATTTGATTGATTGATATTCAAAAGACCTCCAATTAATTAATTCATTGGAAACTTAATAGGTGAATGGATAATGGAGGGTGGGAAAAAATGGGTGGCAAGGAAATAAACTATATTGCTACAAACCAAGAAAATATGCTTCTATACTAAAGACATCTTATAAATTCAACTCACTTAACTTTATAAATCTTAATCAAAACTCATCTTAATATAACTCTTTAATATTTACAAAGACCTTCATCACTATGAGTTAATAAGAATATTATTATCTCCATTTTACAAATGGGGAAACTAAGTTTCATAAACAGTAACATTTATATTAGCCTTCTCTTTTTTACTTTTTCTTTTTCTTGCCAATTTCTTTCTTTCTTTCCAATTTCTTTCTTTCTTTCTTTCCTTCCTTCCTTTCTTTTTTCTTTCTTTTTTTCTTGCTTCCTTTCTTTCATTCTTCCTTCCTTCCTTCTTTTTCTTTCTTTCTTTCTTTCTTTCTTTCTTTCTTTCTTTCTTTCTTTCTTTCTTTCTTTCTTTCCTTCCTTCCTTCCTTCCCTCCTCTTTCCTTCCTTCTTTCTTTCTTTCTTTCTTTCTTTCTTTCTTTCTTTCTTTCTTTCTTTCTTTCTTTCTTTCTTTCTTTCTTTCTTTCTTTCTTTTTTCTTTCTTTCCTTCTTTCTTTCTTATTGAAGTGTTTTATTTTCAAAACAATTGCCAGGATAATTTTTCAACATTGACTATCGAAAATCTTGTGTTTCATTTTTCCTCTCCCTTCTCTTCCTCTCCTAAATGGCATGTAATCCAAAATACGTTAAAAATGGTAAAAATCAATGTTAAATCCAATATAGGCATACATATTTAGATAGTTGTCTTGGTGTAAAAAAATCAGATCAAAAAGCTTAAAAAAATGAGGAAGAAAATAAGATTCAAGCAAATGACAACAAAAAGAGTGAAAATGCTATGTTGTTCCCCTCAGTTCCCATACTCCTTTCTCTGGGTATAGATGCTCTCATAATTACAAGATAATTGGAACTGGCCAGAATCATCTCAATGTTAAAAAGATCCACTTTCATCAGAATTGATCATTGTTATCACTGTGTACAATGATCTCCTGGTTCTACTCATTTCATTTAGCATCTGTTCGTGTAAGTCTCTCCAGACCTCTCTGAAATCATTCTGCTGATCGTTTCTTATAGAACAATAATATTCTATAACATTCACATACCATAACTTATTCAACCATTCTCCAATTCATGGGCATCTACTCAGTTTCTCGTTTCTTGTTGCTTCAAAAAGAGCTTCCACAAACATTTTTGCATATGTGGGTCCCTTTCCCTTCTTTAAGATCTCTTTGGGGTATAAGCCCAATAGAAACACTGCTGGATCAAAGAGTATGCACAGTATGATAACCTTTTGGGCATAGTTCCAAATTGCTCTCCAGAATGGTTGGATCCGTTCACAATTCCACTAACAAAATATTAATGACTCCGTTTTCCTACACCCCCTCCAACATTTGTCATTATCTTTTCCTGATATTTTAGCCAATCTGAGAGGTAAATAGTTATTAGCCTTCTTTTTACTAAATCTATTTAACCTGCCAGATTGTACTCAGACCAATTACTTGGCTCTTTTCAGTCATGAGTAAGGATGCTGGTATTGGCAATCCCAACTTAAACTTAATAGTCATGATACACCCTATATAAGAGGGCACAGGAAGACAATACTAATTTTTATGTTTCTCAGCTGCTATATTTCTCTTTTAGCTCCATCATTTTGTGAGTGGTAACAGCTTATTTTATTAATCTGGAAAAAAAGTGTATGTGAGTAGAGAGGATCAGTGTAAATTTATCCAATTGAAGTATTGTTCCAAGCCTTCACCCAACAGGAAAATTACTCTTCTTTCCTTGTTGGTTATATTTCCTTCATATATTTCATGAAGGAAGTGGAAGTAATCATACAAGCATGTTTTAATTATAAACAATTTATTTCTAATGAAAGATAAACAGGGAGAGGAATAACATTAAATGTATATAAATAATGACTATCTGTATTATTTAACATGGCTCCTCCCAGATTTATGCAGTCCCTAACCCTAAACTCAGCATTCCATTGTTTTATTGAACAATCATCTTCTATGATTTTTAATTCATAGGTTAAACATCCTCTGGTTTTTCTGCACGTAGCCTCCCAGAAGCAGCTTGCTGGAATTTTAGTGTGGGAGAGTCAGGAAGACCTGATTTCAAATCCAATCTCAGACATATCCTAGCTGTGTGATCCTGGGCAAGTCACAACTTTTCTCTACATTAGCTTCATCAGCTGTAAAATAGAGATAATAATAGTACTTAGATCTCAGGGTTGTTGTGAAGATTAAATGAAATATTTGTATATTTGTAAAGTCTATATAGTTTGTCTTCCTTCCTTCCTTCTTTCCTTCCTTCCTCCCTCCTTTTTCTCCCTCCCTCCCTCCCTTCCTTCCTTCCTTTCTTCTTTTGTTCTCAGAATATCACAGTTATGTTTCCTGGGCGGAGCCAAGATAATGGAGAAGACACATGCATTACTCTAAACTCCTCTCATGCCCTCACTACTAATTACCAAATTTAACTTCAAAAATAGTGCTGTCAAACTGCATACTCTTTGGTCCAGTAGTATTTCTACTAGGATTATATCCCAAAGAGATCTTAAAGGAGGGAAAGGGACCCACATGTGCAAAAATGTTTGGGGCAGCCCTCTTTGTAGTGGCAAGAAAGTGGAAACTGAGTGGATGCCCATCAATTGGAGAATGGTTGAATAAATTATGGTATATGAATATTATTGAATATTATTGTTCTGTAAGAAATGACCAGCAGGATGATTTCAGAAAGGCCTGGAAAGACTTATATGAACTGATGCTGAGTGAAATGAGCAGGACTAGAAGATCATTATATACTTCAATAACAATACTATGTGATGATCAATTCTGATGGACGTGGCTCTCTTCAACAATGAGATGAACCAAATCAGTTCCATTTGTTCAATAATGAATTCGCTACACCCAGCGAAAAACCTCTGGGAAATGAATGTGAACCACTACATAGAAGTTCCAATCCCTCTGTTTTTGTCCACCTGCATTTTTTATTTCCTTCACAGGTTAATTGTACATTATTTCAAAGTCTGATTCTTTTTGTGCAGCAAAATAACTGTATTGATATGTATACATATATTGTATTTAACATATTCTTTAACATATTTAACACGTATTGCTCTACTTACCGTCTGGGGAAGGGGGTGTAGGGAAGGAGGGGGAAAATTGGAAGAAAAGGTTTTGCAATTGTTAATGCTTAAAATTACCCATGCATATATCTTGTAAATAGAAAGCTATAATAAAAAAAAGAATATCACAGTTATATCAGCCAGAAAAGTTTATAATAATAAAACATTTATTATCTAATTTGATTCTCACAATGTATCTTCTCTAGTGGAGGAAATAAAGGCTTTCTCATATCTGACACCATATTGTGTCTTTATAGATATTGTCTTTATAGAAATTAGAGATCTTATTGCACAATTTGGAAAAAAATTTAGAGGAATTACAGAGAATAAAACTTCAGTGTACAAGGAACATGTGTCAAAGAGAGAAAATGAGTTTTGGGGATCAGGTCCATGCCTTCATTTAAAAAAAAATGCACTACAGAGGAAATATTTCTTGTTCAAAGTATCAGAGAAAGTTAGTGGCAGAGCTCAAAGCAAGATCCTAAGTCCTTTCTTTTCTCATCCAGTTTTTTGACCATTGTAGCATAGTGTGATATAAACGACCCAAGGAGAAAATATTATGAGATGCTGATCTATCCTTCTTCCCTCATTTCTTTTCTTTTGTTAATCACTGCCTGGTCTAGTTCATTCACGTTCCTGAAGCTATTGTTCTACTTCCTTTCATTTAAAAATATTTTTTCCCTGTTTTTACATCTCTTTTTTTGAATGTGTCTACTTTATCTCCTATTACTGGAGAGCCATCCTTTATAGTAAAGGATTTTTTAAAAATGAGAAAAAGTCTGGAACAACTAATCAGCATATTGATAAATATTTGACAGTTATGTAGTAGTTCATACCCACGGTCCCCTATTCCTAAAAAAGAGTCAGTCCAAAGAGGATTCCTTCATGTAGAGCTTCTTGGGTTATATTTATTCTTTCTAATTACTAAACATTGTTTTGATTATTTTTATGGTGGTTGTTCTTTCCATTTACATTATCATTGTTTTCTTGGCTCTGCTAACCTCACCTTGCATCATATCAGAGCACAATAATAGTCCATTTCATTCCTCAATTAATGGTAATAGATTTTATCTTTGCTATTACCAAAAGCGCTGCTCTAAAAATTTTGCTGGATATGAGGGCTTTCTTTCTTTTTTTTTTCTTTTTTTTTTCTTTTTTTTTTTTTTTTTGGCCACTGACCTCTTCCCTCAACTCTTTTCAATTTTAGTTTAGAGAAGATTCATTGAGTTGAGAGCAGAAGGCTCCTTTAGAATGGTAAAAAATGAGTCAAATTTCTAGGACTGAATATCCTAGATGAAGAACAATTTATAGAGCATTGTGAGGTTTGCAAATCCCTTTAAAAATATCCTCCTTACTTTACAGATCAGGAAACTGAGATAAACAGAGGTTAAGGGATGTGCTCAGAGCCACATACTTAGTAAGTGCTTGAGATTGGATATGTATTTGAGTCCTCTTAACTTCAGGTCTATAATTCTATCCACAATAGTACCTAACTGCTTCTCAAAAGAATGATAATGGAATATTTCATAATCGACTTCTCTCACAATTCCAATTGGCATCAAGGAAAGGGAGAATGGGAAGGAACAAAACAGAAGCAAGGGAGAATAAGGTTCTACATAGAGATCATTGGGGAGGATAGGATCTGAATCGGTAGGGTGACTAATCAATAATGGAAACAGTTATGTGAGAATGCAAAAGTCTAAACAGGTCAATAATGAGATTTCCCCCTATTTATCATTCCATAACCCAAGATATAGCTTAATTAATTAGCACCTTTTTATAACCCTTATAAAAAGCTGTCCTCATAATGTCTCTGTGAGCATTTATTTCAACATGCCTAACATCAGTCCCAACATAGCACTTCCTGATCACTAATACCATCCTTGGAATGGACATATCAGGTATTTGTGCTATGACTTTATTTAGCAGAACACTCTTTCCTGGCAACCATGGTGTCTTCCCCTACTGGAAAATAAACTCCTTGAAGGTAGGGACTGACTTATTTGCTTGTATCTGTGTTCCCAAAACTTAGCACATTTATCTATTTATTCAAGTTGATAGATGAGGGAACTAAAGCTTTGCAAAAACCCATAATTCACTGGGAATAGTAGAGGGAAAAAATAATATTGCTGACCAGTTGTCAATAAGTGGATTCCTAAGAAGTCTGTCAAAGTCATTTGATGCAACAAAAAAATCTAATCTTAGGGAATCAGATTGAGTCAAAGAAAGCAAAGGTTGTAAAGTATTTATTGAATTTTGACATGAATCTGGCTAATACTTCACAGATTTTTCAATTATCTGAGTTGGAACTGGTCCATTTAGTCATCTTAGCAATTTAGTTCTTGTCTTTCCATAGGGCATCCTAGTAACTGACCAGTTCTGTTTTTTAGGATTTTATCTATTTTATTCCTAATTTGAATTTCTCTTCCACCTCAGGTAAGGTATATCCTTTTTGTCTGCTTAGGGGTTTCCCTAATCAGCTGTAAACCTTGGCCCTGCCTCAGGCAGGGATTCAACAAAAGTGGGCAAATAATTTTTATGGTTACATGACTGGCAAGTCATAGAACTGGGACTTGGAGATGTCCTGTGACTCTCAGACCAATGTTCTTTCTACTATCATATATTGTCAGTGATCCTAAAAGACCAAGCCTTGATTTCCCTCCATGAATGAATGTTCTATTTCCCAAAGCAAGTCATCCCCCTGATTCTTACTTAAAGTCAAGTTCAAGGATAACAATTGTTGGCTATGCCAACTGACCTTTAGACATATATTCCTAAAGTCTTGGAATCTCTTAAGGTGGAAACTTGTTCCTGGCACTTAAAAATGCACACACAATGAAGGCAAAAGGAAAAAGAAAAAATTCTCCCTGGAGATGCTTCATTACTTTCTCCATCGAGGTGTGGAAGCCATTAAATCAAATTATTGCCTCTCAAATATTTTTAGCAGAATGCCCATCTCCTTCTGCATTTGCCTTCAAGGTACATGTTTTCAACTAAGTAATAGGGTAGACAAATTAAATGCAATTTCAAATTTAAACCTGTACAAGTGTCACTTCCCAAGTCCCCCCTGATAGTCCCAGGAGGCTGCCCATAGCGCTTTTGGAAAGTATATTACTATACTTGGTTCCCATTATTTAGTCCAAGAGATTCTTATTAAAATAAAAGCAGCAATAAGGTTAATATTTTATATACTGCACAACTAGAGCAAGCACATTGGGACCATAATGAATGCATTTGTTTCTCTTATCCCCTTCCTCATTTACGTTATTAAAAAATAACAAGAAATACCTTCTTGTCCTCCCTGCACATACACATACATTCACACAGCAGCCTAAGAACTTTCAAGATTCCAAAATATTATGTGCTCTAAAAAGTGCTGTCTCAAGAAAAAGATCACCCTACACTTCCTCACAGGACTTTCTGGTTTTAGAAAGCTGTCAAAATCAATGCCATCCTTTGTGTTCTGTCCATTGAACAAAGAGAGTCATAGCACCCAAAATACTTTAGGAGTTAGAGCTGTGATTTTGGGAAAATCACTTCATTTATTTGGGCACCTGTGTCCTCATGTATAAAATTTAAATAAGAGGATTGTAGTCTGAAAAAAAAAGAGCACAGGGTTTGATGTTACAAGAATTCAGTTCAAATTCATTCATATACTGGCTATTCTACTTATTGAAGCATCTTCGGAAAATCATTCCATCTCTCTGGTATTCTGATTCCTATCTGTAAAATTAAAAGGGTAGAGCAGATGATCCACTAAACACTTATATTGATAAAAATGATGATAACTATTATAATAGTTAACATTAAGGTAACACTTCAAGGTTTGCAAAGCACTTTACATTTATTATCTCATGAGTCCATGACACTATTTCTTTGTGGATGAAAGGTTGTAATAGAAATAAAATAAGAATGTTGTACCTAATGTTTTCTTTGAAAATAGCTTGTACGCTAATCTAAGAGTGAAAAACTGAACATACGTTGGTCTAGTCTTAATGATATATTCTATTACATAAGACTTTACAATTATGAAGTGATTTTAATATGTGATCTCATTTGATCCTCATATCAACTTTATGAAGTAAGGAGTATAAAAATTGGTATCTTCATTTTACAAATAATGAAACTTTAGCTGAGAGATACAAGTGAATTACCTAGCTCATAAGGTTAGTAGCAGAAGAAAAAGGACTCAGATTGAAATGAAGACTGAAATACAAAGCATTTTTTTAAATGTAGTTGGAATTCACTTAGTTACAGGGTCAACAAAAGGGTTATGGGATAGAATATTTATAGCCATAAAATCAAGCTGCATGCTACAATTTCTCTTTACAAGAATTTGTTCATGTTATAAACTCAGTTTCTGACATGTATTGTTATTTTTATGAAATGTATTTACTTTTTAAATGATGGTTAAAATTCTGGATCATTGAGGTTTTAAAATGGGGGCTTAAGAAATCTCTTGGTTTCTAGGGGAAAGAAGTGAGAAGAAAATAGAAATTTTTACATTTTTGAAGTCATTGAATCTATATGCCAATAAAATAAAGCTAAATAAATCAAGTCACACAGCTTGAATAGCTGTTAAACTTGTTATTATAAATATACATCTACATTATTAGCTGTGTCTATTTGTGTCTATCTTGTTTATTTTTGTATGTTACATAAACATGTATGCAACTGAGAATTGAGCAGAAAATTCGAAGCACTCCTTATTCTGCTTCTAGATGACCACCTGTGTGTGACTCAGCACTGATTGGTTTTAGAAATTTGTGATTGGGAGGCACTCTCCATACTAATCAGGAAGAGTTTATGAGTCAATGAATCTTTTAAAAGGGGGTGATTCTGTGCTTAACCTTTCTTCTTTTTACCTTACCGGTAGCAATTGTCTGTCCTTCAATCTTGACAGGGTCCTCACAGGACACTCCTCCCAGGAAGTGTCAGGACTACATAAAGTCACGTTGAAGGAACTGAAACCCTGGGAAGATGAACTTTTTAAAGATCCTCTGAATCATCAGCTCTTCCAGCTAGTTAGTAGTTTGCCTTAAAATTCCAAATTGCAAAAGTAGCATTTGCCCACTTGTCAGAAGATGAGCCTAATCCCTAACCTGGCTTTCTAGAAGTTGTCTTTAGCTGTTAAACTGTCAAAGTAATGTGAAATGGCAAATGCTAATTAATAAATCATGCAAACCATGTTAAAATGAGGTTTAAGTCTCAAACTATAAAAAGTATAATAAGAATTCTAACTTAAATTACTTAATCCTGTTTTAATTTTTTTTTTTTTAGTGAGAAGTCTTTTCTTTTTAGAATTTCTTTTGGGTATAGGAAATAAATATCTCATGTTCAATTCATATCAGATATTAATTAACTTTTTACACCCTTTCTTTGTGAAAAGACATTTAGATTAGTTAAACTGAAAACTATAAGTAATTTTCTCTGAGGGAGCAGTGGTATTAGACATATTAAGCTAACAAAAGTGAGAAAAGGAATTTGACCCTTTGCCCTAGGTATTCAAGCTTCTTCCAGAATAATCCAGTATATCTTCAAATTATCTTGTACTTACCTGTCAATGGGTTCTTCAACAGAATCTTAGCTCCTTGAAGGCAGAGACCATTTTGTAGGAGAAAGTAGTCTGTGTGTGTGTGTGTGTCAGGACTGGAAAATCATTTTCTTAGTTGGCTCACTTCTAGATGAGAAATTCTTCAAAAATAATATGAAGTCTTAGAGAATTAGTGATATCCCTTTCTTGGAGATCTTGAAATATATGATCTCTTATTAGATATAATATATGAGAGATAACTTTGATGTATGCTTTATATTATATGTCCACCAAGGTCCATTTTAATTCTTAAATTCTGTTTATTTGACCCATGAAAAATAAAACTACAAAATGATTCCCAGTTCTTTGTGTTTCTCTTCAACTTTCATTATCCTATTGATATAAAGTGACAGAAAAGGAGTAGAATATACTTAAAAATAAACAGAAATTTTTAAAATTTATTAATGTTAATTTAATAAGTACTATTAATTTGAATTAGTAGTATAATGATGAACAAAAATGATATACCATTATAAGAATGAAATCAGAACAGTGTTGTTATTTTCATGAAAAAAGGAAACCAAAAAACAAAACAAAAAGATGCTGTAACACTAAAGAAAAACTTAGCAGTTCTTCATGAAGAGGTAAAGAAAGGACTTGCAGTTCTTGGTTTCATCATATGTCCAAAGATTACAAAAATACATGTGGTCATCATATTTGCAATACTAATCATCACCATAAGCAAAAACCAACAAAAACACCATGAAGTCAGTTGTATTGTCTATGTCAACATTTCTTGCATAGCACGAAGCAGTAGAGAAATTCAACAAAGAACTGTTGAAGTCACTGTATACCTCAAAATTTGATGTATTTACTCTGCAGATTATGGAAGCGGAAGAAAATTTTTTAAAAAATTGAAAATTTAAACTCAGATTTGGGAAATACTTTATTTCCCAAAAGGCCAAGCCTTTTAGATTATTCTGAAATTTTTTCTCTGGAGATGTCATTAATATTTTCAAATCAAAGTTAGAATTATTTAGATATGTAAAACCTAAAACACCACAAAATATGAAGTGTATTATAACAACAGAAAAGATGTGATTGGTTATTGTGAAGTTTAAAATTGTCCAACTAACAATAAAAAAGACTGAGGCAGAGTTTAAATAATAAAGGTCCATGGTCCCCTTTAATGAAGTGGTCCTTAGATATTCCTCACAATTTGAAATGTCCCTGCCACAAGAACATGATTTTTATTTCACCCAAATAGGTGAAAGAGGAATGATAAAATACAGAATCTTATTAAGAGATAAAACTTGTTTTTGAAGGCCAAAAACATGATACAGAAGCTAGGGGAAGGGGGTCATGGGAGGGTTTGGCAAAGCACCAGGGATCTCCACTTATTAAGTGGCCATAAGATGGTTACCTCCTCATTTTGGACAAGTTTTGAAGGTACAAAAATAAGAGCTGAGGATCTCTAGTTAGCTTCCAGTGATTAAGTGAGGGAATTTACACTCTGCAGTTCACAGCTCTGAAGCCTAATATACAGAACTTATAATCACTACCACTATGGAATCATATTAAACTGATTGATACTGATTGGAATAGAGTAGGGATCCAAATGAATCATTTCTCACATTCCTAAAATAGAGTTATTTGTGTCTAAACAGACACTAGATAGAAGCAAGGTCAAAGTCAAAAGCCAAATTAGAAGAAAACTAATGATGGAAAAAGAAGAATGGAACCACTGTAAGAACTGTTCTAAAGAGCTACCAACACTCAATGTTACTTTAAAGGAAAAATCAAATGAACATGATTATTATCATTTCTAGCAAATGTTTAAGCAATATAAAAGTCATAACAACAAGGTCAAAAGAGCCCATAAACCATTTTGAACAATGGACACTTAATCTGCTTGCCAAGTAGAAAGAGACAGCTGCCAAGGGCAAAACTTCTTTAGAATATAAATTCATTTGTAAAAATCTTTAGAAGAGATGTATTGAAGCAACATCTCTTGTTAAGATGGCAAAAAGTAAAAGCAAAAACACATTTAAGCATATTTTGGTATGAGACCCAAGTGAGTCACATGATCCTTAGAACATTCATGTATGAAAATCTGTCAGGAAGACAGTACGTGGAAACAAAAGGGAAAAAAAAAATCCAGTTCTATAATGATCTGCTTTTATCTTCAGTGGTTGAAGAACTACCACATTTGAATAACACTTGAATGCCTGCTTTTCTACCTGAGAAAATTTGATGGCAAAGTAGATAGAATGCTGGACTTGGAACTAGAAAGGCATGAGTTCAAATGCCAGCTCATACATGTACCTAGTTTTGTAACTTTGGGCAAATCATTCAACAACTGTCAACCTGTTTCCTCATGTGTAAAATGGAAAAATCATATCTACTTCTCTGGGTTTTTGTAAACATAAAGTAAGAATATATCTCTATCTCTACATAACACACACATACATATAGAGAGAGTGCACTTTCTAAATCTTTAAAAGTCTGTTGTTAGCTATTATTAAGAACTTTACAAAAGCACTTGGGAAGATAAAGTTTAGAATAACAGTTGGGCCATCTAGAAAATGACACTATCTTGAAAATATCTAGGGATCAATTTCAAAACATTTCAGGGAGAGAAATCTTTGAATGGGGAGAAAAGTAACATTCAAGATTAATAACTAAAAAAGAAAATCAACAAAATATCTATAATTATAAATCACTTGTCCAATTTCTCATTTAAAAAAAATCAATAGGAGAATGATATACACATTTATGAAGAGTATCTATGATTAAAATGAGAGGGAAAAAGGTAGGCTAAGATAATAAATCAATAGAGCATAAACTCCTTGTAGTTAGGGATTGTTTTTAATTTTTAGCACAATATTGCCAACCCATGTAATAATTGCTGTTCTTGTGATAAACAAAACTTGAAAAAAAAGAACATTTCAGTTAAATTAAAGGTTGACTCAAATTCTCCATGGAGAGGCAAATAAAAGAGTTTAACATGTTTATTGAGTTTAGTTAAATTGAGCTGATCCTTTATAGTTGACTATATTTTCATATTCATGTAAGTGATGGAAAAGCACAGAGGATATGAGGTCCTTTGATGATTATTAGTTGGTAATTATAAAGTTTAAAAAATATCCACCTTTAAAACTCTCTACCAATAAAAATTATATTTCAATGCATATATTAAGATTCCTTCTTTCCTCTCTCCTTTCCTGTCTTTCCTTTCCCCTCACCCCTCCTCCTTCCCTTTCCCTCCACATTTTCACCTCTTGGATTCCCTGGCTTTTTTTCAATTGTCAGTCCAATCCCACCTTTAGCATAAAGTTTTTCTAGCTCTTGCTACTGCTAGTGCCTTTTCTTTGAGATTATCTTGAGATTACTCTGTGTATATTATGTATGCTATTTTCCTCATTAAACTATGATGAGTTCTTTGAGGGAAAGACTGTTATCATTTTATTCCCACCAGTTAGTACATTGCCTGGAACATAATAAGTCCTTAGTAAATAATTCTTGATGACATCAGATTATCAGAAATTTTTCAATATGTTTATTAATTTTGTTAATTTTTTCCTTTATTCTTCCTTTAAAAATAAATTCTTCTTGTTAAGAAATGTCTTCCTGGAATGGAGTATGAAGGACACAGGTAAAAATGTAGGTGATTTAAAAAGATGTCATTAAAAAAATAAAGAAAAGAAGACTAAAACCTTAAAGAGAATACGTAAGTTTCATATTAGTATATGATAATTTTTTTCTTCAAGAAAAGAATCAAAAGTCATGTTCTTGGTAAACATATCACAAACATAATCATAAACATATAATTAAAATCAGGAAACAATCATTTATTCAATTATTTTTAATCATGTTGATGTTTACCATCAAATCATTGACATGAATAATAATATTTATATAGCAGGTTAAGTTTTACAAGTATTTCACATATGCTATCTCATTTGATCTGTACAATAACCATGAAAGGTTGCTATTATATTATCCCCATTTTACAGATGAGACAACTGAATCACACAGAAATTACAGGACTTGCTCATAGAGTCACACAAATAGTGCCTGAGACAGAATTTAAATTGAGGTCTCCCTAATTGCAGATCCAATTCTTTCTCTACTGAGTTACCTAGATGGTTAGAGTATAGATCAAAATGAATATAAAACTAGAATAAACCATGAAACTGAGAAATTCCATTGTGCATATTTTAAACTATAAAATAGTAATTGATTCATTAAAATTAAATGCTGCTTTAAAGGTTCCATTCCAACAAGTTGTTTCTCATACTTACGTCAAAATTTTACAGAATTCCTTGAAAAGATTTGTTGGACAGTACTTTTACCAATAATATCATCACGATATAAATAGAGAGGATCTGGTACAAGAATGGTTCTTAATTGATGATTATGTCCTCCAAATGCACCTCTTTACTTATTATTTTGTGCCAATTGAATCAAGTCCCCAAACATAATTGAGTCTTCTAAATTAAATCCACAAACATTCAAAAGAATTTAACCTAACTTGGGGGATAGGGAGATGATATCTTTATTAATTTTCACAATTTAGATAACAGACTCTTTTTGATTACTGTTTTACCTTCTTGGGGACCATGACCTCAAAGGATAATCAATAAGAGGATGGAAATTTAGATTTTTCATTCTATAGCAGATCATGATCAAATGCCAATATTTTCAGCAAAACTACATCTATTAACAAGAAACATTTCATTACTCTGTCTTTTCCTGGAGCTGCCTTCTCACGTTAAAAAAAAATCTTTCTGTACCTCCCTTTTTGCTCCAGACTTTTGCCTTTCAGGGCAGTGATATTTTAACTACAACTAGGCACCAATACCAGTAGTTGTTCAAAAGAAAACCTTTCCCTAACAAAATATTCACACCCAACCTCTCCAGGTCACATTGTAGCTTTAGCAAACACACCAAGAAATATGCTCTATGGTTCAGGTCAGTGGCTGTTGAGTAATACCCTCACTTTCCCTTTTGCTTTTGATGCATAGAATGACTTCTGAAGAATGGATAGTTATGAATTGCATTTTGCAGGACATATTTCATGATATTATGTTTTTGTTTAATTTTGTGGAATTCATTGTTTCTTTTCTTTCTGTGTTCTTCTGGTAAAACAATCAGGATTAAGAAACTTTTCCAGAGTCACACAACTAGTTACTATCAAGAGTTTGAGTACAAATTTGAACTCAGGTCCTCCTGATTTCAGGACTAGTGCTCTCTCCACTGTGCCACCTAGCTGCCCCAAAATACTCTGTTTCTAATGAGGGCATTACTATCTCTCTAATCTTCTAATGTCCTTGGAATATCCTTGACTGTCACCCAGTGGAAAATTTTCTCTTCAATATTGCCAATGATTTCTTAATTGCTAAATCTCAATTTTTTCTCTTTAGTCCTCACTCTTTTTGATTTTCCTAAAGCATTTGACTTTGTGGAGTATGCCCTAATCCTAGATACTTATTCTATCCTATATGGCTTTGCTGAAAATGACGTAAATGTGTAACATGTAAAAATTTTAATCTATGTTCTTAAAAACTTGGAAACAATTTTGTTGCCTATTTTAAAATATTACAAATTAAGAACTTTAGTGAGTTTTTAACCCATTTCTTAAAAATACAAAAATGCAACACATTCTGATAATTTTGCAAAAACAACTGATTGGCATTAGAAATTCAACTGCCAAATTTCAACAAAAACAGCATCAATGGTTTATAGGACTAAAAAATTAAATAGCATAATGGAGCAAAAGCAATGATGCATGTCTTTTCACAGTCATTAAAGCTAAGTATCAAAATAAACATCTTAGAATCAAATCTTGATTACTGCATCACAAAGTGGTGAACTAATATTTATTTTTTAAAAATGAAGTGTATTTAATAATGTTCTCATTATGATACAAGTATTAACAATAATAGACAAATGCTACCCAAACTTTTTTTATTATATACTCTTCATATTGAAAAAAATAAAAATTTCTTCTCAATATATGCAGATGTACTTATTAACAACTTATATGCAAGGACTATTAAATTGTAATAATAATAATAATAGCATTTATGGGGTACCTTAGGGTTTTCACTTTACAATGCTAATTCATTTTATCCCAAAGTAATTCGAGGAGGTGGGTGCTTTTTTTTTTTTTATATTCAATTGACAGATGAGGCAACTGAGGCAAAAAAAGAATAAATGAATTAACTAAGATCATAAAGCTAGTAAGTATCTAAGACCATGAACTGCAGATTCAGAGCTCTATCTGCCTATCTATCTATCATCAACTGTCTAAAATCAAAGTACATTTTGTGCACACAAAATTAAAAATTACAAAACAAAAATGAAATAGAATTTTGAAAATATTTTATTTATTAATATTATAAAAAACTTTTAAACTGTCATTTATATAATATTAATAATAGTACTAGATTATAACCACCCTGTGAGTCAACAAAGCCAAACTCCAGAGTAGAAAAGAAGTTAGAAGTTTGTATAACCATGAAAAGTCAGCCAGCCACAGGATAGAAAGGAGTACAGGAAAGGTGCTTGTGCATGAAAGAAGGAAGTGTTATATGGGATATATGGAAATTAAAACTATCCTTTGTTGTCTCTGATGTAATCTTAAGAAATTTGAAGATGCCAACTCTAAAACCAAAATGAAGAGAAAGTAACAGAAAATAAGACTAGAAAGATAGGAATCAGACTTTAAAGGACCTTAAGTGCCAGGTTAAACATTTAGTATTTTATCCCAAAGGCTGTCTTTGGAAACAGCCTTTAAGAAGTCTTTAAGAGCTACTGAGATTTGAGCTGAGGAATGGATGGCATGTCAGACTTGTGCTTTAAGAATATCATTTTGAAATCATAAAAAGGGAAAAACATAAAAAAGAGAGATGATATAGTAGTGCTTTTTGTGGTGGCAAAGAATTAGAAATTGAGGTAATAGTCATCAATTGGGGAATGTCTAAAGAGTTGTAGTTTATGAATGTAATGGAATACATTGCACTTTAAGAAATGATAATTTCAGAAAAATCTGGGATGACTTACATGAATTGATTCTGAGTGAAGTGAGCAGAACCAGGAGAACATTGTACACAATAACAGCCACATTTTGTGATGATCAGTTATAACAGACTTAGCTCTTCTCAGTAATATAACAATCCAAGACAATGGCTTTCTTTCTTGGAGGTGGGGCAGGGGGGAGGAAAGGAAGGAAACAAGAAAAATTTGAAATTAAAAATCATAAAAATGAATATTGAAAACTATCTTTACATGTAATTGTGAAAAAATGCTATTACAGAAAAAATACCACTTCGACAGCTCCAGTATGTGGTGAATATTAGAGAAAAGAGAAAGTGAACCCAGAGAAATGAATTTAGAGACTGTCTTAATAGTGAAATTAAGAAGTAGCAAATGCCTGGACTAAAACTGGAGGGTATAAGGAAAGAAAAGCAGAAGGATGTGAAATGTAGTGGAAGTAGAATAAATAAACCATAACAACTGATTGGATATGAAAATTGATGGAGAAAAAATTAAGGAATACTCCAAGTTTTAAAATCTGAATAACAGATAAATATTAAAGTTTAAAGGAGGGATAGTTTTGAGGAAAAGTTTAATATTTATTCATCACCTATCATGTACAAGAGCCTATGCTAAACCTTAAGATGGCAGTTTAACATAGAGTGTCACAAAAGGTATGTCATGAAGTCTGAATACATAAACACGTGGTCAGTGGTTGATTCAGAGCTGTAGTTGCCAATCCCCCCTGCCCCAATAAACAGTTTACCTTTCTGAAAATCTGTATCAAGAAAATTTTTATCCAGAAACACAGCATCATCTGCTTGATAAGCTCTGCTGTAGATTTTTTTGGAACTAAGTGTTGTCCTTGAAACTAAAGGGAATAAAAGTGTTTGATAAAGTCAGATGTTTGGTTTAAATAAACAAATAAAAAACATCCAAAAGGGAGAAATAATGATTAGTTAAAGAAAACATCACCAATGAATAGCTAGCTTTTCATCTTATGTATTTATTAAGTGGTAGGGGATGAAGTGGGGGAGAGAGAGAGAGAGAGAGAGAGAGAGAGAGAGAGAGAGAGAGAGAGAGAGAGATAGTATGTGTGTGTGTGTGTGTGTGTGTGTGTGTGTGTGTATGTGTATGTGTGTGTGTAGTGAAGGATTTATATTTTTATTTTTTTCAAGGACCAGGGTCAGGAAGAATCCACCCCAAGGGTAGTTGGAGGGAAGAAAAATAACAAGGCACACAGGTGTCTAGGGACCACAACATTGTTCACATCCTCTATAATCATCAGTGCATAGCTTGGCTGTCTTGGTAATTTACATAATATCATCCTGACACATTGACTTTAGTTATCCATCACCATTGAGTCCCAGATTTGTACTGCCCTGTCTTTCTTTTCTTCCTCTTGTTCTCTGCCTCTTCTCCTCTCTCTCACTCTCTCTTTCTCTCTCTCTGTCTCTGTCTCTGTCTCTCTCTATCTCCCTCTCTCTCTGTCTCTCTCTCTGTCTCTCTCTCTCTCTCTCTCTCTCTCACACACACACACACACACACACACACACACACACACACACCATCTTTCACCTTCTATTTTTTATTCTCCTTCTCCTCCTCCCTGTCTTCCTCCCCTCCTCCCCATCTTCCTCCTCCTCTTCTTCTTATTCTTCTTCCTCTTCCTCTTCTTTTTCTTCCTCCTCCTTCTCCATTTCCTCTTCTTCCTCCTCCTCCTTTTCCATTTTCTCTTCCTCTTCTTCTTCCTTCTCCTTCTCCTCTCTTCTTCTTCTTCTTCTTTTTCTTCTCCTTCTCCTTCTCCTCCTCCTCCTCCTCCTCCTCCTCTCCTCCTCCTCCTCCTCCTCCTCCTCCTCCTCCTCCTCCTCCTCCTCCTCCTCCTCCTCCTCCTCCTCCTCCTTCTTCTTCTTCTTCTTCTTCTTCTTCTTCTTCTTCTTCTTCTTCTTCCACCTTTTTCTCCTCCCTCCCTTCATTATTTTAATTTAATTTTATTTGGCTCCTTTTCACTACTTTATGTGATTTTAAAAACAAAGTTTTAATATATTTATTCTCTTTTCTGATCTTTTTTCCCCTCTTCTCCTTCTTCTCTGACTCTCTCATATTGTTATATTATGTTTTTTTCTCTTCTCTCTTTTTCTTATAAATATAATGATTAAAAAGGCATTTCCTTCATCTTTTCTTTCTTCATTACTTTTCTTCTCTTTTTTCCTATTATTACTTCCTCTTTTCTTGACTTCTTATTTGCTTCTCTCTTGTTTTTTTTCTCCTCCCTCTTCCCCTGCTTTTTCTCTCTGTCCCACCCCTCTTCTCCATCCTCCTCCTCCTCCTCCCTCTCTTTGTCCCATTTGCCCTAGTATATTTTTGCATTTTTGAGAGGGGGGGTTTTGGCCAAGAGAAAGAATATTAATTTCACATCACTTTTGGCTTCTTTGCATGACATATGTGAATTTGCTAAATGAATAGGGGTACTAAGTCAACAAAGAAAGAAAATATGCAGAGAACAAAAATCCTCTTTTATAATGGATAGTGTCTTTGGGGTGAAGGAAAGCAGTTAGTTTAATAAATCTATTAGTACTGTCTCAGTGAAAATGAGGTCTTCAGTTTATATGTTCTGTTGAACATAAATCATTTTTTACATAGTATTGAACATAAATTTTGAAAGTGAGAAAAAAATGAATGTTGAGTGCTAATCTCATCTTTCAATATAACCAAAGGGCTCATAAATAAGTAAACTTAAAGATCATGTATGCCATTTTGATAGTAAAGTCATCATACTTAAGTAATTATTTTCTGTTTTAAATTACATATACATTTATGATTAGATCACACAAAAATTGGTAATTATAATAATTAATAATAGATAAGTAGATTTGGAAGGTACTTTGAATAATGGTACATATAATATTTGAACTGAAAGACACCTTAAAAATGACAGAAGATGGAATGGAAGAAGCATTCCTAAAATCAAAGAAAAGTATGTTAGTATTGGAAGGGACCTTACGGATCATTTAGTTCAACTAAAATCTTATAGATGGTCAAATTAAAGTTCAGGAATGGGAAATTACTTTGCCCAAGTCTTATTGCAAGGAATTTTATCTTTGAATTTTGTTTAAAAGATAGGCTTCCACTGTCAAGCAATGAAAATACCAAAGAAATGTATTAAGGTTAGCAATTACTTATTCATATGAGCAATGCAATCTGTGGCAGCAGCATAAACAATATTGTTGAGAGATATAACCCATCCCTTCATCTGTGAAGCTCTTCTACTTATTTAAAGAACCTTTTCTTGGGGAAATATCCCTTTATTATTTGTGGTGACCTCCATAAGTATGTCAAATTTATCTACCAGCTTACATTTATAATAAGGAAGTTTTTTCCCTTAGATTAGGAGAAATAGGTTTTCCTATAAGTATTGATATAGCTATTTTATACAATAGAAGTATAGAGAGACTTTTTTTTTCCTTTTTGATCTGATTTTTCTTCTGCAGCATGATATGTGGAAATATGTATAGAGGAATTATACAGGTTTAACAAATATTGGATTTATTGCCATTTAGGGAGGGGAGAGAGGGAAAGGAAGGGAAAATTTAGAACGCAAGGCTTTGTAAGGGTGAATGTTGAAAATTATGCATGTATATATTTAGAAAATAAAAAGCTTTAATTTAAAAAAAGAAGTATATATAGAGAGGACTATCTTTAGAAAGTTTGTTCAAGGTGAACTTCTAATACATATTATATATGTGATTTTTTGGCAAATAATTTAATCTCTTGGTGTTCTAGGCCTTTCTTTAAGATTATAAATTCCAGATAAATCATTAATCTCTATTTAAGGCAAGCATTTTCATATGCAGGAGTTACCAACAACAACAAAGAAGAAATCACAGGTTGAAGTAATGGTATATTTTATAAATAATACTTTTACCTTTTACTTTTTTTTTTTTTTTTTTTTTTTTTGCTGAGGGAATTGAGGTTAAGTGATTTGTCCAGGGTCATGCAGCTAGGAAGTATTAAGTATTTGAGACCACATTTGAATTCCTGACTTCAGGGCTGGTGCTCTATCCACTGCACCACCTAGCTGCCCCATAAATAATACTTTAAAAAAATATTTAACTTTACTGAATTTCTGAAATTGACTTTAATAGTGACATTTTTATCAACATTTATAGAGTACTTTATTGTAAAAGATTTTTCATCTTATTTCATTTAATCCTCATAGCTACCCCATGAAACTCATAGTATAGGTAATATTATTTCTACTTTACAAAAAAGAAAACTAAGGTTCAGTGAAATTGGTGGTATAGTGAAAAGAACAGTGATGACCAGAATTTATAATCATACTTCTGACAGTTAATACTGTAAAAACCTCTAGAAAATTATATTTACTTTTGAACTTAATTATATATGGTTACATATATAAATTTAAAAACCAGGGTGTGATTAGTTGTTCCCAATCTTTTATATATAAATATCTTCATTTTTTACATAAAAATTCCCTCAAGATCTACATAAACTAGGAATTGCAAGAATTAGTAAGTATTGATTGAGAAAAAAATGATGACTGAAATACTTATTATTTTAAAATGAATTTGTACTTTATACATAACAACAATATTTATATTCATTTGAAAAACAGTGATACACATTTATGAGGCATTTTGTTTATTTAGACTATTTAAAGTAGTTTAGATTCCTTAAAGATTCAGAAACATTTTGTAATAAAGCCAGGGACCTCCACAAGTCTATGTCTTACGTTGTTAGCCACTTATCTAAATGAATGGGCAGCTAGGTGGCACAGTGGATTGAGCATTGGGCCTGGAATCAGGACGATTCATCTTTCTGAATTTAAATCTGATTCTAGACACTTCCTGGCTGTTTGTTAACCTGAGCAAGCCACTTAATGCAATTTGCCTCAGTTTTCTCATCTGTCAAGTGAGTTGTAGAAGGAAATGTCAAACCACTCCAGTATCTCTGCCAAGAAAATCCCCAAATGGTATTGTGAAGAGTTGAACAAGATTGAAAAACCACAAAACAACAAGAAGCCTACATAATCTCCAAGGTGTCTGCCAGCTTTAAATACTATGACTCAATGGTTCATACCTAATTGTACAGCTATTATGTAATGGAGTTTTGACTAAAATTCAGATCTTTTGACTACTTGTCTTTTGTTGACTCCACTTTATTCCACTTTTTTTTTTCAATGAGGAGAAGACAAATTCAAGGATTAATCTTATTTTTAGAAATAAAGAATTTGATTGTGATTCCTGGTTTGGCTCCTTGCCATTTGTGGGACTTTTCTAGGCCTCAGTAGCTCATGTATAAAATGAGATAGTTGTTCTATCAAGTCCTTACAATGTCTTCCAAATTAAGATTCTACAGAATCCCTAGACAGTCATAGGAAACTAATTAATTCAGATATTGATAATCAAGAGCTTATTCCTTAGATGAAAGAATCATTCTTAGAGTCTGAGTTGAATCAATACACCATGGAAACACCTGAATGTTTTATTTTGTTTAACTCTTTGGACAAGAGGAGATAGTAGAAGATAGCTAGATTCTGTCTAGATAGTAGATAGAGTTCTGCTTACTACATATTTAGGAAAATATGAGTTCAAACCAAGCCTCAGACATTAGTAGCTGTGTGATCATAGGCAAGTCTTGAAGCCTGCTTCATTCTCCTCAATGGTAAAAGGGTAATAAATAATAATAATAATAATAATACCTACTTTCCTGAGAGTGGTTGTAAAGCTCAAGTGAAATAACATTTATAAAGCACTTAGCATAGTGCCAGGTATATAATAAGGAAACACTTGATAAATCCTTCCTTCCTTCCTTCCTTCCTCCCTTTCTTCCTTCCTTCCTTCCTTCTTTTCTTCTTTCCTTCCTTCTTTCTTTTCCTCCTTCCTTTCTTCCTTTTTTCCTTTCTTCTTTCTTTCGTTCTTTCTAAGACTTGACTGGAAACACTCCTGCCATTAGGTTATCCTATGCTTGAAAGTCTAGTTCCAAACTAGGTTGTTAGTTCTATGCAACACCCAGTGTACAGTGTTTTCAGTTAATCCAAATGCATTTTCTAAGCAACTGTCACTCTGTTGCATCCAATGCCTTTCAGAGATTTCTAAAATAGTAAAGGATTTTTCATTCCTAGTCTAAAGCCTTTAATCAATTGATTGAGTCTATAGAGATGTTTTCAAATGTTAAGTAAGCTAAGGATGAATTATTTATTCAATTAACCCCCTCAAACACACAAAATCACAACATCTCTGTGCTGTTGTTATTGTGATATTTTTATTTTATAGTTGACAAAACTGAGGCTTCAAGCAGAGAAGTGAATTATCCAAGGTCACACAGATGATAAGTGACAAAACTGGTGTTCAATTCCAAATCCTGAACTTTTTCCATCCCATCACAGCTAGCTTCTCCAATAGAAATACTTGATGAAATACAATCATTTTTTAAATTGCACATACTAAAGAAATAACATTATGTACCTTGAAGGCTTTTTATATTACACATGCATATTCATAGTGTCATAAATTTAAGGCTGAGAGAATCTCAAATGTCATCAACTCCATTCCCAACATTTCACAAATAAAGAAACTGAGACCAGAGAAATTAAATGACTTGCTCACAACCATATAGTTATTATTGATAAGGGAAGTTTTGAACTCCCATGTTCCTGACCTATTTTCAGAATTCAATTCATCACCTTACTTTTCTTTCTCTAGATTTATTGATTGTCTCAAAAATCCAATATTTGTTATAAACATGACAGCATATATTATTTCATGTAATATTCTACTTATATATTCAAAAAGCTTCTAACAAATGGGTTTCATATTACAATATATTTACTTACATATGTTGCCCATAATATCAAACATGTTAATCATATATTAAACAAAGGGAAAGAGAATAAGTATTTACATATTTACATAGTACTCCCTATGTATCAAACAGTATGATAAAAACATTTTACAAATGTTATCTAAATCAATAATCAATTGTGCCTGTCATATATAATGTATCTATGCTAGGGAATGGGAGAAGTGCAAATACATAATGTCTATCCTTTCAAAATTTATTATAAGTTTAATACAATTTAGACTATGTTAGCACAAGACTATATATAGACCAAATGAGAGACAAATTGCTTCCACTTGAAACAATCAGGGAAAGCTTTTTGGTGGAGCTGGCATTTGAGCAAATTCTTTAAGGTTAAGTAAAATGTATTTTTACATTACATTTACCGAATACTCCCACCTTGTGACAGGTATCTTGTAACAAATTAAAGTAGTGAAATAAAACTAATATTACAATTACTTCATGTGAAAATGCACATAATATTTCATATCTATCACATATCCCATCCCCTTGCATTTTTTTTAAAGAAGAGAAATGTATTTTTTCTCCCTTTTATCACCCTCCACATTGGGGGAAAAAGGGTAGAGAAACAAATTTTGGCAAAAACCAAATTTTATTGATAGCTATATACAAATATGTATATATATGCATGTGTGTATGTGTGTGATGTCTTTCAATGTTTGTTTATTTTACAATGTTGTTACTGTATAAATTGTTTCCATCTTGACCCATGTTGTCCTTTATGAATTTATAATACATGTCTTCAATATGACTTGTTTGTATTTTATCAATGTTTTTCAAAAGATTGTTTTTCAGGTTTTGTTGTTTTAGTCATTTACTAATACCTATATTATAAAGTATACATTCATTGGATTGTCATTCATAATACAGATTCAACCAACCTTTCCATATTATTTTTTGAGGTCTCCTTCATACATTTTATATTCTATCCAATTTGACATCTAAATCTGTCCTGATTTTGTCCTTTCCTCTCCCATAACAATCTATTTTCTTTTCTTTTTCTTTTGCAAGATAATTGGAATTAAAGTTAAAAGATAAATTGGGGTCACAAAGCTAGTAAGTATTGAGTGTCTGAGGTAAAATTTGAACTCAGATCCTCCTGACTCCACTGCACCATCTAACTGCTCTACCATCGTTTTTCTAATGACAGTCCTATGACTTATTTTGAAAGCAGTTTCTCCATCTCTGCCTCTTTGGAAATTAAATCCTTTTTTTCAAGGTATAATACAAGTGACAACTTTTCCAGAAAGCTTTCCTTACTTTCCTATCTTTCAAAGTCCCAAGCAAAAGTTCTCTTTCTTTTCCCAATTTATTTATATTCACTAATTCTGGACTTCTTATCTGTACTCTCATTCTGCCTTATTATTTGTTTTTTCCTACAGATTATAGACATTTTAAAAGAAGATTAGAGGTATGCTACTATTTAAAAACTGACAATGGGAAGAGAAAAGTAGCTTCAACAGTTTTTAGTTTAATCTGCCTATTAAGATTTTCTCTATAACTTCCTTAAGTTTAGAAATCAACAAAATAATAAATCAAGTTCTGAGTTGTTCTGTTTGCCAGTTTTCAAAGTGTGAATATTCATTTAAAAAATTAACAATTGGTTTACAAGCTGATGTCAGCAAAACCTGGAAAGGACCTCTGTCCCATTGATCTTTTCATCAATGTCATCTAGCAAGTGACAACATGGAATAGTCAAATGCTGGACCTAGAGTCATAAACTTTGACATGAAGTTCCACTTGGACCCTGTTTGTGTGCCTAAATGGGATTCATTTAAGCTCTTGTTTCCCCATTTGGAAAGATGAGAAGTAACAATTTGTAAAATTTAGAAAAGTGCTTCTGATATATTAAAGTTTTATATAGATGTGAGCTAGTGGGCAATGGATATCAAAATGTTAATAACAGCTCTTTTTGTGATAGCAAAGTAAGTGGTCATGGATTGAGGAATGATCAAATAAAATGTACTTCATGGAATGGAAAACCATTTTATTAATCACTTACTGTAAGGTAGCTAGATGATATACCAGATAGAGTGCTAGATCTAGTTTTAGGAACACCTGAATTAAAATCAACCTTGGGCAATTACTAGCTATGTGGAAGAGGTAGAGGAGGAGAAAGACGAGGGGTAGGACGAAGAGGAAGAGGGAGAGGAGGGGGAGGAAAAGGAGGAGAATTATAGCAAAATTAAAAGTAAATATTGAAAAAAAATCTTAATTTAATTTAATTAAAATTTAAATTTAATTAAAAATAATTAAAATTTAATTGAGACCAAATTTGGTCTCAAAGAAAAGGCACCAAGAGATGGGAGAACTGTGGGCAGATAATATTGTATATAATATCTGCATATTTATCTGTATATCTATATCTATATATACACATACACATATGTACAAATATATATACATATATAATTTTTATATATTTTTAGTTTTCTTTTAAAACTCATGTCTTATAAGAAATGGCTCTCTAGGAGTAGGAACAATGAAGATTACATTGCAAAATAAATATGATATTTTTTCTTAATTTAAAAACTGAGTAATTATAATATTGCATAGTAAGCACTTGATAATTGTTTTCCATAAATTAGTTTCAATTTTTCATTTATTTTTTCTTTATCTATACAATAATAAATCTATAATGCTAAATAGTGATCACTTATTGCAAATTAATACTAAATGATATGAAAATAATCTGACTTCTTCTATCCTATTATCTCATATCATTTCACTTTATCTTCTTCATGCATTTAAAATGTTCTATTTTATAATTATTTGGATACGTATTTTGCCTTTTCTATTGGACCATAAGCTCCTTGAGGTCAGGGACCAGATATCATTCTTTTGTCTTTTTCTTTTAAAAAAATATCTCCAGCATTCCATTAAAATAACTGTAGACAAAATAAAATATTTGGATGTCTACCTG
This sequence comes from Antechinus flavipes, assembly GCF_016432865.1. Classification (NCBI taxonomy): domain Eukaryota; kingdom Metazoa; phylum Chordata; class Mammalia; order Dasyuromorphia; family Dasyuridae; genus Antechinus; species Antechinus flavipes. The sequence continues at coordinate 379,775,012 of NC_067399.1, forward strand.
ACAAGACATACCAAAGAACTATATGAACACAATTACAAAACACTTCTTACACAAATAAAATCAGATGTAAACAACTGGAAAAATATCAATTGCTGATGGGTAGGCCTGGCTAATGTAATAAAAATGACAATTCTGCTTAAATTGGTCTGCTTGTTCAGTGCCAAACCAATCGAATTACCAAAAAATTATTATGTAAAACTAGAAAAAACAATATCAAAATTCATCTGGAAGAGCAAAAGGTCAAGAATATCAAAGAAATTAATGGAAAAAATACAAATGATGATGGGTTTAGTTGTATTAAACCTAAAACTCTATTGTAAAGCAACAGTCATCAAAACCATTTGGTACTGGCTAAGAAAATAAGGTAGTGAATCAGTGGAATATTTTAGATACACATGTTACAATAATCAAGGCCTTTAGTAATCTAGTATTTGATAAAACCCCAAACTCCAGCTTGAGAAATGAGGAATTACCATTTGACAAAAATTGCTTGGAAAACTGGAAAATAATATGTCAGAAACTTAACATAGATCTAAATCTCACACCACATACAGAAGGTCAAAATGGGTAAATGATTTGAGCTTAAAGGATGATACCAAAAACAAATTAGGAGAGCAAGAGATAATTTACCTATCGTATATTTGGAAAAGGAGGAATTTATTATCAAAGAAGAACTAGAAAACATAATGAAATGCAAAATGGATAACTTTGATTACATTAAATTAAATAGTTTTTCCACAATTAAAACCAACAGAAACAAGATTAGAAGGGAAGCACAGAGCTGGGAAAAAAATCTTTACAGCCAGTATTTCTGAGAAAGGTTTCATTTCTAAAATATATAAAAAACTGTGTCAAATTTATAAAAATACAAGTCATTCCCCAATTGATAAATTGTCAAATAATATGAACAGACAATTTTCAGATGATGAAATTAAAGCCATCTATAGTCATGTGAAAAAATGCTCTAAATCACTATTGATTAGAACAATGCAAATTAAAACAACTCTGAAGTTCCACCTCACAGCTCTCAGATTGTCTAAGATGAGAGGAAAAAAGTAATGATAAATGTTAGAGGGGATGTGGGAAAACTGGGACACTAATTGAACAATACAACAATGATTGGTGGAATTGTGAAATGATCCAATCATTCTGGAGAATAATCTGGAACTAGATCCAAAGGCTATCAAATTCTGCATACTGTTTGATTCAGCAGTGCCACTACTGAGTCTGTATGCCAAGGAAATCATAAAGGAGGGAAAAGGACCCACATGTGTAAAAATGTTTGTAGCCGCTCTTTTTGTATTGGCAAAAAATTGGAAAGTGAGTAGATGCCCACCCATTGGGAAATGGTTGAATAAGTTGAAGTATATGAAGGTAATGGAATATTATTGTTCTATTAAAAAAATGATGAGCAAGTTGATTTTAGAATGGCCTGGAAAGCTGATGCTGAATAAAACAAGCAGAACCCAGAATACATTGAACACAATACCAGCAAGAATGTGCAATGATCAACTATGAAAAACTTGATTGTTTTCAAATGATCCAAAGCAATAGACTTTGGACAGAAAAAAATCTGCCTCCAGAAAAAGAACTATTGCAATTGATTGTAAATCAACATATGCTAAGTTCACTTTTTTCTGTTTTTTATTCTCTCCCTTGATTTTTCTTTTGCTCTGATTTTTCTCTCCCAATATGATTCCTAAAGCAATGTGTATTTAACATAAATAGATTTAAAATATATTTCTAGCACCTAATAGTGGGTACCATGCAAGGTAGGTTATTTAAAAAAAAAATCTTTTAATACATGTATTACCTTGGACATGGCCATAAACCTCAGTTTCTTCATGTTGATGATGACTAGATAATCTGTTATCTCTGTTAATTTAGATTACTCACTCGATAATCTTTCTAGGTATATTTCCATAATCCTACAGTTATAGAAGGGAGAAAGGAATTTACTTATTTAACACTATAACTGTTGTCATGTCAGCAAGCAGTCATTAAGAACTTATGGTTTTCCAGTGACTGGGCTAAATTCTAGGAATATAAATATGAGCAAAAACAAAGCCAGTATCTGCTTTAAGGTGTTTACATTGTAATGAAATAAAAGAAAATATAAAAGCAAGGTAAAAAATAGGTGCTGGGGTGAGGATAAGGGATGCGACTGCTTCTGGCACAATGCTGAAGCTTGGAGAATGAAAGATGGTTGATATGAACCTTTTCTCAAAATGGAAGTTCTGAGAGAAACTCATCAATGGAAGAAAGGACTGTCAGGAGCAGAAGGAAACAGCTCAAGGATGCTACAATGAAGCATGTCTGGGTACCCCAAAAGTTGGGGGGAGATGACTTTTCTTATCTAGAAAAGGTTATTCATATTATGAAACAAATATTTCCTAGCCACAAACAACTACAAAGAACTAAAATTTTCCTATTCAGCCTCTTTCTATTGCTAGCAAGCTAAAGGTGCTGTTTGTTAAACATCTTTATTTTCAGTATTGTTCAGCATTTGTAATAAAACTCCTCAGCACATTGCCTTAACATTCATGATCTAATTGTGCCTGGAATATATTATTTTTTAATAAATGTACAAAGCCGGGTAGCATCCACCTGGAATTTGTACCCATTGAGGAGTTCTCATCAAACAGCGGATATTGTGCTTTTGTCAGCTGGAGTTGGACGACTTCCTATTATCACTTGATTAAAGTACATAGATAGAAAATTCCCACTGAAAATCAAAAATCATTTGAGCATTTGTTACTGTTTTATTCTATTTCCATCAGGATTTGTTTTGAATCAGTTTTTCATATCAACAAACTGAAAATACAGTGGAACAGGAAGCCCATATATTTTAAGGGCTGCTCCTTTCTTGTTATATCTAATATTATGAAGTTACTTTATTAAGATTGGAGTTTACACTGTAAATTGAATTAAGGCACAAATATATACAGTTCATTTTGTCTTTTAGAGCTGCACCTCTCTTACTTTCTCTTGTGATAAAGAAAACCATTAGCTCCTGTCAGAACCGTGAAGAAGGAGATCATTTTTATTGAAATAAGAACGAAATGATAGTGTCAGCCACTGAGTCCGAGAGATAAAATATTACATCTAATAAACATGCTACATATGGGATTAGACAAGGGCTTCTTGAATTACAGAACAACAGGAGCTGCAGCAAAACAATAACATTAATATGGGAAAATAATGACTAAAGTTTCCATCTTGGAGGAACCTGCATTTTAATAAAAGGTATGGAAATTTCAGGGATATCAGGTGGAGTGGCATAATGAATTCCTGCATATTTTTAGGTGCATTGAAAGCACATCTATGGATCCCTGTGCATAAATGATGGATTAAATCCAATATATATTTATTATGTACCTACTATATTCATGGAATTATGCTAACCACTGGAGGAGATAAAATGTTTATATATGACAAAGTCCTTGCCCACAAGGAGCTTATGATAAAGTATGGGGGAAAGACAATACAAAAACTAGTAACTCTAATAAAAAATAATAGATAAGGGGGGAAAAGGTCAAGCTAAATCCTAGGTGATGTCCATGATGCTGACTGGGAATCAGGTATAACTTTTTGGAGAAGGATGGTTTTGATTCTGACTTTAAACAACATGCAGAAATTTCAAAGATATAGGGAAGGTGGGGGCAAAGAGAAAATTCTAAATGTTATGGAAACTGGGAATAAAGGCATGAGTATAAGAAATTTGAGGATACAGCTCATGATAAATAGTGCAATGTGACTAAAATTGTGGAGCAGAGTGAATGTGTTAATGGACTGTAACAAGTGTGGGGGGTCATATTGTGCAGGGTTTTGTATGAAAATTGAAATTTGACAGGAAAATGGCTTTAAGCAAAGTATTATTACAACCTCTATAACTAGATGCTCAATGAAAATAAAAGAGATTTTTTTTTATAAAGTGCATTTCTTCTTATTCCTCTGCTCAAGAAGCTTCAATAACTTCACATGCCTTGATAAAAACCAAATTCTTCTGTTTTGTATTGAAAACCCTTCATGATATAGTTTCAGCCTGTTTTTAAGGCTAGTTATACATCACCCCCTTTCATGCATTCACTATTCTAGACAAACTAATCTACTATCTCCTGCCCACTATACCCCATCTCTGATCTGCATACTTTTGCATAGCATTTTCCTCTTTAAGATTCCAATCAAATGCCACTTCCTTTAAGATGTTTTTTCTAGTCACACAATTGTAATGCCCATCCCCATCATTGTGTATTTATTTTATGTTTTTACTGTATTTGGGGATGCCTGGGATGTTTAGGAAGGATTGGCACTTCTGGTGTGAAGGTTTACTGATCCCTTTTAGGGCTCCTCATCTTTAGTGTCTGTAACACAATTCCTACCTGAAGCTCCAAGAAGCTGTACCTTGTGCAACAGCTCACCCAGCTAAAACTGTCTCAGTAAATGACTAAACCAGTTTGAGGTAACCACCAGACTTCAAATCTCTCAATGAGCTAGGGGCTGTCTACCCCCATATATGAAGACTTCACCTGTCAGAATGGGCAGATGAAAACAATTTATTCCAATTGCCATGAAAGCACCTGAAGCAGGTTCTGTGGTGCACTCAGAGCCTGTTTGGACATTGATGATGCTAACTGAGATCATTTACTGCATCACTGGCCATTTTCAGTCATCTTAATTTTTGTCTTGCTACTGGACTTCAATGACATTAGAAGAGAGAAGGAGACTGATGACTTTGTGCAGTTCTGTCTCACTTAAAACTAATTCATGCAAGAATCAAGACATCTACCTGTGATGTCATTGTTCTTTTAAAATAGAGAATGAAAGAGCACTATACCAGAACTCAGGAGGACCTGAGTTCAAATTTGATCTCAGACACGTAACACTTCCTAGCTGTGTGACCCTGGGTAAGCCACTTAAACCCAATTGCCTCAGCAATAGAGAGAGAGAGAGAGAGAGAGAGAGAGAGAGAGAGAGAGAGAGAGAGAGAGAGAGAGAGAAGTAGATGAATGAATAAATAGATAAATAATTGAGTGAATGAATAAATAAGCGAATAAATGAATGAATCAATGAATAGATAAGCAAATAAATAAAAAAATAAAATAGAGAATGAACAACACTTTGCCCATTCAAAAAATAATGTGTGTGAGAGACAGACAGACACAGAGACACAGACAGACAGAGACAGAGAGATAGAGACAGAGAAATAGAGAGACAGAAACAGAAAATTTGTGTTAAAGAGAGTTTGTGAGATTTTGCATGTGTATGTGTATGTATGAGTGTATATATAATCAGTCTAGGAAGCAGGATGAACAGCAACAATAATATTATATATATTTGTTATATACCTTCCAATAAAATGTAAGTTTTTTTTAGGAGACATTGTCATGCTCTTCTATTTGTATCACCATTGCTTAAGCAGCATATACCACACAGTAGATGTTTGAAAATTTTTGATCAACTAATTGATACATTTGTGAAATGAGTAAATGAACAAATGGATGCTTATAGTTACATATAAAGAAGTTTAGTCTGTCAGTGTTTGAGGAATAGACTGGAGGAGGATGAGAATGCTGGCAGAAAATCCAGTTAAGAGTTTGTTTCAATTATCCAAGCAGGTGATAATGATGGCCTGTATTAGGAAGGTACCTTAGAATTAGGGTAGATTTATTGAACTAAAACCACAGTACTAAGACTTTACAGGCTATAAATAAATATGAAATCCTCTCTAATGGTAGTGGCAATTGTGACAATCATTTGAGGCATAGGGTTAATTTTTATTTCTTTTATTTAGAAATCATACCTTGCCCTGTGATTTTACCCTTCTAGGAACTCCCAAAGAGGAAAACTCCTTCTACCAAAGCAGAATGGCAATGGTTCTTCAACTTTGACCTTAATAAACTACCTAGGATATTGAGAAGTTTGTTACCTTGGTACCATGTCACAGAGCCAGCACATATTAAAAATGGGAATTAAAATATACTTGTAATTTTAATTACTTTCTCTTTGTAGATTATCTCTAATTTTATCCTGACTTTTTTTTGTACATAATTATTTGCCTGTTGTCTCCCCTATTTGACTGTGAATTCCTTACAGTTAGCAGTGGCTATCTTTTACCTCTTTTTTATGTCTGGAACATATTTACATTTATTTATATTCATTTGATGACCTGCCCAAAAGTTAAAATTTCTTAACTCAGTATTCAAGGTCCTTCATAAAATAGATAGCAAGAGGGACATCTTATTCTCAAATTTACTATTGTACTAACATTGTCTATATGCTCTGAGCCCTTCTGGGTATTCATCTTCCTTTGGGGAATTGGCATGGTAAAGAGCAAAGAAAGTTACTCTTGTGATATAAAGACCTACCTGGGTTCAATCCTGGGTTCTGTCACTTATTGGCAGTGTTACTTTAGCAACATCTGCCATTTTGGCTCTCACTGGTCCTCATTTTTCTCATCTAGAAAACAAGAAAGTTGACCCAGAAGACCTTCAAAACCTCTTCCAGCTCTAAATTTGGGACCCTTTTGCAGAGACTCCAGTGAGCTAAGAAATTTACCAATTTAGGTAAGTGGCAAGAGACTAAATCAGATTAATGGATTGTCATCACTGTCCCTAGTTCTAATACTGATAAGAGGGGAAGGAGGCAGAGCACAGTAAAATTTAACTCCTACCACAATTGCACACCCACACACTCCCACACACACACCAAGTATTTATGTATATGAAGAGTCTATAATTCTTTATTTTTTAAAATATATATTTGTTTAACATTTTATTTACACACCAATACATGTAAATGTAATTTTTACCATTCATTTTAAAAAAAATTTTAGTTCCAAATTCTCATCCTCACTCTCTCCCCTACCCCCTCATTGAGAAAGCAAACAATTTGATACAGGTCATCAGTATGCAGTCATACAAAACATTTCCATACTTGTCATGTTGTGAAAGAAAACAGACCAAGAAAAAAAATACAAGAAAAAGTTTTCAAAGAAATACTGTAACCCTTCAAATAATAGTGATAGTCACAACATTTAAATGTCCAAATAATACATTTAAATGTCAAAAAATTACTTTATACCTATTATATGATATTTATGGCATCCCTGAAAGGTTGATGCTATTATTATTCCCATTTTACAGATGAGCTAATTGAGCCAAACAAAAGTTAAATGATTTATTTAGGATCACACAGTTAATAAATGTCTGACAACACAGGTCTTTCTCAATCTTTACTTAGTACTGTGCTTGAATGTACTCATTTATTTAATGTACTCATGTAACTGACCCTGAGATTTGAAACATATTATTTCTCTTCCATTTATACTGATTACTGTTAACTATCTGCTTCTGATGATACCCTGACTCTTCCACAGAATTTCTGGGACATCAGTCTTCAAGATATTCCCTCAATCTTTTTTGTCATGTACAAACTCAGATCTTCTGAAATATCACTAAATCACTTCAACACAAATTTTCACTTAAAGTTCCTTACCACCATAGCCAGGGACTAGTTTTTATAGGGATCTGATTAATAGTAGCATGGACAAAAAGAAATCCCTCTCTCTCTCCAAAAAACAAAACAAAACAAAACAAAAAACCACAGGATGACTGAAATCTATACAAAGTCATATAAGTGCTTTTGTAACCACAAATAAATAGCTGTCCTTCTGTCGACAGAATTCCTGGAATCTAACTGGGGTAAAACCCCTCACTTTCCCAGCCTTATATCACACTATTTTCCCTCCTTCTTGTCCTCCCTGCTCCCAACCCTACTCAGATATCACACACACTGTGTCCTAGCCAAATTGAATTACTCTTCATCATTTGAACATATTCTCTCTGTTCCAGCTCATACCAATCAATATTCCCTTTGGCTATAACCTCTGTTCACTCTTCCTTGCTTGTTGAAATTCAACCTATACTTGAGACCCAGCCCAAATTCTGTCTCTTTCAAGTTTTTCCTAATTCCTTCTAATCAGTAAAGAGTTTTGTATTTTCAAGACAAATATAAATTAATAAGTTAAATATAACTTAGTTTATATCTTTCTAACATGGTTATTATGTGTGCAAACCGAATAAATTTGAATTTTATTTGGAATGGCTTTAAAATGTTTTGACATTTCATGTTCATATATATCATGTACAATTTTGCAATAATATTCATTTATCTATATTATTTCATTTAATACCTCTCTTCTCTAGATCAATGGTCTCAAACTCAAGTAGAAACTTATTCTTGCAGACTACATATTAATTTAAAAAAACACAAATCAACATTAACTATGTTTAATCATAATTTTATTAAACCTCTCAATTATATTTTAATCCCATAACCTCTTGGGAGTTTTTCTAGCCATGTATGGATCATAGGAGATAGTGAGTTTTATACTTCTGTTATCGATAATGATCTAAGAGTACAAATTAGAAAAAAAGGTACCAATTTGACTTGTTAGAGGATGCTACTTTAAATGGCAACTCCCTATACCATAAAATTATAGATCCTGCCCCTATCCAGATAATTCCCTAATATACTATAAGCTTCATGTGGGAGGTTATCCAGTGACTTTTATTTTTTGGTTAATCTCTAATTTTTATCTCATAAAATATGCTTAATTCATATTTATTGAAATTAAAACATAGCAACTGGAATCTGGGTTCTTGTTTAAATAAATTGATAAATTTAAAATTTACCCTTTTTTCATGTCTGCAAGAAGAAATTATATTTTGTATTAACTCATCAAGAATGACAAGATCTTAAGGCTTCCATTTCTTTATCTCATTCATTTTGTACCAGTGATGTGGAATAGGGAAGATACAAAATCTAAATTAAATAAGACTTAGTCCCTTCCATTGTGGAGATTACAGTTTAGTAGGCAAGGAGTTTTTATCATTGTGAACTCATATAATTAGAAGCTGATTTTTGTTTATCTTTTTTTTTTTTTTTGTTAATGGCTTCTAAATTTTTTAAGGAAAATGATGGTTCGATAGAGAGAAGGAGAGAAAAGGAGAGAGACATATACCTTTTGCTGTGCCTTATCCAATATTGCTTAATATGAAGAGTGCTAAACTTGGCAACAGAATATTTAATATTGAATTCTGTTTCATAAATTTATTGATTATTGAATGATAACTTCTCAGAACCTTTTTTCTAATCTATAAAATGAAAATAATATTTATACCATTTTCCTCATAGAGTGGTTATGAATAAAGTGCTTTGCAAAGCTTAAAGAATTCAATAAATATGGATTTTTGTATTATCGTAGGTGTTTAATCCAGAGAAGCCAGGTAGAACAGGCCTGGAGGTGGGAATACTTATCTTCCTGATTTCAAATTCATTCTCAGACATTTACTACTTGTGTGATACTGGATAAGTCACTAAACCCTGTTTGCCCCAGTTTTTTTTTTTTTTTTTTTTCCTTCTGTAATATGAGCTAGAGAAAGAAATAGCAAACAATTCCAGGATCTTTGCCAAGAATCAAATAAGGTCACAAAGAATTGAATATAACTGAAACAATTGAACAAAAACATGGTGCTTAATCAACATTTGCCCATTGATTGGTATTATCAATGGAACAACAACAACAAAGCATCTTCCCCCTTTTTCCTGACACTCCAGACCTGTGGGGTAAGTAATACAAATATTACTATCACTATTTACAAATAAAGAAATTGATTCAATGACCTATGCACATCATGTAGCCAAAGAGTACCTAAATTAGGATTTGAATTGAAGACTCCTGCCTTCATACCCATCATTTTTCCCCCATTACACTGAATTATCTCTCATTACTACCACCCAAATCCCTAGAATTAAAAGTGAGAAAATGTTTAAAAGGGGGAGTCTCACAAAGGGAAAAATGGTTAACAAATTGAAGAAAAGTTAACAGGAACATAAAGCAATCACCATTTTTATTCCTACTGGGCTTTCCACCTCTCCACCCCCTTCCCTCATTTTATTAGAACTGCATCTACCTTATCTTTGACAGGCATAGACAAGAACCCTTCCTTATTGATTGCAGGATTGCAGTTGCCAAGAATATGCACACACACACACACACACACACACACACACACACACACATAGGGAAAATCCCACACACGTCAGTGTTAGTCCTCCGTTCCAACTTGACTTGATTTACAATTGCTTATGTGTTGCAATGACTCTTACCTAGGTGAAGTCATCACTTAACAAAACCTAAGCTTTACAATCCATGAGGGAAGTTAATCTTATTAGACTGTCTTTATTTACACAAAGTAGAATAACATTTTGGAAAGAGTTACTTTCAAAGAGGAAAGGGGGATTTCCTTATGATAGTGAATTGAGTTTATTTTGTTTAAACAAACAAACACCCTAGCTCATTCTGGCCCTTTACCAAAGGAATCAAATTATTCTTTTCATATTTTACTGACAAGCCATAATATTAGGATGGAATGTGAACAGGATTTTAGAGTTTGCCAATGAGTTCAAATCCCTCTTCCACTACTTACTACGTATGTGCTGTTGGGCAAGTCATACAAACTAAGAGGAGAAAGAGCAAGATAGGAGGACCTTAAAGGTCATCCAATTCTAACTGAACCCATTTGAACCATGTAGTACTATGGAAATTAGTGTTAATAGGCAGGGCTACACACTGATTAGAATCCAGTTGTCTTCAGAATTGGGAAGATCAGGAGAAAGATCCAGCTTCTAGATCATGTAAAAATCATCATTCTTCTCAGTGCCCTTAGGCAAATTTCAGAAAAGGTGCTGATCAATCTGCTTTGATGGATGAACTGTCTTCCACTGGAGTTCCTTAATCCAATAACCAGGGAAATCACAAATCTGGATTAAAAAAAAAAAATGAGAAAAAGGTTTGTAAGTTTATTTGCCTTTTGGCAACTAGGAAATAGTATTCATTGATCTTCTAATCAGAAGACAAGTTTGAAGCTGGGCTCTGACACATCCTAGGTATATGACAATGGGCAAAGTGTTCCTCTGAATCCATTGCCTCATTCCTGAAATAGGGGAAAGAAAAAAAAAATACTTTTGCTCCCTAGCTCACAGGACTGGTTTAGTGTATTGGATTCGTAAATTTGAATTTCTATATCCAGCCAGTGGAAATTTAATAAAAGTAAAATAATGAAGAGATAAGAGCACTTGAAACAAGTTTTTGGTTTAAATGTGATTTTATTACTTGCTATAATAAGCTATAATAAACAAGTCACCTTTTTAGAGCCTCCATTTTTTTCTACTGAAAATGGGGTTAGTTCAAATCAGAAGTTCTTAACATTTTGGGTATCATGGATCTATGGTACCCTACGCAAAAAATGTTACATTAAACAAAAATCATAATCAAAAGAAATGCTACATTTAAATTAGAATTTCAATTGGGAAAAATAAAGATTTTTTTTCTCTATCTAATTCATGAAACACCAAAAATCAACCTAAAGGGATGTTGGGAGTCTATGGACCCAAGATTCAGAATCTCTGATCTCTAGATGATTTCTAAGGTCCCTTCTAATTCTAAATCTAATAAAATTTTAAGGAATATTTTGCAGAGATAACTTAAGTTTAATACTACATCTACTACTTAGATTGAGAATGGAGGATTGGAATAGTAAACTAAAAATGCTTCTCTTCTTACCTCCATTTTTTTTTGAGGGGGGGCAGAGGTTGGTACTCTATCTTCTTCACTGCATATGGACCCATAAGTTGGACCTTTCAGCGCTCTGCTTTGCTTGGTGTTTTGCTGTGCATTTATTCTGAGCTACTAGAATACTTTCCTCTCTTGAGCACAGATAACAAGGTAATGTAAGAAAAAAATTTCAAAGGAGCCACCTAGACATATTGCCTTCTACCTTTTTGACTGCTCATTATTTAAACTTGGAGAGAGTGAGAGCTGTGTGTGTATGTGGTGTGTGTGTGTGTGTGTGTGTGTGTGTGTGTGTGTGCGTGCGCGCGCTTGCTTGCAGGGGTGTCATGAAAGGGAGGGGTGCAGGAAAGATCGTTTCACAAGTCCCATGGGGCCACAGACACATGAGCTCGTGAATATTTCACAACTGAATCTCTGTCCTATAACTCGGCTAAAGAACCACCTTCAGTTCAAAGGTAATAGAAATGTGTAGTGTGGTGTTTTTTTTTAACCACAAGATCCAATAAATTATTATTTTTAAAGAAAAAATATAGTTGTATTATATTTATTTAGTATTTAGTGATTACTCAGGTAAACAAAAGCTTCAATTTAAAATGTATGCTACAAAATAGAGCTTTTGAACATAAATTGCACCTTCCTCAGTGGACAGTTGAGTTGAAGATTAGAAAGCATTGTTTGTTTTTAATCTACTTAGGAACAATACATATAATTCTTCCCTTTATGGGTTCATGCTCCCTGTTTCTTTCTCCATCTCAGTCTATCACTTTCTCTTTCCCTCTCTCTTATACTACTGTCCCTGTCTTTCTCTGTTCCTCTTTGCTTTTACCCACTGTAATCTCTATTTCATCAGTCAGCCAGTTGATAAATAATTATTAAGCCCATATTATGTGCTAGGCATTGTGCTAAACATCCTATCTCTCTTCATTCTTCAAACTTACTATTTCCTGCTGAATAGTAAAGTTAGTCCCTTCTAGCATCAACCTGCCTTGGCACAGAGGGTAAAAACAAAGGTTTTATGTTTAACCATAATCCTCTCTGCAAAGTGAAGAGCTCTTGAGTCTTATCATTTGAATTGCCAGTACACCATCTAAATTCATAGGTACTTATATTTGACATGTCAATGCACTTGAAGGACCCCTGGATCAATGGTTCTGCAGAGTTCCCCCTATCTTACCCATTGGCTCTGTAGCTAAACTCTTTTATATAACTTTTCTCATCATGAACTCCTTGAGAGCTGAGACTGCACTTAATAAAGTTTTCTCTCTTTTTCTTTCTCTTTCCTTCCTTTTCCTCCCCCCTTTCTTCCTCCTCTTTCTCTTCTCTCACTTTTTTCTCTTTTTCTTTCCTCCTCCCTCACTTCACACTCATTCTTCTCTTTTTTCCCCCTTCCTCCTTTTCCACAACCTCTTACTTACTTTCAAAGGATTGCTTTTCCCGCCATTACACCATCTTGTAACAATCCGTGAAAGATTCGATATTTGAAACGTTTGAAAAGGATATTCAGAGATAGTATTGGAAACTTTTCTTTTGGACTCAGCATTTTATCTCTGGTTCATGCCAATCTTCTAAATAGATTCTATTGCATACAACAGGATAACTATCTTCTCTCCACCCCCTCCCTTTCTCTCTATTTTCCCCATTTTTTTGTCTTTCTGTGTGAATTTCTTAGGTCTTGTTCATATGTAACTACTTTCTGGGAATTCAGCTAACTACTTTTGCCCAGGTTGATTATTTCCTGAATATGCCCAAGTACAAGATTGGAGCACAGTTTTAAAAGAGAGGCATAGGTTACATGAGAGAAGTAGTCACAATATCAAGAGTAATATTGAAATAGATTAATCTTATCTAAAATGGGAAAAAAATCAGTGTTAACAATAGTTGTAATCAGTGAAATGCTTTCCAAGAATTTAATAAAGGATTTTCTCTGTCTAGATAACAGTCTCCACCATTGTTCAATGTGTTTTACATTTCTCATCATGTGCCTTATAGTCTTTTCTGGTATTATTCTTTCCAGAAACTTAATCTTATTTTTTTAAAAAAAAAAATATATTTAAGAATCACACACCTTCTTAATTAAATCACCAGGTGAGAGAAATTGATAATTCATGCAAGGGAAGTCATGCATTTCTTTGTGTAAACATTTCTTTCTCTCTTTTTTTTAATTCTACAGGGGCCTGTCATTTGCATGATCAGAACACCAGCTGTGTTCCAAATCAAGGGGAGGAATGACCTTTACCACAATGGAGGCGTGAAGAGGCCTCTGAGTTTTCTGACAGTGGTTATATCTTCCACACATGGACTCAGCTCCTGATGGATGTCATTCTAGGGCATCACTGCCACTCGGCAGGACTGTCCTCTGCAATTGCAACAGAGCATGGATAGGAAAAGATGTGTTTCCTCTATTATTGGAATAGCAAATGGATTGTTGGGTTTCCATGACATGGAGGTCTAAAAGTAGAAAATAAAAAGAAATAAAAATAATTGCACCAGTTTTTAGATCTCCTTCCTACAATCTCTTTTATTCTAATTAAATTTTCCTAAGCTCTCTACATCACACCATTATAATTCAATCCATTAATATCTTTTGCAAATAAAATTTAAATGATTACACCTAAACCATTAAGACAAAATTGTTTTGTGTTTTACCTAAACTAGAATTTCTTGTCTTTATTTTGGGGTCATAGACCCCTTTGGCAATCCTGCGAAGCCTATGGTTTTCTTCTTAGAATATAAAATTTTAAATGTATTAAGTAAAATATATAGCATCATAGAGGAAATCAATTGATCACACACACATATACATACATATATACATACGTATGTATATATGTATATATGTTTTCTTTCCAAATCCATAAATCTTTTGAAATCTATGCATAGACTTCTTAGACTATCGTATCCAGGTTTAAAACTCTTGGATCCAAGCTAATTCCTCCAATTTCCTTTTTTACTTATACAGAGATTTTTTTTTTTTGAGATAACTATTATGTCCCTTAATTTTATAGGGGAATATACTGAGACTCAGAGTGGGAAAGTGACTTGCTCCAACATCAAACAAATGATAACAGAAATACCTCCAATGCCAAATCAAGTATTAAATTCACTGTAACATGGTGATCTCTAGTGTAATAATAGTCCTTTCCTTGGTTTCCTTGTCTCCATTTCTTTGTCCATTCAATTAGTCCTTCATATAACTGCCAAAATAAACTTCCTAATTCACAGATCTGATTATATTATCTCCACGTTCACAAACCTTTTGATGGTTCCTTTCTAAGTAAAAAACACAATAAAAAACATTTTAGCCCACAGTGTATGATCTTTCATGACTGGGTCCAGTATAGCTTCTATATCTAGGAGATAGAAAGGATCATTTCTCTGCTATTACTAAAGAGTTCTTATTAAACAAAACCTTATTTTGTATAACTCTCACACATTTTATATTTTAACCAAATTGAACTCCCCCTTCTTCATATTTTTATGGTATTCTCCTACCTTTGGTCACTTACAAAGACTATAATAACATTCTTTCTAAGTTTGATCTCAAAAGACTCTTCCTCCAAAATGCAGCTTAGGTGCCTCTTCTTTCTAAAAGCTTCCTGACTCTTTCCTTTTACCCATCCCATCCCACATAAAAATGATATCATCCTTAAATTTTCTTAGTTCACTTTGTCTGGAACTATTTTTTTGATCTTAGAAGATCAAAGGACATGGGTTATCAACTTGTCTTAACCCCTAACTAGCTATGTGCACATCATTTAACAGATCTGGATATCAGTAATTCTCTAGGAAATGGACAGCATCAATTGTACAAGGCATTTTTGGAGTGAATACTTCATAAACCTTAAACAACTATAGAAATATGACTTATGATTATACTTGTGTGTGTGTCATATACGCCTTAATGAGAATATGAGCTCCTTGAGATCAGATAATATCATTCTTTGTTCCTTGTGTCCCTAGTACCAAGCTGGAGATGTATAATGTTTGGGGAAATGAAATTTGAAAACATATAATTAGAACTGAGATTAATATTCTATTCAAATACTATTATTTTCTGTGACTCTTCCCTTGGCTTTCCTAACTCTCAGTGACCTCTCTCTCTTCTTTCTTTCACTTTCTTAAAATGCTTAATGTTAGAACTAGTACATTGTTTCTTAGCTTCTGCTGCTTGGTACTGTTATTTCACTTTTCAAGGCTATTTTTTCTCAGACACATTGGGGACAAAGAAGACACTTTCTTGCTAATAATCATAGAGCTCCTACATCATCTAGACTTTTTATTTAGTAAAATTATCATATATTTATGTAAGATTTTATATATATTTTCACATGGAAGCAAGTGTGTTAATTAGGGCTGTCTTAGAATAACCCTAAAAACTCAAAAGGAAAAGAAGTTAAGAAACAAACTTCTTTTTTATATATACATTTACTGAGTTATCATCATCTTCAGGTCTGTATTCAATAAAAGCAGTTTACTAGTTCTAGTATTTATTTTTGAATATGGACAATTTGAAATACATATCATTTAGTAGCCATATGACCTTAGGTAAATCATTTTACCTCTTTAAAATTTGATGACCACTCATTACTGTAGTTACTCAATCTGAATATGGTACAACATTTGTCTATCTAGCCTTAGACTCTCTTGAGCTTTATGAATGCCTCACCAATTGCCATTTGATAATAATAATAATAATAACAATAATGACACAATTTTTATCCTCACAGCAATCCTGGGAAGGTGGCATTTTTATTATTCCTAATTTGTAGCTGAGGAAGCAGCCTGAAAGAGGCTTACCCAAAATCACACAATTAAGAAATATTTAAGGCTGCATTTGAACTCATCTCTTTCGTATTCTAGGTCTAGTATACTTTATTCAAGGTACAATTTAGAAGGCAATCATCAAGCAGCAGCTACAACAATAGCACCTACTTTTTTACATGAGGAAAATGAGATTGTTTAGTAGATGTGTGATTTTAGATAAATTATTTTACTTCTCTAAGTTTTAGTTGCCACATATAAGATCCCTAGATCACACACACACACACATACACACACACACACACACACAGCCCTAGACTCCCTACCAAGTTCCAGTAATATGTCACAAATAACCTTTACAATAATTTTGAACTAGATATCATACAAGTATCTCAAAATAAATATGTACACAAATAAACTCATTAACTTTCTTTCCAAGTCCTTCTCTCTTCCAAATTCCAAATTGCTATGAAGGTCACCTTGCCTTTTTGGTTATCCACATCTGCAATCTTAGTATATACTCAATTTCTCACTCTCTCTCTTTCATCCAATATATCCAGTTACTTAATCTTGTCATTTCAACATTCACAGTTTCTAATGTGCACATTGACTACTTATTGTCAATTGTTGGGTGTCTGGAGAAATTTTGGAGTTGTTTTAATTTGCATTTCACTCATTAGTGATTTACAGCTTCTTTTCTGCTCAAATCCTTTGACCATTGGAAAATAGCTCTTGTTTTTATACACTTTAATCAATACTGCAAAGATTTTTTTTTCTTCAATTGACTGTTACCTTTTAATTTTAATTTCACTGGTGTTGTTTATAAAAAAAAAAAACACCTTTTAATTTTATGCTCTATTTGTCCCTTGTTTCATCAAGAACTCTTCCTCTATACATATCTCTAAATGGTGTCATCTTTTATCTTTCTTGATTTTTTTAAAATGATAAAACCTTTTATTTAAAGTCATATAATCATTTGGAGCTGAACTTCATACAGTTGTGTTCTTTTCTAGCTTTATTATCATGGACTTTTTAAAACCATAAAAATGTATTATTTTTATCAATTGTATTATCAATTTAAATAATGATAAGATTTCTAGTTCCTTATCTGGAATGAAAAGAAAAAGGGAAAAAAAGAGAAGAAAATAATTCAGATCTATTTGATTCAGCAAGTATTTACTAAGTAGCCACTAAAGAAATGAAGGGAAAAAGGGAATTTCAATTTCAATGACGATAGGTCTCCAAAATAAAAGTGACATATATGATGTAGAACTCTCTCCTCTCTATTCAATAAGTTTAATGTGATGAATAGAAAGTATCAAACATATCTAATGTCCAGTCTCCAAATATGAACATTTTTTAGACTTGTCTTATAAAGAAGTCCAGTTCATTTCACCCTTAGCCAGGTGCCATACTTTACAAATATAAAGGTGAAAGGGATTTATGATAGCAAGACTGAATCGCTTAATTTGCTGAAGTCACTAGAAGTATCATAGCCAGAATTTGCTTCCAGTTTTAATCCTCTGACTCCAAACTGCCCTCATCTTTATTCTTGATATTTCTAAGATTCAATTCAACAAAAATTTTAATGAGCGCTCACTACAAAGGAAGATCAGTGCTAGGCACTTTAGGAAAAATACCTAAATAAAATACCATGTTTAATGCCTTCTACCAGTAATCTGGTTCTAGTTCTAGTAAGGGAGATTATACATATGAAAGAAATCTAAAACAACAAAATAGCCTAATATAGGTTAGAGTGGTATAAATAATATTCTAATTCAGAGAATTTTAATTATTTCCAGTCTGGGGAAATCAGGGAAAGTTTCACAACAAAAGTGGAAATCAGGATTTTCATTATGAGATTCCAAGATTTCATTTTAGGGTAACTTCTTTTGAAATGTTTTCACTATTCTGATTCTAATAAATCTGGTAAGTTCCTATTTATTTTATTTAGAAGTGTATGCAAATTTTTTTATCACTTTCTTTCAATGAGTCCTATCCTTTCTTGACCTTTTTCTCCCTCAGGTCAGAGATTTTTGACATATATACTCTTTGGCAAGATAGTCTCTTTGTCTTTACTTGGAGCATCTGTAAAATGAGGAAGCTGTTAAAAGATTACCTTGAAGGCCGCTTCCAACTTTAAATTGCTAGTCATGTTTTGTTTTGGTTTTGCCCCACGATTGTTTATAATTTTTGTGTTATTCTTTTTTCATCCAGATTTTCTTTCTTGAACATACCTTGACCTTCAATATTTCTTCAAAGCTTTCAGTATCTTCTCCTTACTCATATATCTAACCCCAGTTCCTGAATTGGATAGCTGTATTGAAGCCAGACCTGTTTCTTCTTACAATCTTGAAAGGTATGATTCTTCTCTATTTGGCACTGATATTAATTTCATGAGCTCTTGCTCCTGGCTTTTATCTCTTCTCTTGTGTCTTAGCTAAGAGAACCAAGAAACTTTGGTATCCCCATAGAGATTTATTTATTTCTCTGTCACAGCTTAGAGTATTGCTTCAGGCTTCCATCTCAGGAATTTCCCATGGAATTCCCTGGTCAAGGTGCTATTGTATAAACTTTCAGTCTTCAATTGAACTCAGGAAGACAACCCTAGCAGAATCCTTCTTTGCCACTTGTCATTTCTAGCTATCTTCTATTTAATTCTTAGGCAAAGATGTTTTGTGATAATTCTATTTCTTTTTTTTTTTTTAAGTAATACTTATTACTCAAAGTGCTTTACTGATATTATCTCTTTTTTTTTAAATTTTTATTTAATAATTACTTTATATTGACACTCGTTTCTGTTCCAATTTTTTTTCACTCCCTCCCTCCACCCCCTCCCCTAGATGGCAAGCAGTCCTTTATATGTTGGATATGTTGCAGTATATCCTAGATACAATATATGTTTGCAGAACCGAACAGTTCTTTTGTTGCATAGGGAGAATTGGATTCAGAAGGTATAAATAACCCGGGAAGAAAAACAAAAATGCAGATAGTTCAAAGTCGTTTCCCAGTGTTCTTTCTTTGGGTGTAGCTGCTTTTGTCTGTCATTTATCAATTGAAACTCAGATCTCTTTGTCAAAGAAATCCCCTTCCATCAAAATATGTCCTCATACAATATCGTTGTCGAAGTGTATAATGATCTCCTGGTTCTGCTCATTTCACTTAGCATCAGTTCATGTAAGTCTCGCCAGTCCTCTCTGTATTCATCCTGCTGGTCATTTCTTACAGAACAATAATATTCCATAACATTCATATACCATAATTTACCCAGCCATTCTCCAATTGATGGGCATCCATTCATTTTCCAGTTTCTAGCCACTACAAACAGGGCTGCTACAAACATTTTGGCACATACAGGTCCCTTTCCCTTCTTTAGTATTTCTTTGGGATATAAGCCCAATAGAAACACTGCTGGATCAAAGGGTATGCACAATTTGATAATTTTTTGGGCATAATTCCAGATTGCTCTCCAGAATGGTTGGATTCGTTCACAACTCCACCAACAATGCAATAGTGTCCCAGTTTTCCCACATCCCCTCCAACATTCATCATTATTTTTTCCTGTCATCTTAGCCAATCTGACAGGTGTGTAGTGGTATCTCAGAGTTGTCTTAATTTGCATTTCTCTGATCAATAATGATTTGGAACACTCTTTCATATGAGTGGTAATAGTTTCAATTTCATCCTCTGAAAATTGTCTGTTCATATCCTTTGACCATTTATCAATTGGAGAATGGCTTGATTTCTTATAAATTTGAGTCAGTTCTCTATATATTTTGGAAATGAGGCCTTTATCAGAACCTTTAACTGTGAAAATGTTTTCCCAGTTTGTTGCTTCCCTTCTAATCTTGTTTGCATTAGTTTTATTTGTACAAAGGCTTTTTAATTTGATGTAATTGAAATTTTCTATTTTGTGATCAGTAATGGTCTCTAGTTCATCTTTGGTCACAAATTTCTTTCTCCTCCACAAGTCTGAGAGATAAACTATTCTATGTTCCTCTAATTTATTTATAATCTCGTTCTTTATGCCTAGGTCATAGACCCATTTTGATCTTATCTTGGTATATGGTGTTAAGTGTGGGTCCATGCCTAATTTCTGCCATACTAATTTCCAATTATCCCATAAATTATTTTATCAAATAATGAATTCTTTTCCCAGAAGTTAGGGGCTTTGGGTTTGTCAAACACTAGATTGCTATAATTGACTATTCTGTCTTGTGAACCTAGCCTTTTCCACTGATCCACTAATCTATTTCTTAGCCAATACCAAATGGTTTTGGTGACTGCTGCTTTATAATATAATTTTAGATCAGGTACAGCTAGGCCACCTTCATTTGATTTTTTTTTCATTAATTCCCTTGAGATTCTCGACTTTTTATTGTTCCATATGAATTTTGTTGTTATTTTTTCTAGATCAATAAAATATTTTCTTGGAAGTCTGATTGGTATAGCACTAAATAAATAGATTAGTTTAGGGAGTATTGTCATCTTTATTATGTTCGCTCGGCCGATCCAAGAGCACTTAATATTTTTCCAATTATTTAAGTCTGACTTTATTTGTGTGGAGACTTTTTTATAATTTTGCTCATATAATTCCTGACTTTCCTTTGGTAGATAGATTCCCGAATATTTTATGCTATCAACAGTTATTCTGAATGGAATTTCTCTTTGTATCTCTTGCTGTTGGGTTTTGTTGGTGATATATAAAAATGCTGAGGATTTATGGGGATTTATTTTGTAGCCAGCTACTTTGCTAAAATTATGAATTATTTCCAATAGCTTTTTAGTAGAATCTCTGGGGTTCTCTGGTATACCATCATATCATCTGCAAAGACTGATAGTTTGGTTTCCTCATTGCCTACTCTAATTCCTTTAATTTCTTTCTCGACTCTTATTGCCGAGGCTAGTGTTTCTAATACGATATTAAATAATAATGGTGATAGTGGGCAACCTTGCTTCACTCCAGATCTTACTGGGAAAGGTTCCAGTTTTTCCCCATTGCATATGATGCTTACTGATGGTTTTAAATATATGCTCCTGACTATTTTAAGGAAAAGTCCATTTATTCCTATGCTCTCAAGTGTTTTTATTAGGAATGGATGTTGGATTTTATCAAATGCTTTTTCTGCATCTATTGAGATGATCATATGGTTTTTATTTGTTTGGTTATTGATATAGTCAATTATGCTAATAGTTTTCCTAATATTGAACCAGCCCTGCATTCCTAGTATAAATCCTACTTGGTCATAGTGTATTATCCTGGTGGCGATTTTCTGTAATCTTTTTGCTAATATTTTATTTAAGATTTTAGCATCAATATTCATTAGGGAGATTGGTCTATAATTTTCTTTCTCTGTTTTCAGCCTACCTGGTTTAGGTATCAGTACCATGTCTGTGTCATAAAAGGAGTTTGGTAGGACTCCTTCAATCCCTATTTTTTCAAATAGTTTATATAACATTAGAGTTAATTGTTCTTTAAATGTTTGGTAGAATTCACATGTAAATCCATCTGGTCCTGGGGATTTTTTCTTAGGGAGTTGATTGATAGTTTGTTCTATTTCTTTTTCTGAGATGGGACTGTTTAGGATATTTACTTCTTCCTCTGTTAGTTTGGGCAAGCTATATTTTTGGAGGTATTTTTCTATTTCATTTAAGTTGTCGAATTTATTGGCATAAAGTTGGGCAAAGTAACTCCTAATTATTGCTCTAATTTCCTCTTCGTTAGTGGCGAGTTCTCCCTTTTCATTTTTCAGACTAACAATTTGATTTCCCTCTTTCCTTTTTTTAATCAGATTTACTAAGGGTTTGTCTATTTTGTTGGTTTTTTCATAGAACCAACTCTTAGTTTTATTAATCAATTCAATAGTTTTTTTACTTTCAATTTTATTGATCTCACCTTTTATTTTTAGAATTTCAAGTTTAGTGTTTGACTGGGGGTTTTTAATTTGTTCCTTTTCTAGCATTTTTAATTGCAAACCCAATTCATTGATCTTCTCTTTCTCTATTTTATACAAATAGGCCTCTAGAGATATGAAATTTCCCCTTATTACCGCTTTGGCTGCATCCCATACATTTTGGTATGATGTCTCATTATTATCGTTTTCTTGGGTGAAGTTATTAATTATGTCTATGATTTGCTGTTTCACCCAATCATTCTTTAGTATGAGATTATTTAGTTTCCAATTATTTTTTGGTCTACTTCCCCCTGGTTTTTTATTGACTGTAATTTTCATTGCATCGTGGTCTGAAAAGGATGCATTTACTATTTCTGCCTTACTGCATTTGAGTTTGAGGTTTTTATGTCCTAATATATGGTCAATTTTTGTATAGGTTCCATGAACTGCTGAAAAGAAAGTGTATTCCTTTCTGTCTCCATTACATTTTCTCCAGAGATCTATCATATCTAACTTTTCTAGTATTCTATTTACCTCTTTGACTTCTTTCTTATTTATTTTGTGGTTTGATTTATCTAATTCTGAGAGTGCAAGGTTAAGATCTCCCACTATTATAGTTTTACTGTCTATTTCTTCTTGCAGCTCTCTTAGTTTCTCTTTTAAGAATTTAGATGCTACCCCACTTGGTGCATATATGTTTAATATAGATAGTGCTTCATTATCCATGCTACCCTTTAGCAAGATATAGTGTCCTTCCTTATCTCTTTTAATTAGGTCAATTTTTGCTTTAGCTTGATCTGAGATCAGGATGGCTACCCCTGCTTTTTTGACTTCACCTGAAGCATAGTAGATTTTGCTCCAACCTTTTACCTTTAACCTGCATGTATCTCCCCGCTTCAGGTGTGTTTCCTGTAAACAACATATTGTAGGATTCTGGCTTTTAATCCATTCTGCTAACCGCTTCCTCTTTATGGGGGAGTTTACCCCATTCACATTTATGGTTAGAATGACCAATTCTGTATTACTTGCCATCTTGTTAACCCCGGTTTATGCTTTCCTCCCTTCTTTCCCCTTTCCCCCCCTTCCCAGTATTAAGCTTGTGAGCACCACTTGCTTCTCACAGCTCTCCCTTTTTAGTATCCCTCCCCCCGCCTTAGAGTTCCTCTCCCTATCTTACCCCTTTCCCTCCCAGTTCCCGTATTCCCTTCCGCTTAGCTTATTCCTTCCCTTTTCACTTTTCCCTTCTCACTTTTCAATGAGGTGGGAGAAGTTTCACCATAGATTGAACATATGTTAAGATTTTTCACTTAAAGCCAATTCTGAAGGCAGTAAGATACCCACTATATTCATCCCCCTCCATTCTTTCTCTCGGATATAATAGGTTTCCTATGCCTCTTCATGAGATGTACTACCCCCACTTTACCCTTTTTCTGGTACAATGTCCTTTCCACATCAATTTCTAGAACAAGGTATACATATATTCTTTATACATCTATATAGTCAAAATATAGTTCCCAAGATTAATCTTTACCTTTTTAGATTTCTCTTGAGTTCTATATTTGTAGATCAAACTTTTTGTTAAGTTCTGGTTTTTTCATCAGAAATAGATGAAATTCGCTTACTTCGTTGAATGTCCATCTTCTTCCCTGGAAAAAGATGCTCATTCTAGCTGGGTAAGTTATTTTTGGTTGCATACCAAGTTCCTTAGCCTTTCGGAATATCATATTCCAGGCCCTTCGATCTTTTAATGTGGATGCTGCCAGATCCTGGGTGATCCTTATTGTGGCTCCTTGATACTTGAATTGGGTTTTTCTAGCCGCTTGCAATATTTTTTCCTTCATCTGAGGGTTCTGGCATTTGGCCACTATATTCCTTGGTGTTTTGATTTTAGGATCCCTTTCAGTGGGTGATCGATGAATCCTTTCAATGTTTATTTTTTCCTCTGTTCCTATGACTTCTGGGCAGTTCTCTTTGATAATTTCCTGGAAAATAGTGTCCAGGCTCTTTTTTTCATCATGTTTTTCTGGGAGTCCAATGATTCTCAGCTTGTCTCTCCTGGATCTGTTTTCCAGGTCTGTTGTCTTCCTCAGAAGGTATTTCACATTTTTCTCCATTGTTTGATTTTTTTGGATTTGCTTGACTGATTCTTCTTGTCTCCTCGAGTCATTCAATTCCACTTGTTCAAGTCTGATTTTCAGTGAAGTGTTCTCTTCACTCACTTTTTTAAAATCTTTTTCTAATTGTCCAATTGAGTTCTTTTGTTCTGTGGAATTTTTTTCCATTTCGCCAATTTTGTTTTCCAGTTCACCAATCCTATTTTTCAAGGATTTTACTTCTTTATCCACTCTCTCTTTAACTGACTTCTCCAGGCTCTTTTCCCATTTTTCTTCTAGCTCCCTTGTGAGAGCCTTTTTAATCACTTCTATGAGGTTCATCTGTGCTGAGGAACAGACGATCTCCTCCTTTGGGGATTCACCTGGGGACTGCCTGTTTTTAGTCTCCTCAGGATTTAGAGTCTGCTCTCTATCTGTGTAGAAGCTGTCAAGGGTTAAAGTCCTCTTCAGCTTCTTGCTCATTCTGTCTATTAATCAGAGACAAACTACCAAAGAAAAACAGAAAAAACTGGAGTCTTTCTTTGGGGGAGGGGTTGGGTATGTTATCGAGCTTCCTCTACAGACTGCAGGGGGCAGCAGTGAGGCACTAGCAGGACTGTGCTGCGCCTGCGCTCTGAGATCCCAGAGCGTGCTGAGTCACTGTGGGGGTTGGGGGGGGCGGCCAGGTCCTGAGAGACTCCAGCTGTTTGGGGTTGTATTCTTCAGCCCCGGTGTTTTTAGCTTCTCTGCTGGGCTGCTGACTTGCTGCTGGAGTAAAGTATTCAAACCTGTAGCGAAGCTCTCCCCGCAGAGACGGCTGCGATCACTCCCCACCCCCTCTCAGCTCTGCTCCCGTGCTCTCACTGCCGCTGCCCTCAGCCTGCGCCCGATCTAAAACCGTCCCAGCCCTCCAGTAAAGACAGACCTTTCTTGGAGGATCTCAAGGATGGCTTCTCTTGGTAACCATATGTGGGTTTTTTTCAGTCAAGCATTGATTCAGAGGCTTGTAATGAAGTGGATAGTGAGAGAAAGCACGGAGCTTATGCAGCTGTGAGCCTCCTCTCCGCCATCTTAACCGGAAGTCTCATAATTCTATTTCTTGTTCATTCATTAATCTAGCTCAAAAAATAGAAATACATTTAGGCTTCATGATTCCTTTTCATGATGCTACCTTGAACAGAAGTCCAGATATTGTCTTAATAGACCCTTGTGTATCTTTGGTTTTGATTCCCTAATAGCCACTTTTTCCATCCTTTCCATTCTAAAAGATCAGTCTGCTTGGCGGAGAAATCAGAAGCAAAAGAAAAATTGAGCAATTCCACCTTTTGTAGCATCCCTGAGAAGTTATATATTATATTTTAATGAAGTTTATCTTTTCTCCTGTGTACCTCTCTAAAAGTGCTATTCTTAGTTTTCCTTGCCAGATATAGTTCATCTTCAGTTTAAGAACTGCTGTCATTGTTCTTATAAAACTCTCTTGAACTTTGGTGTTACTTCTCTATTTCCTTTTCTTCTAACTTCTATGTGCTTCTTTAAAAAAAAAATCTAAATTGGTGTGTGAGGTGCTTTTGTATCTACAACAATCATTTTAGGTAACTCCATTTTCTTTTTTGGTGGAATCTTCTCTTTTTGTGTCTTCAGAAATGAATTGTTGAGAGCTTATCTCTCTTAATGTGAGTTCCATGTAGAACTTTATCTAACATACACCAAACCTTCTATGAAATCCTTAAAATCTGATTCTTCTTAATCTATTTTGAATCTTAGACTGTGCCTCACCTACTGTAACTTATCAAAAATTCTTAAATAATGTTGTTACTTTCCCCTAAAGTTCCCATTACTTTTGCTTCATCAACCAGTTTTACATTTTTGATGATAGTGGAGTCCATCTTTCTTTTCCTTTCTTTTTTGCCACCTCTCAAATAGTGAAATTTGAAAATGCATGCCAGAAATTTATTAGCTGCTCTGCTTGTGATAGAAAAAGCTATGATGTAAATCTGGACAATTGAAGTCCTCAATATCAACATTATGATTTGATTGTTCAGTATTAATCTTCCTTCCTACCCCTGTGGATTTATAAAATATGTCAATAACAATATTGCTTCTGTTTCTGGCTTCATTTATAGTTATCATCTGATACACCCCTGCTATCTAATCCCTAACAGTTGTTAGATTTTCTTGAATAAATATATATTTAGTGGGGTGGGGGAAAGAAGTTATTTGACCTCTGAACCATTAATTCCCCAGCCCAGTGGTTGATTTAATCATAGAAAGTAATGAGAAGATTATAAGGTGTTAAAGTAACTGAAAAGACGTGTCTCTGTGTGGCTACCCTTTTATGAAGTGTGAATAAGCTTCTCCTTGACTGAATTTTTCAGGGACAATATTGTCTAGAAAATAATTGACCAAATTATGAATTGCCCCTTAAAATGTTGGAACTCTTCAGTTTTGCAATAAAATATGTGCACAAGACTTCTGGGCTTATAATACAAGGTGATAGTGGAAGCAATGGATTTAGTGAAGGAAGATTATGTTTTCCATTTCCAACTGGGCATAGTATCTAATAGAAGAGTTATTTACTCAATGAAAAATAATCCATCCAATAATTGAAGAGACAGTTGGAGAGAATTAGATGTATAATTGAAGTAAAATAAAGTAGAGAAATTATCATGAATCCAAGAAAGAATTGGCTTTGGCAATCTAGATTTGAGTTGTGGAGAGTGTTTTTAAAGAATCCTCTCTAAAAGGACCTTAGTGCTTCTCATATGAGGATTTGAGTGGCCTTGGCTATATGTTTCCTAATATGCCTCCCTGCTATTATACTCCAATTTAGTGGTCACACTGTCCACAAATATTCTATATTTTTATGGATTACATAACCCAGGTTATTGAGAGAAGTGTTTTGTAGCTACTGTTCTTATTATTCATTTTAATAAATACATTTTCTAGAAGCTAATTATGTCTCCTTTCTTTCCACTGAAGGGAAACTAACTAGTGGTGGTTCATGAGCTATAATGGTAAGAAGTTCAAACATACAGACTATTCCCCTTTATAATTTGGAAGTAGTAGAAAATTCTGCCATCTCAGATTGTGAAGCTCAATGCAAGTTTTGGAAGGTTCCCAGAGGCGGTCTTAATTTATATACATTATTTTTCTATCTATTTATGCTTTTTGTCCTATTCTTTTTGAATATATTATAACTATTCAGAACATTATTCTAGCCACTGGACCAATCCCATCAAATCATAGTGATGTCAAAGTGATCTCCTTATATTAGGATTTGTATTTCACTCTGCTTGTTGCCCTATTTTGTGCCTCTGTATATATACATTCAAGGCAACGGATTTTATTATTTGCTCCTTTCTTGAAATTTTCAACCATAGCAACTGATGAAAGCCAATCATTAAGATACGAATTTGCTGAAGGTCAGTATCAGCAGTGAAGTACCCATGAAAATGAAGCCAAAGGTCCTTTAAGTAATTAAGAAATATTTAGTTAATATTTTTCTTAAAAAGCCTTTGGAAAATAATTCAAATTAATAATTCAACAAGTATATTGATACAGTGATAAAACATATGAAGTGTTTGCAATTTACATGGAACTCAATCGGTGAGAATACAAAGATCAAACAATACATAGTCCCAGATCACATGAAATTTCCATACTATTAGAAATGATGACTAATGCTTAAATACCTATGATATGTTATTTTCAGAAAAGTACACAAGAGATATACAAATGTGCATAAATATCCATCCATGTAGAAGACTGAATAATAGGTTGTTAAAATGAGAAAGGACCATAAAAGTCTTCCAGCCCAATCCTGTCATTTTAAAGCAGAAGAAATGAGGGAACACTTAGGGAGTGTGACTTACTCAGCATTACAGAGTTAGGAAATAGCAGAGATTTGAGCAGAACATTTGAAAATCAATATTTTTCTGTGCATGGGACATAATTAAAAACTCACAGTTCCTATCTGAGAAACTCATAGTTTAGTTTAGGAAATTAAAATGAATTCTAATCCATATAAAATAATAGTAAATCACACCAAGTATATACAATTATTAAGTACTAAATCTTTTGATACAGACCAGTGATGTCAAACTCAAATGGAAATGTGGTCACTAAACCATATAGAAATATCTCTGTGGGTCATATATTAACTTAGAAAACTTCATATGTTTTTATATTTCTTTTTTTGTCCATATATCAATGCATTAAAGTCATATAGGAACTACATTTTAATCTAGTTCAGACCACAGGTGAGCAGGCTGCATGTTTGATATATTTGACATAGACTATAAATAGCTTGGAATAACTAATAAGATTTCACCAAGAAGGTAATACTTGAGTTAGACTATGGAAACCTGAAGGAAAGTGGAAATAATAGTTTATAAATCATACAACTATAAACTGTTTAAACACACACAAATACATGCATGCCCAAACATCTTAGCACAATTTTAAAGCAAATATATGTATGTATGCATGTGTACACTTATATGTGATATATATATATATATAAACATAAAAATGTGTACTCATATTTATATGTAATATACATATAGAGTATATTACTATGTTGTATTATGCTATCCTATCTTTGTTATAATATGTAATTATATATGCCATATGTCATACTCTGTATTGAACCTATATATTATGTATCTGAACCTAGAGATATATAGACACTGTAAATAGATATCTATATCTCTGCATGAATACACATATCTTTAGCATCAAAACTCCTTAAAAGTAGTCAGTCCTTTTGTTCAATTCCCAAAGCTACAACTTTAGAGTAATAATAAATGCATGGAATTAGCATACATAGATTCAAGTTCCAATTCTGACAGGGATGTCTATACAGGATCCCTTGGGAAAGCTGCCTCTGATACCCAGTTTTCTCAATTTTAAGACAGTAATAATGATACAACTTTTCCTGATATCTCTAGGCAGAATTATTTTACAAAGATAAGTATAAATGTCTTAATGACTGTACTTTGAATGTGAGGTTGGAGGTGAGGGCCAGAAACTAGTTGGCTAATGAAAGATAAGGGGATGACTTATTTTTCATTTTGTGTTTGGAATTATACAAAATGTCAGTAATGTCAAAAGAGGCTTATAGACCTGCACTCTTTCCCAGCTTGCGTCTTGACCACATGATCAATCCTGACACAGACAGCAGAGGCACATTCTCTTGCTTAGACAAGTTTTGGTTTCTGTGCTCTCTGCATGGACTTGCTCACTTGTCTTCCTGCTCAATCTGAATTTGGAACACTTCCAGCAAGTCAGGCTAAAATAAAGCCCTTGGTCTCTTTTCCTCCAGAATGTATTTGCTGAAATGTGGCCTCACCATCACATTTCTCCTGTGAGTGAGACTTAATTAGAGAACCCATAAGATACTGTCTTCATTCCTCATTGTGGGGAGCTGATTTATTCCAGCACTTCAATACACCCAATATTGATGTTGAAAAAAAAATATCAAATCATAAAATACAGAATGTCAAAGCTGGAAAGAATCTCAAAATCAGAGAACATATCAGAATTGGGGGAACCTTAAAATCAGAAAACCATTTTAAAAAAATGAAGAACTAGAAGGCGTAAATCCTCCTTTTAAAGATCAGGGAACTGGCCTAGTATATAGCTACAAACTATTGATCATGGAGGCAGGAAGTGTCAAAGTCAGCATTAAAACACAAACCTTCTTACTTCCAAACTTATGCTCATGCCATTATACTGTGCTGAAATTGTTAATTTTTATTTCACTAAGAAATATTTTATGTGACTTTGTTCATATGAAAAGGAATCTAGGCATTGCCTTTGTTTCCTTTGCCAGGTCATCATTCAGTCAAGGACAACTGTAAGCAGGCCTTTGTACCTACATATGTTTTCCTCATGATTTGTATTTGTATTTGATTTAATTTTTACCTGATGTTTCACCTATTACTAGGAGACATAAAAAGGAAACTCACAGCTGTTTGCTTATCAGAAAAGATCAACTGTTTCTGTAATTAATATGGAAGATAACAATTTAAAATAATGAAACACCCATAATATGCTTGAAGAAAGCAGCTTGTTGCTATAATTAGAACTATATTCAAATTGTTCTGATGGCAAACACATCATTTATTGAAGTGAATATACTCAATGAATGGAACAGCTTCAGGAAGCAAATAGTGGAGCATGCAAGCAAAAAAGAAAAAAGGCAATGAAGGAGACATTATACACATCTCAGCCACTGGAGAGGTATCAGAAATTAGTGAGAGATAAGTAAAAGCACTCTCATGATATCCCAGGAGGATCTCACCTTAGCTTTGCTTTCACTATAAACTCATAGGCTATAAGAGTTGAAAAAGACCTTGGGATTACATAATAATACAATGTTAATGCTGAGAGACAATTTAGAGATCATCTAATGTTTCTCCCTTATTTAAAGATAAACTGAGAATTAGAGATGAAAATCGACTTTATAAGGTCAAAGAGTGAATTATAGGAACTCATGAAGTATGTGTAGTACTTTAAGGTACTACTATTAGACAGAGAGGCACCTCATAGGAATTTGTATCTAATAAACACTTACTAAATGTTAAGAAGGAAGGAAGGAGGGAAGGAAGGAAAGAAAGAGGGAGAGAGGGAAGGAAGGAGGGAGGGAGGGAAAGAAAGGAAAGAAAGAGGGAGGGAGAAGGAAGAAGAGAAGGAGGGAGGGTGGAAGAGAAGGAGGGAAGGAGGGAAAGACAGAGGGAGCAATTTTGTATTTATTTGATCTTTTAACCTGTTTTTAAAGTAGTGTCATCTGGGCAGAAATATTAAATTCACTTGACCAAAAAGATTTCTCCCTAATTAAAAAAAAATAAAAATAAACCATATGACTCTCAGGGAAAATCTGTCCATATGTTTCTAATTTCTTTACTCATAGATCACAACATTTCATTTTGTGAGGGAAATCTGATGTTTGAGTTGCTTCATGAAGTTTACATTGCAACTTTCCAAATTCACTTTGCTTTGAATTGAGAAGTTCTATCTCCACCCCACCCCAGAAGCTTCTTTCTTTCTTTCTTTCTTTCTTTCTTTCTTTCTTTCTTTCTTTCTTTCTTTCTTTCTTTCTTTTTTTTTTTTTTTTAGGCTGAGGCAAGTGGGGTTAAGTGACTTGGCCAGGGTCACATAGCTAGGAAGTGTTGTATCCCAGGTCAGATTTGAACTTAGATCTTCCTGACTTCAGGGCTGGTGCTCTATCCACTGTGCCATCTAGCTGCCCCAAAACTTATTTTTTGATAGGATTGGAATTGTTTTGACAGCTTGAACTATCAGGACTCAATTATTTTCGGATAGAAACGCACATCTCCTCAGAAGTAGAGTTATGTTGTTTGCTTGTTTGTGTTGTGTTTCTTTTATTTTTTTAGAACTGCTCTTTCTTGAAGATATTAGAAATACTTAAACCCCAAGCAACAGCATTTCCATACTTTCAAAATGAGTTATTTTAAATGTATCAAAGAAAACAAAAGCCAACATAGATTTTTGGCATGCACACTCTGTTGTTCTATCCTTAAATGGAACCACATCATATACTTCTTCAATATTGTTGTGCATTATCTATAAATGTGTCCTATTCCCTAAGAGAAGTTGAACTTCATGAGTACAGGGGTCATATTTTAACCTAACTTTTGTATTTCTTTCAGTGCTTTATAAAATGTTCCTGAAAGTAGACACTTTGTCATTGCTTATTGAAACAAATCATGAAATTGGAAGGATCAGGATTAAAGATCTGAATTTGAAGGAGGTGTTAGGGATTATTTAATACAATACAGAATTCATTTAATAGATGAGTAAACGGTAGTGCAAAGTAGTTAAAGATCCATCTAAGGCTACATAGGTAGTAAGAAACAGAGCAAGTATGAATGCAATCCCTCTGACTTAAAATCAGTATTGTGTTAGTAAATGTTTAACAACCAGCTCTTTAAAAAACAATGAACATATGACACAATTTAATCTACATTAGTAATGTTTTTTCATCATTTTCTTAAAACTAGAAAAATCAGCAAAACAGTTTTAAATCAAGCCCTGGTTTGTAGTATATGCTGATTTTCGAGATATAAATGCATATACTGAAAATTTAACGGTTGGGTGTTATGGCTCCAGAACTTTCCTCCCAAAATGTGGTGCTTCCCTCCCAAATACTAATACTAGTATCTGATTGGTTCAACTTATACTCAAATCAAAAAAAAATTGAATGGATTTAAATAGAAATAAAAATTAAGGCCTACATTTGAGTTAAAAAAAAAAAAAGAAAAATGCACAAGTGCAATCTGAACTTGGCCTATTTTTTTGTATTATACTTCCAAATCTCAATACTGGAAATTGTTTCAAAGGTGAAATCCTTTGTGGTTATTGTTTGCCCAGTTCAGTCACATATGAATTTTTGAGGACCCATTTGTGGTTTTCCTAACAGAAATATTGTACTGGTTTGCCATTTCCTTTTCTAGATTTGTAAAATGAACTTTCTAATACTTTTAATTATAAGCAGTGATCTGTACAGGTAGAAGGTGTTTCCACACAGAGGAAATGACAAATTGTTGATATATTTACATAACTCTTTGAATAATCATGACCCCATAGGTCTTCTCTTTTCTAAGTTAAAGGTCCTCAATCTCTTGTACTGCTACTCACATGGCATGTTCTCCTTTTATTTCATCTTCCCATTAGTCTTCTTCTGAATAGTCTTCCTAATATATGGAATCAAGAACTGCACAATACAATAATAGTTTCTATTTAAGGATTGTGAAGCATTATGTATCTATGTTATTTTAAGTATCCTCCTAATAGTCTTGTGAGCTCATTCCTACATGTAGTACCATTCCCATTATATAAAGAATGAAAGGAATATGAAAAAAAGGTGAAGGAGGAAAGTGAGATTATATACTTTATTCATAGTTTCATAATGTCATAGGAGGAATTCAAAACTAGGTCTCTCGACTCATTCACACTTGGTGTCTACTATGCATAATGCCACTATGTTCTAAGTGTAATGGCCCCTTTACACAAAAGACACAGTATTTACCAAAACAGTAGACCATACTAAGATGACAGGAAAAGATAATGATAAATGTTGAAGGGGATGTTGGGAAACTGGGACACTAATACATTGTTGATGGAGTTCTGGAGAGCAATTTGGAACTGCTCAAAAAGCTATCAAATTGTGCATACCTTTTGATTCATAGTGTCTCCACTGGGTCTGTATCCCAAGGAAATCATAAAAGAGAGAAAAGGACCCACCTGTGCAAAATTGTTAGTTGCAGCTCTTTTAGTGGTAGCAAAGAATTGGAAAATGAGTAGATGCCTATCAAATGGCTGAACAAGTTGTGGCAATAAAATGAAGGCAATGGAATATTATTATTCTATAAAAATGACAAGCTGATTTTAGAGAGACCTGGAAAGATTTACATGAACTAATGTTGAGCTAAAGAAGCAGAACAAGGAATACATTGCATGCAATAATACCCAGAATGTGTGATAATCAACTATGAAAGATTTGGTTCTTCTCAAGGGTTCAGTGATCTGAGGCAATCCATATAGTCTTTGGATAGAAAATGCCAAGTGCATCCAGAAAAAAAGAACTTTGGAGATTGAATGTAAATCAATACATGCTATGTCCACTTACTTTTTCTGTTTTTTTTTTCTCTTCTATTGTTTTTTGCTTTTGTTTTGATTTTTTTTCTCCCAACACGATTAATAAGCAATGTGTATTAAAAATTAATTAATTATATTTTAAAAAGCCGAAGACCATTAATTCTATTGTTAACCTGCTTGGGTTCAGAGACTATTGCTTAGTGCAGTTCTCATTCTTGTGTTGGATCAGATTTTATTATTTTATTGATATAGGGAACTCATGATATAAGAATGCCCTTTACATATATAGATGTCCACATCAGTAAATTATAGTGTTAGAAAGTTACTTAAAACACTAAAAGGATAATTAATTTGCCCAAGTTCATCCCATCTAGTATGTGTCAGAAAGATCCAGAGTTTAAACCTAAATATTCCTGACTCTGCACACTACCATGCTAGCTGTGCATTACCATGCACACTAACATGTTGTGTTGTGCTGTAGATAAGAACAAAACAAAACAAAACAAAACATCCACAGTCAGTAAAAATAAAGTTATTTAATCTATTCACACTCTGAGGAAGAGAAGAGGTAAATGTCATATCATGGAAGGAAGAATTTCTAATAAGGGAATCAGAGAATTGCTAATGGGATTATATGTCAAAGAACAATCAAACACAGAAAAACACAAGTCTAAAATATAGAAAGGTTAAGTATAAAGATAGTTCTAAGGAGATAAATCAATAAAGAGACTCATAAATACAGAATGAAAAATTAGCAAAAATGCAAAATAATTATTGAATAAGGGTGATCTTCTGAAGGAAAACCAAACACCTTTCAGTGAAAAACGTAATTCTGTGAATTCTCCAGAGATCCTGAAACAATAGTAAAAATCCATACAACCATTCAAGTGAGAAATAAATATCTTCAAAATAAGATATGGTATAAATTATATTAATATAGTTTCTTATTTATTCTCAACTATTTAAAATAAGTAACAACTTTAGCCAAGCTGCAGGATACAAAATAAGCTTACATAAATAATTTGCATTTCTATCTGTTATCAGCAAAGCCCAGAAACCAGTGATAGAATAATCCCAATTTAAAATAACTATAGGCAATAGAAAATATTTGGGAGTCTACCTGCCAAGATAACTATAAGGAACTATAAAAAAAACAATAACAAAACACTTTCACATAAATAAAGCCAGATCTAAAAATCTTGAAAAATGTCAAATGCTTATGCATAGACTGAGCTAATATAATAACCTAAATTAATCAACTTATTTAGTGACATACCAATTAAACTACAAAAAAAACTACATTATTGAGCTAAAAAAAATATCAAAATTCATCTGAAAGAATGAAAGTTCAAAAATTTCAAGGGAATTAGGAGAAAAAAATGCAAAGGAAGGCAACCTGGTTGTATCAGACTTAAAACTATATTATAAAATGTAAGTCATCAAAATCTATTCAGACAATGGATCAAATGAAATAGGTTATGTACACAAGACATAATAATCAATGACTATAGTAATCTGATATTTGGTAAACCTAAAGAGTACAAATTCTAAGATAAGAACTTATTACTTGACAAAAATTTCTTGGAACACTGGAAAGTATTATGGCAGAAACTAGGCATAGAACAATCTCTCACACTTTATACCAAAATAAGATTGAAATGAGTTCATGCTTTAGAACTTTGGAGAGGGGAGGAATTTATGACCAAAGAACAACTAATGAATATTATGAAGTGAAAAACGGAAGATTTTGATATTGAATTTAAAAAGATTTTGCACAAACAAAACCTATGCAGCCAAGATTTGAAAGAAAGCAGAAAAATGAGAAATAATTTTATACCCAACATTTTACATAAAGAGCTCATTTTTAAAACATAGAAAACAAAGTCAAATTTATAAGAATGAAAGTCATTACCTAATTGATGAATGGTCAAAGGATGATGAACAGACAATTTTCACCTGAAGAAATTAAAGTCATTTATAGTTATACCAAACACTTCTCCAAATCACTATTGATCAGAAAAATGGAAACTAAGAGAACTCTGAGGTACCACTTTATATCTCTCATATTGGCCAAAATGACAGGAAAAGATTATGATAAATAGTGTAGAGGATGTGGGAAAACTGGAACACTCATGCATTGTTAGTGGAGTTGTAAATGTATCTCATCTGTTCTGTAGAGCAATTTGGAACTATGCCCAAAGGGCTATCAAACTGTGCATGCACTTTGATTCATCAGTATCACTATTGGGTCTGTATCCCAAAGAAATTATAAATAAGAGGAAAGGACCCACAAAGACAAAAATGTTTGTATCAGGCCTTTTTGTAATGGCAAAAAACTGGAAATTGAGTGAAAACCCCTCAACTGGGGAATGGCTGAATAAGTTAATGTATATGAATGTAAAGGAATATTATGATTCTATAAAAAATAATGGGCAGGCTAAAGACTTACATGAACTGTTGTTAAATGAAATGAGCAGAACTGGGAGAACAGTGTACACAGCAACAGCAAAATTATGTGATGATCAAATATGATAGACTTAACTCTTCTCAACAAAGCTGTGATCTAAGACAATTTCAGGAGACTAGAAAAAATGCCATTTGCATGCAGAGAGAGAACTACGAAAATGGAATATGAATTGAAACATATTATTTTCACCTTTTTTGTTTGTTTGCTTGCTTTTTCTTTCTCGTGTTTTTCTTCTATTTAATCTGATTTTTGTTGTAAACATGACAAATATGGAAATAGATTTAAAAGGATTGTATATGTATAACTTGTATCAGATTGCTTGTTGCTCACCAAGAGGAATGTAAGTGAAAAAATACAAAATCTTACAGAAATTAACACTGAAAACTGGGAAAACATTTTTACAGTCAAAGGTTCTGATAAACACCTCATTTCCAAAATATATAGAGAATTGATTCTAATTTATAAGAAATCAAGCCATTCTCCAATTGATTAATGGTCAAAGGATATGAACAGACAATTCTCAGATGAAGAAATTGAAAATATTTCTAGCCATATGAAAAGATGCTCAAGTCATTATTAATCAGAGAAATGCAAATTAAGACATCTCTGAGATACCACTACACACCTGTCAGATCGGCTAGAATGACAGGGAAAGATAATGCAAAATGCTGGAGGGGATGTGGGGAAATAGGGACACTGATACATTGTTGGTGGAATTGTGAATACATCCAGCCATTCTGGAGAATAGTTTGGAACTATGCTCAAAAAGCTATCGAACTGTGCATACCCTTTGACCCAGCAGTGTTACTACTGGGCTTATATCCCAAAGAGATTTTATTGAAGGAAAAGGGACCTGTATGTGCAAGAATGTTTGTGGCAGCCCTCTGTGTAGTGGCCAGAAACTGGAAACTGAGTGGATGCCCATCAATTGGAGAATGGCTGAATAAATTGTGGTATATGAATATTATGGAATATTATTGTTCTGTAAGAAATGACCAGCAGGATGATTTCAGAAAGGCCTGGAGAGACTTACATGAACTGATGCTTAGTAAAATGAGCAGGACCAGATCATTATATACTTCAACAACAATACTGTATGATGATCAATTCTGATGGACGTGGCCCTCTTCAACAATGAGATGAACCAAATCCGTTCCAATAGAGCAGTACTGGACTGAACCAGCTACACCAGGGAAAGAACTCTGGGAGATGACTATGAACCACTACATAGAATTCCCAATCTCTCTATTTTTGTCCGCTTGCATTTTTGATTTTCTTCACAGGCTAATTGTACACTATTTCAAAGTCTGACTCTTTTTATGCAGCAAAATAACAGTTTGGACATGTATATATATATATATATATATATATATATATATATATATATTGTATTTAACTTATACTTTTACGTATTTAACATGTATTGGTCAACCTGTCATCTGAGGGAGGGCGTGGGGGGAAGGAGGGGGAAAATTGGAACAAAAGGTTTTGCAATTGTCAATGTTGAAAATTACCCATGCATTTATCTTGTAAATAAAAAGCTATAATAATAATAAAAAAGAAATTAATTGAAAAGTATTCTGTTAAAATAAAGTGCTATTATTTTCTTTTAAAAATTTTTTGTTTATTTTATTAAAAACAATGAGAATAAAGAAAAATTGAAAAAGAATACAAAATGAAATAAAACAAAACAGAAAATTGTAATGTGCCCAGCAGAACATCAGGGAGGATTCAAAATATAAAAATGATTTATCAGTTCAAGAAAGTATATATAATAATAGCAGAAATTATATTCATGAGTGTCCATCTTTACTTTCTTGTAAGTTGTTATTTTGTTCTCTGCTGAATACTTTTACTTTATTCTTTTTTTTCCCTGTTACTCCACCCATATCCCCCCAAAAAGGGTATAGTTAAACAGGGATATATCTACACACACACACACACACACACACACACAAACATATCTTTTCTATTCTTGCTAACTCTCTGTTTTAATTCTACTCCTTAACTTG
Source organism: Antechinus flavipes (assembly GCF_016432865.1). NCBI lineage: Eukaryota > Metazoa > Chordata > Mammalia > Dasyuromorphia > Dasyuridae > Antechinus > Antechinus flavipes. The sequence continues at coordinate 379,813,498 of NC_067399.1, forward strand.
CCTTATTACTTAGCTTCCCCCCACCCATAGAGCCCTTCCTTGTCTTCTTGCCCCACCCTTTGCTTCCCCTTCCACACATCCCTGCCCTCTTATTTGTTTATAGATATTTGAGGATGCTATTCCCTTGATGGTATATTGCCTATTTAAACCATTCTTGATGTTAATAGATTTTCTCCTCCCCCCTCTAATGCCTTTATGTCTATTTTTCCTCTGCATCTCATTTGTATACCATAATTATTATTTTTACCTTAACTCTGTCCCAATATTTCTTTTGAGCTACCCTATTGCTGATGTCAAGCTTAAACATATGGTATTCATTTCCATGTTAAAAAAAAAAAAAAAAACATGAACAACTTGTCCATGTTAAGTTCCTTGAAAACCGATCTTTGATATTGGCTCTTAAATGCTGAATTTTCTATTGAGTTTGGTTTTGGTTGATAGAAAATCCTGAAAATCTGCAAGTTCATTTAATGTCCATTTTTTCTCATTCAAATTGGGCAATTTGCTGGCAGTGATATTTATGGCAGCAGGCTCTTATTATCAGTAGATATGATTCCAGGACCTGCAGTCTTTTATTGTGGCTGCTGCTAAGTCCTGTACAACACTATTTGTAGTTTCAGTGTGTTTGAATTGTTTTTCTCCCCTTTTAATTTTGCAATTTTTCTCTTTGATTTGGAGTTTTTCAAAATTTGGGGAACAGTAAATTTTTCCTATTTCTACTTTCCCCTCATGTTCTATCACTCCAGGATAATTTTCTTGGATTATTTCTTGCATTATTGTGTCAAGGTCTTTTTTTTTGCCAGTTTTCAGGTAGTCCAATTATTCTAACATTTTCTCTTCTTGATCTAGTCTCCAGATATGTTGTTTTTATTATAAAATATTTCACATTCTGTTCTATTTTTTCATTCTTTATAATCTCTTTTGTTATTTCTTGGTCTCTCATAGATTCCCTGGCTTCCCATTACCTGATTCTAATTTTCAAAGACTTATTTTCATCTTTGAGACTCTGTATTTTCTTTTCTACTTGGTTAGCTTTATTTTTTCCATAACCTTATTTTTCTTGGATGGTTTTAAATTTTTTTTCTTTTTTAGCTCTTTTTTAATGTTGCTCTTTTTTTAGTTCTTCTATAAATTCTCTCTAGGCAGGACCATTTAATGTTATTCTTTGCAAAATAAGTGTTTTTCCTTTAGTGTACTCTTCTGAAGATTAACCCCAGTTTTCCCTGTTCCCACAGTAAGTTTTTATCATTGGATCCTTTCTTCTTTGCTGATTCATTTTTTAAAAATGAGACATATAATTGTAAACATCTTTAATTTTGGGGTGGGGATGATGGCTCTGGCTTAACTTCAGCTCTACTCTCTGACCTGGAACCCCTAACCAAGAACTCCATTCTCTTGCAAGTGCTAGCAGCCAGCAGCATCTTTGCCCCATTTTTCCACACTTACACAATATGCTGATTCCTTCCCACATAGGGCTACATATCTGTAGCCCATCTGGGCCTGGCATTCCTAACCAGTTGAAGTTCACTGTTTTTCCCAGATTCAGGCCCCTGACTCCATACACAGTACAGAAAGTTACAGTTTTTGTGGTTCCTGCTGAGTCTCCAGCCAAATCCACCTAGTCCCCAAGTTCCCCACTTGGTGTTTATGTGGACTAGTGCAGAGATGTTTGCACATTACACTGGTAAATCCCTGGCCTAGAGTCTTTCTTTGGATCTTCTTGTGTTGTACCAGGAGGATACCTGTTTTGCGCTGACCTTTCTTGATTTTTCACCGGTCTATGTTTCCCTTAGGTGCAAATTTGTTTTCTTTGTGGGGAAATCTGGAGAGCTTGAAACTTATTAACCTAGTCTGTTATCTTCCAGAATCCTCCAAAATAAAATACTATTGAGAAAAAAAGAAAAGAGTGAAAAGGCCTCATGGTGTAAGATCCAGAGTGAATCCCAACATACTTCACAGCCTCCTCATCAATCAATATTTCTTGTGGTGAGACACAGCAAAAGAAAAGATGGAAGGAGAAAATAAAGAAGAACATGGATTTAAAAGAGTAAAAAGACTTTCAAATGTAACTTTCCCAACTTCCTTATTACATGAGAAAAGAAGTTGAATGACGGAAGAGGTTAAATTATTTGCCTTACTTTACTTAGGTAGTGGCGTAAGTGGGATTTGACTGCAAGTCCTTTGACTTCAAATTCAACATTTTTCCCTCCATGCTACTGAATCATTGTTCTGATTTGGAAAGAACTTGTATTCGAAGCCTGGAACTGTGGGTTCTGAGACAAAGTTCTAATATTAATTTCTTATGAGCCTTTGATTTAAAGTAAGTTATTCCTCTAACTCAGTTTCCTTTTCTGTACAATGGATAAAATAACAAGAGCTCTAAGTATCCTGTATTTAAACAAATTAAGCACAACAACAACACATTGTAAGCTACAGTGTCATTTAAATTTTATATTTTTAATGTATAAAATGATAAATGTTACCATTGCTATGATTAGTAATAATATACTTCCTTTAAAGTCTTATTCCAATGTTTCATTGTGATAGGTAAATGACTCTGTTCTCCCAAAGATTATTTTATTAGAGCCACAATCTAAAAATATTGCTGAGAATAAAAGTCTTTGGTCTTTGAGTCTCTTGGAGTATGTATCTATTGTCTGAAAATCAAGCTAATTCAGAGAAGGGAAACCTATTAAAAGGTGATAGCTTGATTTATTTTTTCTTCCTTTTCTTCCTTTTTAAAAAAAAGTCCCTACATTTTCTGTAACTTTATATTAAAGATCAGTGGCCTTGTATTGTGTTCATGGGAAGCAAGGAACCATACAGAAGAAATAACAACACAAATCTTTAAAGCACTGAATTAAGAAGCATGATTATTAATAGCCTTAGTAGTGAAAGATGAGACATTGCTCACTCAGAGGTTGATATATTAAAACAGACAGCGGCAGACTGCTCAGAATGATGCTATAGAAAAACAGGCTCAATTTCAAAACATAACAAGGAAATGGAAGAAAACATTTTTACATTTAAAAATAAAATTATTCATTCTAAAGTCACAGTTTTTCTGTATTTTTAGCATTTCAAGTTTGAAATGCTTTTTAATTCACTTTTGTTTAAAAGGCATATATATCCTACATTACAAACATCAGCAACAACTACCTTAATACACTTCAAGAGAAAAGATTATGGTTTCTACATGCAATAACATGTTAGCCACCATGAAATTAGCAAAACTGCTAGGGTACAAATCTGTGAATAAATATAAATCTGAAATCAGAATCTTCCTATTTATAAGAAAAAAATTTAGGCTCTTCTGAAATATTCTCAGTTTCTTAGTAACCTTATATCACTGTTAACTTATATCACATTTCTACTGATATTGAGAATATTTATTTTGTTCTAATAATAATGAGAAGGAAGAAGAAAATGATAATTAGCATTTTCATAATATTTTAAGATTTGAAAAGTACATTAAAATTTTTTTGTTCTTCCCAATAATCCTGTGAAATATTCATATTTGACAGATAAGAAAACTGAAGATGATATAGTCTAAATATTGTGTCCAGTTTCACAATGCAAATATCACACAGTAAGTTGGTGGGTATCTAAGATATTATTTGAATTCAGAGCTCTCTATCTCTGATCTCATTTATATCTTTATCAATAGGATTTAGATAAAAAAGTCATTATTTTCCTATTTCTTATGTTTAATATTTTACAGAGCATGACATAGTAGATAAAAATTATTTTGTGTAGCTTTTATGTAGGATATAACTGTAACTTCTGTAGCCTCACTAAAATTATGCCTGGTATATAAGGCACCAGGGAAAAAGACACTGGATACAATCTCCACATAATTTTGATCTCTTCTGTTGCTCTCCATATTTTGAAAGCTCTCCATTTTATTTAGCTTGGAGATTTTGAGGTTTTGGGATAGTGACATCTATTAAGAAAGTGGTTTTTGGAGGTGGAACCAAGATGGAGAAGAGAAGCCTCGAAACTAACTGAGCCTTAGTTCCCCTCAGAAATAATATTAAATCAAGCCTCTAAAAGAATTATAGAGTCACAGAGTCCTCAAAAAGATGGGATGGAGCAATTTTCCAGTTCAAGATAACTCAGAAGGATTTCAAGAAAGCTCTGTCTCACTTGAGTAAAAGGGAAGTGCAACACAGTGCTGCAAGTGTCCAAACAAGTCAGTAGAAGGCTCTTAGCCACAATGGAGATCAGCAACAGAGGCAGAGCATTTTAGCTCAGGAGGCCAGTGACACGGCAAGACTTTCAGGTCAAGGGCAGCAAGCAAATTGTTAGCCTCGGAACCCAGGGCATAACAGATGCATAGAGGACAAGGTTTCCTTAGCCAGTGGACAAGCTGGCAGTTTCTGAGGTTCTGGTTCAGAAAGCCAATTGCCAGCCTTCTGGCCTACAGTGAAAAGAATCATGGGATAGTGTCCCCTGTACCCAGAGGCAGAACTCAAGTCTTAAAAGTGAGCAAAAACCAAAAATAGCTCCAACCAAAAAAGCTACTATGGCAACAGGGAAGACCAAAACAAAAATCAGAAGGGGACAACTACGTTAAAATTCCTATACATGGAGTCTCAAAAGAGAATATGAATTGGTCTCAAGATCAAAAATCCTTTTGGAAGGGTGCAAAAAGGATTTTTAAAATCAAATAAGATAACTAGAAGAAAAATTGGAAAAAGAAATGAGAATTATGCAAAAGAATTATGGAAAAAGATTTAATAATTTGGAATAGAGAGCACAAAAATTGACTGAAGAAAAAAAAAAACTTCTTAAAACTAGAATTGGCCAAATTGAAGGGAAAATCTATTGAATAAAAGAAAAATTAAAATTGGCCAAATGAAAAAGGAGCTACAAAACCTAATTGAAGAAATTCATTCCTTAAAAATTAGAATTGAGCAAGTGAGAGCTAATGACTCTATGAGACATCAAAAATCATTCAAATAAAATCAAAGAATGAAAAAAAAGTATAAGAAAATGTAAAACACCTTATTGAAAAAACAATTGCCTGGAAAAAATTGTAGAAAATTTGAAATAAGGTTGGACATAAGTGGAAATAACTGAAAAAAAAGTATATATTTATGTGTGTATGTATATGTATACATATATACACATACGCACGAATACACATATATACATGTTTGTGTGTACATACACACATGTGTGGTGTAAGCACACATATTTATGTATATATGTATTTATACACATATAAATGTGTATATGTATGTGTGTATGTTTCCTTTCCTACTCAGAAGCCTCGTTACATCATAAAAGTGACCCAAAATCTTAAAAGACTACAAAATACAAGCTCGGGCTGCAATGGTTTGATAAACATTGTGATAAAAGTCGATATGTCTTTCATCCAACAGCCATTCTAAGTAAGTACAGCATGGAGATGGGGATGTAATTAGATAGATAGATATGTTATACAGAAACATATAGATATTCATGTATATAAATATATATGTGTATATATGACCACATATATGTTTGTATAGATATATGCAAATTACAAATATTACAAATATATGTATGTGTACACACATATTCACATACAAACACACATACACATATATTTACATATATGTAAACTTGTAACCTAAAAAAACATTATTTAGAAATACTTATTATTCATTAGATGATATAGTAGGTAGAGAAACAGCCTTGGAACCTGGAGAACTTTACCTTAATTTGCCCTCCGATACTTCCTAGATCTGTGATCTTAAATAAGTCATTTAACCCCTTTTGCCTTAGTTTCTCATCTCAGAGTTAAACATACTCTGGAGAAGGAAATGGCAAACCACAAGAAAACCTTAAATGGAGTTACTGAAAGTTGGACATGACTTAAATGCTTGAAATAACTACAAAATTTAATATTGCCCAAGCTTTTCCTTTTTCATTCTCATCTTTCTATAAAATGCCTTTTATTTATTTGTTTCAGCTATCACTTTTGGAGACAAATGTCTGGATGCAGATGGCATTTTCTATCCAAAGTCTATTGCGATTGCTTTGGATCACTGAACCACTGGGAAGAACCAAGTTTTTTGTAGTTGATCATCTCACATTCTTGCTGCTACTATGCACAATGTATTTCTGGTTCTGATTGTTTCACTCAGCATCAGTTCACGTAAATTGTTCCAGGCCTTTCTAAAAGCAGCTTGTTCATCATTTTTATAGAACAATAATATTCCATTACCTTCCTTATACCAACTTGTTTAACTATTCCCCAATTGATGGGCATCTACTCATTTTCCAATTTTTTGCTACAATAAAAAGAACTGCTACAAACATTTTTGCACATGTGGGTCCTTTTTCTTTGTTAATGATGTCCTTGGGATAAAGACCCAGTAATGGCATTACTGGATTAAAGGAATATTTGGATAACCCTTTAGGCAAAGTTTCAAATTGCTCTCCAGAATGGTTGGATCATTTCATAATTCCACCAACATTGCATTAATGTCAAAATTTTTCCACATCTCCTCCAACATTTATCATTATCTTTTCATGTCATCTTAGCCAATCTGAAAAGTATGAGATAGTACCTCAGAGTTGTTTTAATTTGCATTTCTCTAATCAGTAATTATTTAGAACTTTTTTCCTCCATATAACTATACATGGCTTTAATTTTGCCATCTGAAAATTGTCTGTTCATATGCTTTGACCATTTAGCAATTAGGGAATGATTGTATTCTTGTAAATTTGACATAGTTCTTGTTATATTTTAGAAATGATAGCTTTATCAGAAATACTTGTTGTAAAGATTTTTTCCCAGCTTTGTATTTCTCTTTTAATCTTGCTTCTGATGGGTTTGTTTTCACAAAACCTTTATAATTTATTGTAATCAAATTTGTCCATTTTGCCTTTCATAATGTTCTCTGCTTCTGATAAGATGAACATTCAATGAAATAGGGGACTTTCAAATTTTACTGATATGATCATCAGACCTGAATAGAAAGAAGCATAAAAAGTTCAACAAAAAAAAAGAATAGTATTCAAAAGGTTGTTGTTTTTATCCCTACATGAAAAGATGATATTTGAAACTCCTAAGAAGTATATCTGTATTGCCAAAGTTAGAAGGGGTAGAAAGATAAGATACCAAACACTGAGGTCCTTTCTCAAACTAAACTATCAACTATTCCAACTTTACTGAAGAGAGAACAACTCCATTGGGTTGAACACAATTTTTAAAATGCTATATGTACACCTGCCCAAAAAAATATTTTATGGAGAACTTACATAGAGCAAGTGTATACAAGGTGGTCAGAAAAAGCAATACAAGAACACTCTTAATACAAGGACACAGTTACAAGTGTGGGCATTAATTGACTTAGACTCAGTGATAAAAAATAATTAACATCAAAAATATTTCTACTGGAAGAAAAGGAAAGGTGGGGAGAAGAATAAAATAAATGATTTTGCATGAAAAGGTTGAAAGATCTATTAAGTAGTGGTTAAAAAGGAAGGGGATGAGCATTGTTGGAACCTTATTCAAATGAAATTCAGCTCAACATGTGGTTAGTTAATCTGATTAAAAATCAAAGATAAAAACTATATTAACCAGTATCAAAAATGAAAAGAGTGAATTCACCATCCAATTAAAGCAATAATTAGCAGATTTTTTTTACCCAACTCTATCAATGAATCTAAGTGAAACAGATGAATATTTACCCAAAAAATCCATAAATTGCTCAGATTAACAGAAAAGGAAGTAAATTATTTACATAGCTCCACTTTAGAAAAAAAGAAATTTAACAAGCCATTCTTGAACTCCCTAAGAAAAATCTCCAGGTCCAAATTGATCTAAAACTAAATTCTATCAAAAATTTAAAGAACAATGAATTCTAATACTATATAAACTATTTGGAAGGAGCCCTAACAAATTCCTTTTATGTCCCTGAAACGGTGCTGATACCCAAGCCAGAAAGAGTCAAAACAGAGAAAGAAAATTAGAAAATTATAGAATAATTTTCCCATTGAATATTGATACAAAAAAGTAAGATATTAGTAAAGAGATTACAGCTATTTATCATAAGAATAATGCACAATGATCAGGTTGGATGTGTACCAGAAATTCAGGCCTGCTTAAATATTAGGAAAACTATTAGTATAATTGACCATATCAATTATGAAACCAACAGAAATCATAAAATTATCTTAATAGATGGAGAAAAAGCTTGTGAAAAATTTAGTACCCATCCTTATTAATAACACTAGAGATTATGAGAATGAATGGAGCTTTCCTTAAAAAGAAGTAGTATCTATCTAAAACCATCAGCCAACAGTATGTGTAATGAGGATAAGTTGAGAAAATTTCCTGATAAGATTGGGATGCAAGTTTTCACCACAATTATTTAATATTGTGCTAGAAATGTTTGTTATAGTAAGAAAGAAAAAAAATAAATGGAAGGAATCAAAATAGGCAAGGAGGAAAAAAATTCACTCTTTGCTGATGATATTAGATCAAAAACTCCTTCTCTCTCTTTTTCCCTCCCTCTCTCCTTCCCCCACTCTGTTTTTACATCTGTTTCTGTCTCTGTCTCTCTGTCTTTCTTTCTCTTTACACACACACCACACACACACACACACACACACACACACACACACACACATATACATACATGTATACCTGACCTCATTGCTGTATGACTGTAAACATGTATATTTGAATGTCAAAATATATGACAGTATATCATCACCATGTGATAGTCTTAGATTCATTAAAACCGAGGGAAACAATACTTAAGTGAAACATGATGTTTTTCTCTCCTGTATCCAAAGACAGTACATCTTCTAACTCACTCCATGTTTTATAAATAATCAAAATGAAAAATAGAATTGGATAAATGAAAAAGATAGGTAGGAAATGTTTTGAGTGATCTAAATTGGAAGACATTGTTCCTAGTTGAAGCAAGGGTTATTGAAGAGAGATTTTGAGATCTGAGGTATGAGTGGTTATGAGAAAGTTAGAGGGAGGGCAAAAACATTCCAAATTTAGGGAATAACACAGATAAAAGTGTGTGTGGAGATGGTCAAAAGTAAGAACTGTTAGAGCAATGGTGATAACTACAATTTGACTGGAGTGTAAGTTATTCTACAGAGTTTGGTTACACAAAGCCCTCTGGCAGGTGAACACTTGGCTAAGGATTCCAGATGTTTTTGATGGCAATAGAGCAACATTGAAGTTTTTTTTTTCCAAACAGTAAGATCATGTTTATTTTACTATCTATTACATAATGAATCTAGAAATAATATTACTATGTGTGATGTGTGAAAAAGAAGGTACACATTTTTATTTTCATAAGCCTTAATGTTCCTTTTTACATGGCACAAGCCTACAAGTATATAGCATGACAAAAAAGCCTTTTCATTCTCTATTTTGGCACTAATTTGAACCAATTACTGCTGACAATCCCAAAATAGAGTGAAATGTTCGAGGGCAAAAGGGATATTCTCATCATTAAGAGATGTATTTATATTCCTGGCACCTAACAAAACCCCTGGAATTTAGTATGTGCTTAACAAATGCTCATTTTTATCATTGCCACTATTCTGACTGAATTTGTTCACTTTCCCTAAATTGTTACGATATTGTACAGACATAGACCATATAGACTGGTCATGTTCTCCATACATATGTGGTAATTCTCAGGACAGTGATGGCATATACTAGTTAATCAACTAGAGAGTTAATGTGCTTGAGGAAACTTAGGAAAGAGTAGAAGGGAGATGGAAAATAATAAGAGAGAGTTTTCATTAATAAGAGCATTGGAAATTTTAAAAAGGTATATAGTAGAAGATTTCCAGACTAATTTGTATACTAGATTCCCAAAATTTTTATTTTAGTTTGCTTTCCCCCACCTCTATATTGTTTGAAGCTGTTCCCTTGTGTAACAAAGTAAAGGAAGATGGAAGAATGAGTGGAGAGAATATATTTTCTCCCTACCCCATTCTCTCCCTCTTGTTCTCCTTCTCTTCACCTTTTCCTCCTCTCCCTTTGTCTCCCCCTCCCTCTTTCTCCTTCCTTCTTTTCATCTTATTATCTCTCCCTCTCCTTCTATTCTCTCTCTCTCTTTCTTTCTCTTTCTCTCTCTCTCTCTCACACACACACACATACACACATATACACACTCACACAAAATACACAAATACACATAAAAACACACACATATACTCACTGAGTCATTCTTTCACTGCTTGTTAGATTTTTGAAGCCTAGAAGGGATCTTTGAGATCATCAAGTTCTTCCCTTTCATCTTATAAATAAGGAAACTGAGACCAATAAGCAAAGAAGTGTCAAACAAATTTAACACTCCACTTGTATTTGAAAAGTCTGGGTGAGAATTGATCTTTTCTGATTACTATATGGCAGATCTTAAGCAATCAATTTTCCTTCTCTGTGCTTCAGTTTAATCTTTTGTAATCTCAAGGTATTGGACAAAATAATTTCACAAAATTCTTTTGGCTTTAAATTGTCCACATAGCATCATTAATGGTAAGACAAGAATTCAGGTCTCCAGACTCCTAGTCCTTTACTAACCTCAATATAATATTTGAATACTTCAGGGAAACATAGATTCACTAAGAATGAATTAGGTTTATTTTATGCTCCTACGAACCAAATCTTATTTTCCTGATTCTTGAAACACTTTGTTTCAAAGAAAAAGGAATACTTTCTTGTGTTTTTGTATATAATAGTAAAAGTCTACCTCCAGGATTGTATCATTCCTTTGTTTTGTTTTGTTTTGTTTTGTTTTTTTAACAAAACAAAAGAAATGATTTCTTTGAAGATAGCAGACAACACAATTTTATCAAATATATTTTTCTGGCTCTACCATTAATTTATAAAAATTTACATCAAAAATGCATGCTGGTGACTATAGTCTTTAGGGACAACAATTGGCTCCTCAGTGATGTTTTCTTGCACTAAAGGCAATTATTGTTGCTTCTAGCTGTAATAAAAAAAATAACAGAAACAGATAGAAGTGTCTTCATTGAAATTGAGCTGAAACTCCCACTGTGGAAATAATCAGAAAATTAAAAGCTCGGCAATCTTGCAAATAACATTGCAACTTAATATTATTGGAACATAACATTATTATCTCTTTTTATAGGGAAAACAAACATAAATACATTTTGAAATGACACCACAATATTAGTTTTATTTTATTGGTTGGAGGAAAAAAAAAGATCTAAAGAACAATAACTTTTTAGGGTTGTGCAAATGGAACACTGGGGATTTGTGAGAAATGATCAGCTATGACAGGATATGTGGCTTCCTCAGGATCAGGTCAGCATCTTCCTTTCACAGCATGGAGCTCAATCTGACATTTGAGGCAGTGCCCCCCTCCTTCATCATTTCCCATCTGGAGCCTTCTGTAACTATGGATTATTCATGGTTGGCAAATTGTCTTTATTAATCGACAGTCTTGACCTTACCATTTGCATAATCAAGAATGTATGGTTTAAGAATTACAAGATGCTATACTTTGGATCACAATATAAATCCATATTACCAATATGAAGATCCAGACATAAAATGGCTAGATTTGGAAGGGAACTCAGAGATTCTTTAGTGAAACTGTGAAATATAATGGTATAGTAGAGACTATGGATCTGGAGTCAATGGATTTGGATTCAAGAAGCATTACTTCTCTGCACATCAGTTACTTTACATTTATGAAATGAAGTAGTTGGTTTAGAAGTGTTAAGTTACTTCCAATTCTATATCCTATGAATCCCCACATTAAACAGATGAAAAATTGGAGCCTGGAGATTTTATCTGCCAGAGAATGTATTAGAAGTTCTTGGAAATATAAGGATTAGAATGTATTTTTCCTCATTCCTCTTACCTTTATTGTGTAATCTTCCTTTCCACACCATTGCTTGCCAAAATCCATAATGATTTCAAAATTCATTTTAATGATTCATGGAACTGGTCTCCCAGTTCTATGAACTTCTCAATTACAAAAACCTATCCATTCTACATCAACAACTACTTTAAGCAGCCAATCCTCAACATTAAATCCTCAATAAGTATTAGTTAAATGCTAAAACTATATGTAGAGTAGTGTGCTAAGTTCTAAGTATAATATAAATTTTTGAGGGAAAATGATTTTATCCCAATTATTTAGAAGATGGAATTATATTCCTGTATAACTTTGAATTGTAAAATTACTCCCTCATATCTTCTATCACAACCCAATATTATTACTAAATCTTCATCAGATGGTTATGAAGAAAGCAACTGTTCTACACGATGTCAGAGTGAGAGATTGTTAAAAAGTTCACTGACCTTTCACAAAGATATCTTCAAAAAGAGCAATGATAGTAAATAGCCAGAACCCCAAAAAGTTTCAATAAAAAATCAACTTATGGAAAAGAAAAAGAATGGTCAGTGAAAAAAAAAACAAACAAACCTCTAACACAATGAATATGAATTATAAAAAAGAAATTGAAAAGAAGACAGTGAATGGAATAATGAATTAACTTCAATAATGACTTTGAGAATGAAGTTGAAACTATTATATCAATGTAGCTAATAATCACACTAAAATATAATATATAAGTTAAAAGTAAATAAAAGATAAAATAATATCCTTGAAATATTGATAAAATATTAATAAAACAAATTCCTTAGAATTTGTTTCTGCTGAATGACAAAATGGTACCATGTAATAGTGATATTAAAAACAAGTTCAAAAAACAACTCAACTAGAAAAGTAACTTAAAATTAGAAAACATAGATAATAGAATAGAAGAGCATAACTAAGAGAAAGAAATGTGAAGAAAAAAGTCTATCAACTTATTTTAACTAAATGTGTGGGACAATTTCTCTGAATTATTAAAATCAAGGATCAGATACAGATAAGAGAGTCCATAGGTTACCAATAAAAAATAGGCTTTAGCTCCAATTCATCTGATATATTACTAACAACTCTAAGATATTAATGGCACTAATGGATTTTATAAGCAGTCAAGGAGAAAAAAAATCAACACACAAAAAGCAGATTTATATAAAGGTATAGAATAGGATTAATTTCCAATAAATAATTTTGGAAATAAAAAGATGGATATGAAGATTCACATATCTGATTCTTCCTGCCAGGGAAGTTGAGGCTAGAGAATCTCTTGATCTTAGAAATTCTAAGTTATAATCAGCAAAAACACTCAACCCTAAGTTCAGCATGAATTTCATGAGTTCCCAGGAACTGAGGGAAGTTAGGTTGCTTAAGAATGAGTCAATCAGTACAGATTGTAAACAAGTATATATGGATTGGGCACATAATTAGCTCCTACTCTTCCAGATCAGGGAAAAAAGAGAAGACAAGACAAGACAAAATGAGACATGACAAAATGAGATAAGAGAAGAAAGACAAAACAAGAAGGGAAGAAAAAAAGAAGAAAATCAAGATAAATTGAGATTTTCAAATCAGTTACAAAAAATAAGCATTTTAAAAGCAAAATATAGCCTTTAATTTAATTACAACTTAAGAATTTCAGGAATTTATAGAGGTAACAAATCCTTTTGATGATAAATCTTTTAGGAAAAAACAAAATCAATTCAGAAGATTTACAACCATTAATGCCCAATCATTGAAACTATAAAAGTTGTCTTTAAATGAAAAAAATTGTTTTATTTTAATTTCTTGGCCATAATGGTGAGAGAAAAGAGAAGAAAGATAGGAAGCATTAAAATTATCTCAGTGTAAGTATTTTAGAAGAAAATCAAGCAGTTGAATCTTTGGACAGATCAGCAGCCATTTTTATTATTATTAATTAGAATTAGAAAAAATTGAATTAGCAGTAAGTTTTGCATGCATTGATGACTAAAGAATATGCTTGTAACTCACAAAAGTGAAAATATTTAATAAATATTTTTAAAATGAAAATAGACTCAAGAATTATTATTTTCTTATCAGTGTTCCAAATATACAAAAGGAAAAATGAAGAGATGTATTAGATAGACCAAATTAGCAGAGATCAGCCATCCTAATTAGCATAGTGTGTATATGTGTAAGGGGGGTATAATTTGTTTTAAAGTTATGGTGATAGTGCTACAATAATTTAATCTGTAGTGCAATTAATACAATATTTTACTTTTATTTATCTATTATACACAAATAGTCTTGTATTGATATAAATGAAATAAAGGTATTATATTTCTTGATAAAAAAATATAAAACTTTACTATAGAAAGAGAGCCAAATAACAGAATTTAATGGGATGAATTTCCTATAAAAAGCAAAAATGCTATTGGATTTAATTTAAACAACAAAAAAGGCACATCTATTGGTTACAGGAAATGCAACTAAGGCAAAAAAGAAACAACCAATTATAAATCGGAAAATGAACTAAACCTTAAAATACTTCTACTAATTTCACAAAAGATTGGTAAGCCATAATTTTAAAGGGAAAAATCCCTTAATTTTAATTATTAATATAAGAGGTCAAAAAGTAAATTGTGTTATGTTTAAAAGTGACTTCAACAGTATAAGAACATCAATCTTAACTATTTTTGCCCACAACATCATAATCATTATATTTTTAAAGAAAAAGACAATTGACCTACAAAATGATTATTTTATAAGACTATCTTCCTGGTAAAAACATGTAAAAATCAACTTTAGAAATAATGAAGAAATAAGATAGTAAACTAAATAACATGCTGAAGACTTGTTAATTATATTATATTTGGAAATCTTTTAATGTATGGGTTAGAATAGATGGCTGCTAAGATTCATTACAATTTTGAAATTTTTCTGATTCATTTAATAGATTATTTCAGAGAAAAAAATCAAGAGATTAATAGCCTTTTGAGGGAAACTCGTCTAGTAATTAGTAATTGATGAAATTCAAACCAAAGTAACTTTGAGGTAACCTTACTTCCTTCAGATTAAGTTAACAACAACAATAACAAAAAGAAAGTTACAAATGTTGTAGATAGTGAGAGAAAAGAGGTTCTTTAAGGGATTACTGATACTTTCTAATAATTCTAAGTGCTTAGACAGCTATCATGCTCCCTCCTACCATTTTTTCTTGTCCAAGTACCATACACAAGATTTTCTCTTTCTTTCTTTCTTTCTTTCTTTCTTTCTTTCTTTCTTTCTTTCTTTCTTTCTTTCTTTCTTTCTTTCTTTCTTTCTTTCTTTCTTTCTTTCTTTCTTTCCTTCTTCCTTAACAGTGAATTTTTCTTTTATTTATATCTCCAAGATTTAGCACATAATAAGGACTTGTTGACTGACTTTTTAGCTAACTGAATCTGATTTTTTATTATTAAAGCATTTTATTTTCAAAACATATGCATAAATAATTTTCAACATTCACCCTTGCAAAACATTGTGTTCCAAAATTTGTTTCTCCCTTTCCTCCACCTCCTCCTCTAGAGGGCAGGTAATCCAATATATGTTAAACATGTGCAATTCTTCCATATACATTTCCACGATTATCATTATGCAAGATTTTCTAAGACAAATTTGTTCTAATCCCCAAATTTGGTAGGAGTAAGTCAAAAGGAAAAAAAAAAGTTTATCAATATAATTATCTATATAAATTGATGAATGGATATTAATCTATGTTTGTGAGTTCACATTAGTTATGCTTTTTGAGGAGGAGGAGAATGTACTTTTTTCCTATTGATGTTGACACAGAACATAATTTGTGCCCTGATTTCTTTAGACTTACAGGTAAGGCTATTAAATTAAACAGCCAATGAGAGATTTTTTTTTCTGATCCTATATGTAGATAATCCTAAACCTACTAAACCTCCAAATCCATAGTTGTAAGTTTATCAAAATAATAGATTTGAGGGTATACAAATGAAATGCTATTTTGAATTACAGGAAAACTATATGATAATCACTGTAACTTACCCCACTAATCCCCATTTCTGGGATCTCTTCAGTCATAACAACCTCTATTTATATTACTGAGATATTAAACTAGAGACTTCTTGGCAAACTTGCATTATGGAAAGGTGACTCACTCTGTCAAATTTCATGATTTATTAACTGAAGCAATATTATAATAAAACCACTAAGTATTCTCTTCATAAAACACTCATTTTAACTTCCTTCCAAAGCCTTCTCTTTGCTTTCCCTTTTAGGATGTTGGGGGAACTGTTTTAACTTATGGCTCTCCACATCTAAGGTTGTGAAGATGATCAAGGCTTGCATGTTGGAGGACTGCTTAGGTTTGGTTCCATAAATGAATGAAAAAGAGGTAATTGAGTACTAAAAGAAAGAAGCAAGATGGCACATTTCTGCAGCTGTCAGCCTAGTCTCATTCCATTCTTGCCTCCAATATACTGCTATACAATCTGATTTTGTAGCCTGACAGCCTGCCAAGTCACATAGAGGTTGGTGTTTGTTGCTTACAGAGTGGAAGCTATAAAAATTCAACTGTAGCTACATAGACCCTCCATTATTCTCACTTTCTTCTGGTTCTGGCCCAAAGTGAATGATGGACCAGCAGAGAAAATTTTGAATCCAATAAGTGAGATAAAGAAGAAAGAAAGAAATCTCTTTATAATTAATGTATGCATCTTCTTGATTTGTCACAGTTGTGAACTCTCACACAGTATGCTGTCTATTCACAATGTGTTTGGTAATTCATACTCCATTAAAATCCTGAAGAGAGCAAAGTTTTCTCTGCTTTCTGGAGAAGAAAGAAGAAAAATATTTAAAATTATTTATTTATTATCTCCTCCTCAAATACATTTAAAAACAATTTTTAACACTCATTTTTTTTTAATTTTGAGTTTCTAATTCTTTTTCCTTCCCCTGCCATTGAGAAGGCAAACAATTTGATAAAGATTATACAAGTGCAATTATGCAAAACATATTTTCATATTAGTCATGCAGTGAAAGAAAACAGAGACCAGAAAAGAAAGAGAGAGAACCCAAAACAAATAAGAAAAAAAAAAAAAAAATATATATATATATATATATATATATATATATATATATATATATATATATATATATCCCTTCAGTTTTCAGTTGTTTACCACCAGAAAAGAACTGTTATATTTTTGTTTGTATAAATCTTTTCTTTTTTCTTCTTGGTGTACAGATCTTGTAGTACTATTTCTGAGTTAAAGGATATTCATAGTTTTATAGTCCTTTGGTCTATTTCTACAAAATGGTTGAATCAGTCACAAATCCACTAAGAGAGCTCAGTGTCTTAATTTCCCATATTCCCACCAACATTTATCATTTTAATTTTCTGTCAATTGGCCAATCTGATATGTATGGGATTGTAGCTTAGAGTTTGTTTGTTTCTTTTTAATTTTCATTTCTTTATTAGAATATTTCTTCAGATGATAATTGATAGCTCAGATAACTTCATCTGAAAAATTTTTATTCATATTGTTTGACCATATAAAATGTTTCATTTTTTCTTTATTTGTTTCCTTCTTTCTTTCCTTTTATTTTTCTCCCTTGCTCCCTTCCTTTGTTCCTCTCTATTTTTTTTTCTTTCCTTCTTTCTTAAATTTAACATTTACTTTTGCAAGACTTTGATTTTCATGTTTTCTCCCTCCCTTCTCCCTCAACATAGCAAGCAATATGATTTGGTTTTGTGTGTGTGTGTGTATGTGTGTGTGTGTGTGTAATATTGAAAATAGTCCCAAATAAGTCATGTTGTGAAAGAAGAATCAGAACAAAGGAGAACAACAAGAAAAAGATAATAACAAAAGAATGAAAAGAGTATGTTTCAATCTGCATTCAGACTCTAGTTCCTTTTCTAGATATGGATACTATTTCTTTCCCATTATGAGTATTCTGAAATTGTCTTAGGTCATTGAATTGCTTTAAAAAAAATTAAGTCTATCAAAGTTGATCACTACAAAATCTTCTTGTTACTGTGCACAGCAATTTCCTGGTTCTCCTCACTTTACTCAGCATCAATTCATGTAAGTCTTCCTATGTTTTTCTGAAATCTGCCTGTTCATTTTTTATAACATATAATATTAATTGTATTCTTATACCAGAATTTATTCAATCATTCCCTAAATTTCCAGTTCTTTGCTAACACAGAGAGCTGCAATTAACATTTTTGTACATGTAGATCCTTTTCCCTTTTTGATGATTTCTTTGGAATAGTACTCTAGAAGTGCTATTGCTGGACAACAGTATGTACCGTTTATTTTCCCTTCTTTGAGCACAGTTCCAATTTTCTCTCTAGATAATTTCACAATTTCACAAACAGTGCATTAGTGTTCCAATGTTCCCAAACCTCCTCCAAAATTTGTCATTTTTCTTTTCTGTCATATTAGCCAACCTTATAGGTACCTCAGAGTTATTTTAATTTACATTTCCATAATCAATAAGGGTTTGGAGCATTTCTTCATATGACTTTGAATAATTTTCCTATCTTTATCAGAATAGTGAATGGCTTTTATTTCTATAAATTTGACTTAGTTTTCTATGTAATTGAGAAATGAAGTCTTTATCAAAGAAATGTGCTGATTTTTTTTTCACAGTAATGATCATTAACTATGCATTTCTTTACATTCTTATTAATCCCTATTTATCTTACTCTCTTTCAATGTGTCCATTCTCAAAAGTGCTTTGCTTTTTACTTTTATCTTTTACTCCCAATCCATCCTTCCTTCTATCATTCCTTCCCACCCCCTATTTCTCTTATTTTTTTTTTTTTTCACTTTACTTTCCTGCAGGATAAGATAGATGTCTACACCCACTTGAATGTGTATGTTATTTCCTTGTTGAGCCATTTCTGATAAGTGGTAGATTTATTCACTCTCAGTTCACTCATGTTACTCTTCCACAGTCAAATTTCTTTTGCATGTCTTTTTAGGAGTTACAAATATGATTTTCCCTGTGGAAAAATGTAAACAGTTTAACCTTATTAAATCCCTTGTAATTTGTATTTTCTGTTTACTTTGTTATCTTTTCTCAAGTCTAGTGTTTGAAAATCATACTCAGCTCTTATATTTTTATCAAGTAAGCTTAAAAGTTCTCTATTTTGTGGAATATTCATTTTTAACCTTAAGGATTATACTCAGTTTTGCTGAGTAATTGATTTTTGGTTTTAATTCTAGCTCTTCTACCCTGTGGAATATCTTTCAGAATATTCCTTCTAATCCTTTCATTTAGAAACTGCTAAATCTTGTGTTATTCTGACTGTGGCTTCTTGATATCTGAATTGTTTCTATTTTGGATGATTGCAATGTTTTCTCCAGGATCTGTGAGCTCTGAAATTTAGTTATAATATTCCTGGGAGTATTCATTTGGTGATCTGTTTCAGTAGGAAATCAATAGATTATTTTAATTTCTATCTTATTCTCTGGTTCTAGAATAACATGGCAGTCTTCTTTGGTAATTTCTCTAAAGATGTCAAGGATCTTTTTTTTTTTGATTGTGGCTTTTAGGTAGTCTAATGATTCTTAAATTATCTCTCCTCAATCTATTTCCCAGGTCACTTGTTTTTCCAGTGAAATATTTC
Organism: Antechinus flavipes; assembly: GCF_016432865.1. Lineage (NCBI taxonomy): Eukaryota > Metazoa > Chordata > Mammalia > Dasyuromorphia > Dasyuridae > Antechinus > Antechinus flavipes. The sequence continues at coordinate 379,832,980 of NC_067399.1, forward strand.
ATATTTTCTTATTTTTTTATTATTTTGACTTTGTTTAATTGCTTTTTGTTCTTTCATAAAGTCACTAGATTTCATTTGTTCAATTTTAATTTTTAAAGGAATTAATTTCTTCAGTGATTTTTTTTTCATTTGTTCACTTCTACTTCTTATACTATTTTTCTGGATGTTCATGCCTCTTTTCTTTCCATTTAATCTATTCTGTTTTTAAAGTATTATCTTCTTCAGCATTTTCTTTTCTGCCTCCTTGACTTTTGACTCTTTTTTAAAATGATGCTCTTGTATCACTCTCATTTCTCTTCCCTATCTAAAAAAAATAACATATTTATTTATTATTTTCCCCTATTTTTTTACTGACTTGATTTTTAAAATTAGTTTTGAGCTCTTCCATGGCCTAATATTAATTCACATTTTTCTTTATGTCTTTATGATTTAGCAGTTTTGACTTTATTGTTTTCTGAATTTGTGTTTTTATCTTGCCTATCACCATAATAACATTTTATGGTCAGGATCTCTTTTTGTTGTTTGCTCGTATTCTGGTCTATTTCTTTTCTTTTAACTTTATAGTAAAGTTTTTCTTTGATCCTGAACTTTAGAGGAAATTGTTCTCAGACTCAGGGTTGTGTGTGTGTGTGTGTGTGTGTGTGTGTGTTTGTGTGTGTGTGTGTGTGTGTGTGTGTGTGCAGCTGTTTGAATTTAGGAGTGACAGAACCCACAAATATTTGAAGTGTAACAAAATTTCAGCAGAAGATATTTTAGGAAAACTTCAGGAAAAGTTTCATCAGGCAATGTGTATGTGCATTGGCATTGCAGGCCAGTACATTTATAGCTCCATGCAGTGCAAGGAAGGGAAATCCAGAGCAGCAAGGCTTCCAAGCACTGGAGAAATCTAATGAGCGTCTCAGTAGCCAAAATAGAGCAGTGTTGGCTCCTCTGTCCTGGTTCACAAGTCAGAAGTGGCTCAGCAGACTAGCTTTGAGATCTCCAGCACAATTAAAGACTAGCTTTGAAATATCCAGTACAACTAAAGAGGGCAAATAGTGAGTCCCTGATGGCCAGCATGAGGCAGGACTTGGCCATGTCCACGTAGCATGGAAAGGAAGTCAGCAGCATTAACATCAGCACCATGAAGCTGCTGTTACCTATAGAGGATGCTTGGTACACTTGCCCCTTAGCCTTAAGAGCAGACTTTACTCTTTAAAAATGAGCAAAAAGAGCTCTGATTATAGATAACTTTTGTGGATACAGAAGGAGCAGACCTCAAACTCTGAAGACTATAGACTTCTATATAGACAAAATATTTCCAAATAAAGCCTCAAAGAGTGATATAAATTGATCTCCATCTCACATTGCATTCTTGTGAGAATTCAAAAATGATCTTTAAAAAGAGAAAAATATATGGAAAGGAAGTGAGAGCTCTGGAAAAGGAAATACAACAATTGTCTGAAGAAAATCATTCCTTAAAGAATAGTTTTGGTGAAATGGAAAAAGAAAAAAAAAATCCTTAAAAAACAGAATTTCTGAAATGGAAAAAAAATCCAATGAACAAAACAACTTATTTAAAAGTTCAATTAATCAAAGGCAAAAGGAGCTAAAAAGCTTTATGGAAGAAAATAATTCACTAAAAATTGGAATTGAATAAATGGAAGTGAGTGACTCAATGAATTATTAAGAATCAATCAAACAGAACCAAAAAAATGAAAAAACAAAATAAAAGAGAGTGTAAATAGCTCATCAGAAAAGTTTCTGTTTGGAAGATAGAACCAGAAGACACAATCTAAGAATTATTGGATTACCTGAGGACCATGATGAGAAAAAGAGCCTAAATGATATATTTCAAGAAATCAGGAAAATTGCCCTGATGTCCTAGAACCAGAGGGTAAAATAGCCATTGAAAGAGTCCACTAATTACTTCCTGAAAGAGACCTGAAATTGAAAACTCCAAGGACTATTGGAGCTAAACTCCAGAATTATCAGATGAAGGAGAAAATATTGCAAGTAGCCAGAAAGAAAGAATTCAAATATTGAGTGACGTTAATAATGATTACTCAGGATTGAAGGGCCTGAAATATGATATTCTAGAGGGCAAAGGAGCTTGAATGATAGCAAAGAATCAAATATCCAGCAAAACTGAGTATTATCTTTCAGGGGAAAAGATGAACATTCAATAAAATAGGGGATTTTCATTTATTTTTGATGAAAAGGGCAGAGCTGAACAGAAAATTTGATCTTCAAATACAAAACTCAGGAGAAGTATAAAAAGGTAAAAAAAAAATAAAGGACAAAACCCTATGTTTTTTAAAGGCTAAAATGTTTACATCCCTATATGAGAAAATGATATGTTTACCTCTTGAAAACTATATCTTTGTTAGGGATATACTTAGAGGATATAGGTATAATTTGATTTTTTTGTGATGATATAAAAAAGAATTTATGGGTAGAAAAGGGATTGTGCTAAAAGAAGAGGGAAGGGGAAGTAAAATTGGGTAAATAGCATCACATGAAGAGGCAAAAAATGCCTATTACAGTTGAGGGAAAGAAGAGAAGAGGATGAGCATTGTGTGAACACTAATCTTATCAAGTTTGGCTCAGAGAGAAAATACCAGACATATTTAGTTCATTGTAGAAACTTGTCCTATCCTATAGGGAAGTAGGAGGAGAAAAGGGAAAGGGGAGAACAGAAGTAGAAGGGGAGGAATAAGAAAGGGGGTAGGGGTTGTAATGGAAAGGCAGATTGAGGAAGATGGTAGTCAGAAGGAAAATATTGGTAAGAAAGAAAAGAAGGGGAAAAAATTTTATATCTATATATGCATCTTGGGAAAAATAAAATGTCAGGAAATATAGTTAGTCATTAATCTGTCAATCTGTGAATGTGATTTGGATGAACTCTTCCATAAAATGGAAGCAATTAGTAGATTGTATTAAAAGTCAGAATCCTAAAATTATTTACATGAAATACATTAAAAGCAGAATGATACAAGGAGAGTAAACGTAAAAGGTAGGAGAAGAATTTAATATGCTTTAGCTGAAGTATTAAAAATTAGGAGTAGCTAGGGGCAGCTTGGTGGCACAGTAGATAGAGTACCATCCCTGAAGTCAGAAGGAACTGAGTTCAGATCTGCTCTCACTTAACATTTCCTAGCTGTGTGACCTTGGCAAATCACTTAACCCCAATTGCCTCAGCAAATATATATATATATATATAAAATCAGGGGTAGTCATCCTGATATCAGATCAAGCAAAAGCAAAACTAAATCTAATTAAAAGATATAAGGAAGGAAACAATATCTTGGTAAAAAGTACCATAGATAATGAAGTAATATCAATACTAAACATATATGCTCCAAGTAGTATAGCATCCAAATTCCTAGAGGAGAAGTTAAAAGAACTGTAAGAAGAATGAGACAGCAAAACTATACTAATGGGGTATCTCAACCTTGCTCTATCAGAACTAGATAAATTGGATCACAAAATAAATAAGTTAAATAGGTAAATAGAAATTTAGAAAAGTTGGGTATGATAGACTTTTGGAGAAAATTTGAAAGATTCAGAAAGAAATATACTTTTTTCTCAGTATACTTTTTTCTCTTTTTCCCCAAAGTTGGGTATCCAGAAAAACCTCAAAATCAAATGCAGAAATGCAGAAATATATACATTTTGTTCAAATCATAATGCAATAAAAATCACATGTAACAAAAGATTAGGAGGAAAAAGACCAAATATTAATTGGAAATTAAACAATCTAATCCTAAAGAATGAGTGGATGAAACAACAAATCATAGACACAATTGATAATTTTATCCAAGGGAATGACATTATGAAATAACATACCAAAATTTAAGGGATACAGCTAAATCAATTATTAGGGGAAGTTGTATATCTCTAGATATTTACTGATAAAATAGTGAAAGAGAAGATCAATGAATTGGGCATGTAAGTAAAAAAGCTAGAAAAATAAAAAAATTAAAACCCTCAATTAAATACAAAATTTGAAATTCTGAAAATAAAAGGGAGATTAATAAAATTGAAAGTAAGAAAACTATTGAACTAATAAACAAAATTAAATTTGTTTTTATGAAAAACAAAATAGATAAGCCTTTAGTTAATTTGATTAGAAAAAGACAAAAGGAAAATCAAATTGCTAGTATCAAAAATGAAAAAGAAGAACTTTCCACCAATAATTAGAAGATATTTTGCCCAATTATATCCCAATAAATCTGATAATCTGATTAAAGAATACTTATACAAATATAGATTGTCCTGATTAACAGAGGAACAAATAAATTACTTAAATAGTGCCATTTTAGAAAAATAAATTGAACAAGATATTTATCAATTTCCTAAGAAAAATCATCAGGGCCATATGGATTTATATATGAATTTTACCAAAAATTTAAAGAACAATTAATTCCAATATTCTGCAAACTATTTGGAAAAATAGGAAAAGAAGTTTTATCAAAATCCTTTTGTGACACAGATAAAATGCTGCTACCTCAACCAGGTAGGGTTAGAAGAGAGGAAGAAAGTTATATGTCAATTTCTCTAATGAATATTAATGAAAAAATCTTAAATAAAATATTAGCAAAGAGATAACAGCAAATTATTACCAAGATAATACACCATGACCAAGTAGAAGTTATACTGGAAATGCAGGACATGTTCAATATTAGGAAAACTACTGGCATAATTGACTATACTAATTATTAACCAAAATTAAATCATCAGCAAGCAGCATATGTAACAGAAATAAACTAGAACCACTACCAGTAAGATCTGAGATGAAACAATATTGCCTACTATCACCATTATTATTCAATATTGTATTAGATATATTAGCTTTAGCAATAAGAGAAGAAAAAGAAATTAAAGAAATTGTAATTAAGAAATTAAATTATCACTCTTCTCAGATGACAATGTAGTATGCTTAGAGAATCCTGGAGAATCAATGAAAAAACTACTAGAAACAATTCACAAAGCAAAGTTGCAGAATACAAAATAAATCCACATAAATCATTATCATTTCTCTGTTACCAACAAAGTCTAGCAATAGGAGATATTATAGTAAATATTATAAAATATTTCATAGTCTACCTGCTAAGACAAAGTCAGAACTATATAAACACAATTATAAAACACTTTTCACACAAATAAAGTCAAACCTAATCAGTTGGGAAAAATCAAGTACTCATGGGTAGGCCAAAATAATACAATAAAATGACAATACTACTTGAATTATTCTATTTATTCAGTGCCATACCAATAGAAATACCAAGAAATTATTTTACAGAGTTACAAAAAACAATAACAATTTTTATCTGGAAGACAAAAAAATCAAGAATTTTAAGGGAATTAATGAAAAAAATGCAAATGAAGTTGGCCTACCTGTATGAGACCTAAAACTATATTATAAAGCAGTGGTCATCAAAAGCATTTAGTACAGGCTACCAAATTATGCATACCCTTTGATCCAGCAGTATCACTATTGGATCTGTATCCCAAAGGGATCTTAAAGGTGGAAAAAGGACCAGTTGTGCAAAAATGTTTATGGCAGCCCTTTTTGCAGTGGCAAGAAACTGGAAACTGAATGGATCCACATCAGTTGGAGAATGGCTGAATAAATTAGAGTAGATGAATATTGCAGAATATTATTGTTCTATAAGAAATGATCAGAAGGATGATTCCAGAAAGGCCTGGAGAGACTTACATGAACTAATGCTAAGTGAAGTGAGTAGAACCAAGAGAACACTGTACACAGCAACAGCAAGATTTTTTCAATGATCAATTCTGATGGACATGGCTCTTTTCAACAATGTGATGATTCAGGCCAATTCGAATGGACTTATGATGAAGAGAGCCATTTGCACCCAAAGAGAGGACTGTGGGTACTGAGTGTAGATCACAATATAATATTTTCACATTTTTGTTGTTGTTTGCTTGCATTTTGCTTTCTTTCTAATTTATTTTTCCTTTTTGATCTGATTTTTCTTGTGCACCATGATAATTGTGGAAATAAGTATAGAAGAATTGCACATATTTAATATATATTTGATTACTTGTTGGCTAGAGGAAGGGGTGGAAGAAAGGAAGGAAAGGAAGGGAAAAATACTTGGAACCCAAAGTGTTACCAGAATTAATGTTGAAAACTTATCTATGCATATGTTTTGAAAATAAAAAGCTTTTTAAAAAAAGAAGAATGATTTCATGACTGGAATTATACATTAGAAATTCACTCTCCTTTATCCAGTGACAGATAACCAATCCCCATAGTCAGAATATCCTGGCATACCTCAAACAATCATCTGCATTAGAAGCAAACTATTCATATAAACCAAATTGTTGCCTAAAATCACTCAGATAACATTAACTCAGAAAAACTTAAGAATGGTCTTCATAAATTTCTAGATATATTAATCTATTGAATTTTAAGAATAATTTTAAAAGATATGTCATCACACTGACTACTCATAAGCTCCAACTTACATGAAAGAAAATCATTGTGGTTTACATACGATATCTATTTCAGTGTCACAACAGTCTAATGGACACCATATAAAGAAATCAAAGTTCATGGAGGTTAATAAAGTTAGCATTGGAAATTGAGTTTGAAATTAGATGTCCTGTATACTTATTTTATATTTAATTTATACTTTAACATATTTAACATGTATTGGTCATCCTGCCATCTAGGAGAGAGGGTGGAAGGAAGGAGGGGAAAAATTTGAACAAAAGGTTTGGCAATTGTCAATGCTGTAAAATTACTCATACATATAATTTGTAAATTAAAATTCATATATATATATATGAAGAAATTAGATGTCCATTATTTCAAGATGTCTACATATATATATATATATATATATATATATATATATATATATATATATATATTACATATATATGTATATATATATATATAAGCAAGGACAGGTTATAAAAAACTAAAACATGTCACAGTTGTATAATACATATACACATAATAACATAACATAATAGTTATAACTATAACTATATATATATATATATAACATAATATTTAGTTATAGATATGGTAATTGTGCCAATAAAATAACAATTTCATTTTTAAAATTAAATATATTGTTCAAATAAAGGCAGCAAAAAATAAACATGTAGAAAGGAATTCAGAAAATAAAAGCAACTCAAAAATAATTATTATCTTCAAACATCAATTCAATACAAAAGTCCTAAGGTTAAAGCCCTACAAGTACTCAAAGCAACTCAAAGCAACATCAATCAAAAACTTTAATACAAAGGATTCACGTTTAAAAAAAATAGAAACAAGAGAAAATTCCCAATGAAATATATGTGGAAATTTACTTCTTGTCTACAGGATCACAAGAATTCTAACATATTAAATAAGTAAATTGAATAAAGTAGGAACCAGAATGCTTACACATTGATAATATAATAATTGAATACTTACATAAACGGAGGTTACTAAAATCTAGAAAACAGAAGATTCATAAGATGTAAGATCCATAATGATTGGTTCAATTACTTCATAGAAGTACATTAATTAAAATAATAATTAAAAAGTATTTTACAAGCTTTCTTTCATATTTACCAAAATATAATACCAGTCACTCAAAATATTAATTTTTATGTATTTATGCAGATTACATAAAGCGTTCTTAGACTATATTTACTTAAAATAATCAATAAATACCACTAGAAAACAAAATATCAGAAGGGAATAGAAAGATCATGTCAAAAAGTTATTGAGGGTAAAATGTTCATAGATTTGGTAATTATTGAACAAGCTGCCTGAAAACATAGTAAATAGTACTATTCAAATTCTTTGTAATCATACAATATAACAATATATTGTTGTTTTATATTGTTATATTGTTTGATTACAAAGAATTTAAATCAGTTCTCCATTAATGGTTTATTCATGGATTGCAAGAATAAAAAGTAGACTAAGAAGGATGAAAATATTACAGTATGTAATGTCCATTTGGAAAACCATTCCTGATTTAAAATGTGCCAATAACTTGAGAATTTCAAGATATATATATATATGTATATATATATATATATATATATATGTATGTATATTATGTGAAAATAAATAAGAAGAAAATAAAAAAGAATTCATTGGGATAATTCCTAAATAGAGCTATACATGATTAATAAAATTAAAGAAGGCTTTAAATCAAAATATCTTGATGACTGCTTAATGGACATGAATAAAATCAAGATATGTCATTCCACTGAAAACATTAGATAACTCATTCTTCTCAAACAATCTTTATTTCTCCAATGATATTTACATGTTTCTTTAATTCTATAGTATAAAATTCATATTATACAAGGAACAAAAAGAATTTAAATATTTCCAAAGTTAAATCTGGAGATCATGTTAAACCAATGGAAGTAGTTGGTTTCCACAAATGCCTATATCTTCTCCCAACAAGACAAATTTAGAATAAATATTTCAAAGGGGAAACTGTGTTTGGATACTTTGAGATTGCCTTTTATCCTAAAATCACAGCTGAATTGGAACAACTTGTTTAAGATAATTAACACTTCTGCAATATCAGCCTTAATATACAATTTTAGAACTATGAAATATAACACCTCTGAAAAGTAATCTCACAAAAATGTGGGCTCTTCCTCTCCCTCTCCTTCCCCCCCTCCCCCCACATACATGCATACATTTTACAATTCAGAAAGCCCTTCATCCTAAGGCAGGTATAGAGAAAATAACACTTCCTCTCCAAGTAACAAGAAGATGATTAAAAGTCATTCTTAGAATACTTAATAAGCAGATTAAAAAATTAATTTACAGAAATACTTTTGAAATAAGCAGACATCATTTCACCTATCAATGGCAAATACTGACAACATTTACATAATATTGGACTAGTAAAGAATAACCTAAAGTGAGAGACTTTTTTTTTTTTTTTTGAGATAGCTAAGATCTAAGAATAAAATTAAAAGTTCCTATTTGGGAAAAATCCATGTGAATTCAACTTGCAATATGCCAACAAAGAAATGTTTAACAAAGAACTGAGACATGTGGCCTTTTTTGTGGCAATTTAGGATTATGTCATTGTTGTCAGAAGGTATAGAAAGTTTATACTTAAATAGCCTTGATTTATTGATCATTTTTAGATTATGGAATGAAATGATAGAAATTGAGCATTAGATCATTACCAAGTATAAAAATTTAGTCCTATCAAACACTAGCAAGACTTTTACCTTGTGACTGGAAATAAACTTACATACACATGTATGCATGTATGTGCATGTATATATACATAGATGTGTATACGTATAACTGTGTATATATGTGCGTTTGCATGCACACACACACACACACACACACACACACATACACCCACACACACACACATACACTCTGTGAGAATGCAACCTATGGAATGCATTGGGTTTGAACCATTATAATAGAATGAATTATTGCCAAACTCATCCAAAAATAGCTAAAGAAAAAAAAAAAGGAAACTTTTGGTTAAAAAGTTCAAATGAAACATTCTAGGCAAACTAGAGTAAAAATGAACACCAAATGAGACAGAAGCAAAGAAAATTTTCTAGTTCAGTCATATCTAAATCTCTGTAATCCCATTTGGAGTTTTATTGTCAAAAATAGAGAAGTGGTTTCCCATTGCCTTCTTCAGCTCTTTTTATAAATAAGAATCTGAGGCAAACAGTTTTAAATAATTTGCCCAAAATCAAGCAACTAGTGTCTGAGGCTGTGTTTTAAGTAAGGTCTTTTTGATGTCAGGCCTGGTACTTTGTTCACTGCATCACTTTGCTGTCCACAAAGAAAAATATTGGTGAACTAATCCATTCTTTAATGGATGACTCAAGGATGAGAAGCAAGACCACTCCAGGGGCTGAGTCCTCCCTTGTAGGTGATAACAAAGGCAACCTGAGGCAGCTGGTGGCACAGTGAATAAAGCTCTGTTCCTGGCACAAGAAAGACTAGAATTCAAATCAAGCCTTAGAACTTTACTAGCTGGGGAATTGTGGCAAATCAATTAAACTCTGTTTACCTTAGTTTCCTCAACTGTAAAGTGGAAATTATAATAGCACTTATTTATCTTACAGGTAAATGTGACGATCAGATGAGATAGTATTTATAAAACTCTCTTAACATAGTGCTTTGCACATCGTAGGCACTATAGAATTGTGACACTCCTAACAGCTCCAGGGTGAAAAAGAGTGTTTGTGGTCAGATTTCTGGAATGATCTATGGAAACAGCTGCATAAAATTCCTGAAGTTTGGGACAGTGCACCTTCCACCCTGGAAACAGATTCCTACTTCAACAATTAAAAGTTGAGTAGCAGATTAGGGAAATGAGCAGACAACAAAAAAAGTTTTTGACCATTAAAAATAATTATGAAGATAAGGAAAATCAAAACTTGGAAGATAAAAACAAAATCAAAGCTCCTACATCCAAAGACTCCAGGAAACATAAGAATTGGGCTTAGGCCATGGAAGAGCCTGGGATTTTGATAATCAAATAATAGAGAGAGAGGAAAAATTAGGAAAATAATTGAGAGTAGTGCAAAAGAAAATACAAAAAGCTAATGAGGAGAAGAATGCCTTAAAAAAGCAAAACTGACCAATTGGGAAAGAAGATGCAAATAATCACTGAGAAAAATAATTCCTCAAAAATAGAATCAAGCAAATGGAAGCTAATGACTTTATGAAAAATCAAGACACAATAAACCAAAACCAAAAATAGAAAAAAAAAGTGAAATATCTCATTGGAAAAGACAACTGAGTTAGAATATGGATACAGCAGAAAGAATTAAAAAGTTATTGGACTACCTGAAAGTCATGATCCAAAAAACAAATGATCTTGAACATCATCTTTCAAAAATTATCAGGGAAAACTTTTCTGATATTTTAGAACTAGAGGATAAATTAGAAATTGAAAGAATCCAACAACCAGCTCCTGAAAGGGATCCCAAAATGAAAACTCTTAGGAATATTATAGCCAAATTCCAGAAGTCCCGGGTCAAGAAAAAAATATTTCAAGCACCAAAAAGAAAGTATAGTGAAACCACAGTCAGGATAACATAAGATTTAGCAGCTTCTACATTAAAGGACTGAAGGACATAGAATATGATATTCTGAAGAGCAGCAAACCTAGAATTAGAACCAAGAATCACTTACCCAATAAAACTGAGTATAATCCTTCAGAGGAAAAAGCAGTCATTCAATGAAACAGGATTTTCAGACATTTGTGATAAAAACACCAGAGACAAATGGAAAAATCTGATTTTCAAATATAGGACTCAGAAGAAGCATAAAGAGGTAATCATGAAAGTGATATCAAAAAGGACTTGATATTTATCTATTTATTTTTCTACAAGGGAGAATGATACTTGTAACTCATTAGAACTTTATCATTATTATGGCAGTTAGGAGTATATATAGACAGAGGGCATAGGTGTGAGTTGAATATGAAGGGATAATATCTTTTTAAAAATGGTGAAATTAAGGAGAAAGAAATGTACTGGAAGAAAGAGAAAGGAAGAAGTGGAATGTTGCAAATCACCTGCCATAAAAAAAGATGCAAGAAAAAGTTTTTACAGTGAAGGAAAATAGGAGGAGAAGACAGTGAGAGAATAAACCTTATTTTTTATCAGAATTGGCTCAAAGAAAAAATGACATACTTAATCATAGGGATATAGAAATCTACTTTTTTCTTACTCTGCAGGAAAATAGGAGGGGAATGGAAGGTGGGAAGCAAGGAGAAAGTGATAAATGAGAGGGCATATTGGGAAAGACAGTGATCAGTACCAAAATACTTTTGAGGAAGGATAAAGTAAAAAGAGAGAGAGAATAAATGTGTAGGGAAGAAGGGATACAGTTAGCAATAGTAATTGTAAAGCAAATTTTGAAGCAAGTTTCTTTGATAAGCCCTCATTTCTCAAACATAGAAGCAATTGAGTCAAATCTATAAAAAATTAAAGCCACGCCCCAGTTGATAAATGATCAAAAGATATTATCTGTATCCAAAGGGCTATAAATTCATGCATATTCTTTGACCTAACAACACTATTACTTGGCATGAATACTAAAAGATATTTGGAAAAAATGATCCACATGTACCAAAAAATTATATTCCTAGCAGTTCTCTTTTCAGGGCAAAAAAAAAATTAATAAATAAATAAATTGGAAATTGAAGGGATGTCCATCAATTGGGGAATGGCTTAATAAACTTTGGTCTATGCTTGTGGTGGAATATTATTTTTCCAGGAGAAATGAGCAGGAGGATGTTCTCAGGAAAAACAAAACAACCTGGGAAATATTCCATGAACTCAAGCAAAATAAAATGTATTGTCCACAAAGTAATACCAATGTTCTGGGATGACCAATTGTGAATGACTTTACTATTTTCAATACTACAATCATCCATGACTACTCTGGACTTATGATGAAAAATCTCTTCCATATGCAGAGAAGGAACTGATTCTGTCTGAATACAGCTTGAAGAAGACTCTCTTTTTCTATCTCTCTTTTTAAACTTAATTTTTCTTGAAGGTTTTTATTTTCATTAGGTTGGAAGATCTATGTTTTTTCCCCCACAATTTGACTTTTATGGAAATGCAAATTTCATAAATAGCTTTTTAAATTATGGGTGGGGATAAGGCAGAGAACCTAGAACTCAAAAAATTTAAAAACAAATGAAATATCTGCAACAACAAAAAAAAAAAAAACTGATGAGAAAAGATAAGACTCCTTAAGACACATGACTAAAGGGAGGAGCCAAGATGGCAGAGACTTTCTAAGCTCCTCTCATACCCTCACAACCAATTATTAAATTCAGCCTCAAAAATAGTGCTTGACTATCAAAATTCACGAAGATTAGAAGTACAACAACTTATCTGCCAAAGATAATCTGAAAGATCACCAGAAAAGGTTTGTCCTGAGCAGCGGGAACAGGCCAGCATAGGCATGAATAGAACTAGAGGTTAGCATATTGAGCAGACCCAGCAGGGGTGGCCTCTGTGGTTAGAAAATTTACAGAGAAGACTCTGCCACAGGCTGACTGCTCTGCCTTGGTTGAAAAGCAGTAGATGAGAAGAGAAATTAAAGCCAAAGGTAGAAGACAATCTAAAAAAAGCCAGAACCTAACAAGATCTGGCCATATCCACCCCAAACTGGAAGTGACTCAGCACAGACCACAACATAGCTGTGCAGTGGCATTCTGCAGCATGAGGCTATAGTGGGGCAGTCACGAATCTGCACAGCAGAGTTCAGCCTGGGGCAGCCTCTAATCTGCATAGTGTGGGGCTTGGCCTGGAGCAATAGAACTTCCGCAGCGTGACTGTGCTTCCCTGGGCAGAGATACTTCTGGTCCGTGCAGGGCTATTTGCTGGTTAATTGCTAATACACACAGACCCGTAGCAAGCTTTGGGTTGGGGTAGTGACACTTTCACTGATTAGCCTCTAGCCCCAGGGCAGTTGCTAAACCACATAGCAGACACTTCCACAGCTTGGGCCAACCCTTCCCTCCCAGGCCTAAATCACTTCTGGTGGGGAACTTTTTTCCCAGAGCACTCCCATACCTTGTCACTCTTTGCAGCCCATTGGCGGGACAGCTACTGTCCATATATCTATCCCTGCTCTGCAGAGGAAGCTGGTAATCTCCTTGCTCTGAAGGCAGACCCTACAGGCTTTTTTTAAAAAAATGAGTAAAAAATCAAAAGGACAATCGATAGCTTCTATACAGAAAGAGAGCAGGTTTTCAACCCAGAGGAGACTAATAACAAACAGTCTCCAGACAATACCCCAAAGGGGGATCTAACCTGCCCCCCATCACACAAATCTCTCCTAGAAGAGACTATTAAAAATCTTAAAAGAGAGCTAGAAGAAAAATGGGGAAAGGAAAGAGAAACTATGCAAGAGAGTAACAACTTCCTGAAATGTGAATTGAAAAAGGTAAAGAACTCCCAGGAAATGCAGGGAAACAGAATTTGTGAATTGGGAAAAGTAAAGAATTCCCAGGAAAATAGGATTTGTGAATTGGAAAAGATAAAGAACTCCCAAGAAAGTAAGATTTGTGAATTGGAAAAAGAAAGTAACTCACTTAAAAAAAAAAAAATTAGTGAAATGGAAAAAAAAAATTCCATAGAGCAAAACAACTCATCCAAAATAATTGCACCTATACAAAAAGAAGTAAAAAAAAAGCTAATGAAGACTCATTAAAAATCAGAACTTGAACAAATAGAAATGAATGGTTCATTGAGACATCAAGAATCAATCAAACAAAACCAAAAAAAAAAAAATGAAAAATTAGAAAGAACATTAAATATCTACTTTTAAAAACAACACACCTGGAAAATAGATCTAGGAGAGATAATCTGAGGATTACTGGACTTCCAGAAAATTATGATGAAAAAAAGAACCTAGGTACTATTTTATAGGAAATCATCAAAGGAACTGCCCAAAGACAAATTCCATTTAAAGTAACTACCAATAGTATAAAATATTTAGGAATCTATTTGCCAAGGGAAAATCAGAAACTATATGAACAAAACTACAAAACACTTTCCTCACAAATAAAGTCAGATCTAACCAATTGGAAAAATATTAAATGCTTTTGGATAGGGCGATCAAATATCATACAGATAGCAATACTACCTAAACTAATCTATTTATTTAGTGCTATGTCAATCAGACTCCCAAAAACTATTTTAATGACCTAGAAAAAATAACAACAAAGTTCATATGGAAAAGCAAAAGGTCAAGAATTTCAAGGGAATTAATGAAAAAAATCAAATGAAAGTGGCCTAGCTGTACCAGATCTAAAATTATATTATAATGCAGCAGTTACCAAAACCATTTGGTATTGGCTAAGAAATAAACTAGTTGATCAGTGGAATAGGTTAGGTTCAAAGGACAAAACACTCAATAACTTTAATAATCTAGTGTTTGACAAACCCAAAGACTCAAGATTTTGGGATAAGAACTCACTCTTTGACAAAAATTGCTGGGAAAATTGGAAATTAGTATGGCAGAAACTAGGCATTGACCCACACTTAACACCATACACCAAGATAAGGTCAAAATGGGTTCATGACCTAGGCATAAAGAATGAGATTATAAATAAATTAGAAGAACATAGGTTAATTTACCTCTCAGATCTGTGGAAGAGGAAGGAATTTATGACCAAAGAAGAACTAGAGATCATCATTGATCACAAAATAGAAAATTTTGATTACATCAAATTGAAAAGTTTTGTACAAACAAAACTAATGCAGACAAGATTAGAAGGGAAGCAATAAACTGGGAAAACATTTTTACAGTTAAAGGTTCTGATAAAGGCCTCATTTCCAAAAAATATAGAGAATTGACTCTTATTTATAAGAATTTTATAATTTATAAGAAATCAAGCCATTCTCCAATTGATAAATGGTCAAAGGATATGAACAGACAATTCTCAGATGAAGAAATTGAAACTATTTCTAGCTATATGGAAAGATGCTCCAAGTCATTATTAAGCAGAGAAATACAAATTAAAACAACTCTGAGATACCACTACAGACCTGTTCAGATTGGCTAGAATGACAGGAAAAAATAATGTGGATTGTTGGAGGGGCTGTGGGAAAACTGGGACACTGATACATTGTTGCGAATACATCTAGCCATTCTGAAGAGCAAATTGGAACTATGCTCAAAAAATGATCAAATTGTGCATTCCCTTTGATCTGTATGTGCACGAATGTTTGTGACTGCCCTCTTTGTAGTTTCCAGAAACTGGAAACTGAGTGGATGCCCATCAATTGGAGAATGGCTGAATAAATTGTGGTATATGAATATTATAGAATATTTTTGTTCTATAAGAAATGACTAGCAGGATGATTTCAGAAAGGCCTGGAAAGACTTATGTGAACAGATGCTAAGTGAAATGAGCAATCCCAGGAGATCATTATATACTTCAACAACACTATATGATGATCAATTCTGATGGATGTGGCCCTCTTCAACGAGATGAACCAAATTTGTTCTTATATATAGCAGTAATGAATTGAACCAGCTATACCCAGCAAAAGAACACTGGGAGATGACTATGAACCACTACATAGAATTCCCAATCCCTTTATTTTTGTCTGCGTGCATTTTTGATTTCCTCCACAGGCTAATTGTACACTATTTCAAAGTCTAATTTTTTTTTTGTACAGCAAAATAGTTGTTTAGACATGTATACATATGTTGTATTTAACTTATACTTTAACGTATTTAACATGTATTGGTCATCTTGCCATATGGAGAAAGGTGTGGAGGGAAGGAGGGGAAAAGTTGGAACAAAAGGTTTTTCAATTGTCAGTGTTGAAAAATTATCCATGCATATAACTTGTAAATAAAAAGCTATAATAAAAAATGACTAATTTTTTAAAAATCTGGTAGCTAAATTTGAAAAAAAATATCATTAGATACTTAAAAATTTCTAAATGGAGAAGACAAAGTGAAAATAGAAATATGCTACCAGTTATCTCTTGAAAGAAATTCCAAATAGAACATACCTGTAAACATCATAGACAAAACACAATTTTCAGATCAAAGAAAAAATACATCAAATAGCCATAAAGAAAGATACAAATGTCATTGAATTAGTGGATGGAGCACTGAGCTTAAGTCAAAAGAGTTGAATTCAAATGTGATCTCAAACACTAGCTGCAAAACACTGAGCAAATCATTTAGCCTATCTTTTTTTCTGTTTTCTCGCCTATAAAATAGGAATAATAATAACATTTCCTTTAAGAATTATTATTATTATTGTTCTGGACAAATCACTTACCTTTTCAGTGCTCTGAGTTATCCTCTAAAAAAATTATAGAGAAACTGCTGACTTTCTTTGGTAAAATTTTCTCACTCATGAGCTATTTTTTGTCAATGAAATCATTGCTCCATTCCTTACTTTTATAATTCTAACATTTCTTCTAGCTCTGATTAATGACAAGGAATAGTGAAAAAACAAACAAAGCAAAATAACACACTCACCTATACACTTCCATGCCCACAACTATGGGATTGCCGATTTTCTTCCAGGATGTCTCCTCAGCTAAGAGCTGAAACTAATCTTTTAAGAAATAAAGGATGTTCAAAGTTAATGGCAGTTTCTTATCCAAAGTTCTTTGAAGAGTTTTTTTTTTATTACTAGATAAATGCTTTTATGTTTGTATTTATGTAAAAATTGAAGGTGATTTATGCAGCAATGACCTGCTGAGTTAGGGATATTTGCTTTTACTTAAATCAAAGTGTTTATTTTAAAAGTTTAACTTTTAAAGAGATCCTTGGTTTATGTCTACCTTAACTAAGAAACTTGTCTTCTGAAAATGTGTTATGTGCTATTTTCCTTACAGCTATATTTCCATACCTGCTTAGGTATCTTATGAAATTTGAGAATGTAAGAAGAAGACAGCATACACTGTGGATATGTGTGGATATGTGTATATATGTATATATGCATATGTGAATGTATATGTGAGTTTTGATTCAGAAATACTTTCTCTCTGAGGAGAGAAAAATAAAAGTATTTCTATTTACAGAATTAAAATATTCATTTAACAAACAATAAGTGTATATGTACCGAGTACTCTGCTATGTAATGAGAGATAAAGAACTTACTTTTAAACACAATTTGTGTTCTTATTAGAGCTTCCACTATAGTTGTGAACATAGCACCAACACACAAAATAATCAGCACTGAAAATATAAGAAAACTTCTTGGGAACTATAAACTGTATGATCACTTTAAATTCTAATTATTTATATTTTCTGAATCTCACCTATTGTGAAAATCAAATAAAAAATGTATATAAAGTATTTTGCAAGCCTTAAAGTGTTATGTGTTAATCATTATTATTAAATGTTTGTCTTTTCTGGTTATTTTTCTGAATGATTTATAAATTTTCTGAGGACTCTTGTTCTGAGGCATAAGGTAGAATTAAGAAGTTTCATGCCACATTTCTAGGTTGTATACAACAACAACAACAAAAATAGGGATATTGGTTTAACTGTGTATTCACAGGAACCAGTCAAAATGAATGCCACATTAATGATCCATACAGTGGAGTGGATTTTTATCAGCATATAGAGCTACAAACATTATTGTTTAAATACAACTAGAATCTACTGAAGTTGATCAGAAAGAAAATGTCATCTGTTCTATCATTTTTCTTTTCTCACCTTTTTTTTCTTAAACTGGTTACCTTTCTTTCCAAATTCTCATATTATACCATGTCTGAATTTGTCTTTTGTTCTTTCCCTATTGCTCTATGGTCCTCAATTGTGTACATTTTTTGCTCTCTTATTAGACTGAAAGCATTAAAGGGAAGGGCTGTGTCATCATATATCTTCAGCAACAACCACAGAATCTCTCACATTTTTGATTTATCGTTTCTTGTTATTTAATTATTTTATAGTGCCCAATTCTTAATATCCTATGGGCCATATTGTTCCGGGTTTTTTTGGCAAATATTTAATAATAAATAATAAATATATATTTAAATAATACATTAAATATATTAATAAAATAAATGTAAGAAAATAAATAAATGTCTTTGTATTTTTAGTAATTTTTCTTCTCCCCAGTGGATTAAGAAAACAGAAGATAAGGTGACTTGAACTCAAGTCTTCCTGACTCCAGGTTCCAGGCCCTATCCACTGAGCCATCTAAAAGTCTCTTCACATTGTAAAGCCTTTGTTTGTGTGTGTGTGTCTGTGTGTGTCTGTGTGTGTCTGTGTGTGTATTTGTTGATAATCTGGGCTCTTGCTTTTCAATGAGGTCTGAGTAAGGGCCCAATTAAACACTCACTAACAGAGATTTTTAGTCATTCCTCATTAGGATGATGGGTAGGGGCAAGGATGAAAAATATTGGATCTTTTTTCTCCTCCTAACAATAAATGGTTATTGCTCTAAATATAAAAACCCATGTTACATATATACTACTTAATATAATAATTCCTAGGAAGTGTTCCTCTTGGGGTGAAATAATGAAATGTTGGTGAAACAACTTTTTTTTTTGTTTTTTTCTTGAGCAAAAAATTAGTCCAAGCTATGTTTTTTCTCTTAGTTTCAATTATTTTATAATAGAATCTATAGGCTGGCCTATGTCAGAGTTTTATTTGGGAAATTTTTATGTGACCTAAGGTATATAGGTATATAAAATAAGTATACAAATCAAACATTTACAGATAAGAATTCATAACTTCCTAGCTTCAAGAGCCATTATGTGTCTGTAAACTACAATTTAACAAGCTAGGTTCTAGGTTATAAATTATGACCTCCCCCACAATAGTATTGTTGAACATATGCCCCAAGACTAAATTTTTGCTTAGTCCACAGAAAAAGTGAATAATCAAAAAAAAAAAAAAACTTTAGGAGGAGAGACTCAAAAATTCAAAGTATATATTTATGAATATGTGTGTGCCTGTATGGGAAGGTGTTATATACACATCTATATATGCACATATAAATACATACATGTGTATGCATATAAAGGGGACATCTAAATAGCACAGTCAATAGAATAGCTGACCTGGAAGACGTCAGGAAGACATAAATTCAAAGTCAGCTTCAAAGACTAGCTGTGTCACTACAGGCAAGTCACTTAACCTTATTTATTTCACTTTCCTCTTCTGTAAAGTGATCTGTAGAAAGAAATCACAAATCATTTCCTGTATCTTTGCTAAGAAAAGCCTAAATGGGATCATGAACAGATCTACTCAACTGAAATAACTAAACAACAACAATGACAAAACAACAATATGTGTGTATGTATACACACACATATATGGGTATATAAAAGAATGCATATATGCATATATACATGTACATATCTATATACATAAGTACATATACATGTTGTATATACACACATATTTATATGTGCACAGATCATTTTATGAATATTATATGATATTTTATCACAATATCCCTAGGAGGCAGAAGACAGAAATTAAATGATGTTCAGAAGTAGTACATTTTTGAGATTAGATTTGAACTCTGATATTCCTAATTACACTTCCAGTACTCCATCTACTATAGAAGAGAGAGAAATATGTCTATATAATCAAGACTTTAATATTTGTCAAAATATTTGTCAAAATAAAACAAACAAAAATACTTCTTTTGAAGACTTCCTCTGATCATTTATGAGTTTGGAGGTGATCCAGTTTCTAGAAGGCTATGTCTATGAAATATAAGGAGAGGCAGAGCTAAAAAAGCTATAAGTATGGAGGCCAGTAGCAGACTCACTGACATCCACAGACCAAACTGGATGAGTGCAATGCAAAAGGCAAAGAAGTAGAAATGGGACAAAGGATTTCAGTCAGTAGGTATAGAGAGCAAGAATTATATTACCTTTTGGGGGAAAAAAAGAATTATACTCCTTTTTAGATTACTATTTATATGATAATTTCATGTTGGCACTAAAAGTGAAACCTTTGTGTCAATCAATAATTAATTTCTTGAAGGCAAGGATTTCTTTTGTATTGCTTCATTTTGGAAATACTTAGTATAATACATAGCTTATAGAAAGAAGCATAATAAATACTTATTGAATTCAGTGACCAGTGAATGGGTATACTAATATAGGATCTGAATCACATCATTAGGATTCAAGTTTCTTGAGGGCAGAAGCTTTTCCCCCACTTCTTTTGCTGAGTTCCCCATGGTCTAACATAATATTTTACACAATAAAAACACTTAATAAAGATCTGCTGAATTGAATGTCAGTACTGACAATCTTCCTAAAACTGGTAACAGTATGAAAAGGATGTTAAAACCAAATATTTAGATGGCCCAAAGATACTTTTTGATGAGGCAAATGAAGAGGTTGTTGGAATTGGTTCCATCATGAATCCAAGGCAATAAGAATTGTCATTTTGAGGTCACTTATTCCGCTTCCCCTGCTATGTATATGATTAGCCTACAAAAAAAACAAAAAAGAGACCTACTGAAGAAATTACTGTTTATTCACAAATATCTGAAAAAGTATATGGATGAAAAGTCATTCCAGAAAAAAGTTGATAACACACTTAAGATTAAATCATCATATACTTTAATAATTATTTTGATGCAAATATTATTACAATATAAACCACTGATAACTCCATTTAACTTTATCTAACATTTTATTAAGTTTCAACTTCTTGGAGGTGACTTAATTTTGTCATCCAGCTTAAAGGGTATAATAAAACTACTGTTTTCACTTTCATCTGCTAACCCTCTTTACTAATAATAAGACAGATGTCTCAATTCTTATAATCTTTTCCACCCCACTCCCTCAAACTGTATAATAATTGAGTAGAAATGAACGATTAATGTTGTCCTTAACTAATGAAAACTATGGACCCAATTTATTTCTATAACCATATGATTTGCTTTTTAAGAAAATGTTATCTACATTGTACATGGTAACAGCAACATTATATGATGATCACTTCTAATGGACGTGTCTCTTTTCAACAATGAGATGATTCACACAAGTTCCAATGGTATTGTGATGAAGAGAGCCATCCGTACCAAAAAAAGATGACTGTAGGGACTGAATGTGGATCATACCATAATATTTTTGTTTGTGTTACATGCATTTTGTTTTCTTTCTAATTTTTTCACTTTTGATCTAATTTTTCTTGTGCAGTATGATAATTTGGGAAATATGTATAGAAGAATTGCACATGTTTAATATATACTGGATTGTTTGCTGTTTAGAAGAGGAGGGAAGGGAAAGGGAGGGAAAAATTTGGAAGACAACGTTTTGCAAGAGTGAATGTTGAACACTATCTTTGCATATACTTTGAAAATAAAAAATTATTGTTTAGAAATTATTAACCATATATAACTACTTAGTATCTTTTGTCCACTATAATAGTTATGGCAACCAATGGAGGAAGTGATTTTGCAGATCACTATGTACCTACTTCACTTTCTCTGAGGAAACACAAAGGAATATGATATCACAGCGAACAATAGAGTTAGGATTACAACCAAGAGTCACCTACTCACTTTACAAAAGTAAGATTTTCACCAATAGATTTCCTTATCAAAAGATCACCTATCCCTAGACTTTAATTTCTTTTTAAAACATATCCTGACAGTTACCTCCTCACTGGTGAGTTATATCCTGACTAGGATACCATGAGGACTGGCTCTAGTAAGCTAATGAACATATTCTTAGGGAAGTCTTATGACCAGGAAATGGAAAATTTCCATTCAACAGGAGATGATTAAGAACAGAGTTCTTAAAATCAATACAAATTGTTCTAATATATATAAGAATCAAAACTCATCTTAAATTTGAACTGAAAAAGGAACTTTCAGTTACTGGGAATTAAATATTTTAGGATTACTTTTAGAAAATCCTACACACTTACTTTTTGATTCTCTGGCTAATCATGTTGCTTCATTTTGTGTTTTTTAAATCTAACAAACTTCTTCCCATGACCTGAAAAATCAGGAAAACTTATCTGAGGAACTTTTTGTCTTCAAAAAGAGAGTCTTTTAATTTTAATTTCCGCATTTTTAAACATAGGTTAGAAGTTATAGAGATAAAGACAAATATGAAGGAAGGTAATCTTTTGTCCGCACTTTGCTATAATTTATGGCGTTATAAAATAGATACTAAATTTCTTACTGAAATGTAAATTTTCTACTATAAATTTCCAAATTGTGGCTGAAAGTACCACTCTGTAGAATTTGTTTTTAGGAAAAATAATGATGAAACTTAATGAAACAAGATTTAGCAGTTTCTTCCTTAAAGGATCAGAGAGCTTGGATTATGATATCTATCACAGACAACAATGGAGCTAGGATTACAATCAAGAATCACCTACCAGCAAAACAGAGTATAATCCTCAGGGAAGATAATGGATATTTAATGATACAAAGGACTTTCAAGCATTCATGATGAAAACACCAGAGCTGAATAAAAAATCTGATTTTCAAAACCTTAACAAGATTTATATGCTTACATTCCTACATAGGAATATACTTGTAACTCATAAGAACTTTCTCATTCTTATGACAGTTACAAGGAGTAGTTGAATACAAACAGTGCAGCTGAATATGAAGGAATAATATCTAAGAAAAAAAATTAAAGCAAGGCCTAAAGAAATGTACTGGAAGAAAGGAAAGAGGTAGAGTAATACATATTATATACTATAAAAGAGGCACAAAAAAGCTTTTCTAATGGAGAAGAAGAGGGGGAGGGGACAAGGAGTGACTCAACCTTACTCTCTTCAGAAGTGACAAAAAAAGAATAGCATATACATATACACTAAATATGACCATAGAAATTTATCTTACTTTTCAGGTAAATAGGAGGGTAAAGAGATATGATAAGGGAGAAATGTGATATATAGAATAGAGGGCATATTGGGAGAGGGGTTGGTCAGAAGAAAATACTTTTGAGAAGGGACAAAGTGAAAGAAAAGAGAGAATAGAATAAATGGGGGGAACTTCCGGCCAAGATGGCGGAGAGGAAATACACTTCTGTGTAATCTCCGTGTTTTTCTCTCACTATTCATTTCATTTCATGCCTCTGAATTAATGCTCGACTGAAAAAAAAACCATACAATTACTTACCAAGAGAAACCATCCTTGAGACTCGTCAAGAAAGGTCTGTTTTTGCGCGAGGGCGGGGACGGTATTTGGAAGCAGTCTGCGGGTAGCAGCAGCTGCAACCAGAGCACAGATAGCAGCTCAGAACCGGGTGGAGCGGAGAGGGGGTAGGACCGCAGCCGTCTCTGCGGTGAGAGCTTTGCTATAGGAGCAAGTCAGCAGCCCAGCAGAGAAGCTAAAAACACCGGGGGTGAAGAATACAATCCCAAACAGCTGGAGTTTCTAGGGACCTGGCCACCCCTCCCCCACAGTGTCTTAGCCCGCTCGGATCTCAGAGCGCTCGGATCTCAGTGCGCAGGCGCCATAGCACAGTAGGACCTGTGCCTCACGAATACCCTGCCCCTCCCCCAAAGAAAGCAGCCTCCATTCAAGGGGTTTTTTTTCCTTCTGTTTCTTTGATAGTTTGTCTTTGATAAATAGACAGAATGAGCAAGAAACTGAAAAAGAATTTAACCCTGGACAGCTTTTATACAGATAAAGAGCAGACTCCAAACCCTGAGGAGACTAAAAACAAACAGTCCCCAGGTGAATCCCCGAAGGAGGAGACCTTATATCCCTCAGCACAGATGAATCTCATGGAGGAAATTAAAAAGGCTCTCACAAGGGAGCTAGAAGAAAAATGGGAAAAGGAGAGGGAGGCTCTGCAAAAGGAGAGGGAGGCTTGGCAAAAGAGCCTGGAGAAGTCAGTTAAAGAGAGAGTGGATAAAGAAACCAAATCCTTGAAAAATAGGATTAGTGAACTGGAAACAGAAAACAGCTCTCTAAAAAACAAAATTGGCGAAATGGAAAAAAATTCCACAGAACAAAAGAACTCAATTGGACAATTAGAAAAAGATCTTAAAAAAGTGAGTGAAGAAAATACCTCACTGAAAATCAGGGTCGAACAATTGGAATTGAATGACTCGAGGAGACAAGAAGAATCAGTCAAGCAAATCCAAAAAAATCAAACAATGGAAAAGGATGTGAAATACCTTCTGGGGAAGACAACAGACCTGGAAAACAGATCCAGGAGAGACAACCTGAGAATCATCGGACTTCCAGAAAAGTATGATGAAAAAAAAAGCCTGAACACTATCTTCCAGGAAATTATCAAAGAGAACTGCCCAGAAGTCATAGAAACAGAAGGTAAAATAGACATTGAAAGAATTCATCGATCCCCTACTGAAAGGGATCCTAAAATCAAAACACCAAGGAATATAGTGGCCAAATGCCAGAACCCTCAGGCAAAGGAAAAAATACTGCAAGCGGCTAGAAAAACCCAATTCAAGTATCAAGGAGCCACAATAAGGATCACCCAGGATCTGGCAGCATCCACATTAAAGGATCGAAGGGCCTGGAATATGATATTCCGAAAGGCTAAGGAACTTGGTATGCAACCAAAAATAACTTACCCAGCGAGATTGAGCATCTTTTTCCAGGGAAGAAGATGGTCATTCAACGAAATAAGCGAATTTCATCTATTTCTGATGAAAAAGCCAGAACTTAACAAAAAATTTGATCTACAAGCACAGAACTCAAGAGAAATCTAAAAAGGTAAAGATTAATCTTGGGAACTATATTTCGGCTGTAAAGATGTATAAAAAATACATGTATACCTTGTTCTAGAAACTAGTTGAGGAAAGGACATTGTACTAGAAAAAAGGGAAAGTGGGGGTACTACATTTCATGAAGAGGCAAAGAAAACCTAGTATATCTGAGAGAAAGAATGGAGAGGAATGAAAATAGTGAGTATTTTACTGCTTTCAGAATTGGCAGTAAGAGAAGAATTTTAGACATATTCAATCTATGGTGAAACTTCTCCCACCTCATTGAAAAGTGAGAAGGGAAAAGTGAAAAAGGAAGGAATAAGCTAAGTGGAAGGGAATACGGGAACTGGGAGGGAAAGGGGTAAGTTGGGGGGGGGGAACTCTAAGGGGAGGGGAGGGATACTGAAAAAGGGAGGGCTGTGAGAAGCAAGGGGAGCTCACAAGCTTAATACTGGGAAGGGGGGTAAGGGAGGGGGTAAGGGAGTAAGAAGGGAGAAAAGCATAAACCGGGTCAACAAGATGGCAAGTAATACAGAATTGGTCATTTTAACCATAAATGTGAACGGG
Source organism: Antechinus flavipes (assembly GCF_016432865.1). NCBI lineage: Eukaryota > Metazoa > Chordata > Mammalia > Dasyuromorphia > Dasyuridae > Antechinus > Antechinus flavipes. The sequence goes on from NC_067399.1 coordinate 379,858,700, forward strand.
GTAAACTCCTCTATAAAGAGGAAGCGGTTAGCAGAATGGATTAAAAGCCAGAATCCTACAATATGTTGTATACAGGAAACACACCTGAAGCGGGGTGATACATGCAAGTTAAAGGTAAAAGGTTGGAGCAAAATCTACTATGCTTCAGGTGAAGCCAAAAAAGCAGGGGTAGCCATCCTGATCTCAGATCAAGCTAAAGCAAAAATTGATCTAATCAAAAGAGATAAGGAAGGGCACTATATCTTGCTAAAGGGTAGAATGAATAATGAAGAAGTATCTATATTAAATATATATGCACCAAGTAGTGTAGCATCTAAATTCCTAAAAGAGAAATTAAGAGAGCTGCAAGAAGAAATAGACAGTAAAACTATAATAGTGGGAGATCTCAACCTTGCACTCTCAGAATTAGATAAATCAAACCACAAAATAAATAAGAAAGAAGTCAAAGAGATAAATAGAATACTAGAAAAATTAGATATGATAGATCTCTGGAGAAAATGTAATGGGGACAGAAAGGAGTACACCTTCTTTTCAGCAGTTCATGGAACTTATACAAAAATTGATCATATATTAGGACATAAAAACCTCAAACTCAAATGCAGTAAGGCAGAAATAGTGAATGCATCCTTTTCAGACCATGATGCATTGAAAATTACATTCAATAAAAAGCCACAGGAAAGTAGACCAAAAAATAATTGGAAACTAAATAATCTCATACTAAAGAATGATTGGGTGAAACAGCAAATTATAGACATAATTAATAACTTCATCCAAGAAAATGATAATAATGAGACATCATACCAAAATGTATGGGATGCAGCCAAAGCGGTAATAAGGGGAAATCTCATATCTCTAGAGGCCTATTTGTATAAAATAGAGAAAGAGAAGGTCAATGAATTGGGCTTGCAACTAAAAATGCTAGAAAAGGAACAAATTAAAAACCCCCAGTCAAACACTAAACTTGAAATTCAAAAAATAAAAGGAGAGATCAATAAAATTGAAAGTAAAAAAACTATTGAATTGATTAATAAAACTAAGAGTTGGTTCTATGAAAAAACCAACAAAATAGACAAACCCTTAGTAAATCTGATTAAAAAAAGGAAAGAGGAAAATCAAATTGTTAGTCTTAAAAATGAAAAGGGAGAACTCACCACTAACGAAGAGGAAATTAGAGCAATAATTAGGAGTTACTTTGCCCAACTTTACGCCAATAAATTCGACAACTTAAATGAAATAGAAGAATACCTCCAAAAATATAGCTTACCTAAACTAACAGAGGAAGAAGTAAATATCCTAAACACTCCTATCTCAGAAAAAGAAATAGAACAAACTATCAATCAACTCCCTAAGAAAAAAACACCAGGACCAGATGGATTTACATCTGAATTCTATCAAACATTTAAAGATCAATTAACTCCAATGCTAAATAAACTATTTGAAGAAGTAGGGATTGAAGGAGTCCTACCAAACTCCTTTTATGACACAGATATGGTACTGATACCTAAACCAGGTAGGCTGAAAACAGAGAAAGAAAATTATAGACCAATCTCCCTAATGAATATTGATGCTAAAATCTTAAATAAAATATTAGCAAAAAGATTACAGAAAATCATCCCCAGGATAATACACTATGACCAAGTAGGATTTATACCAGGAATGCAGGGCTGGTTCAATATTAGGAAAACTATTAACATAATTGACTATATCAACAACCAACCAAACAAAAACCATATGATCATTTCAATAGATGCAGAAAAAGCATTTGATAAAATCCAACAGCCATTCCTAATAAAAACACTTGAGAGCATAGGAATAAAAGGACTTTTCCTTAAAATAGTTAGGAGCATATATTTTAAACCTTCAGTAAGCATCATATGCAATGGGGAAAAACTGGAACCTTTCCCGGTAAGATCTGGAGTGAAGCAAGGTTGCCCACTATCACCATTATTATTCAATATTGTATTAGAAACACTGGCCTCTGCAATAAGAGTCGAGAAAGAGATTAAAGGAATTAGAGTAGGCAATGAGGAAACCAAACTATCACTCTTTGCAGATGATATGATGGTATACCTAGAAAACCCCAGAGATTCTACTAAAAAGCTATTAGAAATAATTCATAATTTTAGCAAAGTAGCAGGATACAAAATAAATCCCCATAAATCCTCAGCATTCTTATACACCACCAACAAAATCCAAGAGCAAGAGATACAAAGAGAAATTCCATTCAAAATAACTGTTGATAGCATAAAATATTTGGGAATCTACCTACCAAAGGAAAGTCAGGAATTATATGAGCAAAATTACAAAAAAGTTTTCACACAAATAAAGTCAGACTTAAATAATTGGAAAAATATTAAGTGCTCTTGGATAGGCCGAGCAAATATAATAAAGATGACAATACTCCCTAAACTAATCTATTTATTTAGTGCTATACCAATCAGACTTCCAAGAAAATATTTTAATGATTTAGAAAAAATAACAACAAAATTCATATGGAACAATAAAAAGTCGAGAATCTCAAGGGAATTAATGAAAAAAAAATCAAATGAAGGTGGTCTAGCTGTACCTGATCTAAAATTATATTATAAAGCAGCAGTCACCAAAACCATCTGGTATTGGCTTAGAAATAGATTAGTTGATCAGTGGAAAAGGTTAGGTTCACAAGACAGAATAGTCAACTATAGCAATCTAGTGTTTGACAAACCCAAAGATTCTAAATTTTGGGATAAGATTTCATTATTTGATAAAAACTGCTGGGATAACTGGAAATTAGTATGGCAGAAATTAGGCAAGGACCCACACTTAACACCACATACCAAGATAAGATCAAAATGGGTCCATGACCTAGGCATAAAGAACGAGATTATAAATAAATTAGAAGAACATAGGATAGTTTATCTCTCAGACTTGTGGAGGAGAAAGAAATTTGTGACCAAAGATGAACTAGAGACCATTACCAATCACAAAATAGAAAATTTTGATTATATCAAATTAAAAAGCCTTTGTACAAACAGAACGAATGCAAACAAGATTAGTAGGGAAGTAACTAACTGGGAAAACATCTTTACAATTAAAGGTTCTGATAAAGGCCTCATTTCCAAAATATATAGAGAACTGACTCAAATTTATAAAAAATCAAGCCATTCTCCAATTGATAAATGGTCAAAGGATATGAACAGACAATTTTCAGATGAAGAAATTGAAACTATTACCACTCACATGAAAGAGTGTTCCAAATCACTATTGATCAGAGAAATGCAAATTAAGACAACTCTGAGATATCACTACACTCCTGTCAGATTGGCTAAGATGACAGGAAAAAACAATGATGAATGTTGGAGGGGATGCGGGAAAACGGGGACATTGATGCATTGTTGGTGGAGTTGTGAACGAATCCAGCCATTCTGGAGAGCGATCTGGAATTATGCCCAAAAAGTTATCAAACTGTGCATACCCTTTGATCCAACAGTATTTCTATTGGGCTTATACCCCAAAGAGATACTAAAAAAGGGAAGGGGACCTGTATGTGCCAAAATGTTTGTAGCAGCCCTGTTTGTAGTGGCTAGAAACTGGAAAATGAATAGATGCCCATCAATTGGAGAATGGCTGGGTAAATTGTGGTATATGAACGTTATGGAATATTATTGCTCTGTAAGGAATGACCAGCAGGATGAATACAGAGAGGCTTGGAGAGACCTACATGGACTGATGCTAAGTGAGATGAGCAGAACCAGGAGATCATTATACACTTCGACAACGATATTGTATGAGGATGTATTCTGATGGAAGTGGATTTCTCTGACAAAGAGACTTAACTGAGTTTCATTGGAGAAATGATGGACAGAAACAGCTACACCCAAAGAAGGAATACTGGGAAATGAATGTGAACTATTTGCAATTTTGATTTTCTTCCCGAGTTATTTTTACCTTCTGAATCCAATTATCCCTGTGCAACAAGAGAACTGTTTGGTTCTGCAAATATGTATTGTATCTAGGATATACTGCAACATGTTTAGCATATATAGGACTGCTTGCCATCCTGGGGGGGGGGGAGGAGGGAGGGAGGGGAAAAAACGAAACATAAGTGATTGCAAGGGATAATGTCGTGTAGAAATTATCCTGGCATGGATTCTGTCAATGCGAAGTTATTATTAAATAAAATAAAATTTATTATAAAAAAAAAAAAAAAAAAATAGAATAAATGGGGGAAATACAGTTAGCATGAAAAGAATTTTGGAGCAAGTTTTTTTTTGTTAAAGACATCATTTCTCAAATGTATAGGCAACTGACAAATACATTTTTAAAAATGCTATTTCCCAATTGACAAATGACCAAAAATATGAATTATGCCCAAAGGGTTAGACAATAATGCATATCCTTTGACCTACAAATACCATTACTAGGCATGAATCCAAAAGAGATTTTTAATAAGAAAAATAAGAAAATATAACAACTCTCTTCTCAGGGCAAAAAATAATAGAAATTGAGGGAATGCCCATCAAATGGGCTGAATAAATTGTAGTATGTGATTATGCTGGAATACTATTCTTCTATAAGAAATGATGAGCAGAATACTATCAGAAAAACCTGGAAAGTTCTCCATGAGCTTCAAGCAAAGTGAAATGTACTATGTATACAATAAAAGCAAATTTATAAAATCATCAGTTATCTATAGCCAGAGAAAGAAATTATTGTTTCTGAATACAGACTGATGCATACTATTTTCAAACTCTTTTTTTTCTTGAGAGTTTTTTTGGAGGAGAGGGGGAAAAAAGATCTATGTTTTTTTCCATAACATAACTTTTATGGAAATGTTTTGCATAATTTCACATGTGCCTTCTCAATGGGGTGGGGTAGTAGAGAGGAAGAGAGAGAATCTGGAATTCAATGGTTTAAAACAAAGATTAAAAAATGCTTTGCATGCAAGTAGGGAAAATTAAAAATATTAAAACATGGTGGGGGGAATTATGAAAGTTACTAGGAAATGGTTCTTGGACCTTTTATTATGTTAATAGTTCCAAGGAAACTTGGAGAGTGACATATTTATTGTTTTAATTCAAAGAAGGAAAATGATGTCACTGATTAAACAAAAGAGAAAAAAATAGCTTTGCAGTTTAAATTTAAGAATTATCTGTTATTAATTCTTTCATGAAAATAAATATAAAGGCCAAGATGTTGGAGAGTAGATACATCTCTACCTGACCTTTTTTAATCTTCTCTCAAACCAACTTCCATTCAATTTCCAGTTTCTCGCTACTACAAAAAGGGCTGCCACAAACATTTTGGCACATACAGGTCCCTTTTCCTTTTTTAATATTTCTTTGGGATATAAGCCCAGTAGTAACACTGTTGGATCAAAGGATATGCACAGTTTGATAACTTTTTGAGCATAATTCCAAATTGCTCTCCAGAATGATTGGATCCATTCACAACTCCACCAACAATGCATCAGTGTCCCAGTTTTCCCCCATCCCCCTCCAACATTTGTCATTATCTTTTCTTGTCAGCCAATCTGACAGGTGTGTAGTGGTATCTCAGAGTTGTCTTAATTTGCATTTCTCTGATCAATAATGATTTGGAACATCCTTTCATGTGAGTAGAAATAGTTTCAATTTCATCACCTGAGAATTGTCTGTTCATATCCTTTGACCATTTATCAATTGGAGAATGGCTTGATTTCTTATAAATTAGAGTTAATTCTCTATATATTTTGGAAATGAGGCCTTAATCAGAACCTTTAACTATAAAAATGTTTTCCCAGTTTATTGCTTCCCTTCTAATCTTGTCTGCATTAGTTTTGTTTATACAAAAGCTTTTTAATTTTATAATCAAAATTTTCTTTTTTGTGATCAATAATGATCTTTAGTTCTTTGGTCACAAATTCCTTCCTCCTCCACAGGTCTGAGAGGTAAACTATCCTTTGTTCCTCTAATTTATTTATAATCTTGTTCTTTATGCCTAAATCATGAACCCATTTTGATTTTATCTTGGTGTACAGTGTTAAGTGTGGGTTCCTGCCTAGTTTCTGCCATACTAATATCCAGTTTTGCCAAAAGTTTTTGTCAAATAGTAAATTCTTATCCCAAAAGTTGGGATTTTGGGATTGTCAAACACTAGATTGCTATAGTTATTGACTATTTTGTCCTGTGACTTTAACCTATTCCACTGATCAACTAGTCTATTTCTTAGCTAATTTTGAGAATGCAAGGTTGAGATCTCCCACTATTATAGTTTTCCTATCTATTTCTTCTTGCAGCTCTCTTAATTTCTCTTTTAAGAATTTAGATGCTACACCACTTGGTGCATATATGTTTAATATTGATATTGCTTCATTATCTATGCTACCCTTTAGCAAGATATAGTGCCTTTCCTTATCTCTTTTAATTAGATCAATTTTTGCTTTTGCTTGATCTGAGATCAGGATGGCTATCCCTACTTTTTTTACTTCACCTGAAGCATAGTAGATTCTGCTCCAGTGTTTTACTTTTACTCTGTAAGTATAGCCCTGCTTCAAGTGTATTTCCTGTAAACAACATATTGTAGGATTCTGGCTTTTAATCCAGTCTGCTATCCTTCTGCTTTATGGAGGAGTTTACCCCAATCACATTTATGGTTAAAATTACTAATTCTGTATTACTTGCCATCTTGTTAACCCCTGTTTATGCTTTTCTCCTTTCCTTCCCCCTTACCTCCCTCCCCAGTATTAAACTTGTGAGCACCACTTGCCACTTACAGCCCTCCCTTTTTAAGATCCCTCCCCCCACCTTAGAGTTCCTCCCCTTTTCTTACCCTCTTTCCTCACAATTTCTGTATTCCCTTCCACTTAGCTTACTCCTTCCCTTTTCACTTTTCCTCTCCCACTTTTCAATGAGGTGGGAGAAGTTTCTCTCTAGATCGAATATGTCTAATATTTTTCACTTTAAGCCAATTCCGATGAAAGTAAGATACACACTATGTTCATCCCCCTCCCTTCTTTCCCTCAGATATAATAGGTTTCCTTTGCCTCTTCATGAGATGTAGTACCCCCATTTTACCCTTTTTCTGGTATAATTTCCTTTCTACCTCTAGTTTCTTTTTTATATTATAACTGTAAAAGTAAATTATACAATGTGTTCTTTATGTATATTTATAACAGAAATATAGTTTCTAAAATTTCTTTTTACCTTTCTATGTTTCTCTTGAATCTTATATTTGGAGATCAAAATTTTATTTAGTTCTTTTTTTTTTCATCAGAAATAGATGAAATTCACCTATTTCATTGAATGTCCATCTTCTTCCCTGGGGAAAAAAAATGCTCATTTTGGTTGGGTAAGTTATTCTTGGTGGCATACCAAATTCTTTGACCTTTTGGAATATCAGATTCCAGGCCCTTCGATCATTTAATGTGGAAGCTGCTAGATACTGAGTAATCCTTATTGTGGCTCTTCTATATTTGAATTGTTTTTTTTCTAGCTGCTTGTAGTATTTTTTCCTTGGTCTGATAGTTCTGGAATTTAGCCACAATATGAAATTATCTTCTGATGGTAATTTGCTGCACTCCCAATATTCATGGATTGTGCCAGTCCAGCAGTATTTCAAAGGTTGAATTTCGTAATTAGTGTGAGGCTAGAAGGAGAGCTCAGAAAGAAGCATGTGTACTGTCCACCTTCTTGGCTCCACCTTTTTAAAAAAGTTTTTAAAGGAAAAACTCTGTGGCATAAAAATTAATTTTATAGATGATCTGGGATATGATTGGGAAATAAAAGTTATAGGAATTAAGAGGAAAAAATAAGAGAAGTATTGAATTAAAATAGAAAAAAAAAAAGAAGTAACAGTTTTGAAGGTCTTTGATAAAGAGAGAGAAAGCCTAAATATGTAGGGATAAAAGGAAATGAGTAAAAGTTATGAAAAATGTAGTTAATTTGCACTGACAATATGAATAGAAAACCTGAAATTAAAGGATTTGGATATTTGGAATAGAGAGGTTTGAAGAATGGCTTTGATTTCATTTAGAAAATGAGAAAAGAAACTTTATTTGGTTATTCTTTGTGATATAAAAATAGAAGTATATTTGTAGCATGGAATTATCTAAGTGTTATAATAACACTCTGTATTTGAGGGACCACTCAGAGAGTATGTTCCAATGCTTAGGGATATCCTGGGCTTCACAGCAGGAGAATAAGAATGGAACATAAGCCATGTAGAGTGTATCCCCCAGACCTGGAAGGCTTCTCATGGTTAAAATTGCAGACAATAGAAGATGTAAAAATTATCTTATTTAGGTATTCAGGAGGAATACCAAAGGGATTAATTTGACTTTTTGGATGACTTTAAAGAACCCAAAGCAGTATATAAATTTTAGTACATGTAAGCATTCTATATTACTCTTGAATGCAGTCAGCATAAAATGTCAAAAGTGAAAAAATGAATGCTTTTTTTCTATGTCAGTTATTTTGGAAATGCATTCAACTGAATTGATACTACCACAATGGTAATAAATTTTGTTTCATGCTTTCATACATTATATCATGTATATTATTATATCTATTTTTTTTCTTTTACTGTAAAACTTGGGAAATTGTGCTTGAAATGCTATTAGAAAAAAAAAAAAACTTTCCTTTAAATATGAAAGCTATTAATGTATTAAGCTGTTAAAAGAATGTGGTCAAAATGTTTGAAAACTGTTAAATATTTAATAGGATATATTTTCTTTGAAGTGGATAATAATAATTTACTGTTAGCTGAAAAAGTACAAAGTACTCTTAAGTTACCATCATCTGTGGGATTTCTAGGGACTTTCTACTTGGACTAGGTGATAAGAGATGGTTAGACCTGCTAACCACATGTTGAAGGATAAAAAGACATGACCAATTCCAGTCTAAAAAAGGAAAGAAAAGAAAACAACTTAAAAGTTTTATTAAACTCAAGAGTAAATTACATCTGATAAATTATTTGACTCTAACTTATAAAAATCATGAAATTGTACCTGTTAATAAATAGTCTATATTGCAATTATATCTTTGAGCCAACCATCATGGGTTTGCTATAAGTATAAAACTCTGGAATGTGGTTCTTGGAGCCAAGATGGCAGAGTAAGCAGCACATTTTCATAATTCTCCCATATTTAATGCCTTAAAACCATAAAATTGTGTTCTCCCAAACAATAGAACCAGTAATGAATAGGATGAAACAATCTTTTAACCCAAGAAATTTAGAAGATCAGCAATAAAGGTATATCTCACTCAGATGAAAGGAATGTACTTCAGAACAGTAAATAGCTCAGCCAGCCATCCAGCAAGCCCCATCTCAGCAAACCAGTGAATAAGACCCAGCATAGTGAAGCAGACAAAAAACAACAAGCATCCCCCACCACACACACACACTCCTGCTTCAACATAGACCTGGGCAAACAACAGTGCTATATATATCTGGGCAAACAGGTGGATGCCAGTGGCCAGATTGCCATTTGTTTTTATAGCCCTGGGGAAATGCAGAAATATCCCTTTGGTCATAGCATACACCAGACACCAGCACTAGGACCTCAACTTGCAGACTTCTTAGACCTTCAGGGGATAACCATTCCCTATCTTCCCTACTCAATGCAGTATTAAATATGAGGGTCCTACAAGAGTCTCAGAGTAACATCAGTGCAGAATCAGGTAAACAGGCAGTCTGCAACCCTTGATATAAAAAGCCTGAGACAGTACTCTTTCCACCTTAGGAACAGAACTCAAATGTAAAACAAAGAGGAAGGGTTGAAAAAAAAAAAAAGATAAACAAAAAGCAACAACAAAAGGAATCTTACCATAGAAAGTTATCATGTTGACAAAAAGATAAAGACACAAACTCAGAAGAGAATAACGCTGTCAAAATACTTATGGGCAAAACCCTACAGAAAAAGAGGAAGTGGTCTCAAGTCCCAAAAGAATTCATAGAAAAATTCAAAAGGAAACTTTAAAATCCTATAAAAGAGGCAGAAAAAAAATTGAAAAAAAATTTACAGTGATGCAAGAAAATTATGGGGAAAAATTAACAACTTGGAAAAAGAAAACAATTGCTTAAAAATAGAATTGACCAAATGGAAAAGAGACAAAAATCCACTGAAGAAAATGTCTCCTTAAAAAGTACATTTGATCAAGGGGAAAAGGATCAGATACAAAAAGTATCTGAAGAAAACAACTCTTTAAAATTTAGAACTTCTCAATGGAAGCTAATGACTATAAGACATCAATACTCAAGCAAAAAAATTCAAAAGAATGAAAAAGGAAAAAATGTAAAATACCACATGGGGAAAAACAAAACAACTGATATAGAAAATATATTCAGCAGAGATAGTATCAAAATTATTAGTTTAACTGAAAGCCTTAATCAAAAGGAAGCCTTTTAGAGCATCTTTCAAGAAATTCTTGAGAAATCTACACTGATATCCTGGCAAAATAGGTATCAAAATAATTCACCTATCATCTCAAGAAAGAGTTTTTTTTTTTAAATAAACTCCAAGGAATATTATAGTTATATTTCAGGATTATCAGGTCAAAAAAATACCAGAAATGGCCAGAAAGAGACAATTCAAATACTGGGAAGTCCAAAGCAGAATTACACAGGATTTAGCAACTGCCATATTAGGAATTAGAGGTCATGAAACATGAAATTCATGAAGGCAAAAGAGCTAGGCCTATAATCAAGAGTCACCTACCTAGTGAAATGGAAACAAATGGTTATTCAATAAAATAGAAGGATTTAAAACTTTCATATATAGAAGACCAGAAATAAACAAACAAAAAATTTACTTCTAACATGAAGACCCAAGAAAAGCCTTAGAAAGGTAATAATAAAAGGAAAAGAAAAAATAAGGTATCAAGAGAGCTGAATATCTCTACATGGTAAGAAGATACTTATAATTATTAAAAACTGTAACATTCATAATAATACTAGAAAGAATAGTTGTAGACAGAGAATATGGGTATAAGGTGAATTGGAAGGAATGACATAAAAATAATTAAGGCATGAGAAAGAGGAGTACACTGGATATGGAAGGAAGGGAGAAGCAGAATGGGGTAAATTATTTAACATGAAGAGGCATGAACAATCTATTACAGTGAAGGGAAAATGAAAGGATGAGTAATGGGCATCACTTGAACCTTACTTTCAAATAGAATATTTGTAGTATTGGCTCAAAAATGTTCACAACCAAATGAATATAGAAAGCTATCTTGTCCAATAGGACAATAGGAGGTGGGAAGATTAAATAAAGGGGTGTTGAAGTGGAGGGTAGGATGAAGACTGACAGTCAGTCAACTCAAGAAAGATAGTAGAAGCAAAATATTGTTGATGAAGGAAATGGTGAAAGGAGAAAGGACAAACAGAAGGAAAAATAGGATGGAGAGAAATACACAGTTAATTTATAACTATGAATATGAATGTGAAGAATACTTCCCACAATGGGAATAGATAGCAGAATGGATTTAAAAAAAACAGAATACTATTATATATGTTTACAAGAAACACATTTGAAGGAGAGAGATACAGACTAAACATAGAAGAGTTGAAGCAGAATCTACTGTGCTTCAAGTGAAGAAATGTGAGAAGTGAAGAAGCAGAGGTAGAAATTCTGTCCTCAGGCAAAGCAAAAACAGTAGAATTAATTAAAAGCAATTAGGGAGGCAACTATAGCTTGCTAAAAGGTACTATAGACAAAGAATACTATATATGTGTGTGTGTGTGTGTGTGTATTTTATATATAGTGTATATTTATATATACATATATATGTGTATATATATATATATATATATATATATATATATATATATATATCAAGTGATATAGCATCCAAATTCATAAAAAAGAAGTTAAGTGAGTTGACCAAACAAGAGATGGAGAGAATTATGAAATGTCAAATAGCTAATTTTGATCATCTTAAATTAAAAGCTATTGCACAATTAAAACCAATGCAACCAAGATTAGAAGCAAAGCAGAAAACTGGGAAGCAATCTTTATAATAAGTGTCTCTGATAAAGACCTCATTTCTCAAATACATTTCTCCACTATTGTAAATTGTTTGGATTGTATAGTACTATAGAAAAGCATGGTAGTATGGGAGATTGGCTCTCATGAAAATCCAAATGTGAAATTCCTTTTGGTGCAAGTCCCAAATGCTTAGTATTATTCTACAAATTTGTAGTGCTGCATAGTCTCCAAAGATGATAAAGGATTCACTGGAGAAATAGCAATTATAAGTCAATAGCAATTCCAAACTTGATTCCTATCTGGAAGTTGTCAACACTATGACAAAGGGGCACCTCAAATGTTGATCTAGTATTACAAAAAGACTAAAGGAAGATGTTCAACACATTGTATAGCTACTTTACAAAGTCTCTTTGAGAAAACATTAACATGAGTGATATACTATTAAAAGAAGATTCATAGTAAGTAATCTATATAGATGAATGGAATAACTATGATAATGAATCACAAATACATTTAAATTGATCACTTGATTAATCAACAAGTATTTATTAAGTGCCTACTATGTCTCAGGCATTATGTCAAGTGCTGGTGATTGAAAGACAAAAACATAACAGTCTCTTCCCACATGGAGTTTATATTCTATGGGGAGGGGGGGTAAAGAAAGAATGAGCCACACTACATTTCAAAATCTCAGAAATCTGAAATTCTCTCAAATAAGAAGTACTTCAATAAGTCATGATCTTATTGTGACACAGTTAAATAATCATTCAGTTTCCAATAAAAACAGCAATGACTGTCATTAACTTGCTGATGTGACTTATCCAGGCTGGCCTGGTGGTTGAATATCTGTGGTCCATTTCTGGGTTAAAATTAGGGTTGGGACCCGCCAAAACTTTATGGTTTACTGCATAGGCTTTGAGAGCAACAAGTCATTTTCAAATCATGATGAGCTATCTAAAGGATTTTAGCTAAGTTTTTTTGCCATTTTCTTTTGAACCAAGATATATAGTGTGAATCATTTATAATGAATTTTTTTTCCTAGAGGTAGAACTAGGTGTTAGAGTTGATAGAACACTCTGTGTTGAGCATAAAGAAGATAGAAGTTCGAATCTCAACCCGGATACTTATTAGATATATGATACTGAACAAGTAACAACCTCTATATGCCTTTATTCCCTGAATTATAAAATGAGGATAATAATAATATCTATTACAGAGGGTTGTTGAGAGATAAAATTTGTAATGTGGTTAGTATATTGCTTAGCATATAATAAGTGCTATATAAATGTTAACTATTATTACTAATATTTTACCACATACCTGGGAAATAGGCAGTGTATTTTATAGATGAGTAAACTGAAAGTCTCAGAAGACAGCTATAGCTGATCCTAAGCAAAATGGAAAATTGGCCAAGTTTTTATTTTGTGTTGTTATTCTCCTTTTGTGTCTTTTCCTCCATGTTTTGTGGTACCATTATCCACTTCCCTTTTCTAGAATTCCATTTCTTTGTGTTTGTTTTTCCTTTTTCTCACTATACATTTGCTTTCAGTAAAGACTTTATATCAGCCATTTATTTCTTAATGTTTGTATTCTGTGTTCCTTTATCCCAGAAGTACTTGCATTGCCAACCTTATTTCTAATGGGAGATTAAAAGTTTTTGTTTCCTGATAAAATGAGGAAATGGGTAAGACATTCTGGAGGGATTAGGAGGATTCATTTTTAGTTTAGCACTTTACATGAGTATGAAGAGATCTTTGGCTAAATGGAGTGCCTAAGATCAGATTTCCCAGCACTGTTTCTTTATGGCTTTCCAATGTTATCTAATCTTATCCTCCTTCCTTCCTTCCTTCCTTCCTTCCTTCCTTCCTTCCTTCCTTCCTTCCTTCCTTCCTTCCTTCCTTTTCTCCTTCCTTCCTTCCTTCCTTCCTTCCTTCCTTCCTTTTCTCCTTCCTTCCTTCCTTCCTTCCTTCCTTCCTTCCTTCCTTCCTTCCTTCCTTCTTTCTTTTCCTTCCTTCCTTCTTTCTTTTCCTTCCTTTTTTCTTTCTTTTCCTTCCTTCCTTTCATTTTTCTTCCTTTTCTCCTTCCTTCCTTCCTTCCTTCCTTTTCTCCTTCCTTCCTTTTCTCCTTCCTTCCTTCCTTCCTTCCTTTTCTCCTTCCTTCCTTCCTTCCTTCTTCCTTCCTTCCTTCCTTCCTTCCTTCCTTCCTTCCTTCCTTCCTTCCTTCCTTTCTTCCTTCCTTCTTTCTTTTCCTTCCTTTTTTCTTTCTTTTCCTTCCTTCCTTTCATTTTTCTTCCTTTTCCTTCCCTCCTTCCTTCCTTCCTTCCTTCCTTCCTTCCTTTTCTCCTTCCTTCCTTCCTTCCTTTTCTCCTTCCTTCCTTCCTTCCTTCCTTCCTTCCTTCCTTCCTTCCTTCCTTCTTCTTCCTTCCTTCCTTCCTTCCTTCCTTCCTTCCTTCCTTCTTTCCTTCCTTCCTTCCTTCATTTCCTTCAGCAAGAAGTGGGTGATAAACTGGAAAACTGGGACAGGAACAGATTATGAAAAGGTTTGTGAATTAAGGCATAGTATATAAATTTTAGCCTATAGGTTATGGATAAATATTGGTAAAGTTTTCTGTTCATTGAATAAATTGGTTTTGGCCCCAAATGCAAATATACATAAAACACACAATAAGTACAGATAGACTAACTTGATAAGAACTCAGATGTTGAATATGCGCTACAATCTTAAGTAAACCATTTGATTAAGGGTGTTAGCCTCTTCATTCAATGATGTTTCAATGGCCAGTTACTGTAGTATATATTAGTGACCTTTTTGAGTGAAATGGGAAACTGAGGACTTCTCACAATAATCACTTGATAATTCCAGATTTAGCACTAAAGGTCTGTTAATCATTAGGATCTGGGAAGAACAAAGACTTTCCAACAAAGAACATTTAAGAGATAAATGTTTAGAGAAGAATCTGACTAACTATTTAATGGCCTGGAGATATTCCAGAAGTCTACAAACTGGCTAATCTCTATTTGTTGATTGAGGAAGCCTGAGGTAAACTAGATCTCCTTGATTATTCTAGTTTAATGGATTGCTTACCTCTAAATAAATATCCTTATTGTGAGGGATTATATGGTTTCTCATAAAATTATTAACTAAAATAGATTGAACCTATAACTTGAATTTAATTTATGAAGATCTGATGGGTTTGGAAAATGAAATTCTTTTTTTTTAAATATTTTTTTTATTGATAGAACGCATGCCAGGGTAATTTTTTACAGCATTATCCCTTGCATTCATTTCTGTTCCGATTTTTCCCCTCCCTCCCTCACCCCTTCCCCCAGATGGCAAGAGTCCTTTACATGTTAAATAGGATACAGTATATCCTAGATACAGTATATGTGTGCAGAACCAAACAGTTTTCTTGTTGCACAAGGAGAATTGAATTCAGAAGATATAAATAACCCGGGAGGAAAAACATAAATGCAAGCAGTTTATATTCATTTCCAGTGTTCTTTCTCTGGGTGTAGCTGCTTCTGTCCATCTTTGCTCAATTAAGGCTCTCTTTATCAAAGAGGTCCACTTCCATCAGAATACATCCTCAAACAGTATCATTGTTGAGGTATATAATGATCTCCTGGTTCTGCTCATTTCACTCAGCATCAGTTCATGTAAGTCTCGCCAGTCCTCTCTGTATTCATCCTGCTGGTCATTTCTTACAGAACATAATATTCCATAACGTTCATATACCACAACTTACTCAACCATTCTCCAATTGATGGACATCCTTTCATTTTCCAGCTTCTAGCCACTACAAACAGGGCTGCCACAAACATTTTGGCACATACAGGTCCCTTTCCTTTCTTTAGTATCTCTTTGGGGTATAAGCCCAGTAGAAACACTGCTGGATCAAAGGGTATGCACAGCTTGATAACTTTTTGAGCATAGTTCCAAATTGCTCTCCAGAATGGCTGGATGTGTTCACAATTCCACCAACAATGTATCAGTGTCCCTGTTTTCCCACATCCCCTCCAACATTCCCCATTATCTTTCCCTGTCATTCTAGCCAATCTGACAGGTGTGTAGTGGTATCTCAGAGTTGTCTTAATTTGCATTTCTCTGATTAATAATGATTTGGAGCATATTTTCATATGTCTATAAATAGTTTCAATTTCTTCATCTGAGAATTGTCTGTTCATATCCTTTGACCATTTATCAATTGGAGAATGGTTTGATTTCTTATAGATTAGGGTCAGTTCTCTATATATTTTGGAAATGAGGCCTTTATCAGAACCTTTGATTGTAAAAATGTTTTCCCAGTTTATTGTTTCTCTTCTAATCTTGTTTGCATTTGTTTTGTTTGTACAAAAACTTTTCAATTTGATATAATCAAAATTTTCTATGTTGTGGTCAATAGTGATCTCTAGTTCTTCTTTGGTCATAAATTCCTCCCTCTTCCACAGGTCTGACAGGTAAACTATCCTATGCTCTTCCAATTTATTTATAATCTCATTCTTTATGCCTAGATCATGAACCCATTTTGACCTTATCTTGGTGTACGGTGTTAAGTGTGGGCCAATGCCTAGTTTCTGCCATACTGATTTCCAATTTTCCGAGCAATTTTTGTCAAATAATGCATTCTTATCCCAGAAACTGGTGTCTTTGGGTTTGTCAAACACTATATTATTAAAGTTATTGGCTGTTTTGTCCTTTGAACCTAACTTATTCCATTGATCAACTAGTCTATTTCTTAGCCAATACCAGATGGTTTTAGTAACTGCTGCTTTATAATATAATTTAGATCTGGTACAGCTAGGCCACCTTCATTTGATTTTTTTTTCATTAATTCCCTTGAAATTCTTGACCTTTTGTTTTTCCATATGAACTTTGTTGTTATTTTTTCTAATTCATCAAAGTAGTGTTTTGGGAGTCTGATTGGTATAGCGCTAAATAAGTAGATTAATTTAGGTAGTATTGTCATCTTTATTATATTTGCTCGCCCAATCCAAGAGTATTTAATATTTTTCCAGTTGGTTAGATCAGACTTAATTTGTGTGGGAAATGTTTTGTAGTTTTGCTCATAAAGTTTCTGATTTTCCCTTGGCAGATAGATTCCTAAATATTTTATACAATCAGTAGTTACTTTAAATGGAATTTCTTCTTGTATTAGAAAATGAAATTCTTTGTACAAACCTTAGAATAGAATACTCATACTAACTCAAAGTAAAAATTTGTAAACCTTGTAAGGCTGATCATCATAAACCCATAAACTTAGCAAACACACCTGCAAACATTTGTAAACCTTGTGAAACTAACCACCATAAACTCAGGTAAAATATTGGCAATAAGTCAACTATATCAGCTTGGCTAGAATTTAACAAACCTGTGCTATTTCCACCTAAACAGACAGTGAAAATTAACCAGATAAGAGGAGGACAGGGTCATGGATTCTTGTGGGTTATGATTATATAATCACCTTTAATTTCTGTGACCATGACTTCCTCCCTCTGGGACTTCAGTGAGAGGACTATCCGTTTCTCATGAGATCCAAATAAAACTTCTATTCTTCACTTTGAGATATCTCTAAATATTTTTGAATTGGGGTTTGCCGTACCACAGATTCTGAAGTTTCAGAATTTTGAAGTCACCTTGTAAATGTTTTTGAGCTTGGAAGGAACCTTAAAATCTTTATTCATAACAATCAATTGAGGGATTTAGCCTTAAAAAGAGACATGTTGCTCAGTCAAAAATAATTGACCCATTGATTACCCTAAAAGAGAATAGTTTTATAAGTGATTAGCAATATAGAAGATGCTATCTCATTTCCTTTGAAAAGAAGTAAAAGTTTGTCTAGTGGATTGTGATAAAGCAAATTGAAGTGGGTGCCAAGTTAGCAAACATTCTGATGACTTGGAAATTTCAGTGAATTAATTTGTTCTTTTAATAACAAAAAGTGCCAAACAGAATTTCTTTAGTGTTAAGAATAATTCTGGAAAAAAGAAAAGCAAAACAACAACAACAACAACAACAGCAACAAATACAAAAAAAGAAATGAAAGCAATGAAAAATAAAATAAACTGGAACAGGAAAGTGGACATATCATTTATTCACTCATTGACCAATTATTATTCACATAGCCAATGGTTATAGTTTTTTAAAGTAAATAAAATGTATCGAATATGGACAATAGGTTATATTTACATAGTATTTTTTGACTGCAAAGCAATTCAATTCAGCAAACAGTCCTTAAGCACTTAATCTGCAAAATGTTGGAGCAAATACATAGTTTAAGACACTGACCCTATCCTTATGGAGCTGTCATTCTAGAAGACAAGAAGTCCTACATAGTTAAATAAAATATGCAATTCTCTAAGTATAAAACAAAGTATTATTTGAGATTCAAGAAAAAACAATCATTACAGATAGGAGACTAGATAAAATTGGAATTCAATTTAAAAATCATTTGGTATCTGTGATCTGTAAGACCTCCAAGATACAAAGCCCCAAATTTAACAACCCTGTCCTGAAAGAGTTTATATTCTTCTAGGGAATGCAACCAATTCACAGAAGAATGAAATTACAAGACCATGTAAATTGAATTGGACTTTAAAGGATAGATGGAAAAGCATTTTGTAATATAAATACTGAAATTATTTGTAATCTCCATTATGTAAACAGTAATCCTGAAGGTTGAAAAGAAGCAATGTGTTTTTTAATATCTTTTTATTTTTCTAAATACATGCAAAGATAGTTTTCAACATTTACCTTGGCAAAACCTTGTGTTGCAAATTTTTTCTCCTTCCCTTACCTCCTCCCCATTCCCCTAGATAGCAAGCAATCCAATATAGGTTAAACACATGCAATTCAAGAAACGATATGTTTTTAATCCTACCACCTTGGCTGGATACAAGAGGAGAAGAACATTTTATAATGAAACTTTTTTAGTACTTTAAATATTTAAATAGCTATGATAGGCCTACTTAATTGGAAATTAGTTCCATGGAAAATAATGGTAAACAGGCATTCTGATGTATTACATGGCATATTAAGAGCAAATAAAAAAAGCTGAGGTTCAAATCCATGCTTCTAACCGCAAATCCAATACTTTTTAAAAATTAGAATCATAGAATCTAAGTTCAGATCTTGGTTAATCTTGGTTCTGATTTTATCTCGGGGACACCATTGAATAATTTAACTGTGCCTGAGAGGGTTGAATTAGATAAAATTTGAGGTTTATATTTGATCAAAAGTCTATGATCTAAATTATTTGTGCACATTAATATGTTATTTCTTTAATGTGTATAATTGCTAATGCTTCTTCCAATATCTCATGACATGAAGGTAACCTTGTATTTTCAGAGATTATATTAGCAAAGTACTTTGCTCTATCAATATGGCTACCAATTTGTTCCTGCCTCTGACCATCTAACAAGACATAGAACAACTGCAATTTTATGACTAAGAGAATCATACCCATTAAAAAAAATCATGAGTCCTCAAAGTATTGAAACATATATGCAGATAACCCTGCCCCTCCAACACAGAATAAGTGTGTGTGTTATATATATATATATATATATATATATATATATATATATTTAGAAAGAATTTTACACATGAAAACATAGATAAATATATGTGCATATGCTCATGTAAGCAATATACACACACATATGTATGCTGTAAGTGATGAAGCCAAATCAGTCTTAAAAACCACATGCCACATGATAGCTAACATTCATATTATGTTTTAAAGTTTGGAAAGTACTTTTACAAATACTTCATTTGATCTCCACAACAACCTTGGGAGTTAGGTGCTATTATTATCCCATTTAATAGATGAGAAAATTAAAGCAGAAAAATATTCAGGACCAGACAACTGATAAATGTCTGTTTCAGTTCAGGATACTCTGATTCCTATACAGTGCTTTATCCATTGCAGACATGGTGGTCCCTTCATTATTCCCTGCCACTATATTTTCTAAATTCCCCCATTTCACCTAGTAGATACTTCCTGACACCAAAACCTTTTAGCATAAGAGAAGAAAGAAATGATGAAATCATTTACAAAAGCCTCAAACTTTATTTATTTTTCTTTCTTTATGTATTTTTTAAATAACTTTTTATTAACAGAACCCATGCCAGGGTAATTTTTACAACATTATCCCTTGCACTCTCTTCTGTTCCAATTTTTCCCTTCCCTCCCTCCACCCCCTCCCCCAGATGGCAAGCAGTCCTTTACATGTTGAATAGGTTACAGTTTATCCTAGATACAATATATGTGTGCAGAACCGAACAGTTTTCTTGTTGCACAGGGAGAAATGGATTCAGAAGGTAAAAATAACCTGGGAAGAAAAACAAAAATGCAAGCAGTTTACATTCATTTCCCAGTGTTCTTTCTTTAGGTGTAGCTGCTTCTGTCCATCTTTGATCAATTGAAACTGAATTAGCTCTCTTTATCGAAGAGATCCACTTCCATCAGAATACATCCTCAAACAGTATCATTGTTGAGGTATATAATGATTTCCTGGTTCTGTTCATTTCACTTAGCATCAGTTCATGTAAGTCTCGCCAGTCCTCTCTGTATTCATCCTGCTGGTCATTTCTTACAGAACAATAATATTCCATAACGTTCATATACCACAACTTACTCAACCATTCTCCAATTGATGGACATCCTTTCATTTTCCAGCTTCTAGCCACTACAAACAGGGCTGCCACAAACATTTTGGCACATACAGGTCCCTTTCCTTTCTTTAGTATCTCTTTGGGGTATAAGCCCAGTAGAAACACTGCTGGATCAAAGGGTATGCACAGTTTGATAACTTTTTGAGCAAAGTTCCAAATTGCTCTCCAGAATGGCTGGCTGTGTTCACAATTCCACCAACAATGTATCAGTGTCCCTGTTTTCCCACATCCCCTCCATCATTCCGCATTATCTTTCCCTGTCATTCTAGCCAATCTGACAGGTGTGTAGTGGTATCTCAGAGTTGTCTTAATTTGCATTTCTCTGATTAATAATGATTTGGAGCATATGTTCATATGGCTATAAATAGTTTTAATTTCTTCGTCTGAGAATTGTCTGTTCGTATCCTTTGACCATTTATCAATTGGAGGATGGCTTGATTTCTTATAAATTAGAGTCAATTCTCTATATATTTTGGAAATGAGGCCTTTATCAGAACCTTTGATTGTAAAAATGTTTTCCCAGTTTATTGTTTCCCTTCTAATCTTGTCTGCATTAGTTTTGTTTGTACAAAAGCTTTTCAATTTGATATAATCAAAATTTTCTATTTTGTGGTCAATAATGATCTCTAGTTCTTCTTTGGTCATAAATTCCTCCCTCTTCCACAGGTCTGAGAGGTAAACTATTCTATGCTTTTCCAATTTATTTATAATCTCATTCTTTATGCCTAGATCATGAACCCATTTTGATCTTATCTTGGTGTATGGTGTTAAGTGTGGGTCAATGCCTAGTTTCTGCCATACTAATTCCCAATTTTCCCAGCAATTTTTTGTCAAATAATGTATTCTTATCTCCAAAACTGGGGTCTTTGGGTTTGTCAAACATTAGATTATTAAAGTTATTGGCTGTTTTGTCCTTTGAACCTAACCTATTCCACTGATCAACTAGTCTATTTCTTAGCCAATACCAGATGGTTTTAGTAACCGCTGCTTTATAATATAATTTTAGATCTGGCACAGCTAGGCCACCTTCATTTGATTTTTTTTTCATTAATTCCCTTGAAATTCTTGACCTTTTGTTTTTCCATATGAACTTTGCTGTCATTTTTTTCTAGGTCATCAAAATAGTTTTTGGGGAGTCTGATTGGTATAGCACTAAATAAATAGATTAGTTTAGGTAGTATTGTCATTTTTATTATATTTGCTCGCCCTATCCAAGAGCAGTTAATATTTTTCCAGTTAGTTAGATCAGACTTAATTTGTGTGGAAAGTGTTTTGTAGTTTTGCTCATAAAGTTTCTGATTTTCCCTTGGCAGATAGATTCCTAAATATTTTATACAATCCGTAGTTACTTTAAATGGAATTTCTCTTTGTAACTCTGTTAGGTTTTGTTAGTTATATATAAGAATGCTGATGACTTATGTGGATTTATTTTGTATCCTGTAACTTTGCTGAAGGTGTGGATTATTTCTAATAACTTTTTAGTAGAGTCTCTGGGGTTCTCTAAGTATACCAACTCTTATTGTCAAAGCTAGCATTTCTAATACAATATTAAATATTAATGGTGATAGTGGGCAACCTTGTTTCACTCCTGATCTTATCTTCAAACTTTATTTCATAAGGGTATGGATAGAGAGTTCAAATTTGGAAGAAATTGAAAAAAAAAGTAGCATGTGAGTCCATACTAAATTAATTAGTTAATTCAGCAAAAACATGTTAATTACCTTAAGTATGTAGGATATTGAGTTCAGTGCCAGGGGATATTCAAAATTTAGATGATTCTTATTTCTTACTCTTGCACAGTTTATGGTCTATGGGAGCAAAGACACACACACACATGTATACAACTATGAAGTAAATTGTACAATAAGTATATGAGAGCTACAAAAGAAATCACCATATGAGATCTGAAGGGTAAATGCTGTTACCAACTAGTGGGCTCAGATAAGACTATATTTGAGAGCTACTATAATAAAGACATATGGAATAATAATTTTTAAATCACCTCATTCTTAAAAGTTTGGAGAACTATTTCCCATGACTAAATTATTTGCATATTTCTTACTTTTTTTTTTTTTACTCGTGTTCACAATTCCTAAACAAGACTATGCATGGTCTCTATTGCATTCCCTATGAAGGGATTCTATACCCCCCTCTATAATCCCTTTTGAAATCCCCCCCTTTTGCTAATGCCCAGCTCATGTGCCACTTCCTTCAAGAAATGTCCCTGCTTCCTCCACCTTGAAATATGACTAAAAGTGATATTTTACTTTCTAACTTTTCTTGCCTTTTTGTTCAAAATTCAAAATACTATTAAAATGATAGTTGAATATCTAGAAAGTGAAGTAGGAATTATAAATAGCCATTATGTCTTCATAAAGAACAAATTATGACATTTAGCCACATTTCCTGTGTAGATAAGGTTTCTGAAGTAGGAATACAATGGCAATGCTGTGAAATGTTTACCTAGATTTTAGTGATTTTTTTGATCAAATATCTTATCATATTTTTATGGAAAATAATTGTAGACGATGATAATATTAGATTTGTAACTGGTTGGATATATGAAATCAAAGAATAATTATTAATGTTTCATCATCAACTTAGAAGGGTGTCTTCCATAAGTAGTCCATTAATTTGTGTTTTGTCCTATGCTGTTTAATGATTTTTATCAGTTATTTTGATAAAGCCATCATAGGAATGCCTATCATATTTATAGATGACACAAAATTGGAAAGATTATCTTAGATGCTAGATGGCAATGAAGATAGATTAGAGAATTGGAAAGAGTATAACAAGGCTAAATCTAAAGGAATCAATGTAAAGTCTTACATTTGGGTACAAAAATAAATCAACTTCATAAATCAGAAGAGTCATGTTCATATAACAGTTTTCCCAGAAAAGATCTAAGGGCATTACTGTATTGTAAACTTACAATTAATCAGTAACATGAGATGTCAAGTGATAAAAAAAGCTAATGTCATCTCGGACTGAACTAAAAGTAGTGTGGCTTCCAGGAATAAGTAGATGAGGATGAAAATTTATGTGAACTAACTTAAAAAAGACATTGATAAGTTAAAGATTATCCAGAGGAAGGCAATCAGAATAGTGAAAGACTGAATATATGTCAAATGAGAGTATCACTTGAAGGAACTGAGGATACTTAGTCTGTAGAAGAAAAGATATAGTAGAGATATGATAGTATTTTTCCATATAATTGAAGGGCTGACACCAGAGGAAAGGATTAGGTATGGTTTATGTGGCTCCACAGGGAAAAGCCACATCAGTTAAAACTTTCCAAGCATTAAACCTGTACATAAATGAAAATGTTTGCACTGAGAATTCGTGGTAGTAATGGTGGGTTTTTTCCTTCTTGGTGGATTATGTGATAGTAGGTTCCTTTCAGGTTAGGCAAGTTTGTCCCTGAGGTTTCATTCATCTCTCAAAGATTCTAATTCTGTGATTGTACATGATTGTAAGCTGTCTCATTTAAATCTCTAATAGAAGTAATGTGATTTTGTTGTTTAAAAAAAAATTAGAGTCAGGAAGGTCTAATATTAGATCCCACTTTTGACAAATATTAGATGTCTGACTTGTAAATTGTTTAATCTGTCATTGGTCCAAGCAACTGCTAAGATTCCAAGCTGTAAATATTGTGCTGTTGTATCTTCATACATAAATTGAGAATCTACCTACCAAGACACCAAAAAGTAATTCTGTGAATAGAAGTATAAAACACAATTTGTGGAAATAACTATTTAAATAAGTGGAAAAATATTCATTTTTCATAGGCACTAAGTAAAAACAAAATAACAGAAATTGCTGGAAAACTGCAAAATCTGGCACAAAATGAATATATATCAACATTTTACGATGCACATTGAGATAAATTTCAAAAGGATATTTGACTTAGACATAAACTGTGTTACTCTAAACAAATGAGGGGAGAAAGGAAAATTATCTTTCAGATTCAAGGATGGGGAAGTGTTCATGTAGATAGAGAGGATTACAGAAGATAAAAGAAACAATTTTTATTACACAAAACTTAACTTTTCACACAAACAAAACCAATGTAGCCAACATTAGAAGGAAATCAGATAACAAGGACAGATATTTTCAGTATTTCCTTGATATGGATCTCACTTCTAAGATCTATAAAGAACTGCTTTATATGGATAATAATAGGAATCATTTTCTAGCTTATTGAGTCAAATGATATGAACTGATAATTTTCTAAGAAATAAATACAAGTTTTCAATAGTCATATCAATAATGTTCCAAATCAACTATAAACAAGTAAAACAAATGCTAATCAAGACAAAATTTTAGTTCTATCCCATACCTATTAGATTGGTAAAAATGACAATTGGAGATTGCTGTGTGAAAACAGGTGTATTAATTAAGCTGTGAATAGATCCATTGTGTCCACAAGCCTACTGAACTGGGCACAGCCACTTTTCACAAAAAATCCTTTCTCTCACTCCTTAAACTAATCTCTTCCCTCCCTAATTGTCTTATATTTACTTTGCATTTCTTCATTATATATTTATTCTGTGGCAGCCTTGTGCTGTTTCTCCATATGTAGCATGGTGGTGTTATTCTGCAGTTTGAAGGAAGGCAGAATGGGCATCTCTCTCCTTTTCTCCCTTAACCTCTCTCCAAAAGGAGACTTTAATCCATAGCAATAAGGAAAGCATCATCTATCCTCTCCCTTGAAACTGGAAGCCAGAAGAAACCAAAGCAATTGTAGACTCCAAAGAGTTTTAAAAGCCCAAAGAAAACTGAAGAAACTAGGCACTCCTCTCACAAACTCTCATCAACTCTGTCCCGATCCTCCTGTAGTTGTGAGTGATTGATCTCTACCCATGAGACAGAAAGAGAAATAGAGGAAGACTGAGATAGAGATAGAGACATGGAGACAGACATAGACAGATAGACTCAGCAACAGAGAAAGATGGACAGAAAGACAGAGGGAGAGACAGACAGACACATAGAAAAGATAGAGTGTCATAGACAGATAAAGACAGAGAGGCACACAGAGAAAAGAGAAACACAGAGAGAGATTGAGAAACAGAGAGACAAAGAAAGAGTTAGACACAGAGAGAGGAACACAAAGACAGAGACTGAGACAGAGAAACAGAGAGAGACAGAGACAGATGCAGAGACAGAGTTAGAGACTGAGATAGAGACAGAGACAGGGAGAAATTCTCTTCTGAGACAATGTAAGGTGTAAGTCCTATAGAGGGTTATTTTGGTCTCTGTGCTTCTAATACTTAGCACAGAAATTAAAAGACTTAATAAATGATTTTTGAGAGATTGAGAGGGGGAAATTCCTGAGTAGAGCTATCCTCTTGGATGAAAAGAGGATCTTCAAAGCTGGAGCAGTATCAGGAAAGTAAAAATCACCAAGTTTATTAGACTATGTGGGCTGTATCAAAGTTGAGTTGTCTCAGAACAGAGTATTATTATCTATAAAATAGCCTACTTGGAATTATGATACATCAAAAAGATATACTCCTAGATCTTAAGGATTCTTCTATTGTCCAAAATTAGATGATAGAACAATCAGTGACTTTTGTAGTAGATATGGTCTCCTCTCCCGTTGATGCAAGTAGGTAATAAGGCAGAAATTGATTATACTGTTTGAATCTAAAGGAGCTGATATTATTATTATGCACACTAGGACAACTGGCTGATGAAAAAAGATTCATATGGGTGAAAAATAGTAAAGCATTCTCAAGGGTGCCTTGTCCAGTGTTCTCAGAGGTAATGTGTTGAGCTTTCGTTTTTTATTGTTTTTTTTTTCCCCCAGGTTCAATACATTGAAAAAAATAATCTTAAGTACATAATAACTGAAAATGAAAATAGTGATCACAGAACATAGGGAATACTAAGCATACTTAATATTTTGGACAAATGACCACAAAAATCCAATTTTTTTTCAAGGTCAGATGATTCATGCAGATGACTAAAGACGTGTTCTTAGAAAAAGAGATTCATTTATCATGATCCATTTTACAGAAAATGAAACCAGTGATTCAGTATGATTCTATTGGTTTTGAGAAAATAAGTTACTATGGGTGTAAGAATATATGTCAATTTAGACCACCTAGTTCAAATGCCATTTTGAAAACCATACATTTGTGTTCAAAATACTTTAAAGTCATGTCTCTAATTTTATTTAAGCACTGTACATATACATACAAATATACATGCACACATGCACACATATATATTCATACATACATATATCTACACATACATATATATTATTTTGCATGGTCAAATATTTGGCAGTTATCCTTATTGGACATTCTCTTGTAAAATAATAAATAATCTATAAATAAATATTACAAAAATAAACAAACATTCTAAAAATGGGGATAAACATGATTTGTGTATTGTTCCCTAACATTACCATGATTAATTCATACTGTTCAGACTGGATAAGCTTTTGAAGCACAGAAATGTATGTAAATCACAGAACAACCTCATCCAAGATGGATGCTTTCATTTGTCAACAGAGAGGGCAGATGGCAGTCTTATAGCTTCCCCACCACCCAAGGGAAGAAGATCCATTTGGAGCAAATTTGATATCAAGCATCCCTGGGAAGTGGGAGCATTTGTTAACATTTAGGTGGTGGCAAGGGCACATGCCCACTTTGAGAGGAATGTTTTGTCAAGCATTAGAGCAGAAAAAATATAGTATTTGAAGTAGAGGAATCTAGATATAAATCCTTGGTCTGGTATTATTATGCAAGTTTCACTGTAGCAAGCCATTTCCCTGATATGAACCTCAGTGATGAAAAGGATTATATTAAATGATTTTAAGACCTATTTTAATTCTAAATTCTATGATCTCATGAGATCCCAAATCTTAAAATGTTTTTTGAAATACCTTTCCTAGCTAGATTGTGGGAGGTTATACCTTGCTTTATTTGATTAATATTAGAAAAAAATCAATTGATATTATATGTTTTCTCCTCTTTTAATTTGAATGTCTTATAAAGTAATACATGCTATAGTTCATTAGGTTTTCATTGATTGGGATCTTATTAGCTTCCAGAGTCTGTTCTATTGTTCTGCTGGGATGATTTCACCAGTTGTTACCCAGTGCATTGCATAATTACTAAATTACAGTCCAGAGAATGGACATCACCATATGTGGATAATTTGCACTTTGACAGAAGGAGATTTCTTCCTCTGATCCTAATGAGAATTTCAGTCACCTCCAAAAATCCTTTTTCATTTTTTTTCAATTATTTAATCTCAAAAGTGTTCTTTTTAAAATCTCCAGTTTATACAAATAGGAACTGTGAATAGTAACCTAATATTAATATAATGATTTAAATGTCCAATTAGTATGCCCGAGTCCACTCTTATTGCAGCAGTGATAATTGTTCTTCCATCTGCAAAGGTGCTTAATCTCATACTAACATGTAATTTTATAAATGAAAGAGGGGGGAGCCAAGATGGTGGAGAGTAGACAGATCTTTGTCTGATGTCTTCCTGGCTTCCCTCAGATCAATACCAGCTCAGCCTCTGACTGGGTTTTAGAGTGGCAGAAACCCAAAATATTTGGAGTGTAACAAATTTCTGGCATAAGATATTTTGGAAGAACTTCAGGAAAAATCTGTGTCAATTGGGCATGGGAGGAAGGAGGAGCAAGTAAATGCAGTGTGGGAACCCAGGGCAGAGTGGCCTCTCTGGGCTAGGGTAATCTACTAGGAGGTCCTTAATCAGAATAAGCAGCATTGGCTACTTTGTCCTGGTTCAAATGTCAATGGATCAGCAGATTAGCTATGAAACCTTCAAGGTAACTACAGAAGGCAAACAGTAAAGTCCTTGACTCCAGCATAATGGAAATTGGCCATGCAAACTCAGCACCTGAAGGAAGCCAGCAGCACTAGTCCCAAGGCAGTGTGGAGCCACTGTGGCCTGTAGAGGAAGCCTGGAACAATCTTCTCTTTGCTCTAAAAGTAGATCTTAATTTTTTTAAATGTGCAAAATATAAAAAGAGATCTGACCTTAGATAGCTTTTAGGCAGACAGGGAAGAATAGACCTTGAATCTTGAGGATACTAAAGGCAAAACATTTAATATAAACCCTCAAAGGGTAATGTGAGTTGATCTCCATCTCACAATGACTTTTTTGGAAGAATTCAAAAAGGATCTTAAAAGAGAGTTAGAAGAAAAATGGAGAAAGAAAATGACAGCTTTGCAGGAGAGTTCGGGAAAGTTATATGAAGAAAACATTTTTTTAAATAAATATAAATTTTAAAAAATTAAAAAATTAAGAATTTAAAAAATTGGTGACATGGAAAAAGAAAACAACTCCTTGAAAAACATTATTTGTGGAAAAGGAAAATAAAATCCAATGAACAAAACAACTCATTTAAAAATTCAATTGGCAAAATATAAAATGAGATAAAAAAGCTAACTGAAGAAAATAATTCACTAAAAATTAGAATTAAATAAATGGAAATAAATAAGTTAATGAGACATCAAGAATCAGTCACACAAAACCAAAAAGAAATAAGAAAAATAGAAGAAAATGTAAAATACCTCATTGAAAAAACAACTGATGTAAAAAATAGATCCAGGAGAGACAATCTAAGAATTATTGAAACCACTGAAACCACAATGGAAAAAAAAAAGCTTACACAACATAGTTCAAGAAATTATCAATGAAAATTGCCCTCATGTCTTAGAATTAGAGGGTAAAATAGACACTAAAAGAATCCACTGATCATCAGTTGAAAGAGATCCCAAAATGAAAATTCCAAGGACTGTCATTGCTAAATTTCAGAATTATCAGATTGTGATGATCTTCTTCTTTTAAAATAAGTAGAATAGTTCTCTCTGGGGGAGAGGGTAGGTTTCTTGGGGAAGGTTTTTCTTGGAGGCAGCCTTAGTATCAGTTCAGCTCAATAATTATCCCAAATGCAGCCAGCTGGTAAAAATACAAACATTTATTTTCTCCTTCCAAAGTAGCCTGGTTAGTTGAAGCCTCTCTCTCTGCTTGATTCCAAGAGCTCTCTCCGAATGTCTCCAAATCCAAAGGTTTTTATCCTTCAGCCTCTGCCTCTGCTTTCTTCAGCCTCCAGAGCCAGCACCAAGTTGAATCTGTCTTGCCTCTGAGAGAGCCTTCTCAATCTTCACCGAGCTCTTGACTCGTAGCTTCTTCCTCTGAAAACTCTTCTTCTGCCACCAGCCAGCCAAGTGGAAAATATTCCTTGGAATGAAACACTTTTCACTGGCTTATATATGACTCTTCTGAGAGAATGGGATTATGGGTTTTCTCCCATCGTGCTCTCTGGCCCTAAGAGCTTCAAGGGAGGTGTGAATTCAGATATCTCATACTAAACCCAGAAATTTCCCAAACGTGTGAACTCCAATGAGTAAAGGTGTAAACACAAGCATTGTATCAATTAGTTCTACTTAGTACCGTATTTTGGGTTTTGGCCCAAAACATCTTCTTGTAAGATCAGATCAATAATCTATCAATTCTAATGAGTTAAAAGTTTGTAAAGATTACAACATCAGATCAAAGAAAAAATGCTGCAAACAGCCAGAAAAAAAAACAATTCAAATACTGAGGAACCACAATCAGGATTATCCATGACCTAGCAGCTTCCACTTTAAAGAATCAAAGGTCTTGGAGCATGATATACCAAAGAGCAAAAGAGCTTGGATTGAATCCAAGAATCAACCATCCAGCAAAATTAAGCATTATCTTTCAGGGGAAAAAATGTACATTCAATAAAAAAAGGGGTTTTCATTCATTTTTTGATGAAAAGATCAGAACTAAATAGAAAATTTGATCTTCAAATACAGAGCTCAAGAGAAGCACAAAAAGGTAAAAACCAAAAAAAAAAAAAAAATACTCTCTCTCTCTCTCTCTCTCCATATACATATATATGTTAAAATGTTTACAAACCTATGTGAGAAGATGATATATTTAACTCTTGAAAACTGTATCTTTGTTAATATATACTTAGAAGGTGTAAGTATAATTTGACATTACTGTGATGATATAAAAAAGAAACTAGGGGTGGAAAAGGGATTGTACTGGAAGAAGAGGAAAGGGAAGGTAAAATGGGGTAAATTGCATCAAATGAAGAAGCAAAAAAGGATCTAGTACAATTGAGGGGGAAAAGGGAGAGAGATGAGCATTGTGTGAACCTTAATTTCAGTGGATTTGGCTCATCAGACATATTTAGTTTGATAGAGAAACTTGTCTTACCCTATATGGAAGTAGGAAGGGAAACCGAAATAGAAAGGAGAAGACTAATAGAAAGGAGAACAGAGTAGAGAGGGAAAGGAATAAGAAAGGGGTAAGGGGCTATAAAAGGAACGTTGTTTGAGAGAGGTGGTGGTCAGAAGGAAAGCACTGGGGTAGAGGGAAAAGGGGAAAGGAAGGAGAAAAATATAACTTGGGGAAAATAAGATGGCAAGAAATACAGAATTAATCATTTTAACGATGAAAATAAATGGGATGAATTCTCCCATAAAATGGAAGCAGATAGAAGACTGTATTAAAAGCAAGAATCCTACAATTTGTTGTTTACAAGAAACATATTTAAAGCAGAGTAATACATATAGAATTAAGATAAAAGGCTGGAGCAGAATATGTTATGCTTCAGCTGAAGTAAAAAAAAAAAAAAAAAAAAAAAAAAAAAAAGCAAGGCTAGCAATCCTGATCTCAGATTAAGCAAAAGCAAAATTAGATTTTATTAAAAAAAAAAAGGAAAAAACTGCATTTTGCTTAAGGGTACCATAGATAATGAAGTAATATCAATACTAGATATATATGCACCAAATTTAGCAGCCACACAATAAAAGAGAAGAGAAGTTGGACATGAGGCAATGAAGTTAGACTTGTAATTAAGGATAATTTACCAAGCAAAAATGAATGTAACCCTAGAGAGGGAAAATGGTATTTTAACAAAATAGAGAGTTACTAAACATTTCTGATGAAAATCCTAAGCTTAGTAGAAAATTTGACTTAGAGGTAAAAAGAAGTGTATAAAGGTAAGATGCTAAACAAAGTTAACCTTTTTAAATTTTTATATGGAGATACATAAAGTTCTTCAAAACTTTATCATCACCAGATGTCAAAAAGACAGTCTAATTAGATAGAGGATCTGAGTAATCTGTGGTTCCCTTCAAGCTAAAAATAGCCATATGAAGATAATATTCTAATTACAGAAAAGCAAATTAAAACATCTCTGAAGTATGACTTCATGCCCTTCAGATTAGCTAAGACAAAAAAAATGGCAAATGCTAGCAGATTTGAGGCAGGGGAAGGTAAACTAGTGTACTAGTGGTAAAGCTGTGAATTAGTCTAACCCTTCTGGAAAACAACTTGGAACTATTCTTCAAAGCTATTAAAAAGGGTATACCCTTTGACTTAGCAATACTAGAAGCAATCTATACTCCCAAAGAGATCAAAAAAAGAAGAAAAGGACCCATGTGTGTGTATGCAAATGTACAAACACACATAATAAAATCAAACATGTGTATGTACAGGTTTATATATTATAGAAGAACACGCAGCTCTTTTGTGGCAGTAAAGAATTGAAAACTGAAGGGATACACATCATTTGGAAAATGATTGAAACAGTTTTGTTGCATGGATGTTATAGAACACTATTGTGCTATAAGAAATGATGAAGGGGATAGTTTCAGACAAATTTGAGATTTTTGTGAATTGATGCAAAGTAAAGTGAGAAGAACCAGGAGAATAACTATATAATTATAGTATATTTTAATGATAATCAACATTTAAAAATTTAGCAATTTCTCTTATGACAAATACTAACCACAGTTCCAAAGGATGCATAATTAAATAAATTATCCACCTCTAGATAGAAAGCTGAATAACATTGGAAATTTGTTTTATATAATCATGCGTATTTGTAATAAGTTTTAGTTTAGTTTAGTTTAGTTCTTGCTTTTTTAAGGCTGAGGGAGAGAAAGACTTCATAGTTATATAAAGGAAGTTGTACAGATATACTTGAGATGGCAGATTTGAGGTGTGTGTTCAGGGAAGACTATGACCTCTGGTGTAAGGGTTGCTAAGTCCTTTTTAGGGCTGATTTCTACTGTGCATACATTAACTTACCTTGGCAGTATACTTTCTAGGAATTCATAGATGATGAGATTGAGACATGCATTGCCAGAATTAGCTCAGTGTTTGGGAGGCTCTGAAAAAAGTATGGGAGAGAAGAGGTATTAGACTATTCATTAAACTGAAGGTGTCCAGAGCATTATACTAATCTCATAGTTGTATGCTGTGAAACCTAAACAGTATACCAGTGCCATGTCACAAAACTGAATTATTTCCATTTGAATTGTTTTAAGAAGGTTATTAAGATTATCTAGCAAAGTAAGGTATTAGACACTCAAATACTTTCTTGAGCTAAACTGCCAAGTATTCAAACTCTACTGCAAAAAAATTTCAAATCGTTTTGTACAATGAGTTGTACAAATTGAAAAAAAATTGCGTTGTACAAATATTAGAGACATCTTCACTCCAAATGTTTATATGAACTCTTTATTCCCAACCTGTTGTTGAGCCTTCCAAGCTCATACTGGTCTGATCAGGCACAGTCAGACATACTTTCACTTCATATGTCACATAGTAGTGTCATTTTGGTAGTCTTCAAGAATGAAGGAAACAGCCAATCTATCAACATAATATTCATTGATCAATAAAATTATAAACCATTACTGGAAGAAACTATATAATTTAATATTGAAGTATCTTTCCAAAAAAGTTCAAATAAAATCATAGGTGAAAAACCTAAATGAGACTATTAAAGAAAACAGATACTGGAATATCTAATATTTAAGGTTGTCTGAAACTTTTGTCATTTAAAAAAAATATCATTCCCCCTATTGTGAATCAGGCCTAACTTGAATCAGTCCAGTGCTTCAGACTTATGGTTC
Organism: Antechinus flavipes; assembly: GCF_016432865.1. Taxonomy (NCBI): domain Eukaryota; kingdom Metazoa; phylum Chordata; class Mammalia; order Dasyuromorphia; family Dasyuridae; genus Antechinus; species Antechinus flavipes. The sequence continues at coordinate 379,892,270 of NC_067399.1, forward strand.
AAAAAATGAGACTAATTGACCATATAATATCAAACAAAAACAAAGTTATTTAATGTGTATAGAAAAAATAATAAGAAAGGAAATAGTACTGGTTCAGGGTTGTTTCTATATAATTAATTGTCTTGACAAAAGGTTATATTAAGTCAAATGGGAGTATTGAAACTATTATTTTGAAGAGCACCAAGTTCCCTTAACAGGGATTTTTATAACTTCTGTGATCAGAAAGTATGTCAGTTTGCATATCTGTGTTCTAGACTTATTATCCTCCCTTACTTTTAGGGGAAAACTAGCCTTGGCTACATGGCAGAGATAATTGTAGATTCATGTTGTTTTAACTATATCCTTTCATGATGTACTCATTATGCCCTATCAGAGGGGTAATGGTAATGCAGAAAGAAGCCTTTTAAAATATAATTATAAGAATTTCAAATTTTCTAAGCAAACAAAGTGGATGCCCATCAATTGGAGAATGGCTGAATAAATTATGGTATATGAATTTAATGGAATATTATTGTTCTATAAGAAACGATCACCAGGATAAGTTCAGAAAGGCCTGGAGAGACTTACATGAACTGATGCTGAATGAAATGAGCAAAACCAGGAGATCATTGTACAGGAAAACAATAAGATTATACAATGATCAATTCTGATGGACTTGACTCTTTTTAACAATGAAGTGATCCAGGCCAGTTCCAATGGTCTTGTGATAGAGAAAGCCTAGATGGCCTAGACACTCAGAGAGAGGACTATGGGAACTGAGTGTAGATTACAGCTAGCATTTTCATGTTTTTGTTTTTGTTTACTTGAATTTTATTTTCTATCTCATTGTTTTTCCTTTTTGATCTGATTTTTCTTGTGCAGCGAGATAATTGTGGAAATATGTGTAGAAGAATAGCATATGTTTAACATATATTAGATTACTTACCATCTAGGGGAGAGAACGAGAAAGGGAGGGAGAAAAAAATTTGTAACAAGGTTTTACAGAGGTGAATGTTGAAAACTATCTATGTTAAAAAAAAAAAAAACTTTAAAATAGAAACAAAAACAAAACAAAACAAAAAAAAATTGCCTAGCACTGACAACTATCTTTACTCAAATATATAAAAAGCAGCCAAAGAAAAGAAATTTAAAAAAGCATAAATATAAGAATCTGTAAATAATTGTGCATATGGCCATTAACTTCTGATGTTTTCAAACTGTTACTTCTACCTTTAAGTGCATTCTTGTTGACTTTAGCATAATATTAACATTATTCTTGTTTTCATGACTATTTATGATCTTCCTTGCTATATATTTGTTACTGTTGTTTTAATCAACATTTTTGTGAAACATTATGCTTTCTTATCTCATTTTGAGAATCAGCCAAATTGACCTTGTCTCTTGTTTTTCAAACATAACATTGCATTTCTGTGTGTTTGCAATGGTTGTCCCCCAAGATGGAAATGCCTTCCTCTTGATTTTACAGTTTATCTCTTCTTTTAAAATGTAATTTAAGTTGCACCTTTGACATGCAGCCTCTCTTGGTCCTCTCAGTTCCTAGTAGCCTCCTTCTCAAACTACCTTGTATTTAGCTATTTTGTGTTTATTCTCTTTTTAATTTATTATGTGTACTTATATGCACCAACTCATTAGAATGTAAGCTCCATGCAAGGAGGAATTTGCCCAGAGTATGCCCAGAATAAACTACAGTGTCTGGAACAAAATAGGCACTTAATAGTTACTTCACCAATAGATTTAGGATTTATAGTTTCTTTTTTATTCTGTTTCCCACACTTCTGAAACATTTCATGTCTTTCTATATCTTTTAAAGTCTCTAAGTCCATCATTATTTATAATCAATATTCCATTGTTATTATATTCCACTATATTCACACACCATAACTTGTTCAGCTATTCTTCAATCAATGGATATATACTTAGTTTTAAGTTTTCAGGGCTTCTCCACCCCTACAATTGCATAGAGAGTAACAATTGTATACTAATAGACCTGTTTTCCCCCTCATTTTAAGAAATATCTTTGAGCACAATACCGATAGAGAAATGATTGAATCAAACATATGGCATTTTCTTATAAATCAACAGATATGTGTGTATATATGTATATGTGTACAATATATGAATTCCATTTTGTTTTATAGAAACATTAGAGCAAACCAAAGCTCAATCAATATAATAGTTATGATTGTTGACACAACCATGTCTCCATTGAAATTTATTTCTTCTTTTATTTTTACCATTGTGATAGATGTTGACAAAAATCATAATGTTGTTTTGATTCGTGTTTTGAACATTTTTATGGCATTGTTATTAATTTTTTGTTAATTTAATTTTCTTTTTTGAGAATTGCCTGGACATATCTAATTAGGACTTTTCTACTGGAGAAAAATTCTTACTCTCACACAGGTACCAATTCATCATCTATTTTGTACTCCAAACTTTGATCAGATGGGTTTGACAAATTATTTTTGTAAGGCATATATTTTTCTTATTTTAATTATAATACATTTTGATTAATTGAAGTTTATTATATATTCAAATTAATCTATTTTATTCCTTGTTATTTTCTCAAAATCACAACTTCTGAATAATCAATTTCTCATTCACAGTTGTGAATGTTGCAGCAATCACTTGTTCTCTAGTAATTGTTTTATTTTTTTAAGGTTTATTTTATATTGCAATTTTGAGAATTATGACCATGCATAAATGGTAAGACAAAAGTGCATGTGGAACTGAGTTGCTCTCAGTTATGTGCATTTTAAAGTTTATATTAAATTTAGCCTGTTAGTAGTAAAAAACTGTCCTATTAATTCCCATTTTAAATTTTTCTTTTTGTTTAACAACAGCTTTTTATTTGCAAGATACATGCAATAATAGTTTTCAACATTAATCCTTGTACAACCTTGTGTTCCAATTTTTTTCTCTCTCTCTTCTCCCCACCCCTCCCTTCTAACATATGTTAAATATGTGCAGTTACTCTATACATATTTCCACATTTATCATAGTGCACAATAAAAATCAGATCAAAAAAATGAGAAAGAAAACAAAGCAAGCAAGTTTGGTCTGATTTTGAATTATTTTTTTTATTCTGTATATGTAAAAATATTTCATTGATTCTTTTTTTATTATACATTATTCTTTATTCTCCTCCTCCTTTTCTTCATCTTTTTTTCTTCCATTTCTAATGCTATCCAAATGCATTCTTCCCTAGCCCGACAAATCCAATGCATTAGACAGTCCTGAATATGTATGTTTTATTTAGCACCTCTAGGCCTTTATCTTTCTGTCACAAGATGGATGACCAGTTTTGTGAAATCATGATATCTTATTTCATGGATCAAATATCTTAAATCTTTCAAAGTTGTTTTCTTTATATTTTTGTGGTCATCTTATATATTTGTCTCCTAGTTACACTCATTGTACTCTGCATCATTCCATATAAGTTTTACCACATTTGTCCAATTATTAATTTCATGTGATGTTTTACTCATATAAAGAGTTTTACTTAATTTTCAATTGTTGAGTATCCATTTTATTTCTGAAAATACTGCTATAAATTTTTTATGCAACAGTTTCCTTTCCTTCTTTTTTTAAACCTCATTGTGATAGCAATAGTAGTATCACTTGGAGTGTGTATTTAGCTATAGATCTAGTTTGTCTTTCAGAATAATTCATCCAGTTCATTGCATTATTAATATTGCCCATGTCCTTTCACAGTCCTTCCAAAAATTGTCATTTTCATTTTTTGTTATAATTTCCAGTTAATCCAGAATTTCAGAGTTGTTTTAATTTATGCTTCTCTTATTATTAGGGAGGGATTTGGAACACTTTAATTGGTTGTTAACCTACTTTTTTTGTTAAAAGCTTTCTATTCCTATACTTTGATCAGTTTAATTAAAGAATAGCTTCTAATCTTATATATTGGTGTTAAATTCATATATACATACATATATATATATATATATGTGTGTGTGTGTGTGTGTGTGTTTGTGTATGTGTACATACACCTATACCCCTCTACATACAAATAATTACTTCCCTTCCCATTCCAATTGTGTTGATGTTGTGTGCAAAAGAGTTTATATTTTATATGATTGAATTTATTTATGTTACCAATCATTAAACAAACATTTATTCAATAATCACTATGTACTGGGCAATATACTGGGAGCTAGGCATAAAAAGGCAAAAAATAGAACAGTTCCTGCCCTTGAAGAACTTATATTCTCTAAGGAGAGATAACATGAAATGAAAAAAAAAATCAATATAACATAGACAAGAACTATAAGGTAGTTTTTTTTAGAGGCGGGGAGGATTATAGGTAGCTAGGGTTAGGGAAATAAATTTTAGAAAAAAAGTTTCAATTAGTCAACAAACATTTATAAAGCAACTATTCTGTACCACACACTCTGCTAAGGGCTAAAGACAACAAAATAAAACCAAAACAAATTTTTGCAAAGTTGTAGGATACATGATAAAGCCTTCCCCCCCCCCAAAAAAAAATCAGCATTTCTTTATATGACCAACAAAATCCAACAGTAAGAGATAGAGAAATTCCACTTAAAATAACTGTAAACAATATAAAATAATTGGGAGTCCATCTGCCAAAGCAAATATATGAACACAAGTACAAGTACTTTTCACACAAATAAAGTAAGATCTCAACTACTGGGAAAAAATACTAATTGCTCAAGGTTAGGCTATGCCAATATAATAAAAATAACAATTCTGCCTAAACTAATATACTTATTTAGTACCTTAGCAATCAAACTACCAAAGAACTATTTGATAGAGCTACAAAAAATTAACAAATTTCATCTGGAAAAACAAAAGATTAAGAATATCAAGGAAATTAGTGAAAATAAAATACAAAAGATGATAGCCCTGTGTTGTATCCAGGCTAGGTCTCTGGAGAATCTCTGTACCAGTCTGAGTCCTTGGTCTTAGAAGAGGGGTGATGAGGCAAGACTCTAGTGGATGGTTAAAATATGAAGTCTGTTTATTCCAAATTCTCTCACTCTTATATACTCTAATTCCTTACATAACCAAAGCAACACTGCACATGTACTAACTATACACTGTGCATGTGGAACCACATAAAAAACTTGCTATTGTATGTAGATTGCCACCTGCTATCACTTTTCCACTTAGTATCACTCTGCTTCAATCACAGCACAGTTTGGGCTGAAGCGTCTTATACCTCACCCAGAATTCCCCCACTGTTTTTGTCCCTCCACACTCTAGCAATACCAAATCTCAAACTATATTTTAAAGTAGTAATTATCAAAACTATCTGGTACTGCCTAAGGAACAGAGTATAGCAATAGAATAGACAGCCCATATGACATAGTAGGCAAGGAAAAAAGTAATTTTGTGTTTGATAAATACAAAGACAAGAGCTTTGGGGATAAGAATTCACTATTTGACAAAAACTGCTAAAAAACAAACAAACAAAAAAAAAACAGGAAAACAATAGGATACACAGTAGGTACAGACCAACATTTCATACTATATATCAAAATAAAATTAAAATGAATCCATGATTTAGACATAAAGTATGATACCATACATAAATTAGAATTACAAGGAACAATCTTCCTGTAAGACCTATGGGAAAGAGAGAAGAGTCACAATCAAACAAGAGATAGAGAACATTACAAAATGCTAAATAGATAATTTTGATTATATTAAATTAAGAAGCTTTTGTATAAACAAGTTCTTAGAGAACTAAGTTAAATTTATAAGAATACAAGCCATTCCCCAATTGATACATGATCAAATGATAAGAACAGAAGGTTTTCAGATGAAGAAATTAAAGTTACATATAGACATATGAACAAGTGCTCTAAATCACTTTAGAGAGATGCAAATTAAAACAGCTCAGAAATATCACCTCACATCTACTAACTAACTAATATGATAAAAAAGGAAAGTTATAAAGTTAGAGAGGATGTAGGAAAATTGAAACACTAATTTACTGTTGGTAGAGTTTTGAACTGATCCAACCATTTTGGAGAGAAATTTGGAACTATACCCAAAAGGCACCTTTGATCCAATAATATCATTACTAGGTGTGTATTCCAAAGAGATAATAAAAATGAAGAAAGGACTTATAGGTGCAAAAATATTTATAGCAGGACTTTTTGTGGTGGCAAAATATTGAAAATTGAATTGAATTGGAAATAGAATTCCCATCAATTGGGAAATGACTAATTTGTGGTATATGAATGTAATTAAGTTCTACTATGCAGTAAGAAATTGATACATGCTGTCTGTTTGACATAAGCAAATCATTTAATTTCTATACACAAGGAATGAAGTTTCTAGTAGGGAATTATCCAGTAAAATAATGTTTTAAAATGTATATGACTTGCAAATCTATATATCTGATTCTTGTTTTCTGAGCTCCATTTGCACATCTCTAAATGCTGATAGGCTGTTTCCTATTGGATGGTTATAGGCATCCCAAATTCAACATATCCCAAACTTTAACCCATTTTTTCATACAACTCTTCCCTTTTGAAATTCCTTATTTCTATCAAAGACAGAACCATCTTCCCAAATATTCAGGTTCATGATTTAATTTTTTCATTAACTACTCATTTTCTCTTACTCTACATATTCAACAAATTGCTAAATATTGCTGTTTCAGCCTCCACAAAATCTCTCATATTACTCCCTTTTCTTAGTTGCACCACCACCAAGTAGATTAAAGTCCTTATCGCTTCATGCCTGGACTATTATAATAGACTCCTAATTCATCTTCTTGTTTTTTTCTTTCCTTTTATAATCCATCCTCTACCTAGATATCAAAATAATTTCTCTGCAAAGTATGTCTGACCATAGTACTTTCCTATTCAATAAAATCCATTGTATCACTTTTGCCTCTAGAATCAAATATAAACAGCAGTTTTTAACTTTTAAAGTCCTTCATATTCTGAAACCTATCAAACACAAGTCTTCTTGATGTCCCTCACACATGACTTTCTATCTTCCATTACTGCATCTTTGCACTCAATGTCCTCCTTGCCTGGGATGTGCTCTACCATTCCATTATCCCCTCAATTATGAAAATGATTTTTATTTTCCTAAAGTATAGGGCTGACTATGTCAGTTCCCTGATCAATAAATTCCAGTGGATCCCTACCAACAAGATCATAGATCACTATTTAACATTCATCTTCTGAACTCTCCCTACTTTTCCAGCTTTTTTTCACGCTTAATATCTACCTCTATTACTAGATTCTTTGTAATTGATTTTATACTACATTCTTTTTTTATTGTTGTTGTAGTAAGTTTATTTATTTTTAATATACATTGCTTTATGAATCATGTTGGAAAAGAAAAGTCAGAGCAAAAGGGAAAAATCAAGGGAGAGATTAAAAAAAAAGTCAGAAAAAAGTGCGTGTTGATTTACATTCAGTCTTCTTAATTCTTCTTCTGAATGAATTTGGCATTTTCTGTCCAAAGTCTTTTAGGATTACTGTGAATCACTGGACCACTGAGAATAGCCGAACCTTTCATAGATGATCGTTGGACATTCTTGCTGTTATTGTGCACAATCCTGATTCTGCTGTTTTCATTCAGCATCAGTTCATGTAACTCTTTCCAGATCTTTCTATAATTAGCTTATTCATAATTTTTTATACAACAATAATATTCCATTACCTTCATGTATCACAACTTGTTCAGCCATTCCCCAGTTGATAGGTATCCACTTATTTTCCAATTCTTTACTATCACAAAAAGAGCTGCTACAAACATTTTTGTACATGTGGGGATTTTTAAATACATTTCATCAAAACTTTGCAAAAAGCCAGTTTATTGAGTAGTAAGGTCAGGAACCACATTGCAGAAAGCTGAGAAATGAGAGGACAGGAATTTGAAGTGATGAATGTAGATGACTCTCGGGAGTTTAATGAAAGGCAGTAGAGATATGGTATAAGAATTCGAGAGGAGGATGCTTAGAGTATAGTGATGGATTTTTTTTAACACAAAGGAAACTTAGGATTATTTATAGTCATCAAGGAAAGAAGCAAAGAAATATTATATGGGGAAGTAATTGTGAATGTAAAATTCTGAAGAAGACTGTGGAATGGACTGAGGTTGAGGGTACCTCGGAAGTTTTGACTTTAGTGACGTAAAATAGAATTTCTTTGTCAGATACTGGAATAAACGAGGAGACAATAAAAATAAAGTCAAGGAGAAGATAGGGAAGGAAAGGAGGTGGGGTGTTATGGAAAATTGTGATGTAAAAGATCAGGATTAAGATAGTCTACACCATTTCCCTCTAAACCACTATATCATTTTCCCAACAACTGCTAAATTAGAAATATATTACCAATAATTCTTGATCCTAAGTTTATCCAATAGCAAACATGTATTTCACTACAGCTTCACTTATTTCACTGTTCTATTTTTCTATGACTTTAGCTTTGATAATTATTGTGCTACAATAATTACAACTTGATGCCAAAGTTTGCAAATTTCCTTTCTACCTTGATTTTTTTTTCTCCACATTTTCCCATTGTATTATTTCATTTAAATTTTGTTAATTCTATAGAATGTTTCACTGATATTTTAAAAATTATGACATTTGATTTGTAAAAGAATTTAGGAAATTTTTATAACTTTATTCTATTGACCTACTCTAGGTAAAATTGAATGCCATTTTTATTGAATGTATTTTTTAATTATTTTATTATTTTGCAAATATTTTTATGGTTTGTAGAAGCATAAATTTAGAGCTGGAAGAACTGATAATAACAGATAGCATTTTTATGGTGGTTTAAAGTATGTAAGGTTTTTTTATATGTATTGAATCATGTGACTACCACATCTCTATGAGGTGGGTGCTGTTATTGTCTAGATTATGCAAATGAAATAACTGAAACACTGAGACATTATGACTTTTTCAGTGTCATATAGCCAACAAACTCTGAGTTAGGATTTGAATCCAAGTCATCATGACTCTAAATTTTACGCCAGATAAAATGTATCACAAGCAATTGTGGTCTAGATCAAATTTCTTATTTTAAAAATGAGAAAACTGAGGCCAAGAAAGACATGTGTTAAGCACTGGAGATAAAACGAAAAGCAAAAATCAGTCCCTGCTCTCAGGTCATTTGTTCAAATGGGCAGATACCATGAAAACTATGTACAAACTAATTGTATATGAGATAATTAGCAGATAATCTTAAAGGGAAGGCATTAGCAAAAGATTTGAATGTGCCTTAGTGGGTTTATTGTCCAAATATTACATGTATTTTGAATGGAAATTTTCTTCTAACAATTTCTTCTGGGATTCTGTTAGTACTTTTAAAGAAATGGGGGGAAAATTATTTATTTCTTAATCTTTCTATTTGAGTAAAACTGAATTTTCAAACTCAACCATTAAATCTTCTGCTGCTAGGAATAATTTGGTCTCCATTTTGTTGATAATTGTAGATTTAATTTCTTTTAACTTATTATTATATCACATACTTCAAGACATAATGATAATGGGCAATAATAGGACATCCTTGCCTTACCCATAGTATATATTAAAAAGTTTAAAGTGTTTCTCCATTAAAAGTTTCCAACTCTTGGTGTTATTTGCATATCGTAGGCCATATTCATAAAGATACCTTTTATAACTGTGCTTTTTAGGATTTAAAAATGAATGAATATATTTTCAAAGAATTTTTTCTGTGTCTACTATTAAAATCTTATATGTGTATGTAAATATACATATTATTTATATAAAAATATATAAATGTTTTTTACACATTCACATACATATAATAAATTATTCATCTTTGGCAAGTCACTTTACATTCCAAGTTCCTGTTTTTTCATCTCCAAAATGAGGGATTTGAATAAGAAAGACTTCTTCATCTTGTCAACTCTAAATATATAGTCCTCTCCAACTTAACATCCTGCAAGTTTATTACCATTGCTTTCTTAAAACTCTAGAAAACATTTGTAAGTAAACATATTCTAGAAAGGGGAAAAAAGGAAGGATAGAAGAAAATGCAAATGCAGACTTTCAAATGTAAATTCTTTCAAACTAACATCTTTTTAGAAAAGTAAATTTATGTTCTGTTGATTGGCTTTTTGGCATTTGGCAAGATTGTAAATAGAATCTCTGTTAGACATGACCAGGGGGAAAATGTAAAATAAATAAAATATTAACCTAATTAAAGTGTACCTTTTTTAGCTTTGTGAACTTAGTGAAGTTTGCATAGAAGTGTAAAAGAACTACCAAAATATCTTCTCCCATACTAGGGGATTTTTCACCCATGTATTTCAGCAAGTAATCATACCACTCCATTGGTTTCACATCTGTTGTCCAAAGCTGCTATTACCTTCAGTTCGTTTTTTTCACCTGACAAAGAAGTCACCTGTTCTTAATGATTCTCCTAGTCTATGCTTCTTACTATTAACACTCTAATATAATCCCTTATTATCATTATTTGCACATGTTTTTTTTTCTGCTTTTCTATCTCCCATCTTTCATCCATACTTCTAACCATAAGCATACACTTTTTTTATTCATAGATTTGTTAATGTTAATTGTCTAAAATATCTAAAAGTGTCCCTATTATCTGAGTAAAGCATTTGAAGACCCCCATAATCTCACTTGATGCTACCTACTCAGAAATACCTCTTTTGACTCATTTCATCTCTGCACCTGCTAAATTTGACTATTTACTATTTCCATATATTCTTTAATCTCTGAGAGGCATATTAACTGTCAAGAATTCTCTCTCAGAGGATGTGGAAAAACTGGGACATTAATACATTGTTGATGGAATTATGAATTGATTTAACTGTTCTGGAGAGCAATTTGGAACTATGCCCAAAGGACCATGCCCTTTGATCCAGCACTATCTCTACTGGACTTATATCCCAAAGAGATTCTAAAGGAAGGAAAAGAACCCACATATGCAAAAACTGGAAACTGAGTGGATGCTCATCAGTTAGAGAATGGCTGAATAAGTTATGATATATGAATGTTATGGAATGTTATTTCTTAATGATCAGCAAGATGATTTCAGAAAGGCCTGGAGAAATTACATGAACTGATATTAAGTGAAGTAAGTAGAACCAAGAGAACATTGTACAGAGTAATAGCAAGGTTATACTATAATGAATTGTAATGGATGTGACTCTTTTCAACATTGAGGTGATTCAGGACAGTTTCAATAGACTGGTGATGGAGAGAGTAACCTGTACCCAGAGAAAAGATTGAGGGGAGAAGGCTGAGTATGGATCAAAATATAGTATTTTTAATTTTTTTGGTTGGTTATTTGTACTTTGTTTTCTTTCTCATTTTTTTTTTCCTTTTTGACCTGATTTTTTCTTGCACAGCATAATAATTGAGGAAATATGTATGGAAGAATTATACATGTTTAATATATATTGAATTACTTGTCCAAGGGAATGGAGAGGAGAGGGGAGAAAAAATTTGGAATACATGGTTTTATAAGGGTGAATGTTGAAAACTAATCATATGTTTTGAAAATAAAAAGCTTTATTTAAAAAAAAAATTAGATCTTATTGCTTCTATTATATTGTTTCTATAAATCCCAGAATCTGAAGCCCAATTTAATGTCACCTATTGCAAAACATTTCATTCCTCCTAGGCAGTAATTCACTTCCATATCGCAAATAGTTGTTCATTCTTCATTTTTATAAAACCGACTTTGTAGGTGATATCCTGCTAGTGTATGAATTGAATTGAAGTGATACCAAGTTGCAGTCATCAGTCTTAGTCATCAAAGTCGAGTGGCAAAACAAAAGTTAAGATAACTAGTGATGGCCCATTATGCAATAAAGGACCCTAGCATATTTGATATTTCACCAAGGTCTAACTACTCACCCTACAATGCCTACTTCAGCCACTTTTGTGGTCATTGAAATAAATTTCTCTCATCGCCCCATCCACGGCAGAAAGTCTTCACATGCTTGAAGTAGACACCCCTTTAACTTATTGAGAGTTTAAGGTCTCTCAATTCCACTCCAAAAAAAAATCAATTTTTAGCCCAGCAAAACTTTTTTTTTTTAATTGGAGTGTGACCATTTATACATACTACAGCTTCTGGGAGCCCCAGATGAGAACTGGGTGAAAGGTACAAGCCTTCAATCAGAGGTGTGAGTCTTACCTGAATCTCCTATATAGCTCTCTCAATAACACTTTGTAATTAGGTGGTAGAGAGGACAGAGGATTAAACTTGGAATCAAGAACAGTAATTTTAAATCCTATCACAGACACTTAGTATCTGTGTGGACACTGGGCAAGTCATTTTCTCTTGGTATGTTTCTTAATTTGTAAAATTGGGATAGTAATTGTATATACTTGATGGGGGTTATTGTGAAAGTCCTATGAGATAACCTTACATAAGTAAAGTGCTTTGCAAATCTTAGCATTATCTAATGCTATATGATTACTATTTTTCCAATCCTTTTATGTAAGCAGTAAAGGTATTCTTTTGTACTGTGGTTTATATATATTTTTAATCTTTATTAAAGTTATCTACTGAAAACCATGAAGTTCATACTTTGACAACCCTTACAAAGGTAGATGGGTCCAGGGACAAATCCATCATCAGCTCATCATCAGAATTTTGGCTGTCTTGTGGAGTAAAAAATGCATTAGTCCTGGCAAAACATGAAGAGTATCGAATGAGACACAAAACATCATCTGCAATAATAGAGTACTCACCATACTGAAAACATGAATCTATGAAGCACTGATTATTAGTTTTTATATGTCAAATTTTCCCATTTGACTTTAATTTTCATGAGCATTGTAATAATACTTTATCTAAAATTCATATCTCCTGTAGCAGAGTTTTCTGTAAACAAGTTAACATTCAATATATTTTTCTTGAAACAAATTGAATTTCGACTATTTTAGTGCCACAATCAAGCTTTTGTCTCCTCTTCAGTTATTATTTCAACTACAAAATGAATTCTTCTTGTCCACCATTTTGCCAGCTAATCACAGATATTCACAGAACCACAGAACTTGAGAATTAGAAGGTGTCCATCAGGCTATTTAGTATAAATTTAGTAAAATTCCTTCTGCAACATAAAAGACAAGCAAATTGTCCTTAAAGTCCTCCAATGAGTCTACCTTCTGGGGAAGCTTATTCTATTTTATTCTTTGGAAGTTCCCCTTCTACTTCACCAACACCTTGAATGTTTAAACCGTCCTTCACAACTTCTAGCTATTTTTATCTAGTTTCTTTTCTGGAGTCAAATGCAAAGATCAGTTTGACTGATCTATGTGCTTCTATTACCTAGAATCTCTCTTCCTTTAATAATGAAAGTCAAGTAACATTGTATTCCCTGCATTGTTGTGCCATGGTTCCCTTTTATTGTACTGACTTGGTTTCCCTAAATTGTTCTGCCTCAGTTTCCCTGAATTGTTCTGCTCAATCCTTCAACATCCTCCCTCCCTCCGAATCATCATGATCCAGATAAGGAGAAAGATCATCTATCTTAGACATCATGACCCCAGCCCTTCCCTATTATCAGAATGTTCTTGCCTCCCCCACCCTGTCAGAATTGGATTGATAGTACATCCCTGCTGTCAATGCTCTGACTCCATCCCTGCCTCAGTCTACCCTACTTCATAGGAAGCACACATTAGCTGCTGAATGCTTTGGGAATTAGCCCCCAGCATACCCTCAGCACAATCTCTCCCTTTCAAATAAAACATTAAAAACTCTCTGATCTCTATCCTGCCTCAGTTTCTCCGGCATTACAGCATGAAGCCTTTGGGATCCCTCAAAAAGCTGGGATTCTTTCTCCCAAATTATCTCATGTGTAACTACTTTGAGTATACTTGCAGTTATTTATTTATTATCTATTCATATTTATTATTTATTTACATTTACACTACATTTGTTCAACTATATTTATGCTGCACATATATATATATATACAAATGTATATGTGTGTGCATGTTTGTGTGTGTTATCTCCTCCATTAGAATATTAACTTTGCAAGTAGGGATTTAATGAGATTATCTTGAACTAAACAAGATAATCTATTGATATAAAATGTAATGAAGTTATAACAGGAACAAAAAAAATGAAATATGAAAGTTTTGGAACAAATGAAACAATCATATTGTTTCATTCTTTGTACTAGTATCACTAATCCTGAATTATCAAGTCTTTTAAAAACATTCAACACTTAAAGACAACTTTAATGTGCTATTTTTCAATATAAATTATCAGATCCTAACAAATAATAATTGCCTTTCTTTTCCCATCTTACATAGTACTTTACTTGTGTCCCTTCTAAATAAACACTTAATAATGATATTCTCATATACCATTTTAATGGTATCTGAATACTTATTGATTGCATGATTGATTAGACTTGCTGTAATCCCTCTTCCATGGGACAGCCCTTGAAATATTTAAAGAAAGCAATCCTGTCTCACTTGAGCTGTCTTTGCTAAAAGGTTAAATATGCTCTTTTCCTTCATTCAATTCTCATATAATAGAATTTAAGACTTCTCACTCTCATTTTGACATCTTCCTGCTTATCAATGTCCTTACTAAAATGCGGTGCTCAGAACTAAACACAATACTTTCAATGTGATTTGATTAAAGTATAAATATATTAGAACTACCAATTCCCTTGTTCTGAACATCATGTCTCTTCTATCACAGCTCATTTATAGCTAGATACAAAGAGTTTGTATTGCCTTTTTGACTTAGATTGAGATGGCAGTTCACTAAAAGCTCCAGACATGCATATTCTCTCCTCATCTCTACTTTTAAAATCTTTGGTTTCCTTCAGGACTAAGCTAACTCACAACGTTCCATTTTATGCTTTACTGATCTCTTCTCACCCCCTTCAATTACTAGTTACCTTTCTCCAAAAACTACATATACATATATACATATACATATATGTGTATGTGTTTATACAGGTATATATATAAACATATATATATAATATAAACTTACATATGTATAAATTTCCTATTAGAATATAAATTCCTGGAAGATATGAATAGTTTCATTTCCCCTTTTTTATTACCAGGATTTATCACATTGTCTAACTCATAATAGGTCTTTAATAAATATTTGTTGAGTAATATTTTAATCATACCTCATATCCTGTTCTATCTTTATTATATTTTATCTCATTGGATTAAGATCAAAGTTCTACTTTGTCCAAATCTTTGTGAATCCTACTTTTCTTCCAGGATTATCTACTTCAATGAGTTTTGTATCATCTGCAATATTAGTAAATAAGCATTTATTAAGTGTGTATTAAGTACCAGCTACTATTTTAAGCACTGGAGATATAAAAGAGTTTGAAATCTAATAAGGGAGTACTAATCCAACCTGAAAATTTGATAAGTGCCATTTATGCCTTCTATTGAGAAAAAATGTAAAACAATCTAAGTAGGGACAAAAGTAGGCCATTTGGATATTTTAGTAAAACTTTCAAGTTAATTTTGAACCATTCATGATTAAGCCTGAAATGGAGGCCATTATACTATTTTCTAATCTGTCCAATTTTACTATTGTATAACATATTCTTTTCATTTTTCCAAGAAAAATTTACTAAAATTTAGTTAAACTGTATCTACAACATTCCTGTAATCTATATCAGAATCACAAAATCTGAGAATTGGAAGAGATATCACTAATTTATCCTTTAAACAACAACAACAAAAATTCCCGCTAAAATATCTTTCACATGACAAGTAAGCTGGCCTTTACTTAAAGATGGACAAGGAGGCACCCACTTCTTGAATCAGCCCCTTCCCCTTAAGGATATTTGCAAGTTTTGTGATTTCATGATGAAATTGATTTCTTTGCAATTTCTACTGATTGTTTCTGGTTTTTCCCTCTGGGACCAAATATAACAAGTTTAAGCCTGTATCAATATACAACCCTTAAGTATTCAGACAATTATGATACAGTCTTCTTTTTCTCTATACACAATGATATCACTTCAGCAAAACTTATCCCTTCAGTCAAATTCCTATGACATCAACGAGAAGTCAAAATTGTGACCAAATCTCAATTTAGTTGTTCTACTATGAATATTCTTACAATCTGTCAATACATTTCTTAAACCATGATGCTCACAAATGAACAAAATAATTTGGGGGAGGGCTTCCAGGGGCAAAATACAGTGAAATTATGATTTTTCAATTCCTGGTAACTATAACAATTTAGTAACTTTCAGAAAAAGGAATGAAGTTAGCCTGGAATGACCTGCTCCTAATGAAACCAGGCTGATCACCACTTCTTGAAGACATTCACAAACCAGGTTGTGTCTCCCCTTCATTCCCTATCATGCCTCCATGATTAATAGATTCTCCCTTGTCACTTCAGAGGCTACCTTCCTCAAGAGATTTTTCTTAATTTTCCTATTGTTTTTGTTCTTCACCACAACCACTTTGAATCCTAACTTCTCTGTGAATATTTTTTTATCTCACAGTAGAATGTAAGATCCTTAAAGGCAAGGACTGTTTAATTTCTGTATTTGTGTTCTTAACACCTACCAGTTAATAAATGTAATTAGTTGATTAATAGTATCATATGCTATATAATTTGTTTTATAACAGTATATATTATATAGTTTGTAAGTAATTTCATGTTCTCTGCTCAGTCAGATTGTAAGCTCCTTGAGGGTATGTGTGTGTATGTGTGTGTGTGTGTGTGTGTGTGTGTGTGTGTGTGTGTTTAAATCTCCAGAGTTTAGCATATTCTCTGTTATATAGGAAATGTTTAATTAAAAAATTCCTATGGCTTAACAGATTTTACTGTCATCAGTGAAGGCTGTAACTGTATACTTTCAAAAAAAATAAGAGTTTTTATCATTATATAATGATGTGGCATGGTTAATTGACAACTGTTAATTAAGATTATACCTTTTCATTTTCTTTATTTACATCTTTATTTCCTCTAAAGTTACATCTGTTATATTTACTTCTGTATTGATTCTAAGCTAATAAGATATATGATATACTTTTTTTCCCCTCCTAAAGTCACACTAAATCTTGGATATTTACTTAGGAGAAATCTACATTCAATCTTCCTATCAATTCTCACTGCTGGAAAGACAGTACATTGGTAAGAATGAAAAGTTTGACATGGGCAGATTTCCTCCTCTCTTCAAAGATTCAATGCTAATGTGAACAATAGGAGGTCGGCCCATCGCTAATTGTTATTAGAGAAGAAACACTGATTATCACATGTGTGTGCGTGCACGCGAGAGACATAATAAATACAATCTTAAATATCACAAGGCATGTCACAGGAATGATTTGCAATTGTAAATCCATTAGCAGTGTGCATGAATACTAAGAGTGCTGGCATGCCAGGTTGTGGATTTGCCAAAGAAACTGACATGCTTTTCCGAAAGGGAAGAAAATACCCAGTGGAAAAATGTCTTTCTTCAAATGCAATTAGCTCTTTCTAAATTTAAATTACTTTTAATAATCTGCTGATCAGCAATATATCTTAAGTATGTATAAAGTGACCCAAATGTTTATATTAAACATTTGCCATTAGGTGAAAATGTGCTTAATGAACTCTAAACCCCCCCAAAATTGACTGCTGCAAACAAATACACACACACACACACACACACACACACACACACACACAATGTTCAGCAGATCACATACAGCTGCTGTCCTTGCAAAAGTAGAGAGAAAGCCCCACAGAGTCACAACTCATTGAGCATCCATCCATGAGCACAGGTGCGGCTTCTTGTGGAGACAAAATTCAATTTAGCATATTCCAGTCCACACCTACTTTGATACTATCTTTTAGGCTTTCATTGGTCTCTGGGGTTGACTTAACTTCATTCTCATTCTGTCATCTAAAACAGCATCAGAAATACAGTGAGATATAACATAATCCAGATGGCACTGTTTTAGAAATTCAAAGACGTGGGTTCTAGTCCTAGTTTTATCACTGACTTAGTATTTGAATTGAAGCAAATCCCTTTTCTTCCTAGCCCTTAATATTCTACTTTGTAAAATGTATGTTGGGACTACACAAATTGTAATATCTATTTTTCCTCTAACATTCTATGTTTTATAATATTCTAAGATTGCTTCCAGTTGTGATATTGTCCTTTCTTTTCTGCTCTGCTTTTCAATGATTCTAAGATTCTGAAATCCTTTTCACTTCTACCATTCTATGGTCTCTGATTATAAGCTCCCTTCTTCTAGCTCTGAAATTCTTTCTTCTGTTTTTTTTTTTTAATTCTATATAGTATAGAAAACAAAATATGGCTAGAAATTTTACAAGCTTCCTTCTCTCTATCCTACCCCACATAAGTAAATTATTTGAATTGACTCTTTTTCAATGACTTCATGTGGCTAACCACATCTTATTGAAATTTTAGTTACAATTTACCTAGGAAAATTTATCCCAGATACTTCAAACAGAGCTGCAAAATATAAAATCTTATGTGTACATTCTTTTCTAAAGTCAGATGTAATGCCTTAGAAATAGATATAATACTTTAGACTTTTTTTTTGGTCAAATCATGTTTGATTTGGTTAATCTAGGTTGAACAGTAGTTTAACACTGGAAGCTCTTTTAAGTGAGATCATTCCTATATTAATGAGATCCAGTCTGATTCAAGTGAAGGAAAAAAATGATTAAAAAAATAAAATGTCCCCTTGCTGTTATTCAAATGAATGGAAAGAAAGAGGTGGTATTTTTGAAGCGCCTTTTTTTAGCCTAATTGACTTGGATTTGGCTCATCTTGAGTAGGTTATGTTCTCTTATTGTAGCAGTCTTTCACAGTAAAATCATTCGCCTCACTAATGAGCTCCATCCTGATATGACAGGAGGACAGTTTTAAAAACACCCACTGTTTTCTCCCCCATTCATTTAAATAGCAGCAAAAAGACACCTTTTTTCAAGTCATTTTTATCTCTGGGATTGGGGCTGGAGCTCATTAATGAAGAAATGATTTTACTCCAAAGACCTTTCAGAGTTGAGCTATAACCTAGATTAGGGAGAGCCAGCCTCATGATAACTTTATAAAATGTTACACATCTTACATACCAACCATCTCTAAGCTGCCTTCCAGGATCAGGATCTGAGTTCTAATGACAAAGGATAAATAGTTGAGGAATTGATGGTACAACACTTTAGTACCTAGAAGGCTCTGTCTCAATGAGTAATAATAATCTATTCCACCAACTCATGCTAATGTCATATTTGCTATTTTGTTGCAGCAAATAGGACAAAGGAATTGGAAAGCCTGGTTAGCAACAATTATTTACAACACAATCAATTATCCTAGAAAGATACCTTGTGACCTATGGACAACTAAAATTGAATCTCAATGGATGGGGACTTCTCATCCTCAAGAGTTTATGAATTCTGCGTGTGTGTGTGTGTGTGTGTGTGTGTGTGTCTCCCCTGTCTCTGTTTCTCTCTCAGAAAGGAATATTTTCTAATCATGATTTTCATTAAGTTCACTATTACCATCTTCATCATCTGAAGAAGGGGATGACAGCAGCTGTATCACAAATAGCAAGTCACAGGGTCATTTGTATTGAAAGTGACTTACAAAAATTAATGGGCTCTTGGGGTTTTTGGAATTTTTATGGGACCAAAATGGATCCACTAAAATAAATAAAAGAACATTTTTTGTTCATGATAGCCTAACTCATGATGCTCTGGAAATCATTTTACTTTTTATTTCCATTGTTGTTTTAATGAAAAGCTATAACAGCATCTAGATATCCCTAATACACATCTTAATCACCTGACTTACCCCAGAGATGACTATAATTGATCTAAAAAAAGCTCTCATGAATGAGGATTTGGCCAGCGGAAGAGATTCTCAAGAATTTTTGAAGGCAGTTTCGAAACAAAAAAATGGAAAAAATGGTCAAATTGGCAACCTCAGAACAGTGAATGTAACAGTCTCCTTCCAAAGGAAATTTTGAAGGGGAAAAAAAAAAAGTACTACATAGTCGTAAAAGAGTCAGCCACATTCCTTTATAGACACACTTGCCATCTTGTTTGTTCTCTGTTGCAAAAGATAGCACATTAGTAAAAAAAAAAAGAAAGGAGAAAACATAGACTTTTACAGATAGAAAGGAACATGAAGTTCATGTATTTTAGTCTTTCTCTTTACAAATGAAGAAACAGGTGGCTCAGTGGATAGAGTACCAGCCCTGAAGTCAGGAAGACCTGAGTTCAAATC
The DNA here is from genome assembly GCF_016432865.1 of Antechinus flavipes. Taxonomy (NCBI): domain Eukaryota; kingdom Metazoa; phylum Chordata; class Mammalia; order Dasyuromorphia; family Dasyuridae; genus Antechinus; species Antechinus flavipes. The sequence goes on from NC_067399.1 coordinate 379,912,475, forward strand.
TAGTCTCAGACACTTAACACTTCCTAGCTATGTGTCCCTGGGCAAGTCACTTAATCCCAATTGCCCCAGCAAAAAGAAGAAGAAACAAAAGCTGAGAAAAGGGAATTAACTTGCTTATGCCACTGAGCAGTATGACTATCTTGACTCATTGCCATTTTTACCCATTTTTGTTTAGCTCTTGTATAATAGACTTGACTATAAGTTCTTCATGCATAGAATAAGCCATACATTTTGTGATTAGAAATGTTGCATAGCTCAATGCATGCTTAAAAATAAGTGTTCATTTACACAAATGTCCCAAAATGAAACTGGCTCATTCTTAAAGTAATGAGTTTTTTACTGTTGGAATTCTTCATTCAGTAGCTCAATGAATTCTCATGTCAGAATCAGAGAACTAAGCTTAGGAGGACTCTCAGAAGTCATCAGATCCCTTTATTTTACAAATGGGGAAAATGAGTCCCAAGGAGACTGATTGACTTGTCATAGAGAAAGTAAGAATTAGAGGCATAATTTGAACTCTGACTCCAGAACCAAAGTTTTTTCTACTGAATTACATCTTCTCCCTACTATGGAGAATCTTGATCCTTGGGTAGGGATTAAAGTAGATGATCACTAAATTCCTTTTTCATTGTGATGTTACATGATTGACTCTTTGGTGGGGTTAATCAGAAAATCACAAGATTTTAAATCAGGTTGACTTTTAGAATTAATTTTTAAAATGCTTAAATTAAAGCTGCTATTTGGGCCCTAATGACATGCTTGTCTTTCTAAAGCTTTACTTTAACTGGTTTTAATGTTGTAGGTATTTCATCCTCTTCAGAAGAAAATGCCACCTGCATATTTCTCTTTCTCTTTTTCTCAAGATGTCACCAGTTCATATCATTGGGTAATAAAAATTCCACTTAATGCAGAAGTATTAAGTCAAGGAGCAAGTTGCTGCACTCATGAAAAAGTGGCACACATCTGCAACATCTTCATTTATCAAGCACTTCTCTCCCCAAATCCAACAGGGATCTATAACTATCAGGCCCTCCTGTTGTGTGACACTGCTGTGGATCTGCTAATTGGATTTTGGCAAAGTTGGTGTCATCTAACAAGAGAAGAGGAAGTAGGTGGGGATTATGTGTAGGGAGGGGGAGAAGGGATGAGTAGAGAAAGGGAAAATGGAGAAGAGCAAGCTAGGGCAATGAATGAGTTCTTGACTACTGAGGGTGTTTATATATTCACATTCAAGGATAGGATGATACATAGTCATATATAGACAATGAGATCAAATGGAAGTAAAAGTATCATATCATAACCCCAGACAGTAGTTATGAAGGAGAAATTCACATTTGTGTTCTACTTTAATGGAAATATCAGATAATCCAAACATAGTTCAAAAATATTGTCATCATTACATAGTGAAAAAAAGAAGTGGATTTGGAGTCAAAACAGCACTTGTATTTGTTACCTATTCAAGTCACTTTTCCTCTCTGGGTTTTAGTTTCCTCCAGGGATTAAACCAAATGATCTTTCTTTAAGGGGCCATACAGTTACTATATTATCTATTCTTATCATAGTTATTCTAATTAATCATTCAAGAAGCATTTACTGAGTGTCTACTGTGTGCCTTGCACTATATATGCACTGAGGATGCCAAGAAAGGCAAAAATTAAAATAACAAATCTTTCTACTTAAGAAAGTCACAATCCAATGGGGAAAAAATAGCATGCATGCATCTATGTGCAAACATCATCAATACAATGTAAACCAAAGATAATCAATAGAAGAAAGGCATTAGGATTATTTATACTAGGGTTAACTACTTCCTTCTCTTTTATTAGAGTATATGCTCCTTGAAGGTAAGGACTATCTTTTGCCTCCTTTTGTATCCCAGGGCACTCAGTATAGTGTCTGACATATAATGGGGATTTAACAAGTATTTATTTATTGGCTGACAATTACACACATATATGTGTATATTGTTATTTAGTCATTTCCAACTCTTTGTCATTGCTTGGATCATAATGTCAGTAGAGTTTTCTTAGAAGAGATACTGGAATGGCTTGCCATTTTCTTCTTCAGGGGTTAAGGCTAATAGAGATTAAGTGACTTGCTCAAATTCACACAGTTAGTGTCTAAGGCTTAATTTGAATTCAGGTATTCCTGACTCAGTCAGTGCTCTATCCATTGAGCTATTTGCTGCCCATATATGTGCATGTGCATGTAGGAGTATATATACACAATATGGATATATGTATCATAGGTATATAAAATTTATGTATATATATGTGTGTGTGTGTGTGTGCATATATATATGCACATATGTAATTGGATTATATATATATGCATTGATATATACATACATATGTGTGCATATACATACTTATATGTGCCTTGCAATTTTATATGTATATACATTCTATATATATGTATACACACATATTTTGCTGTTTAATTCACAAAGATAAGATGACTTCATATTATGTATATAGTCAAAAGGAAAGCTTATTTTCTCACTCAAAAGAGGGAATTCCAATACATTCTTCTGATTAAGAAAAGCAGATCTAAATGTTGCTCAGTCAACCTATAGCTTGACTTATGTTTATTTTTAATTTATGGTTTTTAAAAATAATAGCTCATTTCATCACAGAATTGTATACTATGACATAAGTAGGAATGTATTATCATTCATAGTTGAGGGAAAGTGAAATAGCTTGTCAATGGCATAACACATGTTATGCCTGCCACTTTGTTTAACATATAGGTCAGTAATAAAGGGAGACCTTGGAACTTTTCTTTAGCAGAAAAAAAATAAACATTGATGTATAGGTAATGCTAGAATGCAGAATATTTTTGGAAGTCAACTTCTGCATCATTATTTTTTAAATTACTTTTTAAGAGAATTCACCTAAAAAGGTGAATAGTGAAATATTTCTTTCCTTTAGTTGTAGATTTATATTTGAAAGAATGCAGGACTTTGATTTGATTTTCTTTATTTCCAATTGCTATTTCAGTTAACACATTTCTAATTAAGATGGCTACTAGTTTAATCAAAAATCAATTAGAAATATTAATAAACAAATGCTGTCAACTTCTACTTAAAGTAAACCAAGCTTTTTTCATTTCCAATAAACAAACAATTGTTAATCACTGTTTTTATCAATATTATAAAAACATGCTATGTAATTTTCTCCCCTTGAATGGAATATAACAATTATTAACAAATTCTTACCAGAATTAACCTTCCTGTATAAAGTATAGAAATTAATAAATGTTGTCACTTTGTGTATTGAGAAATGAAAAAGTATTATACAGTCGGCAGTGTAGTGCAGTGAAAACAGAATTGGGTGACAGAAGGGCTAAGTCTTTATCACTTTACCTTTTCAGGTCATCATTTTCCCATCTGACAAATTATGAAATTTAACAAGATGATTCTTCAAGCTTTTTCCAACTCTTTGTTCTAAGAGTGTATTCTAATGCTTTAGGAATTGAATATTCTAAGGCTTTTTCTAGATTGTGATTCTCCATGGAACATAAAGAAAAAGGAAACAATTTTAAAAGAAAATATTCTAAATTCAACATTAAATTAGATCCCCAAATATCAGAATGGGTAGAGACCTCAGGGCTGACTAATCCAAAGTGTACCAATAATAAGGTAGACCATTTACAAGATTTCTGACAAGTTGTCATTAGTCAGGTACTCTTCATTTAATAATTTCCAATTTAGGGAAACCTACTACCTCTCAAAATGGCCTATTTTCCAATAACTCTAATTCTCAGGAAATTCTTTCTCATACTAAGCCTAAATCTACCTCTCTAGAACTTGCTCTAATTACTTCTATTTTTGTTTCTCAAAAAAAAAAAATCTAAAATTCTTCCCAATGACAATGCAGCAAATATTTGAAGCCACCAGTCATAATCTCTTCCTTAAATATTTTCTTTTCTTCAAATTGACATTTCCCTGTTCTGTCAATCAGTTCTATAATAATATAGTCTATAGTCCCTGCTGTCTTTTGGTCTCTGCTCTTTAGAAAAATCCACTCCAGTTTGTCAGCATTCCTCCTAAAATACAAGTGTAGTTTGACTAAAGCAGTTAACAGCTAGACTATCATCACCTTCCCTCATTCTGAACCCTATATCTCTTAAAGCTAGCTAATACCTTATTAAGCTTTAAGTTCCACTATATCACACGGTTGATTCCTATTGATTGTTCAATCCACAAAAGCCACAGATTTTTTGCACAGAAATGGTCATCTAACTAAATCTTCCCACTCTGCACTCTTATAGTTGACTCTTTTTTTTAACCTCAAATAGCAGGACTGTACATTTTTCTTTATTAAACTTTTTGCCCATTGTTCTAGCTTGTTGACACAGTTTTGGATCTTGACTTAATCACTCAACATATTAGCTATTCCTTCCAATTTTGTGTCATATGTATGTAATCAGTTTGACTCTGTTTTTATCCAGGTCATTGAAATAATATATTGAAAAGAACAAATGAATAGTTAATCAATCCCTGAAGGATCTAACTAGTGACTTTCGTTTAAATCAACATAAAAGACTTCTTCTTTTTGGGTATAGTTATGGAAGCAGTTCTGAAGCCATTCGACTATCTAAAACCACTGGACTATTCATTCAGTCTAGATGACCCAATTTGTCCAAAATGATAGTCTGAGACACTTACTCAAAGGGCTACATAAATTCAGGTAAACCATGCAGAGCATATAATCTACTAGTTTATTTTCTGTCTCCTCTCCCCTGACTCCCACAAAAAAATGAGGTTCTGCTGACAAGAGCTATTTTTAATGAAACTATGTCATCTCTTATAATTGCTGCTTTCCTTTCTAAATGATCATAAACATTGTTTTACTTTCTTATTCACATTCAAGGTAATATCCTTTCAGTTACTCTGATTCAACACCTCAAAGTCATCCTGAACTCTTCCCCTTGACCCTTATCTTCCCTAATCCCCATATCCATTTAGTTGCTAAATTTTGTGAATTCTACCTTCATGACACCTGGTATATCTGTTCCCTTTTTTCTAATATATCATACTACCCTTATGTTTTTATTGTCTCTGCCTCAGCTTGTTGAAAAACCATTCTAATGGGAGAGGCATGTATCTACACATGTACACATACATACATTGCATTTATGTGCATTTACATATGAAAATATACAATTAAGATCAACTTCCTTACTATGCTCAAAAAAAAAAAAAAAAAAAAAAAAAACAACTATACTTATCAAGCTGTGCATACCCTCTGATCTAACAATGTTTCTACTGGACTTATATCCCAAATCGATCTTAAAGGAAGGGAAGGGCCCCATATGTGCAAAAATGTTTGTGGCAGCCCTTTTTATAGTGGCAAGAAACTGGAAAGTGAGAGGATGCCTATCAATCGGAGAATGGCTGAATAAATTATGGTATATAAATGTTATGGAATAGTTGTTATTCTATAAGAAACGAGCAGCAGAATGATTTCAGAGAGGCCTAAAGAAAATTAGATGAACTGATGCTAAGGGAAATGAGCAGAACCAAGATTTTATTGTACACAGCAATGGTAAAATTATACAATGATAGATTCTGATAGACATGGCTCTTTTCATCAATGAGATTATTCAGAGCAGTTCCAATAATCTTGTGATTATGAGAACCTTCTACACCCAGAGAGAGGTCTGTGGGACTGAGTGTGGATCACAACATATTCTCATTTTTTTCTTTTTGATATGATTCTTCTTGTTCAGCAAGGTAATTGTACAAATACATATTCCTATTTTGGATTTACATATATATTTTTTTTACCATGTTTAACATATATTAGATTACTTGCCATCTAAGAGAGGGGGTAAATGATAGGAGGAATTGTAACACAAGGTTTTGCAAGGATCAATGGTGAAAAATTATCCTTGCATATGTTTCGAAAATAAAATACTTCAATAATAATAAAAAAAAGATCAACTTCCTTAACGTGGCTTTCAAGATTTGTCAGTTCTTTGCTAGCTTTATTATTTAAGGCATTAAAATATTTCCTCATTATAAGCCTCTGAAAATAGTAACATAACTATGATCATCCCCATTTTTCAGCGAAAGAAGCCAATTCTCTTAATATTGAATTGACTATAATTAATAGAAAAATGCCTGTATACCACCATTTCATAAATAAAGGAAAGCATTTCATAAATAAAGGAAAGTTTGAGAGGTAGAAAAATGTAGTAGAAAGAGACCTTGATTTCTAGTCAGAAGACTTGGATTCAAACATCATCTCTACTATTTATCATCTATATGACCTTGAGCAAGCCATTCTGCTTCCCTATGTCTTGCTATAAAATAAGGAAGTTGAATTGAATGCATCCTACTGTCTTTTTCAGTCCTATATATGTGATCCTATGAAAAAAAAAATCACAGATACCCAGACAGCTGTGCAAACATTGAACTGATAAATTCATGATTTTCAAAATAGGCTGCCTGTTGAACATGAATATTCAAAACTTGTTACCCTCTTCCTGTGGTATATACTTAGAGTCAAAGAATAGAATCACAGAATTTTAATACTGGGTGGGCCTTTAGAATGATGAAAGATGGAATGTCAGGGTAGAGAGAAATTTTAGAATCATAGAATATAGAGTTTCGGACTTAAAAGATACCTTAGAGATTATAGAATATATGACACTAATTTCCTATGAACTCTGTGTATATGTTTTATTGAGTCATACTATCTCACCTGAAGATTTGAAAAAAATCTCTACCCATAACCATATCTATATCTATATGTCTATCTATCTATAATGTTATTTAAATTTTTCATATCTTGAGCAATATTCCATTTCATCCCCTAAAAAAGATTCTTGACCTAACCAGTAGGAGTTAAACCAAAGCATTTACTATCATTCTGGAAACTAGAATTATGTCAGTCAGGGGATAGTCTAAGTGTCTATAGGCTGAATGTATCTGGGTACCAACTGAGGATACCATTACCTTTTAACACGATTTTTACGTAGTTGTGACAGAAAGAAATTGAGCAGACTACTGGGTTGATGGTGTAGATAAAGGGCTACTGCCGAGCAGTGCAGACGCTGTACTGCAATCCCTCACTGGATAATTAGTACAGTGACACACTGTTCTCCTGGATACTTATAAAAGGCAGCACTTGAGCCACATAAGCAAATACAGACTACTTGCCCAGCATGTGTCATATGTGAATAAAACTTATCTTTAACAGCAGCCACAACAATGGTTCAACAGTTGTGGTTGAAGTGTTATAGCAATACAACAAGGTCCATCTAATGATATTATTAAAAGATCGATCTTAGTAAACTAACTAACCAACTAAATTTCTTCAGAGAGATAAGTGGGGGAAATTACTTATAAAAAAGAAGATGAGTGAGTGAGAGGGTGTGGGTAGCATGTGTTTGTGCGTGTGTGGGTGTCCTTAGATGACTGTAAAGGGGAAATGAATGCAAAAAAAGATGTAAAAATAGAGATGAGGCCGTATATATACATTTATAATATGCACATATGCAGATATATGTGTGCATGGGTGAGTATGTGAGTGTGTCTGTGTATAAAATGAACACATCCTTCTCTTCCTTTTACCAGTATTTCTAGCCCCCTAAACTGTCACCAGGCCAGGCATCAGTGGTTTTAACTGGCTGTTTTCTTAATGTTGCCTTCTTTCATATTGATTGATAACACAGTCAGACAATGTCAATGGATGCCACAGAAAAATGGATGGATCTATTTTAACTAAATATTCCCCACTAATTACATGCAATAAGAAGGACCTAGGCAGCTGTATGAAAATGTGGTAAATGAACTGTTGCCCTAGAAATTCCAGATACCCCAAATATTCAAATGTTTGCTAAATCTCTCTTTTATTGTTGTTCAATTGTGTTCATCTCTTTGTGACTTTGTAGACTACAGCATACCAATATTGACCATAGGGTTTGCTTAGTAAAGATACTAGAATGGTTTGCCTTTTTTTTTTTCAAGTTCATTAAGGCAAATAGAAGGGAAGTGACTTGTCCAAACTCACAAAGCTAGTATCTTAGGCCAGATTTAAATTCATATCAGAAAGATCTGGTCCAGTGCTCTATCCTCTGAATGACCTCACTGTCTTAAGTGTCTCTATCATCATTTCATCAGTGATTACCCCCATCACTGCCAGTATCAACCAGAGAAAATCCCAAATATCTTACTATAACTGAAGCTGATGTACAAATGGTGACAATTATCAATATTTATAACCAGGATTTAAAAAAAAAAAGATTATCAAGAAAGAGACAAGCTATCCTGCATCTCCAATAAGGATAAGAATGGGATTAAATTCTTTTCTTTTGGACCAAATGAACAAGGTTTGTAAAACCTTGAGATTACAGGGGAATTGCTATAGATAAATGATTCCACCCCAGCAGAAGAAGTGTAAGTGACTCCTAGCATCCCCTTCCAAAACTACTGATTCTTACATATAGGGATGGTAGATGAACTCTCCTGACTGCCTAGAATACATCAGACTCTGTGCTCAAACTGACTAAATTCATATAATTTGTCACTTGATACAGTTATAAGGATCTGAATGTTTTCCTTCACTTCAATAAAAGCTGTGCTTAAAAACTGGCCCCAAAGCCGTGAGCAAGTGTCCTATGTACCTGTCAAGCAACAAGGCTTGTCAAAATAAACTTCCTCATAGGAACTCATGATTAGTATTGCTGTTTGTGCTAGGAACTATCTTTTCCTCTAACGAAAAACAAATGTTACAAGATTTTTATGCTTCACAGATGATTTAACAAATATGTTTGCTTTTTGAAAAAAATTCTGAGTATTTGGAATAAGATGGAAGAAGCATTTATTGAGCTCTTACTATATGCCAGACACTATGCTATGCACTTTACAATTATGCTTTTCTAATAAAATGAGATTTCTTGTACATGCCATACCTCTAATAAATGAAGGATTTTGGAAATGAAATTCATCAAGATGATTAATCCATTTAAGCAGAAACCATTTCGTATATCATCATCACCATAGTGCTTTAATGTTTACAAAAAATATTTTCTTAAAACAATACTGAATTAGGTAATAAAGCCTTGGCCCCATTTTATAGTTGGGGATAATGAGTCATAGTGTCAAGGTTAGAAATCAAAGCCAAGCTTGTTTCTTCATTGTATGTTCATCTCTGTGGGAAATCAAGGGTCCAAAAAGTTTCTACAAAGGTATTTTCTACAATGTATCTCATTGGAATAAAACTGCTCTCTTTGCTGCAAGAGACTGTTCAATAAAAATAATTGTATTATTATTTTAAACATGTTTAGAAAATGAAAGGCAGGTATATATCTGAGGGAGAATAAAACAGAAAAAAAGATATAATGTTTTGTAAGAATTATATAAAGATGTCTAAATATCAGGAACATTCTAGGGTTGCTACTGCTAATAAATGCTAAGGACATCAAAAGGGTGTTTTTGGTCTTTTTTAGTTATTTTGGGGAAAAGAGGAGGATCAAAGCAATGTATGGCACAATGATAACATAATTGTACAAAGGCTGAATTACTCAATTCTTATCTTTCTTCAATTTTCTCTTTTGGGAAGAATGATATTTGCCACAGGAATGATAAGGCAGAAACTTTAGTTGAAACTGAAAATGAATCATGGGTTTAGATGAACTCAGTGAATTCAATGCTCCAGGACAGGAAAAACTATAACCTAAAGTATCAAGAGTTTTCATGGTATAGTGGAAAAATTATTATATTTATTATTATTATTATTTGAATAATCAATCATTTTTTTCTAATCGCGAATAAAAAGTACAACAAAATTCTTGTAACAAATATATATAATCAACAAAACAAAATCTACAACCTATGTCCAAAACTGCTCCATTCTGCACAACTAATCTCTCCTTAAAGTATAGAGCTATTATGTCTAAACTATTTGGAGGTAAGTAATACTCTTTATCTTTGATTCTCTGGAATCATTGTTATCTTTATGCTAATCAAAGCTTTTTGAAAGAAAACTGGATTCTAAGTCTAATATTCAAAAGAGAGATTGGTATTCAAATGCCAGATCTGATAGTTCCTATCTTTGTGATCTTGAGAAAGACATTTCTCCTCTTTACATCTCAAATTCTCTTTTAACTTAAGAAAGTTCATCATGATGGCCTTTATTATTCCTTCTTTCTCTCCATCTATGGGGTTTATTACTGAGTACTTGTGTTTTGTTGATAAGTTTTTTTTTATTGTTTTTTTTTTTAATATCACTGATAGCTGAAGAGATACCCCAGGATTGATTTTCAAGATATGCTAAAAGAGTGGAGTCTACAAATTGTAGGTTGGTAAAATTCTAGATCACATTAATAAAGAATTGTCTTAATGAACATTTAAAAAGGGAAATTATCACCAATGCCATCATAATTTTAATAAGATATCATGTCAACAGTTTTTGTAATAGCAAAGAAACAGAAATGAAATAGGAGCCCATCACTGTGGGAAATAACCAAACACACTATATTACATGAATGTAATGTATTATCATTGTATTATAAAAAATGCTCACAGGGAAGAATAGAAAGACTTCTATGAACTGATGCAAATGAACTAAGCAGAAATAAGAAAACACTAAACAAAATGAGTACAATAATATAAATAAAAAATATAAAAACAACACAACAATCTAAATTGTTCTGAAAAAAGTCATGGAAAGACACTTACCCATGCTACTTTGTAGAGATAGAGAACTATAAGTATAGGAAATTGCATATAATGTCAGACTCAAATTTTCTGAACTTTGAAAATTCTTTGTGATAAATGATTGTTTTTTGGATGAAAGGTGTAATGTAGAGGGATATATTAAGAAAAGCAAATAACATAAAAGCAGAAAATATCAATAAATGTATATATTTTTAAAAGCCATACCAGTCAGAGCAAAGACAACAAAGAAAAGGCAGGAATTTATCTGTGCTCTCCCCCAAACTCATACCAAATATCTTTAAATAATGACTCTAAACAAAGTAGAGTGACAAAATCCACAAAGACTTAGCCCAAGACAACTTGGAATGTCAGCAGAAAAGGTCTGTTATAACAGGGTAAAAGAAAATATTGCACTAGTACAGACCAGTGAGGCAAACTAGGAGCAATCTTTGGGGGTGTCTGAATCAGTGGCAACAGTGGTGGTACCCAGACTATTTATCCTACAGACAGTAAAAGGATTAGACTACAGAGTAAAGGAACATTACTTTGTCAGCATCAGGGGTAGGTCTTTAATGCATTGCTTATAATTGGATTTGGGTCAAAGTTCTGGATCTTAATCTTAGTGTGAGGAGGAGTACTAGCACAGGAGAGCTTGTGGATACAGGGGAGCAGGGACCTTAGTCACAGTTTCAGGGTTTAAAAGAAGGCTTGTGGTAGCTCAAAAACCAATGCACATTACAGAGTAACAAAAAAACCTCTCCCACATTGAAAAAGTCAAACCTTTCAACTCTTCAGAATTACTTCTGAAAACAACTGCACAAAAAACCTGAAGTTTGAGACAATGCATCCTTCAACTTGGAAAAAGACAACCATTTTAGTATAGAGATAAAAATAAAAAATAGGATTTAAAATGAAAAAACAACAAAAAATAAAAATTCTGACTGTAGAAAGTTACTATGATGATCACGAAGACCAAAATACACCTTAAAAGAAAACAAGTCAGGTTCCCTGAATCCAAAGCCTCAAATTAAAATATGATTTGGTTTCAAGCCATGGAAAAGCTTAATTTTTTTTAATCAAGTAAGAAAGAGGAAAAAATTCGAAAGACAAATAAGAATGATGCAAGTAAATCATGAAAAAAATCAACAGCTTGGTAAATGAAACACACACAAACACACATACACATATACACATACACAAACACACATACACATATACACACATACATACACATATATACACAAAATATGAAGAAAATTACACCTTAAAAAAAGAATAAGCCAAATGTTAAAAGAGGCACAGAAATCCAATGAAGAGGAAAAATTCCTTAAAATAGAATTGGCCAAAAGGAAAAGGAAATATAAAAGCACAGTGAAGAATATAATTCCTTAGCAGTTAGAATTGGGCAATTAGAAACTAATAACTTTATAGGACATCAAAAATAATCAAGCAAAATCAAAAGAATGAAAAAAATAAAGAAAATGTGAAATGTGTTATTTGAAAAACAATTGATCTGGAAAACAGGAGAAATAATTTTAAAATTTAAAATTATTGGACTATCTGAAAATTGTAATAAAAAAAAAAGCCTAACCATGATCTTTCAAATGGAAAACTGACCTGAAATTCTAAAATCTTAAGATAAAATTAAAATTAAAATAATCCAGTGATGACCCTCTGAAAGAGTTTCCCAAAGGAAAACTCTCAGGAATATTATAATCAAATTTGAGATCTCCCAAATCAAGGAGAAAATATTAGCCAACAAGAGACAATTAAAATATCATGGAGACCCATTCAAGATAATATAGGATTTAGCAGTTCCACATTAAAGGATGAAAGGGTTTGGAATATTATCTTCCAAAGGGCAAAAGAGCTAGGATTACAAGCAAAACTCACCCTGCAAAACTGAGTACAATTCAAGTATTAATTATCTTAATTATCTGACATGAAAAAGGGCTAAAAGAGACTTTATGAAGTAAGAGAAATGAGGGAAGTGGGGAGGAGAGAACATGAACCATATTCTCATTGGAAATGGCTCAAAAAGAGAATAGTATGCTCACTCAGTTGGGTGCAGAAATCTATCTTGCTAATTGCAAATCTGTTGGATGAGCAAGCTGTGAATGGCTTTGCTATCTCAGAAATACAATGATCCAAGTTGTTTTATATGATTGTGATGAAATACTATTATACTTTAAGAAATGATTAGCAGGATGCTCTCAGAAGAAAAAAAAAAGATTTATATGAACTGATGCAAAATGAAATGAGTAGAACCAGAAGAACATTGTATATATTTACAGCAATATAGTATGATGTTCAAGGATAAATAATTTCACTATTCTCTGTAATACAATGATACAATACAATTCTGTGGGACTTAGAATGATTCAGTTCATCTCCAGAGAAAGAATTGGTAGGGGCTGAATGCAAATGAAAGATAATTTTTCTTTCCTTTCTTTATTTTTCTAGGGTTTTATTTTGTCTGTTTTCTTTCACAGAATGACTTAAATGGAAATGTATTTTGCATGATAACACATATATAAATTATGTCAAACTGCTTTCCTTCTGGAATAAGAGAGGAGAGGGAACACAAAATTTGGGAGAAAAAAAAGAATGTAAAAATGTTTTCACATATAATTGAGAAAAAAATTAAATAAGATTTCAAAAGAAGTTCATACCATATGAATTTGATTCTCTTTTGGTAAAGAAATTGGACTAATTTACCTGGATTCTAGCCATTTGACAGTATCTCATGTTCTACTTATGAACAAAAATAGAAAGATATGAGGATAGTATAGGTAGATGATAGATTCAAATCAAAAATGTGCTGATATCATTTTGAAATGTCTAATAGATGGTCTTTGGGTTATATCCTTGGCCCTGTGCTGCTAAGCATTTTTCTCAATGATCTGGATGAAGGAATAGATGATGTTTTTCAAATCAAGTCATATAAGGCTGAGCAGAAATAAATGCACTGCTTGAATACTATAAGAAGAAAATTGATATAAATAAATAGTTCTGTGCTTAAATTTTAAAAAATCAAATATACATAATCTAACATAAAAGAGGTCTGAAAGAGACTTTATGATATGAGAGAAATGGGGGAAGTGGAGAGGAGTGTTCATGAACCATACTCTCATTGGAATTGGCTCAAAAAGAGAATAATATACTTACTCAGTTGGATGTAGAAATCTATCTTTTTAATAGCAAAGTTATTGTTGTAAAAATATCTAGGTCTTTTATTCAACTACAAACTCAATAATATGACATTTTAGTGCACTAATCTAAACGACTTGGATTAGAATGTTTTTAACATATACTGACTTTGTAAGCCTGTGCAATTCACTTAATCTTTCACTGTTCTAAATGACCTTTTAAGATTTTAAATTGTACTGAATATTCTCAACCATTTGGGCACGTGAAGTTTCCCTTACTGGGAATTCCTTATAAAATAGTCAGAATTCTAGTTATTATCGCTACTCTTTATCGTACAAACTCCATACCAGTCAATAGTTTAAAATGCAGTCAGAAAAACTAGCCTTAACTATCAAAAAAGAAAAGAAAAAAATTTAAATAGTATCCATTATAAATGATAGTTTCATTATGTTTTTCTTCTCCAAGAAAACATGTAGAGCATATCTTACAATTCTTGATATCTTATATTAGAAATATTGTTGACAATTTAGACCACATGTAGGTCTCTAAAGTATTAAGAACATTGAACACCATTTTATAGGAAGATCAGCTGAAGGAATTGGGAGATGTAGGGAAACAAGGGAGAATAAGATCTTTGTCTTCAAGGGTTCTCATGTCTTTTGTGAAGAAAATTAGACAAATTAGATTTGGCCTCAGAGAGCAAAACTAGGAGTAATGGACAGAAGTTGAAAGATATTACTTTTGATTGACATAAGGAGAAACAACTTCAAAATTAAAACTGTCCAATTGTATAATGGAATGCCTAGGAAGCTGTGTTTTTTGCTTTATTAGGAGTCTTCAAGCAGATGCTGCAGAACTACATATCAGGTAGCTACAGAGTGAATTCTTGGTCATGTATGATGTCAATTAGATGGCCTTTGAAATCTTTTCTGATCCTATGATTGTATAAACTTAGTAAATTCTGTGATCTAACACAATTCAATATTTTTAAAAATATATTACTAAATAACTACCACTTGCAATTCACTATGCAAAGAAGTTTAAATAATAGATAACTGAATAAGTTATTTCCTCTGGAATCTTACAGTCTAACAAAAGAATTAGGGTATATATATATATATATATATATATATATATATATATATATATATATATATATAGGCTTTTTAAATATATATATATATATTTAAAAAGCCTATAACAAAAGTTTACCTTTATATTAAAGTTTAAAATTTATTTAGTATTTTTATCAGAATGAACCCCTGAAATAGAAACTGACAATCTAATTCTTTTTATATGAAATGACTTATTTACAACTATGTTAAAGGATTTCAATCTAGAGTCTGCATGACTTGACTTTATATTTATTATTTGTTCCCCTATAATTATCTTCCTCTCCTTGTAAATCACACAAAGCAGAGCACCATAACTATGCAACAAAAATTTGGTATTGTATAGTGTGTGAAGAACACTAGATTTGGAGCCAGAAAACCTGGACTGGAATCCCTTTCTGCTACTAACTAATACTAATATGTCACTACTCTCTCATCTTAAAATGAGGCAGTCGGGTGCCATAACCTCTTCCTATTCCCCCTTCTCTACATATACAAAAGATTTCAATTTTCTGTGATTTTATCTAAAGAAGGAAAAATATGTATATCAGAAAGAGAAAAATTGACAAGAAACCTAAACCTTCCAATGAAATTTTAGATGATGTGATACTTTCCCCCATTATTTCCTGACATTTAATTGTTAAACCAAAATTTATTTTATATACCTCTTAAGGAAACATTGCAGGTTTTACATCAGGAAAATGTCTATTGCAGGCAGGGTTTCTCTAGGTCTGCATAAGAGGATGGATGAGAGAATTGGTTAAATTGACAAGAAGTTCAGCGAATGAATTGAAACAGCTACTTGAAATGGAATTCGGAAATTTACTTGCTTCTATGAGATTCCCTAAGGAGATGAAAACATCTATGGCTAGAAAGGTACATTTATAAGTCAGTTCCAGTGTCCATCCCTGAAAATTGACTGTTTTCTAGGTGTCTTCTCTAACCATGGACTAAACAGCTGTCAAAGATTCTGGCTAGACTGTTAGGTAGTAATAAAATGTGCCCACTGAGCTCACACAACAGCCATTGGCCACATTTCCACAGTTCCACTGAATACAAGTGGAAAAAGACAAAATAGCTTAGAGCAAATCATTGGAATTTCAGACTTTAAGTGAGTAGTTCCATATAACATACACATCTTAATCCCCAGAGGAATTGTTCAGGGGCATCTGAGCCACAGAAGTGTATCTATAAAACTTGCCTTCACAGAGTATTTTCAGACTCTTTTCTTAGGCGAGAAAAAAATGTAAAGCTATTTCAGTTCACTAGACAGTCATATCTCCTTTTAAACTACAGTAATGTCACACTTCAGCATGTCCAGTAGTGCAATAGTATATATAGTAGGAAAAAACATTTAAAAACAGAGTCAAAATATTATTTTGGAAATCATGATTAGCTTAAGGCTATATTGGGCAGTTAGGTAGCAGAGTAGATAGGGTGTTGAACCATGAATCAGAAAGACATCTTACTGAGTTCAATTCTGGCCACAGATATTTACTAACTGTTAATCCTGGGAAAGTCATTTATCCTATTTGGTCTCAGTTTCCTCATCTGTAAAATGGGCTGGAGGAAAAAATGGTAAACCACTTCAGTATCCATCACAAATGGGGCCACAAAAGAGTAAGATATGACTAAAACAACTAAAAATCAAACATAGTTTTTATGATATTATATTAGGAAAGAAAAAAAATTCTGCCAAACCAGATTCCAGATTCCTTTTAAAAGTGAGGCTACAGATTAATACTTATTAAGAAGGCATATTATTTCTTTATCCCTTAGACTTCAGAAATAGTATTTAAGGATCTAATTATGAACCAGGTATGAACCTGGTAGAAGATGTCAGGATCAGTGTGACATAAGGGCTACTCAAAGTTAGCAAGATCTGGGTTCAAACCTTATCTCTAATAAATACTATTGAGAAATTCATTTAATCTTTTGATTCTCTAGAGAACTCTATATAGGCTTCCACATCCAAGTTGCTAATTAGTATGGGTGAAGAGAATTTTCATACCGACATTGTCCCACAGTATTGAAATGATAAGTTTACTGTGTGGGAAATATGGAAGCACCACATGAGACACTAGCTAGTTTGATTACAAAAGTACAAAAAATCCTTATTAAAACCTATCCTAAATATCCCAATCATCATTTTTTGTAGTGGGGGAAAAAAAAAAAAAAACTAATACATTTACTTGCCACAGTTGCTTCAGCTACATTTCCTATTCATGAGCAACACCTTACTTTCCAGTTCTTTGCCAATATATAAGGAGCCACTATAAATATTTTGCCTGTAAGGACCTTTTTTTCTCTTGCTTTGACCTTTTTGGGGTCAAAGAGCTGTTACTAATGTGTCATTGACTATACAGAGTTTAGTGACATTTTGAGTAGAGTTACAAATCATTTTGAGAATGGTTATACGAATTCACAGCTCTAGGCAACAATGTATTATGGTGTTTTGTTTTTGTTTTGTTTGTTTTTAATCTCAAAGTGCTTCCAACTGTAAATAGGTACCTATATGTACCCATATTTATTAAATTTTTCTAATCTGACAAATATGAAATGGAATCTCAGGGGTTAGTTACAAAGTTCATTTCTCTAATTATTAGCAATATGAAGTATTTTTATGTCTTTTGCTTGGTTAGTCATCTTTGATTGGTAATCATTGTTCATATCATTTAGACATTTATTTTTTTGAAAATGGTTCTTCTAATATGTATTTGAACTAGTTTCATATATAACTTAAATGTGAAACCTTTATCAGAAAAACTTCCTGTGAAGATTTTTCCCAGTTGTTTTTTTTTATGATTTTAACTGTCATAATTTTCATTCAAAGACTTTTCAATTTTAATGAATCAAAATTGTCCAAATAATTGTGATGATCTCTATATATTATTTTGCTATAAAATCTTTCCCTAATCATAGCTGTGATAGTTTTCTTTCTCCTATAATTTCTTCATAATGAATCATTTTTATATCTAAGATATGTATTCATTTTGAAATTATATTTATATGGTGGAAACTGCAGGTCTAAATCTAATTTCTGACATACTGCTTTATACTTTTCCTAGAAATTTTTGTAAAACAGTAATTTGAGTCTTTCCCCCAATGCTGGAGGGCATTTACATTTATTGAAAGCTATAAAACTGTGCATATCTTTTCTGGTATTTTTCTACTAGTCATTTCATGGATTAGTTTTTTTAAAAAATTAACCAATATATTATAATTTTGACTATTACTATAACAAAATGTAGCTAATATTTGGTACAGTTAGGTGGTCTTCCTTTATATTTAATATATCATTTTCCTTGAGCTTCTTGAATAAATCATTGCTCAGCAATAAGTAATCTATTAAATTTTGTCTTGAATTTTGTGAAGAGTTTTGTGATTGTATTCTTATGGATCCTTTATGTGTCTTATTAAATTGAGTCTCAAATATTTTGACAATTTATAATTATTGTGAACAAAATTATTCTTCTATCTCTTACTATTGGATTTTGTTGGTAATGATATATGTGTGTGTGTATACATACACATATATACACATATATATGTGCCCATTCAAACACATATATGTATAATGATTTATTTTTATTTATTTTCTAGCCTGCAAAATTGACAAATTATATTATTTGTTTCATTTAACTTTATTATGATATTTATCCATTTTTTTCATTAATTATAGCTGTCTCCTAATCTAGGTTGGGCTCACTTTTCCGCTCATTTTCTTGCTTACTTCATAAGCTCCACTGAGTCCAATTATTATCATCATATAAAAGACATCATCGCATATAAGACCTAGTCTCTCTCCTAACCTTCAGCACCTCATATATCATCCATCTACTAGAAACCATCATCCTGATGAACTGTCAGTATCTGAGATTCAATATATACAAAACTGAAATTCATCTTCTTTCTTATTTCCTAATCTACCCATCTTCAAAAATCACCTGCTTTGTTTTGTAAATCATATAGTATATATTAATCTAACTTATTAGTAGTATCAACAGCCATAGAAGAAATGGTTTCTCTTTTGAGAATTTTACTCTCCTCTCAGTAAAAATGTATAACTCCACAGTCATCTTTGCCTCTCCTCCCCTCTTTTTCACTTTCCATAGCTAAGTTCTATTGGTTTTCTGCTCAGAACCCAGACATTTCAACTGAGCCCTTTATATATTTGCATAAAATATATAAGCTGCTCTTCAAGACTGAAATACAGATCAATTTTATCTGGAAAACCTTTCTGAGATACTTATTATTATTATTATCTCTTTATTGTTATTGTTATTATTGTTATCACTTTCTTCAACTTTCCCCAAGCATTGTCAGTGAAAAAATGCTACATTTAAAGCTGAAAATCATGAGGTTCAGATCTTTCCTCTGTTATTCATTAAATGTGTGATCTTAGTATAGTCACCTACCTGGACTTCAGTTTCTTAATTATAAAATGAATGAGTTTTATTGAATGATCTTTGAAATTTCTCCCCATTCTAGATTTTGTTTCTATGATTAAAATCTATGTAACATCCATTATTCCTCAAATTCATAAGTTTAATTTTCAGAGGAAACTACTATTTTAAAGATTCTAAGGACTAATCCTATAAGTCTATAATCTTTTGGGAGAATATATTTTATTTTATTTATTTATTGTTTTATTTTTTCTAATTATACATGTATATTAACTTTTAAAATACACATTTATTTGTGAATCATGTTGAAATAGCATATTTTGTTGTACAATCATTATGTTATGTTATGTCTGACTCTGTGTGATCCCTTTTGGGGTTTTCTTGGCAAAGATACTGGAATGGTTTGCCATTTCCTTCTCCAGCTCATTTTACAGATGAGGTAATTGAAGCAAACAGGGTTAAGTAACTTGCCCAAAGTCACACAGATAGTAAATGACTGAGGCTGGTTTTGAACTCAAGAAAATGAAGTATTCTAAACTCCAGGCCCAGCACTTTATCCACCATATCACCTAGCTGCCCTGGTCTATATTCTTAACAGTATAATTCATGGGGCCCCACCATTATTTTTTCCCATTAACAGTCATCCAGTACACTAAAAGAGCAATAGTTGTACACCATTCTTCCCATAAAATGAGCATGTTCTTCCATAAATAAGCCATAGAAAGAATCAGGCAAAAATTTGTGTGCAATGGTAGTGAGGCACACATGCAGAATATATATATGTATGCAAAATGTCACTAATTATTACTGGCATTTTAAGATGTGAAAGGCATTCCTTTCTTTGTAGTATCCTTACATTGCTTATTTGTGTACAGCATTTCCCTTTGGTAAAGTTGTTTAGTTGGATTTCTAGTATCTATTCTTCTTCATAGACTAACTTCCAGTTGTCAAGTATAGTTTTATGAAGCTATTTCCTTCTTCAAGTGACTATAACTCTGTATCTATGTCTGTCTAGAGGATATGTCTCTGTACACGTCTCCAACTGATCCACTAGTTCCCTTTCAAAACTATATAGCCAGTGGAGGAGGGAAATTCCCTCTCTCCTCCCCAAAGGAGACTCCTGTACATTCAATATTTCTAATTTTTTAACTGTTAAAATTAATCCAGGGTTTACCATTTTAAAATTCCCAGGGACACTGCTAATTTGTTGTTCAGCCAATCATGTTGTTCCTTCCTTGACACAATAAGAGAAGTATTCCTACCTCATAAAAGGATCACACGGTGTTACAATTTGATAACACATTAAAACCTCATAATCTGTGACTGCATTCTGTAATTACATCAACTAACCTGGGGAATTGAGATGTGAGAGGTAATCATATCCTCTCCCCCCCTACACTATGATTCACCATTATTCCCTACTTTCTTTTTATTTTTATGATTAGAATGGTACATCTCCCCAGTAGAATTTAATGCTCTTGAGGGTACAAAGTATTTTATTTTTTTGGTCTGAATCTGCAATACAAGTCCCATGATTACAAATTCAGTTCTTTTTCCATGGAAACTTCCATTCCTAAATTCCCATTCTTCCATATGTCTCTGTATCTTACCTTTTAGAAACTTATTCTTTACCATTCTCACTACAACTACCAATATTCCTCCAATTGATGCTTTCTCAGATCATCAGGCCCACTCTAGCCACATTCATTATTTCAAAATATTGGTATTTCAATTCACCAGTTGAATTTTATGCTAGCTTCTACCTCGGAATCTCTTGCCCCACATTCCCACTGATGTTCATTCTTTTCCAAACCCCAACTCAGAATCATTCTCAGTGTCCATCTCTGCTTCTACTATCCTGCATAACACTTCTCAGAGGAGGTCATATAGTCTCTTTGACTGTTCCCACTACAAATTTATGTTTTCCAGTGTTAATTGAGATCTCACTACTATGCTTCAATTCTTTTACTGTACACTGATTAAATCTATAACAATTTGGACAGCCACACTTTTCTCTTTTCAAGTCGACAAACAAATATCCTCCTTTCTCAAAATATAAGATCTCATTCATTTTTCATTGGGAAAAAATGAATGCATCTGCCAAGAGTAGCTTCTCCTATCTAGTTCTATATTTCAAATCACTCCAGATCCTGGCCAGTTCTTTCCTCCTTTGTTCTCATCTTAAGGGATGGGTTAATCTTCTTGACAATACCAACCTCATCTAATTTTGCTATTGAATTCATTCTCTCCTATATATTCCAGATGATTCTTTAGTTTATCTCTCTAATTTTCATCCAGTTTTAATCTATTTTTTCTTGTTGCCTAAAACATGCCTACATGACATCATCCTTTAAAAACCCCTTCCTTGATTCTACTACAATATCAAGATATATATTATATCCCTCTTCACTTTTACAGACAAATTTCAAGAAAACAGTAAATTCTTCTACTTTCTCGTCTCATGGTCAATTCTCATTCCCAATAGTCCTATGAAATACCCAAGGCTTATATTCTAGTTTCATAGAGTAGGAAAATGAGATTCTTAGAAGTAAAGTAACTAGCCTATATTCATTCTGAAAGTATGTGAATCTTGAATATATACATATATTTATGATCAGTTTCCTGTTGCTTGAACTATCCAGTGTTTACTATATTTTTGGATGAAAAAGAAGAGGCTTAGTGAAAATAAATAATTTACCTAATAACTCACCTAGGTAATTTACAAAGAGTCAAGATTTGAACCCAGAATTCAAATCCAGAGCATTTTCTATTTCATATGCTTTATAATCTACAGTTATAGAGAAAGATAAGCAGTCATTGCTATCAAATGATATGATTCAGGGACTTCCGGCCAAGATGGCGGAGAGGAGGCACACAGCTGTGTAAACTTTGCGTTTTTCTCTCACTATCCATCTCATTATAAACCTCTGAATTAATGCTTGACTGAAAAAAAAAAAAAACAAAAACAAAAACCTACAAATAGTTACCAAGAGCAGCCATCCTTGAGACTCATCAGGAAAGGTCTGTTTTTGCTCGAGGGCGGGAATGATTTTAGATTGGAAGCAGGCTGTGGGCAGACAGGCAGTGGCAGCAAGAGCAGATCAGAGCCGAGCAGAGCGGAGAGGGGGTGGGGCGTGATCGCAGCCATCTCTGCGGGGAGAGCTTTGCTACAGGACTGGATACTTTGCTCCAGCAGCAAGCCAGCAGCCCAGCAGAGAAGCTAAAAACACCAAGGCAAAGAATACAACCCCAAACAGCTGGAGTCTCTCGGGACCTGGTCGCCCCCCTCCTTCCTCCCCCCCCCAGTGACTCAGCATGCTCTGGGATCTCAGAGCGCAGGTGCAGCACAGTAGGGCTAGTGCCTCGCTGCTGCCCCCCGCAGTCTGTAGAGGAAGCTCGGTAACATCACCCAGCCCCTCCCCCTCCCAAAGAAAGCAGCCTCCATTCAAGGGTTTTTTCTTTTGTTTCTTTGCTAGTTTGTCTTTGATTATTAGACAGAATGAGCAAGAAATTGAAGAGGACTTTAACCCTTGACAGCTTCTATACAGATAGAGAGCAGACTCTAAATCCTGAAGAGACTAAAAACAGACTGTCTCCAGGTGAATCCCCAAAGGAGGAGATCATCTGTTCCTCACCACAGATGAACCTCAAAGAAGAAATTAAAAAGGCTCTCACAAGAGAGCTAGAAGAAAAATGGGAAAAGGAGAGGGAGGCTTGGCAAAAGAGCCTGGAGAAGTCATCCCACTCATTTAAAGAGAGAGTGGATAAAGAAATCAAATCCTTGAAAAATAGGATTGGTGAACTGGAAACAGAAAATAGTTCTCTAAAAAACAAAATTGGCGAAATGGAAAAAAATTCCATAGAACAAAAGAACTCAATTGGACAATTAGAAAAAGATTTTTAAAAAGTGAGTGAAAAAAATACTTCACTGAAAATCAGGATCGAACAAATGGAATTGAATGACTCGAGGAGACAGGAAGAATCAGTCAAGCAAATCCAAAAAAATCAAACAATGGAAAAGAATGTGAAATACCTTCTGGGGAAGACAACAGACCTAGAAAACAGATCCAGGAGAGACAATCTGAGAATCATCGGACTCCTAGAAAAGCATGATGAAAAAAAAAGAGCCTGGACACTATTTTCCAGGAAATTATAAAAGAGAACTGCCCAGAAGTCATAGAAACAGAGGGTAAAATAGACATTGAAAGAATTCATCGATCCCCTACTGAAAGGGATCCTAAAATCAAAACACCAAGGAATATAGTGGCCAAATGCCAGAACCCTCAGACGAAGGAAAAAATATTGCAAGTGGCTAGAAAAACCCAATTCAAGTATCAAGGAGCCACAATAAGGATCACCCAGGATCTGGCAGCATCCACATTAAAAGATCGAAGGGCCTGGAATATGATATTCCGAAAGGCTAAGGAACTTGGTATGCAACCAAAAATAACTTACCCAGCAAGAATGAGCATCTTCTAAATAAATACATGATTGAAATCCATTATCTCTTTTAAGGATCTTTTCAGATACTTCCTATACTGATATCAAAGCAGAGATCAGTGCAGAGGTAGCCCTATTTAGCCAAGGTCTCTCAGAGACTTCTCATTAATTGCTTTTACATTTGAGAGGTACACGTAGGAAGACTAGAAAATGGTGTTTGTTTTTTGCCTTTGCCAAAATAGTGCTTTGGAGAATGGCAATATGGTGTTCATGATAGAAAGTTCAGAAAAGGTTAATCCATCCAGGTGTGTTTGAAAAGATTATTGCTGAGAAGTTTCTAGGATTTGGATATCAATAACAACCACTTCCAACACTAGTAATGATAAAGTTATTTATATGTATGCAAGTCCCAGGGCTAAGGGTTAAAAGCAGTGGATGGGTAGTAGGCAACCAAAATTTAAAGTAGCAGGAGTTCTGAGTTATACTACTGATTGCTCTGATCAGTCTCATATTTGTTAGTCAGAAGTCAAGAAGTCAACATATATTTATTAAGTGCTTACTATGTGTTATCCACTATGCTAATATAGTATATTTCCTTCAGGGAGTTTATATTCTAATGGTGTAGACAGCATGCAAACAATTACTTGCATATAGAGTAACAGAAAGTAATCTCAAAGGAAAGGCACTGATGATAAAAAGGACCAAGAAAAGCTTCTTGAATAAGTTAAGAATTGAGTTGACTGAATCTTAAAAGTCAGAGAAGCTAAGAGGCAGAGAATAGGAGAGAGAACATTTCAGGTAGGGAATACATAATGAAAAGGCAAGTCCTTTCACCTCTTTGATTCTCAACTACACTTTTTCTTTTTTTTTTTTTTTTTTTTTTTTTTTTTTTTTTTTTTTTTTTTTTTTTTATAAATTTTTTTATTTAATAATTACATTATATTTACACTCATTTCTGTTCCGATTTTTTTCCCCTCCCTCCCTCCACCCCCTCCCCTAGATGGCAAGCAGTCCTTTATATGTTGGATATGTTGCAGTATATCCTAGATACAATATATGTTTGCAGAACCGAACAGTTCTCTTGTTGCGTAGGGAGAATTGGATTCAGAAGGTATAAATAATCCGGGAAGAGAAACAAAAATGCAGATAGTTCACATTCGTTTCCCAGTGTTCTTTCTTTAGGTGTAGCTGCTTTTGTCCATCATTTATCAATTGAAACTCAGGTCTCTTTGTCAAAGAAATCCACTTCCATCAAAATATGTCCTCATACAATATCGTTGTCGAAGTGTATAATGATCTCCTGGTTCTGCTCATTTCACTTAGCATCAGTTCATGTAGGTCTCTCCAAGCCTCTCTGTATTCATCCTGCTGGTCATTTCTTACAGAACAATAATATTCCATAACATTCATATACCACAATTTACCCAGCCATTCTCCAATTGATGGGCATCCATTCATTTTCCAGTTTCTAGCCACTACAAACAGGGCTGCTACAAACATTTTGGCACATACAGGTCCCTTTCCCTTCTTTAGTATTTCTTTGGGATATAAGCCCAATAGAAACACTGCTGGATCAAAGGATATGCACATTTTGATAATTTTTTGGGCATAATTCCAGATTGCTCTCCAGAATGGTTGGATTCGTTCACAACTCCACCAACAATGCATTAATGTCCCAGTTTTCCCGCATCCCCTCCAACATTCATCATTATTTTTTCCTGTCATCTTAGCCAATCTGACAGGTGTGTAGTGGTATCTCAGAGTTGTCTTAATTTGCATTTCTCTGATCAATAATGATTTGGAACACTCTTTCATATGAGTGGTAATAGTTTCAATCTCATCCTCTGAAAATTGTCTGTTCATATCCTTTGACCATTTATCAATTGGAGAATGGCTTGATTTCTTATAAATTTGAGTCAGTTCTCTATATATTTTGGAAATGAGGCCTTTATCAGAACCTTTAACTGTGAAAATGTTTTCCCAGTTTGTTGCTTCCCTTCTAATCTTGTTTGCATTAGTTTTATTTGTACAAAGGCTTTTTAATTTGATGTAATCAAAATTTTCTATTCTGTGGTCAGTAATGGTCTCTAGTTCATCTTTGGTCACAAATTTCTTTCTCCTCCACAAGTCTGAGAGATAAACTATTCTATGTTCCTCTAATTTATTTATAGTCTCGTTCTTTATGCCTAGGTCATAGACCCATTTTGATCTTATCTTGGTATATGGTGTTAAGTGTGGGTCCATGCCTAATTTCTGCCATACTAATTTCCAATTATCCCAGCAGTTTTTATCAAATATTGAATTCTTTTCCCAGAAGTTAGGGGCTTTGGGTTTGTCAAACACTAGATTGCTATAGTTGACTATTCTGTCTTGTGAGCCTAGCCTTTTCCAGTGATCCACTAATCTATTTCTTAGCCAATACCAAATGGTTTTGGTGACTGCTGCTTTATAATATAATTTTAGATCAGGTACAGCTAGGCCACCTTCATTTGATTTTTTTTTCATTAATTCCCTTGAGATTCTCGACTTTTTATTGTTCCATATGAATTTTGTTGTTATTTTTTCTAGATCAATAAAATATTTTCTTGGAAGTCTGATTGGTATAGCACTAAATAAATAGATTAGTTTAGGGAGTATTGTCATCTTTATTATGTTCGCTCGGCCGATCCAAGAGCACTTAATATTTTTCCAATTATTTAAGTCTGACTTTATTTGTGTGGAGACTTTTTTATAATTTTGCTCATATAATTCCTGACTTTCCTTTGGTAGATAGATTCCCAAATATTTTATGGTATCAACAGTTATTCTGAATGGAATTTCTCTTTGTATCTCTTGCTGTTGGGTTTTGTTGGTGATGTATAAAAATGCTGAGGATTTATGGGGATTTATTTTGTAGCCAGCTACTTTGCTAAAATTATGAATTATTTCCAATAGCTTTTTGGTAGAATCTCTGGGGTTCTCTAGGTATACCATCATATCATCTGCAAAGAGTGATAGTTTGGTTTCCTCATTGCCTACTCTAATTCCTTTTATATCTTTCTCGACTCTTATTGCCGAGGCTAGTGTTTCTAATACGATATTAAATAATAATGGTGATAGTGGGCAACCTTGCTTCACTCCAGATCTTACTGGGAAAGGTTCCAGTTTTTCCCCATTGCATATGATGCTTACTGATGGTTTTAAATATATGCTCCTGACTATTTTAAGGAAAAGTCCATTTATTCCTATGCTCTCAAGTGTTTTTATTAGGAATGGATGTTGGATTTTATCAAATGCTTTTTCTGCATCTATTGAGATGATCATGTGGTTTTTGTTTGTTTGGTTATTGATATAGTCAATTATGTTAATAGTTTTCCTAATATTGAACCAGCCCTGCATTCCTGGTATAAATCCTACTTGGTCATAGTGTATTATCCTGGTGACAATTTTCTGTAATCTTTTTGCTAATATTTTATTTAAGATTTTAGCATCAATATTCATTAGGGAGATTGGTCTATAATTTTCTTTCTCTGTTTTCAGCCTACCTGGTTTAGGTATCAGTACTATATCTGTGTCATAAAAGGAGTTTGGTAGGACTCCTTCAATCCCTATTTTTTCAAATAGTTTATATAACATTGGAGTTAATTGTTCTTTAAATGTTTGGTAGAATTCACATGTAAATCCATCTGGTCCTGGGGATTTTTTCTTAGGGAGTTGATTGATAGTTTGTTCTATTTCTTTTTCTGAGATGGGACTGTTTAGGATATTTACTTCTTCCTCTGTTAGTTTGGGCAAGTTGTATTTTTGGAGGTATTTTTCTATTTCATTTAAGTTGTCGAATTTATTGGCATAAAGTTGGGCAAAGTAACTCCTAATTATTGCTCTAATTTCCTCTTCGTTAGTGGTGAGTTCTCCCTTTTCATTTTTAAGACTAACAATTTGATTTTCCTCTTTCCTTTTTTTAATCAGATTTACTAAGGGTTTGTCTATTTTGTTGGTTTTTTCATAGAACCAACTCTTAGTTTTATTAATCAATTCAATAGTTTTTTTACTTTCAATTTTATTGATCTCACCTTTTACTTTTAGAATTTCAAGTTTAGTGTTTGACTGGGGATTTTTAATTTGTTCCTTTTCTAGCATTTTTAATTGCAAACCCAATTCATTGACCTTCTCTTTCTCTATTTTATACAAATAGGCCTCTAGAGATATGAAATTTCCCCTTATTACCGCTTTGGCTGCATCCCATACATTTTGGTATGATGTCTCATTATTATCGTTTTCTTGGGTGAAGTTATTAATTATGTCTATGATTTGCTGTTTTACCCAATCATTCTTTAGTATGAGATTATTTAGTTTCCAATTATTTTTTGGTCTACTTCCCCCTGCTTTTTTGTTGAATGTAATTTTCATTGCATCGTGGTCTGAAAAGGATGCATTTACTATTTCTGCCTTACTACATTTGAGTTTGAGGTTTTTATGTCCTAATATATGGTCAATTTTTGTATAGGTTCCATGAACTGCTGAAAAGAAAGTGTATTCCTTTCTGTCTCCATTACATTTTCTCCAGAGATCTATCATATCTAGCTTTTCTAGTATTCTGTTTACCTCTTTGACTTCTTTCTTATTTATTTTCTGGTTTGATTTATCTAATTCTGAGAGTGCAAGGTTAAGATCTCCCACTATTATAGTTTTACTGTCTATTTCTTCTTGCAGCTCTCTTAGTTTCTCTTTTAAGAATTTAGATGCTACCCCACTTGGTGCATATATGTTTAATATAGATAGTGCTTCATTATCCATGCTACCCTTTAGCAAGATATAGTGTCCTTCCTTATCTCTTTTAATTAGGTCAATTTTTGCTTTAGCTTGATCTGAGATCAGGATGGCTACCCCTGCTTTTTTGACTTCACCTGAAGCATAGTAGATTTTGCTCCAACCTTTTACCTTTAACCTGCATGTATCTCCCCGCTTCAGGTGTGTTTCCTGTAAACAACATATTGTAGGATTCTGGCTTTTAATCCATTCTGCTAACCGCTTCCTCTTTATGGGGGAGTTTACCCCGTTCACGTTTATGGTTAGAATGACCAATTCTGTATTACTTGCCATCTTGTTAACCCCGGTTTATGCTTTCCTCCCTTCTTTCCCCTTTCCCCCCCTTCCAAGTATTAAGCTTGCGAGCACCCCTTGCTTCTCACAGCCCTCCCTTTTTAGTGTCCCTCCCCCCGCCTTAGGGTTCCTCCCCCTATCTTACCCCTTTCCCTCCCAGTTCCCGTATTCCCTTCCGCTTAGCTTATTCCTTCCCTTTCCACTTTTCCCTTCTCACTTTTCAATGAGATGGGAGAAGTTTCACCATAGATTGAATATGTCTTAAGATTTTTCACTTAAAGCCAATTCTGAAGGCAGTAAGATACCCACTATATTTATCCCCCTCCATTCTTTCTCTCAGATATAATAGGTTTCCTATGCCTCTTCATGAGATGTACTACCCCCACTTTACCCTTTTTCTGGTACAATGTCCTTTCCACATCAATTTCTAGAACAAGGTATACATGTATTCTTTATACATCTATATAGTCAAAATATAGTTCCCAAGATTAATCTTTACCTTTTTAGATTTCTCTTGAGTTCTATATTTGTAGATCAAACTTTTTGTTAAGTTCTGGTTTTTTCATCAGAAATAGATGAAATTCGCTTACTTCGTTGAATGTCCATCTTCTTCCCTGGAAAAAGATGCTCATTCTCGCTGGGTAAGTTATTTTTGGTTGCATACCAAGTTCCTTAGCCTTTCGGAATATCATATTCCAGGCCCTTCGATCTTTTAATGTGGATGCTGCCAGATCCTGGGTGATCCTTATTGTGGCTCCTTGATACTTGAATTGGGTTTTTCTAGCCGCTTGCAATATTTTTTCTTTCACCTGAGGGTTCTGGCATTTGGCCACTATATTCCTTGGTGTTTTGATTTTAGGATCCCTTTCAGTGGGTGATCGATGAATCCTTTCAATGTTTATTTTTTCCTCTGTTCCTATGACTTCTGGGCAGTTCTCTTTGATGATTTCCTGGAAGACAGTGTCCAGGCTTTTTTTTTCATCATGTTTTTCTGGGAGTCCAATGATTCTCAGATTGTCTCTCCTGGATCTGTTTTCCAGGTCTGTTGTCTTCCCCAGAAGGTATTTCACATTTTTCTCCATTGTTTGATTTTTTTGGATTTGCTTGACTGATTCTTCTTGTCTCCTCGAGTCATTCAATTCCACTTGTTCAATTCTGATTTTCAGTGAAGTATTCTCTTCACTGACTTTTTTAAAATCTTTCTCTAATTGTCCAATTGAGTTCTTTTGTTCTGTGGAATTTTTTTCCATTTCGCCAATTTTGTTTTTTAGAGAGCTGTTTTCTGTTTCCAGTTCACTAATCCTATTTTTCAAGGATTTTACTTCTTTATCCACTCTCTCTTTAACTTTCTCCAGACTCTTTTCCCATTTTTCTTCTAGCTCCCTTGTGAGAGCCTTTTTAATCACTTCTATGAGGTTCATCTGTGCTGAGGAACAGATGATTTCCTCCTTTGGGGAATCACCTGGGGACTGCCTGTTTTTAGTCTCCTCAGGATTTAGAGTCTGCTCTCTATCTGTATAGAAGCTGTCAAGGGTTAAAGTCCTCTTCAGCTTCTTGCTCATTCTGTCTATTAATCAGAGATAAACTACCAAAGAAAAACAGAAAAAACTGGAGTCTTTCTTTGGGGGGGGGCTGGGTGTGTTATCGAGCTTCCTCTACAGACTGCAGGGGGCAGCAGTGAAGCACTAGCAGGACTGTGCTGCGCCTGCGCTCTGAGATCCCAAAGCGTGCTGAGTCACTGAGGGGGGGAAGGGGGGGGGCCAGGTCCTGAGAGACTCCAGCTGTTTGCGGTTGTATTCTTCAGCCCAGGTGTTTTTAGCTTCTCTGCTGGGCTGTTGACTTGCTGCAGGTTCCAAACCTGTAGCGAAGCTCTCCCCGCAGAGACGGCTACGATCACTCCCCACCCCCTCTCAGCTCTGCTCCCGTGCTCTCACTGCCGCTGCCCTCAGCCTGCGCCCGATCTAAAACCGCCCCAGCCCTCCAGTAAAGACAGACCTTTCTTGGCGGATCTCAAGGATGGCTTCTCTTGGTAACTATTTGTGGGTTTTTTTCAGTCAAGCATTGATTCAGAGGCTTGTAATGAAGTGGATAGTGAGAGAAAGCGCGGAGCTTATGCAACTGTGAGCCTCCTCTCCGCCATCTTAACCGGAAGTCCCACCAACTACACTTTTTCAAGTGAATGTATTTCTAGTACCTTCACTGAGATTTTATGAAGTATTATGAGAAATAGAATTATGTGTTTATACACAAAGGATCCATGAAATGTATGGATCCATCAATACATAATGAAGCCTATTTATGATGGAATAGATAAATGTTAGGGGTTTTATTCATAAAGAATTAGTAACATGTTTAAAGTCACGAAGTTCAAAGTCAGAGATGAAATATAAAATCACATCTTCCTGACTCCAGTTCCAGAACTTTAGCCACTTTGCCTCATGACCTTTTTATTTTCTTCATAAAACAGTGAAAAACAATGGAGTAGGGGGAAAAAGAAGTCTCCAGAAAGCATATTGTGGGACAAACTGAAAATATACTTAAACTACCTCCTAAAAAAAGATAATATGAACCTTGATAATGTGCTTTCTTATCTTTTTAAATTTTGAATGATAATTTTCTATATGCAAATTGAAAATGTTTGAAGGGAAAAGGCAAGTTTGGTCAAATGATTTTTTATATTAGTCGATGTCTTTATGATCACATAATGGATTCTAAAGCTTAGTAAATATAAGATTCCTCCACATAAATTTTTTTTTATTAAAAAAAATTAGCTTTGACTCACTAGGGCAGAATGCATCCTTAAAACCTCTCCTCTAGCAAGAAGACTTTCATAAAAACTTTGCAAACATCATTCAAACTTCTTCACAAATCCAGGGAAAACTGTTCCACCACCCCTCTGATCCCTCATTTCACACCAGGCATAAAGAAAGAAAGCTACTTGTCAAAAGTATTGGCTCATGTCTGAAAGATAGCCAAACTTTTAGATAACAATCTGGCAATAAAATCAACTTCAAAGTATTGTACGTTGTCTTCAGTGAGATCTGCAATTACTTAAAATATATTTATTTGGTTTGGTGCAAAGATTTAAAGTTAGTTCCAGTTCTCAAGTTTTTTCATCTTTTCATCTAATTTTGTACTTTTAAAAATAACTGAAGACTCCATTCCAAGAGCTTTTGTTTTCATGGATTATATTTATCAATATTTTGCTATCTTAAAAATTAAAACATCTTTTTTTATTATGAAAATTATTTTGATCTCACTGACCACTGAAAAAATTTTAGGAACTCCCAAGGGTCCCCAAGTACCCTTGAAGAGCTGATCTGAATTCTACCCTTTACTACTTTGTCTAGATTAGGAGATGGAGGGGCAAGTGTGAGAATTGTATAGGAGGAAGAGAAAGGATTATAGTGAATTTGAGAAACTATTTTGTGCTCTTAGATACTTTAAGTATTTTTCTCAGACAACAACAACAAAAAAAATTTGAACATGTGTTTGTTTGTTTAATCATTGTTTATCTCATTTTCCTCATCTGTAAACTAGAGCTAACATATAAACCTAATTTCCAAGGTTGCTGTAAGGATCAAATGAGATAACAATAATTTCAGACAAGGTTTGTCTTGTCATTCAGTCAGTCAATGAACACTTATTAAATACCTACTATGTGCCAGGCACTGTGTTAAATGCTACAGATATATGGGAAAATAAATAATAGTCCCTTCTCTCAAAGAGCTCACATTCTAATGGAGAACACCACAAAAACAAAAACAAACAACAAAAAAAAACAGCTTAAATAAAATATCTACTGGATAAATTAAAATTAATCAACTGAGGAAAGGCACTAGCATTAAAGATCAAGAAAGGCTTCTTGTAGAAGATGAGATTTTGGCTGAGATTTGAAGAAATCCAGGAAAGCCAAGAGATAAAAAAGATAAGGGAGATAATTCTAAGTGTGGGAAATAGCCAATGAAAATTCCCAGAATTGGAAGATATAGAATCTGTTTAAGAAATATTAAAAAGATCAATGTCATTGAATTTAAAAGTACATGAGAGAGAATAATGTATAAAAAGATGATAAAGAAAGGAAAAGGATATGAAGGGTTTTTAATAGAAAGATCAGTTTTACAGCTAAGTAGTGGGTGGATTGTAGTAGGGAAAAACTTGGAACAGGAATATCAACCAGTAGGTTTTTTATAATAGTTCAAGAATCAAGTGATGAAAGCCTAAATAAGATTGATGTTAGAACAAAGAAGAAAGAATTTATCAGACATATTATGGACAGGATTTGGCAACAGATTAGTTCATAAGATATGAGGGAAGTAAAAGAGAATAAGGTCAATAATGACACTTAGGATGCAAAGCTGATATCTGGGAGCATGGTGGGACCTTCCATAAGAATGGAGGATTTAGAATGAGGGAATGAATGGGAAAGAGTTGGGAATAATGCGTTTACTTTTGAAAATTTTTAATTTTAAATGTCTAAGGGACATCTAGAATGAGGTATCTTGTTAAAAGTTGGAGACACGAATCTGGAGGTCAGGATATAAGTTTGGGCTAATTAAATAGATTTTGTAATCATTATCATAAAGATGAAAGTTGAGTCCATTAGAGTTGATGAAATCATCAAGTGAAATAGCATTGAGGAAAAGGAGTCTAAGTTAAAGCATTGGGGAAAATGACCTAGAAGACATATAAAAGAAAACTTAATAGAAGCTGGGATAGGTAGAAAACCAGGAGAGATTAACATCAAGGAAATTTAGAGAAAATACAATATCAAGGAGAAGAAGGTAATCAACTATTTATCAATGATTGTAGAAAGCACAAGAATAATGAATCAAAAAAGATCATTAGATTTGACAATTAAAATAAAATTTATAACTTTGGACAGAATGATTTTGGTTAAATGCTGAAGCTCAGTGTCAGAATGTAGAAAGTTAAGAGAGTAAAAAAGAAAGGAAGTATTGAGTAAAGATGGCCTTTGCAAAGAGTTTAGCCACCAAAGAGAGTAGATATACGGTACAATAACTAACAGGGATGAATGAATCAAAAGAGATCTTTTAAATATGAAGGAAATATCTTGAGATATCAGTTTCTGAAGAATTAAAATGGGAGGTGACCCAAAGGGAAAATGGTAGATGCATGGCTGTCATGAATGGGATGCAACAGATCTTCAACAATGATCTTATCATTTACTTATTTAGATTTTTTGAACTAGATGAAAGAGAAGATTTTTTAACTCAATTGCTATCTAGCTTTAATCATTTAATAGGTGCAGCCTCAAACTGAGATTTATTGAAGACCTTAACTTAAAAACACCAAGGTCTCCCATTTCATCCAGGGCCATCTCCAGTTGTTTTAATCTATATCTTGCTATTGGCCCCAGATGTCTCTAGAGGGGAAAGTGAGGCAGGTGACCTTACACAGCCTTCCCTCACTTAAATCCAATTCACTTGCATGCCATTGCCATGGTGTTCTTTAAGAAAGAAGGATAGGCAATAACAATTTGGAAAGGAAGTATCAGGCATATCATCCAGGAAATCTATGATAAGAAAGTAGGTGCAATAACAGCAAACAAAAAAGCAATAACTCAAGTATTACTTCTCTTGGAGTAAAATGTAAAATGTAAAAGTAAAATGTAAAATGTAAAATATAAAATGTAAATGTAAAATGTAAAAAACCTAATAGATGGTATCCATCTTATTAGATAGATTCTCTGAGGAGAACTAGAGAATATGGACAAGAATTGCACAGGATAAAGAGGAAAAAAATGAATTGTCAACTGTAGTAGTAGAAGGAATAAAATCATTAACTTATTGAATTATTTAAGAAGAACTAAGTAATTATTATGATTTTAATGGTTATAGTAAATAGATTTAACCATTATAAATTATCTGTGGCAGTATAATAGACCTAATTAAGGACATATATGACCTGATAAGGAAGTGGTTCAGTCATGTGGTAAGAATGAGAAGAAACATATGGAGAACTTTCACAGTATCTTAGTGCCCTCAGATATTTAAATAGTCAAAGAAGATGTTCAGTGGGTAGGCTGGATTTTCTATTTTTAGAAGAGAATTTCACACGTGTGAAAAATATACAGGATGAAGATAGATGGAGAAATTTTAGTGCGTAGAAGAAGGAATCACACCACTTAGATAGCATGTGCATCTAAGAACATGATGGCAGAGGGAAGATCAAGGCTCCCTTGCATCCAAATGAATGAAGACAAATGATCACAATAGCATCTGATGTTATCATGTTTTTACAGGGATTTCTTCATGACCACCTGTGAGGCTAGTTCTACGGGTTTTATGATCTCCATTTTAGAGCTCAGAAAACTGTATCTCAAATGACTAAGAGGTGACTTGTCTATGGTTGCACACATACACTAGATCTAGTAGTAAGGGGCAGAGCCAAAAAGGCAATCAGCAGAACCCAGGTTCCCCAACAACATACAGTATAAGAATTCACAGCTCCATATAAATTAAGATGGTAAATAATAGTTCTAAAGATTTTGACTTGTTTAGTTATCAGGAATCAGAAAAAGTAAATTCTGAGACACATTCATTCCCTTAATATATGTGGCTTTGATAAAAATTGGTCATAGAAGATGAGGCAAGAGTACTCATTTAGTTAAGGCAAATATTGCCTACATAAGCAAGCCTCACAGTGTTATTTGCCTCTCTGTCTCTGTCTATATCAACTCCACATGCCTCTCGGGTGGCCTGCTTTGTACTTAATATAGCTTGTCAAAACATATCTATCAACTCTATGAAAAGACAGACTTGGGTGGTCAGTGTAGGCCCAGCCCAGTGGGGATTGCCTTTTAAGACAACCACAGAAATCTCCCTTTTTCCTTGAGATTAAGAACTGAATCAGAGTGTGTTACTGAACAACCAGACTTTAAAATAATCTCCCATAACCTTCCTCTCCCCAGCTGCATTAATGGGACACTTTTATTTGAAACTCCTTTATACTTTCATGTGGATTTTTGGTAATTCTCAAAGCTGTCAGTGAAACAAAAAGATGTTTTCACTCATCTAATATAATTTTTAGCTTCTTAAAGATATATCTATGTATTCTAATAGACACCTATATAGATAATATGTACGTGCACATATATACCTATACATATGTATTTATATACTTCCTTGTTTTGAGACTGCAATACAAAAATAATGAAGGAATATAATATATGCATAAATATGCATATGCTATATAAGTTCAAATTTTACAGTCACAAAGTACTTTATAGAAGATCTAATTTAAAGCTCAGTAATCATCAATTTCTTTCTGATTTTAGAGATAAATGAATTGAGGATAAAAAAGGATAAATGATTCACATACATTTATGCATAGGTGTACATGTGTAACATATATATATATATGTATATATATATATGTATATATGCTTCATAAGGGCTAATAGAATTTAGAGGTGGACATTATAAATTACCAAGTTTAGTCTGTTTACTTTACAAATGAGAAAAATGAGACCTAAGAAGGAGAAGCAACTTTCCTAAGATCACTTGTATAGTAAT
Organism: Antechinus flavipes; assembly: GCF_016432865.1. Classification (NCBI taxonomy): domain Eukaryota; kingdom Metazoa; phylum Chordata; class Mammalia; order Dasyuromorphia; family Dasyuridae; genus Antechinus; species Antechinus flavipes. The sequence continues at coordinate 379,948,872 of NC_067399.1, forward strand.
AACAAAGACCAAGATAGAACAAAGTCCTTTGATCCCTATTCAAATACTCAATACTCAAATATATTTATATAGAGATATTGATTTATCTTTATGGGTATCTTTGTAGATAGATTTACATAGAAATATATAGATTTCTGCTTCAGGACTGTTTCATATATATGATAAACATAATGATACATAATCATATATGTTATGTATATGGGTTTTTTTTTTTTGTGCTTTTCATGAGGTGATCAGGAACACATATCACTGAACCGTATAATCAGAAGATAAAGTCTTCTTTCCATGGATTGAGTGAGAGACAACAGGTAGACTTCCAAAGGTTTTTCCTAGTATCATATACTGTGAAAGTCTTTGGCTTGCCAGGTAAACTCCCTTATGGATGATTTATGAGTATATATGAACAAGACTCAAATAGGATGAGTAGGCATGGATGAGTTGCAATTTACATCATTGGAGGGAAAATGTGTCCAAGAGATTATGTATTCATTGAATAGATTTTCCTCTTTGAGAGTCCTTCAATACTTCATCATGGCATTTATATCTATGAATAATTTTTCATATTCTCAAGTTTATGCCAGTGAAGTTCAAGTGATGGCAGGTCCTACCAATGTGGAAAAGATTCAAGTTTGAAGAAGATAAGCACTGAAATAGACTACTACTACTACTAGATGAAGAATATGTTAGATATAATTTATAAAAATTATCTATTATAGTATGGAGGTATTACAATCTTTGTTGATGGGGGAGTACCTGTACCCACAAAAAAAAACCCAGAACCACTGAAGAATGAAGCTTATATGCTACAACATCTTTCTCCAAATATATTTCTCCTATTTGGCTCTGGACAGATGGTTACCATCACAACACCTCATCTCCTTCCAAGAAACTGGGCTCTGTGGTTCCCAATGACATTTTTCTGCCAGGAGTCTAACTCTTCTTTAAGCCACAGTCAGTACCCCTGGTATGCACAGCATCTGTGAGCCCACTGAGTTTTGCCCACTACTGGCCCAGAAGCTAACTGAAGGGAGTTTCTGGTAATGGAATACTTCAAAATGTGCTTGGCAAAATAAAAGTCCAAAACTTTTGTCCCAGCTTATTTCCTTATGTTCCTGGGAATTCAAGACTATTCTAGCAAAAATAATCTAAAGATCAATTAGATAAAATAATTTAGTATATTGGACTCATCCATATAAAGTAGAATTGATATAAAGCTCCTTTAAGTATTTTCTGATTTAAGTGTTCAAGTTGTCAAAATCAGTTTCTTGACTCAGGATGTGTGTGTGTGTGTGTGTGTGTGTGTGTGTGTGTATGTATGTGTGTTGTGTAAATTCCATTATAATTGATTTACTTTCTAATTCTATATTCTTTATTTAATGTATTTAAAAACATTGTTCCAAGCAACTGTTCTTAGGCTTACCCAGACTGCTAAAGAGATTCATAATATAAAAATGGTTGAGGGCCTAGTCTAAATAAATCATTCTCATCAACACATGATCATCCAGGATGAACTAAGTTCTTTGGTTCTATGAAGGACACAGAAATTTTTTTTTTTAATTTTTTATTTAATAATTACTTTATATTGACACTCGTTTCTGTTCCGATTTTTTTTTCCCCTCCCTCCCTCCACCCCCTCCCCTAGATGGCAAGCAGTCCTTTATATGTTGGATATGTTGCAGTATATCCTAGATACAATATATGTTTGCAGAACCGAACAGTTCTCTTGTTGCTTAGGGAGAATTGGATTCAGAAGGTATAAATAACCCGGGAAGAAAAACAAAAATGCAGATAGTTTACATTCGTTTCCCAGTGTTCTTTCTTTGGGTGTAGCTGCTTTTGTCCGTCATTTATCAATTGAAACTCAGGTCTCTTTGTCAAAGAAATCCACTTCCATCAAAATATGTCCTCATACAATATCGTTGTCGAAGTGTATAATGATCTCCTGGTTCTGCTCATTTCACTTAGCATCAGTTCATGTAAGTCTCGTTAGTCCTCCCTGTATTCATCCTGCTGGTCATTTCTTACAGAACAATAATATTCCATAACATTCATATACCACAATTTACCCAGCCATTCTCCAATTGATGGGCATCCATTCATTTTCCAGTTTCTAGCCACTACAAACAGGGCTGCTACAAACATTTTGGCACATACAGGTCCCTTTCCCTTCTTTAGTATTTCTTTGGGATATAAGCCCAATAGAAACACTGCTGGATCAAAGGGTATGCACAATTTGATAATTTTTTGGGCATAATTCCAGATTGCTCTCCAGAATGGTTGGATTCGTTCACAACTCCACCAACAATGTATTAGTGTCCCAGTTTTCCCGCATCCCCTCCAACATTCATCATTATTTTTTCCTGTCATCTTAGCCAATCTGACAGGTGTGTAGTGGTATCTCAGAGTTGTCTTAATTTGCATTTCTCTGATCAATAATGATTTGGAACACTCTTTCATATGAGTGGTAATAGTTTCAATCTCATCCTCTGAAAATTGTCTGTTCATATCCTTTGACCATTTATCAATTGGAGAATGGCTTGATTTCTTATAAATTTGAGTCAGTTCTCTATATATTTTGGAAATGAGGCCTTTATCAGAACCTTTAACTGAGGACACAGAAAAATTAAAAACAAAACAAAACAAAACAAAACAGAACAAAACAAAACAAAAACCTTGTCCCCACTCTTGAAAAGCTCAGATGGGAAGACAGAATATAAACATGAAAGTAACATGAGCTATTTGGGGAAGAAATAAGCTTCACATTATCAGATTTATTTCTGAAGAAGTTAGAGAATCACTTATTTGATTAAGTATGTATACTGAAAAGAACATTGAATTAGGAAAGAACTCTTTTTTTGTTGTTGTTTCATTTTTTTAATTCAACTTCTGATCTTTCCTAGATGTGTGTTCCAAGGTAATATATTTAACATCCCTGAAACGTTTTCCTGATCTGGGAAATAAAAATAATTATATTTTCACTATCAAGTATTCTCAGAAAGAACTTTCTTTGGGGATAGAGCCAAGATGGAAGAGAGAAAGCACAAAAGATGGAGTAATACAATTTTCCAGACCAAGATAAATCAGATAGACTTTAGGAAAGGGCTGTCTCACTTATGTAAAAGAGTGAGTGAAGCTTAAGGCAGGCAGTGTCCAAACAAATGAATGGAACTTAACCACAGCACAGAGAAGCAACTGAGACCCCACATTCCTGATTCAGAAAACCACTGGGGGGGGAGGGGGGGCAGAGCCAAGATGGCGGAGAAGGCACATGTGACTTTCTAAGCTCTCTCATACCCTCACAACCAATTGTTAAATTCAGCCTCAAAAATAGCACTTGACTGGTAAAACCCATGAAGATTAGAAGTATAACAATTCACCAGCTGAAGATAATCTGTTATTTCTTCAGAAAAGGTTTGTCCTGAGGGGCTGGAGAAGATCAGCGCAGGCAGGGAGAGAATTAGAGGTGAGTACTTTGTGCAGACCAGGTGGGAGTGGTCTCTATGGTTACAAAATTACAGAGATGATACTAGCATAGACTGATTGCTCTGTCCTGCTTGCAAAACAGTAGATCAGAAGAGAAATCAAAGCCACTCTAAAGAACGCCAGAACCTCACAGGGTCTGGCTGTACACACCTAAAACCGGAAGTAACTCAGCACAGACCACAGCACAACCTTGCAGCCCCAACCCACAGCACGGGGCTTTTCCTTGGGGCAGTTGTGAACCTGCACAGCAGAGGGCCACAGCCTGGAGCAGCCTCTAATCTGCACAGTGCTGGGCTCAGCCTGGGGCAATAGAACTTTTGCAGTGCAATTTGCTTCCGAGGCAGAGACACTTTCGGTGTACTGGCTATTCTCTGGTCCGTTGCTAATATCCACAGCCCCACAGCAGGCTTTGGCTTAGGGTAGTGACACTTTCACTGCTTATTCTCTAGCCTTAGGGCAGTTGCTAAACCACACAGCGGGGGTTCTCCACTGGGCACTTCTGTAGCTTAGCAGTGCTGAATCACTTCCAGTTGGGGGGGGGGGAGGAACTTTTTCACCAGAGCACTCCCATACCTCTGTGCTTTGCAGTCTGTATACTTTTCCCTGCTTTGCAGAGGAAGTTGGTAACCTCCTTGCCCTGAAGGCAGCCCTAAAGGCAGACCCTAAAGGCTTTTTAAAATGAGTAAAAAAATCAAAAGGACGAATGATAGCTTTTATACAGAAAGAGAGCAAGTTTGCAACCCCGAGGAGATGAATGGCAAACAGTCTCCAGACAATATCCCAAAGGGGAATGTTCCCTACCCCCCTTTACAAAATGCTCTCCTAGAAGAGACCATTAAAATCTCAAAAGAGAGTTAGAAGAAAAATGGGGAAAAAAAAGAGAAGCTTTGCAAGAAAGTAACTTCCTGAAATATGAATTGGAAAAGGTAAAAAAAAAATCCCAGGAAAGTAGGATTTGTAAATTGGAAAAGATAAAGAATTCCCAAGAAAGTAGGATTTGTGAATTGGAAAAGATAAAGAATTCCCAAGAAAGTAGGATTTGTGAATTGGAAAAAGAAAATAATTCACTAAAAAAAAAATTTAGTGAAATGGAAAAAAATTCCATAGAGCAAAACAACTCATTTAAAAACTCAATTGGACATATACAAAAAGAAGTAAAAAAAGCTAATGAAGAAAATAACTCATTAAAAATCAGAACTGAACAAATAGAAATCAATGATTCATTGAGACATCAAGAATCAGTCAAGTAAGACCAAAAAAATGAAAAATTAGAGAAAACCATCAAATACCTACTTGGAAAACTGACAGACCTAGAAAATAGATCTAGGCGATCTTTCCAAAATTATTGGATTTTCCGAAAATTATGATGAAAAAAGGAGCCTAGATACTACTTTACAGGAAATCATCAAAGGTTCTCTTATCCAGATGTAATAGAATCAGAAGGCAAATAGGCATTGAAAGAATTCATCAAACACCTTCTGAAAAAGACCCTAAAATAAAAACTCCAAGGAATATTGTGGCCAAATTTCAGAACTATCAGATTAAGGAAAAAAATATTACAAGCAGTCAGAAAACCACTGACCCAGCAAGCCAACCGTGAGGCTTCTAGACCCAAGAAAGCAGGCAAGCTGCCAGCCCCAAAGTCTTAGGTTAGAAAGCCAGTGATTAGACCCTCTAAAACCCAATGCAAGAAGCTTGGGTCAGTGTACCTGTACCCCAGGAGCAGAACACAACTTTTAAAAAATGAGAAAGCAAACAAACAAACAACAAAAAAAAAAAAGAGCCCTGACTCATAGAAAGTTACTGTGGGGACTGGGGAGACCAAAACAAAAACTCAGAAGAGAATATCAATGTTAAAATGCTTACATACAAAATCCCAAAGAAGAATAAATTGGCCTAAAGTAAAAAAAAAAAAAAAAAAAAAAAAAAAAAAAAAAAAAAAAAAAAAAAAAAAGATTTTAAAAATCAATAGAAGAAAAATTGGGAAGAGAAACCATTGTTATGAGAGAGAATTATGAAAACAGTCAACAATTTGGGAAAGGAAGCAGAAAAAGTGACTGAAGAAAAAACTCCTAAAAACAAAACAAACAAAAACCACCACCACCACCACCACCACCACCACAACAACAACAGAATTGGCCAAATTGAGAGGTGGAGGGAAATCCACTAAGGAAAACAAACCAAGTCCTTTAAAAGTAGAATTGACCAACAATGAGATGATCCAGGCCACTTCCAGTGGTCTTGTGATGAAGAGAGCCAACCACAGGCAGAGAGAGGTGTCTGTAACCCATTGAGTATGGATTACAACATAGCATTTTCACTCTTTTTATTGTTTGCTTGCATCTTATTTTCTTTCTCATTTTTTTGATTTGATTTTTCTTGTGCCGCGAATAATTGTATTGCACACATTGTATAATAATGTAATTGTATAATTATGTAATAATATATGCACACATTGGATTTAACATATATTTTTACCGTGCTTAACATATATTGGATTACTTGCCAACTAGGAGAGAGAGTGGAGATATGTGGGGAAAAATTGGAATACAACGTTTCACAAGGGTTAATGTTGAAAAATTATCCATTTTTTGAATAATTAAAAAGATTTAATAAAAAAAAAAATGTAGAATTGACCAAATGAAAAAGAGGTACAAAAGCTAACTGGAGAAAATAGCTCTTTAAAAGTTAGATTTGGGGGTAGAGTCAAGAGTATGGAATAAAGACTAAGATTTGCCCTCTCTTAACCCCTTCAACTGCCTTTAAATGATTCTAAACAAATTCTAGAGTGACAGAACCCACAAAAAGCAAAACAATTTTCCAGTCTAAGACAGTTTAGAATGCCAGCATGAAAAGTTTGTTATACCAGGTGAGGGTAGAATACAATCTACCACTGTACCAGCATGGCCCTCATCCCAGAAAAACAGAAATAGGTCTTGGGTAGCAGAATCAGTGGTAGCACAATAGCAGTTTCCAGATCTTTCAGCCCATAGACTGTAAGAGGATTGAACAATGGTCAGAAGGGGATCATTGTGGTTTCTTTGATAGCACCGCAGATTGTGTTACTTTGACCATTCTCTGACCATAATTCAGGGTCAGGAAGGCAATCTCAAGGTGAAAAGTAGGAACAGCATACCAGAGCTTGCAGTCACAGTGAAATGAGGACCCTCCTCAAAATTTCAGGGCAGAAAAAAGTATTTGTGGTTGCTCACAGTCCAGAAAACAGGCTAGGAGAGGAGTGAACACCTCTCTACTTAGAACATAACACCTTGGAAAACCTGAAAACTTAGGTTGGTATAACGCACTGGATTATCAGAAAGCCATGATCAGAGCATGGAGATTATCTTTCAAGAAATTATCAAGATTTCCCTGATATCCTAGAATCAGAAGATAAAATAGTAATTGAAAGAATCTACCAATTATCTTCTGAAAAAGATCTCAAAATGAAAATTCCAAGGAATATTGTAGCCAAATTCCAGAATTGTCTGTTCAAAATGAAAACATACCGAAAAAAAAAATAAACTATTAAAGAATCACAGTAAAGATTTTATAGGATTTAGCAGATCAGAGGACTTGGCATATGATATTCTGGGAAGGCAAAGGCTTTTAGATTAAATCTAAGAATCACATACCTAGAAAAACAGAGTATAATCCTTCAGAATAAAAATGGATATTTAATGAATTAGGGGACTTTTAAACTTTTCTTATGAAAAGACCAGAGTAGAAAAGAAAATATGATCTTCACATACAAGACTCAAAAGAAGAAGAAAGGGGGAAGCAGAGTGAGGTAAAGTATATCACATGAAGAGTCATGAAATACCTATTATAGTAGAGGGAAACAAGGAAGGTGAACATTGTTTGAACCTTTCTCTGAAATCTCTATTTCAGAGGATCAAAGAGGGAATAATAGACACATTCAGTTGGGTAAAAAAATCTATTTTACCTTACTCCATTGTTCACTTCCAGGTATAGTACTGGCAAGGGATGGATACTTTCCTGTTCAACTAGGATTGCTTTTCATAGAGTACAGTGTCTCTGAGCTATCTATAGTTTAGAGGGACTTTCTTTTCTTTGGGACAATCAGCTACAGGACTGGATCTAGTGAGTCATTTAGGGGATTTGTTAGCTCATCACTAGGCTCCTCTGTTGCTTAATTCCAATTTATCTTATATGTAGCTTATTTGTGCATAAATGTTTGCATGTGGTTTTCCCTATTAGACTGTGGCTTCCTTGAGTGCAAGTGATAGAACATCACTTTTAGGGGAGACAGCAATAAATTTGTGCACTCCTTGGAGCTACCTCTGGCCATAATTAGCATATCCATAACATGAAGAACTAGATAAATGTGTTTCTTTGTTAAATTCTCTTGGAATTTAGACCACTTTAATTGGCATTACAATTACAATAAACTTTGCCCCTTGACTTGGAGATGGGTTAAAGCCTACAAATTCTTTTGAGATACCTTGAGACACCCATCTGTCACTCTCAACCTTTTGGAATCCCTTTCCAACCTCAACATAAGGACTATTGTTTATAGCCCCAGAGCTTCACCTACTTGTGTATAGTATGCACTGATAGTGGATCAGGTCCGCCAGGATGTTCTGTCTTTGGGCAGCTACTGCCAATATGGGCTAGGCAAGTCTCTTGATGGCTGGTCTCTTCTCCTAGCTTAGCATATTCACTGGGTGGGCTGATCCACTAGCCTTGTTGGGCCAACTGTTTAATGGACAGCTACAGACTTTTTCCACCTTAAGCCAATGGCTTGGCTAAATAGTACCATATTCTTTTCATCTGGTGTAATGCAAAAATGTTTTAGCGAGGGTAATACCATTAGTTTAGGATCTGCAGAAGTTTCCTTTGACTCCCTCAGAATCTTGGTTCAGAGGATTTTTGTCACCTCCAGGCAGATGAGAAAAGTCTGGCCTCTCTCATTCCAGGAATGGTCCCAGCTCAAAAACCCCTCAGTGAACCACTCTGCTATGCCTTAGGGTGATTAGTTTCAATTCAGGCAGTTTCACCTCATTCCTCCTTTGGGAATCTTATGTAGATGAGTGGCTAGGGATAAAGGTATGAATGCAGTCTATGCCCTGGAGGCAAGTCCATTGTCTGCTGGCCTCTTCTTATACAATTGAGCTATTCAAATCTTTGACCCTTTCTAGGATGGGGAATGTCTATTTTGCATCTGAAGGCTTTTTTCTTTACATTTCAATGTCTCTGTCTTTTAGCCTCAACAGACATTCCAGCTTTTACTGAAGTCTTACTAGAGCATCCCCTCTTATACACCCTGATGTATGAAGTCTCTATATGAGACTGTGAGAATTCTTGCTATATTTAAAACATGATCCTTCCCCCACCCCAAAAGCACACTTTAGTAGAATGAGATGCATTTAGAGCATGTGCCTTATATCCATGAACATACTTAATAGATCTTTGAAGATAACTCTTACAATAAAAGTTTTATGTATTCATTAATCAGAAAAGCTAATTTAACTAACCAGACCATTCTATTCCACTGCCTTCCAACACTCCAGTTGAACGTTAATATTTGACTGCTTTGCGTGTCAGCCTTTGGAGTGAGCTTGTTCAGTTTTGTATTTAGAAGTTAGAAGATCTAGGTTTTATTCCGAGTTTGGTTATATACTAGTTCTATGACCTCAGGCAAATCATGTAACTTCTATGGTACTCCCATGAACATAATGAATGGCTTTGGTCTAGGTGAGCTCTAAGGTCCAATTTCAATAGCATATGAGTCTAAAAAGGTTTCGCTTTTGTGAAGGCAGTAAATAAAACATTATACAAAGTTTTATTGCTTAGATTGTTTTTTTTTTTTTTCTTTGCGTTTTTACAAACTTTTACATGGTTTTCTTGCACTTTGAAAGCCAGGAAATTTTCTATATAACATCAAAGTATTGAGGATTAATTTCTTCAGAGGAAACATTCATTCAAAAATCAAATCACAGCCCACATTTTGTCTGGAGACTGTGTCTATAGGATAGAGACCTTGTTAAATGAAGGTGACCCAAAGCCACAAACAGTTTTACATGATCCAGTTTGCAATGTTGACATTCATGCCTAACAAAATATTGTACTACCAAGGAAATATATTATTTGCAATGAAGCAGTAATTAACCTCATAAACTGGCTTCTTGAATAATTCTTATATTTATGAATAAAAGATAGCAGTAGCTCTTTCTGGTTTGATTTAACATTATTAATAATCTTCAAGGTTCTATGTGTAGATGTCATCAAGCTGTCTTACAATAAATGAATGACTACAATAGCCTGGGATGGCTGAAATATTTGGTACTTTTTCTTGCTTCTAATATCTCCTCTATTTCAGTCTATTCTTTGTTTTTGACAAACAAATCTCAAAAAATTATGATTACTTCCTAATTGTCATTGTTCAGGGATGAAAAAACTAGCTAAACTTAGAAAAAGGAACCTAAAGTTAGTCCCCTCATGATATGGTTAGGTAAGTCAGATATCTATAAAATGAATCAAATATCAGGAGATTTAGAACTTAATTTTGTCAGGATTGAGATTTGGTCATAGACCTCCAAAGACCATGAAATCAAATATGAACTTTTCCCTCTCTTCTTCCTTTTTTTTCTTCCTTTTTCTCCAAAAGATGATGGTTAATAATTATTATAATACCTATGGTTGCAACATTCATGCAATATTTTAAAATTTTCAAACAGTTTCATCCATTCATTATGATTTAAGATTTTTAAAATCTTATACTAGCTATTCCCATTTTACTTATCCAACTTTCTCACCATTCATTCCTTCTGTTTTAGTTAAATTATGGTTCCCTTATTTTCCAAGACATTCTTACCACATTCCTCCCTGCCTGAATTTGATTATGCTCTTCACTCCATCTGAAACACCTTTGCTTTTTCTCGCTACTGATTTAAAACTTATATTTCTTTAAACCTACTTCACAACTCATTCCCAAAAGGCTTTCCAGATTAATTCCCTTTTGCAGTCAGAGAATCATCAAATTTTAGTGGTTTTAGAGATGATCAAATCCAACTCACTTTAGAAATGAGAAACATGATTAAAACTTGTGCCTCTTAACTTTGTTATGCCACATGATGGTATCCACCACCTTTTCTACTCTGAACTACTGATACAGTTATATTTGTACTCTTTTCTTCATTTAGTTAAACATAGCTTCAGAATTAGTTCCTAGTGATAGGTGTACTTGTTTTTCCTTGTGATTAAACTCTAAGCACCTCAAGGTGTTTGCTAAATCTCTTATATTACCAGATGTCAGAGCAACAAGAATAGAGTTTGGTACATAAAATCATGATGTATTTGTATTCACTTCCAAACTTTTTGAAATTAGGATTTTTTTCAGCCCCATCATTCCTGAACTGCTGCAGGAGTCTCCTGGAAGGCTACCAAATTATCTAGGAAGTAAAGACTCAGAGATCTCATCACTAATGCCTTGAAAAATATCAAGGATCATCAAATGTGAAAGGGGGAAAAAAACATATATATATATATATATATATATACACATATATATATAAATTCATGTATAGTATATCATATATATCAGATATAAGATAGTATATATATAAAATAGATATATACTATATTATATATATAAAGTTTAAACTGATATATTTATCAATATACATGTATATGTATATGTGAATGCACATAATATCATATCTACAGTCAGTTTTAATCATTCATAATAGTTATGTTCTATTAAATCACTAAGAACAATGGATTAACAAATACTGGACAACTGCTCCTGGGGAAAGTATAGGATTAGGTTCCTGTAAGCCTCTGATACAACATTCATGACTTGATCAACATATAATCTTTTTTTATATGTATTTCTATTTAAAGACACCATATTTAAACTAATACTAAAATAAAGGTTATCCAATACATGTATTTTCTTCATAGGGCATACCATATTCCTTGTGCTTAGGAATACTTAACTGCACTTCAACAAAATGATTGGAGACCATTTTAAACAGTGAAATTCCCAACAAAAAGCATGAAAATTCAAGAAAAAAAAAAAAGGCAATGCATTAAATAGCCCACAAAAGGATTCTTGTTTACAATATACAGGCTGAAAACAGTGGGCAGAAACATTGTTTGGTTCATTCTCAGCCAGAAACATGCTCATCTGGAGATTGAATTTTTTTACTTCTTTGCACATCTATAAATGGCCATGAAAGTGTCTGAGCATTGATTTTGGGGTTACAAATTAATTTTAGAAAGTAGGTGAATTCACAATATGAAATCTGAAATTTGCAAGAATTAACTATACATACGTGTATGTATATATGCATAGAAATATATATATATATTTGTGTGTATATATATAGAGAGAGTCGGACAAAACTGAAAATAACTAAACTATATACATATAGTTCAGTTATTTTCAGTTTTGTCTGACTCTATATGACCCCTTTTGGGTTTTCTTAGTAAAAATGGAATTGTTTGACATTTCTTTCTCCAGCTCATTTTCCAAATGAAGAAACTAGGCAAACAAAGTAAATGATTTTCTCAAGATCACACATGTAGGAAGTGTCTGAGGCTGAATTTTAACTCAGGTCTTTGGGACTTCAAATCCAGCTCTCTATTCATTGTGCCACCAAGTTGCCTATTATATAGACATTTATGTATACACACAAGATAACCTCAAATGGAAGTTGTTAAGAAACTATTTTGATACAGTATAAACTTCCTCTGCCCTAATCAAGCTGTCTAACAGTAAAATGTGCTACTGCTTTGTGAAAAAGCAATCCCTGTGTTGAGAGATATCCATACTGATTATTGATATACAAAGTATAGAGGGCAGTCTTAAATCAGGTAAGGAGTTAGAGATCTCTTAGGTCTCTTCTATCTTCAATATTGAATGATTCCAAGATTCATTAAGTCTGTATTCTGATCAGTACTTGGGCTCAATATGTAGGTCCAATTTTAGGTGAGTTAATAAGAGTTTTGGTCAATTAAGTGGGACATTGCATAGAACACCAATCCTGGAGTCATGAAGAATCATTTTCATGAGTTCAAATCTGGCCTCAGACACTTAACTAGTTATATGACCCAGGGCAAGCTACTTAACCCCATTGCCTTGCAAAAACAAACAAACCCCTCACAGGGGTCATAAAGAGTAGGGTCCAACAGAAAACAACTCAATTACAAAAAAAAAGAATCTTGCTGAGACTTCTAGTAGCAGGGGAAAAAACCCCTCTGATTTTTAACTTACAGGATCTGAATTTGAATTTCAGCTGTACAACTTAATATGTACAACCCCACTTAATTTTTTTAACTCCTCTGGACTTCATTAAAATGAGAGGCCTGATTAGAATATTTCTGAGCTCTCTTACAACTCTAATCCCAATTGTTCAGTGATCCTATGGCTCCATTAGACAATAGGTTATGAGGGGTCAATGAGAGCTATACTAGCTCCAAACTACCTTGCTAAGTTTTCCAAAGTAGTACAAGAAACATAATGTATCTTGACAAGTTATTCAAGAAAAGCTTAGCTGTCTAAATCATTTTAACTCACCCTCTCCCAAACAAAACAAAAATAGTTTCAAGCTGAGCAAACAGAGCCTGGATACCTGTGTTGTTCTGATGGAGCTCAGATTATATCTCTAAAAGAATGCAAGTTGCTATGATAATAGTTATCACACAGAATTGTGTATGTTATACAGGGCACATATTAATCTAAGAAGTAAAATTTAAAACTGTTGCAAGAAAAACAAAAAAATTAAGATAATATTAGTTATGATAGTGAGGCAGTGAAGCATGGTAAATAGGCAGTTAACCTCTGAACCAGGAAGACCTTATTTTAAGTTTGATCTTTGCCACTTACCATATATGATCTTTGGCAAGTCAATTAGCATTTTAGTATTCAAGGCAACTCTCTAGTACTCTATGATTCAGAGAAAGTACCCGGGTTCTCCAACTGGTAATTAGATCCAGTGTGTGTAGGATGGGGCTAGACCCCTTTCCCAAATTAACTAATCAGAGACATCTTCAGGAACAAAGAGAAAACATGTATTTAATCCCAGCAGGGAGAGGTCTAGATACACACCTGGGAGCCATCCCAACTCCCATGTGCTCCTGGAACCCGGCCAGCTTCCGGCTTGTCCAAGATTTAAAAAGCAAAAGACCTGAGCCTTCTCATTGGATAGACTAAAAGGACTTAACCATCCTTGACCAATGGTCACCAATGTTGTCTGCTTCCTGTGGGTCACATCACTTCCTGTAACTTCACTAACTTCCTGTATCCCAGGGTTCAAGGCCTGGGAATAGGAATCATGTGACTTAGTTTCAATACTGAGAAATACTTCATCCAATCAGTTCCATTCAAGTACTTATCCCCAGGGCAGTGAGAAATAAGTAAAATATTGGATCTAGAGCTGACCGGCCTCAAATTCAGAAAAACTTCAAGTCCCTTTCCTTTGGCATGGACCTAGGCAAATAGCTTAAAGCCCTGGTCCACCCTCTGAAATTCTAAATTGCAGAGGACTTGCTTGTCTGCGTTCCATTGAAAGAGTTTCCTCCATGGCTCGTAGGTGAGTCAGGCCAGTTCCAGTGGTGATGTGCCGACCATCTATACCCAAAGAGAGGACTATGGGAATTGAGTGTGGATAGTATTTTTACCTTTTATATTGTTGTTTGCTTGCATTTTGTTTTATTTCTCTTTTTTCTTTTTGATTTGATTTTTCTTGTGCAGCATGATAATTGTGGAAATATGTATAGAAGAATTGCACACATTTAAAATATTGGATTACTTGCTATCTAAGGGGAGGGGTTGGGGAGCAGACTGACCCTAAGCAAAAAATTTTTCACTTGTGGTCAGCAATAGGTTGTCAACTTGTATAAATGAAATGCACTTTTTCTTTCTTTCTGTTTCTTGTTCTTTTCTTTCTCCTTTCTTTTTCCTTCTTTCCCTTTTTAGTTTCCTTTTTCAGTTCCATCTTTCCTTTTTCCTTCCTTCTTGCCTTCCAGCATTCTTTCTTTTTTTTTATCATTTTCTTTTTGTTTCTGGGTAAAATGAACACGAAGATTATAGACAGAGTAAAATGAACACGAAGATTAAAAACAGAGTTGAAGAGTTGAATTCATGGGGAAAGCCTTACCATGAGACAAACAGGCTTTTCTTATTCTTAGAGCCATTTGCCAATTTTGAATTAAAAAACTGCTATCCAAACACCCCCATCATACTTCTATTTTGTCTTCCAGTGATCAAAACAATTTCCCACTATGCTAGTTGTGTAAACAACCTATGTTAGGCAAAATAGACAAAGCTTTTCCCAGCACAGTCTCAGCGAGACAATGCTTTATGTGTGTAATGTCCTATCTCTGCTTCTCTTTGTTCACCTAGTTGGAGGGATCATGGGATCTTAGAGGTCATGTATTCCAATTCTCTCATTTATAAATGAGGCCCAGAGAAGTAGAGAGTTGCCTGAGGTCATGCAGGTTCTACCAACCGAGAGCATGGATTTGAATTCAAATCTTCCGGATGAATTACTGTTCCTCAAGTCCAATTCAAATACTGATCTCATCCAGAATGCATTCCTTTCTGTCCCTCTTCTCCAGTTAATAACCATCTTCCCCTAAAGAGACATAAAGAAGTTGGCTTTTTATCTCTGTAATGGACTCAAATATTATCTTTATTGTCTTATCCTGTATTGTATTATAAGGTCCATGAAGTCAAAATACTATATGAACTTTGTATTTCTTTCAAAAACTCTCACAGTGCTGTGTCAAAAGGATATATATTTTTTTCTTGCTCCATATTTCATTTTAAACATTTCTAAGGCATGCAACATGGATTTGTACAAGGAATACTCAGTTTTTTCATTGTGAAGCTACATGGTTTGGTGGACATAGCTCTTCACTACAAATCTAATGAAGTCAAACTCTATCATACAGTGTCTTTGGATGTCACTTTGGGAAAATTATTTCCTTTTTCAATGATTCAGTTTCCTAATGTATAAAATGAGAGAACTTTGTTGGATATTATGAAAAAAAAAAAAAGACTGATGTTACTGACCTGTTATCTATGTGAGAGAGAGTATTAAATTTCTCTCAATTCAGTTTAAGTTGGCTTTTTTAAAAAATCTCACTTTTTTGGGCTTTCAGTCTTTTATATGGAGAAAAAAAGGTAATAAGAAAAAAAAATTATAGTTTGTGCTCTGAACCTGATAATAACATTTTGATCCAAATGGTTACTCATGTATTTTTTGTTGTTTTGTTGGGAATCAAAAAATTGTACCCATGGATAAATGAAATATATCCTATTCAATATTTCTACCATATCATATTAGGTAAAATAGCTAAACTTATGTCCCGATTGCCCTTTCATTACTCTGGCATTCAACAACCCAAAGGTCTTCCTGTCTTTATTGAATCCCTTTTGTAAGGTGACTCATTAATGTCATACCTTGATGTTATACAATGAGAATACAGTGGGAATCACCAGACTTAGTTGGTTTAGGGTTTGTGTGTGAGTGATCCTGAAAATCCAGAAATGGAGGTGGGAGGTAGTGGGCATGTTAAAAGAAGAAAAGTGGTATTGCGAAAAAGTGACTTCAATCTTCCATTAACAAGCATTGCTTCTGGAATTAAGTCATTCAATATGTAGGGATATTAGTTTCCTTATTTTTAATACTAAAAGCTGTACTAAATGATTGACAAGGGCCTTTATAGTGTGTTTTCTATGATTCTATATGTCCATAAATTATAAACTGAATTAGGAAGAGGCTAGGGAAATGCAACGTGGTCAGAAAGTTAGCCATTATTTCAGTTATCCCAAAAAGTTTGGCACAGTTTTAAGTTTTAATAATTAAAAATTTTTAGATTTTTTTTTAATAAGGCAAGTGGGATTAAGTGACTTGCCCAGAGTATCACAGCTAAGAATAAATTTTAGATTTTTAATACCTTAAAAAACTATAACAAGACTTTTAGGGTACTCTATATACCCAGTATTTAGGCATATTTGATTTTCTTATTAAGATTATAGCAGTGTCTTTGATAATTTTCACAGAGACATTTTTTTCAATTATTATAAATATCACTTGAAGCATAAAATATGGAAATATGTGGTTGCATCACAGAAGAATGTCTAAAACTGATTCCAAATGGAAAAGGAATTCTCTAAAGATAATATAGTCCTCCAGATTTTCCTCTGCACAAGACTGTATACTAATTGCAACAAGGCCCAGAATGCTGCAGCTCTTCTTCAAAAATAATCCATGATCACTCAGATGAATTAAGCAAATCAGATAGGAAAAATCAAATCAATGAAAAAATGTGTATTAGCCAGAATATCACATGTAATAAGATAGAAAACCCATTAAATTAATTCATTGGCATACCTATTATAGATAGGGCATATGAACTTCTCCCTGGACAGTGTGTGTATTTGTGGGAAGGAGTGTTTTATAAATGTCTCCTCATTTAATCCTCACAACAACCATGGGAGGTAGGTGCTGTTTATCCTGGAAAAGAAAAGGATAAAAGTTATATTGTCATATTTCATTGCAATACAAAGAACTTCTGAACACTCAGAGGTATATTAATTACAAAAAGTGACCTTGAGAGGTGGTAAGCTCCATGTCACAGCATTATTAAATGACTATTTCTCAATATTTTAGTAATAAAGGGTTTATTCTTTAACTAAATTCTAGACTATATGGTGGCTGCTCAGGAGCCCAGCACTTATTAGGTACATAAAAATACATATTAACTTTTGCCTTCCCCCCTTTCCATCTAAGATCCTAAAATGCTAAGATTTTATGGAGAGTCAGAATAGCACAGTGGATAGAGAGCAGTCCCGATTGTGAGATATTAAATATGTGACCCTAGTCAAATCACTTAACATCTTAATGTCTCTAAATAAGACTCTAAAACTTTGAGCTTCAGGACAATTAGAGATTTTCTTTTCAAAAAGAGTTTCTTAATATGGAGATCCCCACAATTTAAAAAAAAAAAAAAAACACTTTCTGGAGTAGGAGAAAAAAGGAAATACAATAAGAACAACAACACTAATAATAAAGTAGAATTGAGAACTAGATTTTTTGAGTCAAAGGGACAAGGTTTGAATCATTTAAATTTGATTTCTACGACTGCAAAATGAACCAATTAGGTTAGTTGACTTCTAAGATCCCTTTAACTCTAAATCCAATGATCCTGTTTAAAAGATCATTTTATTTTTATGGGGAAACTGGTAAGAAAGTAGATACAATAGAGAGTTTAGAGTTAAGAAGAACTGAATTCAAATTCAGCCTCAAACATTTAGCAATGGTAAGTCATTTAAACTTGTTTGCCTCAGTACTTCATCTATAAAATGAGTTGGAGCATAAAGTAGCAAATAATTCCAGCATCTTTGCCAAGAAAAACCGTCATGAAGAATCAAACATGATTAAAATGACTGAACAATTATAACAAGTTATAGTTTTACATTCCTATGATATTCAGTAGGTAATAGTAGTATAGATAATGTGAAAGTTCTATTAATAATATAAATCCAGATCCTGGGATCCTAATCAAATGCCATAATTATAATAGTTCACATTGAAACAGTATTTAACAAATATCATTACCTTTGATCCTCTTTATCCTCAATAAGATAGTACAAATTTCATTAACACCATTTCAGAGTTGGAGAAATTGAGAGAAATAAAGCAATTTAGTCAAAGTCACATAGTTAAAAAGTAGAAGAACTCATATTAGAACTTAGAACTTCTGATCATATCATTAATTCTATTTCTATGACTAATTTTTCACAAAAATGAATTTAAAGGGTTGAGAGGGAGAGATAGTAGAAAAGCAGTTGAATCCCAACTACTTCAGCATATATTGGAGTTCATCCTTCTTTTCTTAATAAAAAGTAAAGGTCAAATTGTTGGCTGCACTCTTAATGCCCTGAATACTGCTTCAAAACCAAAATAAACAAAACATAACAAAAAATAAAATCCAACAACCAGTTGAGCTGTCTATTTTATTGGTTGAGTTAACACAACAAATATCATAAATCCAGTAATTACTAATTGCCTCCTCCATTATAATGGGAGAAATGAATCATAAAGCTTTTATTACTTCACCAAAGGGCTACAGGAAGGATTAATCTTCCTGAGCAACATTTTTCACATTTACCTGGTGCCTTCTGTTTCAGGGCACACTCATTTGCCTTTTCTGCTCTTCCAGTGGAATGCTCAGCTGTGCCATTGTCAGGAGGAGGGTTATCTCAAAAGCATCAGCAGGTCTGGCCACTGGTAATAAATCTATGTAGCTGGGAGAGGCTTTGCAATTAGCCCCCTTTGGTGGGGAGAGGAAAACTATATTATCAGACAAAATAAGGAATGACAGTTTTAAGTTAACTTTCTATGCTATGTGGTGTGGCTTCTCATAAAGCTGGTGCTTCAACCATTGTTATGGGCGTCATTGTATGAGAAAATTCTCTGAAAAATTTCTGTGTGCCTGGGAAAATGTGAAGGTTAAAATTAGGTAGTCATGGGCCTTGAAGTGGGAAAGAATTTAAGAGATTATCAAGTGCATTCTCCTTATTTTACAAATTCAAGTCAATCCAGCAAATATTTAATAAATATCTGCTATATATTTTACTCAACCCTAAGAATACTATCAGTTATTTTTATTATTTTATGCATTTATTAAACTCTTACTATGTTCTAAGCACAGTGCTAATAAGTTCCAGGGACAAGTTAAAAAAGCAAAAGTAGTCCTTTTCGACAAGTAACATTTGAATATGAAGAAATATGTATACCATAGAATGAAATTTTTAATTATCATTTCTTGTTTGGCAGAAAATGACCAATAGCAATGACAGGAAATGATAATGATGATAATATACATTTTTTTCTTACTCCCTCTGTGACCTTGGATAAGTCCTTTAAGCTCTGTTTACTTCCTTTTTCTTTCTTTTTTTTTTAAAGTATTTTTTGGAGGCAATTGGGTTTAACTGACTTGCCCAAGGTCACATAGCTAATGTTAAAGGGTCTGAGGTTGCATTTGAACTCAGATCCTCCTGACTTCAGGGCTGGTACTTGATCCATTGCACCATCTAACTGCTCTGTATTTGTCCCCTTTTTCACAACTATATAATGGAGATATAGTTGCACCTAGCTCTTAGAGTTGTTGTGAGGATCAAATAAATTAAACAATAAAATGCTTAGCTCAGTGACTAGCTCAGAGGAGGTGGTATAAAATACTGGCTACTGTTGTTGTTATTAATAATAATAATAATTTTGGAATAAAATTAAAAGTTCATATTAAATAAATTTTTAAACTAAATAACTAGTTTGCGAAAAGCAGTCATTCAATGAGCAAAAGTAAAGACCAATTATAAGTATGTATCATGTTGCTGGTCAGTCATTCAGTCATGTACAACTCTTTGCCACTCCTTTTGGGCTTTTCTTGGGAAAGATACTAGAATGATTTGCCATTTTTTTCCAGCTCATTTTACAACTAAGGAAACTGAAGCAAGTAGATTTAAATGACTTGCTCAGGATCACACAGACAGTAAGTGTATGAGGCCCAGATTTAAATTCAGAAAGATGAATCTTCTCAACTCCAGGTCCAGCATTCTATCCATTGTGCTATATAGCTGCCCCCAATATATACGATAGAATTGTCTAATACAGAATAGAAGAGATATATCTAATGTAGATGAGAAGAGGAAAGCTGAGAGGGGACTAATGAAGAGGAGAAGAATAGAGAGGAGAAAAAACAAGAAAATTCATAATGAAGTGCAGATAAGCAAGATCATTAGGAAAGGAATGTATAAAAGCAAGTAGTATGAAATAGAAATTTCATACCAAACCCTCTTTTGCGTTTTGCTATGTGAATGGAGATGAATTCATTCTCTCTCTCTCTCTTTCTCCCTCTCTCTCTCTCTCTTTCTCTCATTCCCCCTGTCTCTCTCTGTCTCTGTCTCTCTGTGTCTCTGTCTCTGTCTCTCTCTCTCATCCCCTGTCTCTCTGTCTCTCTGTCTCTCTCTCTCATCTCCTATGTCTCTCTCTGTCTCTGTCTCTCTGTCTCTGTCTCTCTCATCTCCTATGTCTCTCTCTGTCTCTGTCTCTCTGTCTCTATATTTCTATCTCTCTGTCTCTCTCTTATCCCCTGTCTCTCTCTCTCTCTCTGTCTCTGTCTCTGTCTTTCTGTCTCTCTTATTCTTTTTTAGTGTTTTAATTCTCTTTTGGACTGTTGAAATAATTTCCTAATTGATTCTCTTTCTCTACTACTTTTTTTTTTTGTTTCAATCCATTATCCATATAGCCATCACTGATTTTCTTAAATTTTATTCATCTTCTCCTCAACTATCAACTCACTATTCCTACATATCTCTTTATATTCCTGTATTCCTTAAATATAGGGATGCTATTGGCAAGTAGTATAGAGTCTAAAATTACTTTCCCAATTCCAACTCAGGATAATTAGTCAAATTTTAATTGCAATGTAGCTACTTCTCCCATTAAGGGTGTAAGGATTTTTTCTAATACTCCTACTCATGAGCCCCTATCTGGTATGTGTTCCCCAGGATCAACTACCAGTTAACATCTCCCCAATTTCATCTAACCAGATGATATCATAATATCAATTGACCAATTAACATCAATCAGCTTTTATAAAATTACATGAACTGAAGGTGTAGCAAAGAGAGATAGACAAAGAGAAAGAGACAGAGACAAAGAAAAAGACAGAGTGACAGAGACAGAGACAAGAGAGAGAGATAGAAAGAGAGAGAGAGACACACATGCACAGAAAGAGAGAGACAGATAGACACAGACCAAGGCAGAGAGATCAAGGCAGAGAGAGAAACAGAGAGACATTTTTATCTATTCCATATTTTTTTATGCATGTTCAGTTCTGGCTCAGAAGTCATTTCAAAGGCTTTTTGCCTTTACTCAGTACATTAACAACAAACAGTCAGAAATTACCTGAGCCTCTTCTGAACTGGAGAAGGGGCCCCACTGGTATTAATTTCCAAAAGTAGGGTCACCAAACCTCCATGTGACAAAGTATATTCTGTATATTCTAAGAACAGAGCCAATTCCATATTTCTCTGTACATATAGTTGTTTAAATGAATCTTGAAATGGTTATCTCAAGTGAAAGAAATATTTGATATTCTACACTCAAATTCTATTTTCTTATAACATTTTTGATTCAACTTAGGTTTAATAAGCTTTGTACTTTAAGCTTTGTACCTTCTATTGATTTCATTTTATAGATATTATAGGTCAATGGAAAGATTACAGGATTTAGAACCAGGAAATCATAATTGTGGTTCAGCTCTGACACTTAAAAACTCTGTGATAGGGACAAATCATATAACTTCTGTGAATCTCAGTTTTCTCGTTTACAGAGAGCAGGATAGTACTTTTTATGTAATCTAACTCATAGCATTATGGTCAGGAAGGAACTATACTGCATGAACTGAAATGTATTATATAAATGCCAGTTATAATTATTTTTATTTATCCACACTGCTGATGTCTTGATTAAAGCCCTCCTCTGATTTTTAATCATGTTAAGAAGGTGACTTTGGTTCCTAGAAGGCTATGACAGGAGACTACAAGTTCTGACCCAGTTCTATTAAACTTTGAAATCTTCAAATCCACACCCCAAGATGGGCTGACTATACATTTGTTCCCTGGAGAGCTAAATGAGAAGAGTTTCATCCAAAAGAGGATAGGCCACCAGCCAATAAATATTTTAATCCCAAGAGTTTCATGAAAAAAATGTTACTAGGGTATACTGAGACTGATTTCTTTTATTGATGAAATGTCTAATCCTTGAAGTAAATTGAAGTTTAAGTTCTTTTCCAAGGGTTAATACTTTAATTAGCTAGTAGGTTTCAAGTACTTTGAAGATAAAAGAATGGCCATTTCCTTAGCTTCATTTTTGTTAATGCTATACCCCAAATTTTTCATGCACAGATATAGTGCTGCAGAAAATCTCTAGTATAAGATCTTACATTTTTGAACAAAGTACACTTCATTAGTATAGCGGATGGATAAATAAGGTGGGATGCAACAACCAAGAGAGTGTTTACATGTCTCTTGAAGATTTTAATAACAGCTCTGACACAGTGGAAAGGTGAAGGTTCATGAACAAAACTGTGATAAAGGACTATCAACTGTCACAGCTGCAAAAAAAAAAAAAAAGTTGTTAATTAAAGGGATTTTTCCCTTAGAATCAAAGGGGACATGGATGAAGAAATCCACAGAAATTATCTAAGGCCACTTCAACCTTAGCATTTATTATTCAACACCCCACTCATTGCCCTGATTATAAATATTTAATCACTCAACAACTGAAAGTGCTTGTGTCTTCCTGGAGGACTGGCAAGCATTAAAAAATCAAGGGCCTGGGGATGGAAATAGTGAACAGGGAAATAAAGGCAGAGAGCCACAAAGATGTGTTGGGATTATACAGGGACAAGTGAAAAGGTGTGAAGGACGGTTCTGAATTGGGCCTTTGTGATCTAGTTACGAGAACACCTGAACGCTAATTCATTTTGTTTCTATTCACTGGTCTTCAAAGCCATCTTTTTTTTTTTTTCTCTTTCTGTTGTGTGGCAGTCACTGACAGAGGATGCCCTTGGAGAACAGGCAGAAATGTTCTTAATGAAAGCAGGGCCCCAAGCACTGAGAGGTACCATCCTTGTACCCGCCTTTGTCTGTCACAAAAACAGCAGCCTGACTTGGCAGGCTTTTGGGCCTATCAATAATGCATGAGCAGAATTATATCCACCCTGATGCCATGGGAAGAGAAGACTGGAGAAAAAGGTTGTGTTACTTCTGTCCCTTGACTATATATACTCTTCTCTAGGGTGGAGAAAAAGGCATATCACCTTAGCAAAAGCAAGTAGGTTTAGGTGGTAAGGTCCTAGAAATGTTATGCTTGGAGGAACTACACTTGCAAAGCAAGACTTGCACAGAGTTTTGATTGTTCCCTTGATGAAAATATCCAGTTTTGGCTTGAAATTGCATAGTTTTCTTGTAAGGAGTTATTCATCTTAAGCTTTAAAACTTCAAAAGATCTATGGATTTGTCAGTATGGGTGTTCTTTCCACTCATGCAAATCACAATCAATCTCATTAGAAATTGTGTCCAAAAGTTTCATTACATGGTGACTAAGCTAATAGTGATGAACTTCTCCAAACTTACTTAGAGTATTTTTTTTTTTACAATCTTTCTCCAATGCCTCTAAATGTCATTGATTTGACAGAGGAATCCAAAGACTGGATAGAACACAAGCACTGGTAAGTCCTATAAAACTGAATAGGTTTTGAGTATTAGTCTAGTAGTAGGTTGTATGTCTATTTCATAAAGAAAAAGCTATCAATTTTATACTTCAAATACTTCAAAAGAGGCATGATTTCCTTAGCATAAACATTAACTTTGTGTTTCCATAACAAAAACAACAAAGCAACCTCATGATTATCTCTGAATTTAGCTTGGTGATTCTCACATAACAACCTATTGCTGAATTCATAATTCAAGACTTATTAACTTGTTAGAACATCACAATTTAGACTCCATTATTATAGTCTACTTACTCAGATAATGACATTAACCTTTTGGTGTAAAATTACCTAAAAGTTCAATCAATTTATATATTTTTTCTTTTAGTTAGTTTCCTATTAGATTTGTCTGACTCTGAGAGAGGAACATTAAAGTCACCTGTTATTGTATTTCTATTTTTATCTTTGAAATCAATTACCTTTTCATTTATAAATTGTATATATATATGTGCAATACTGATAGTAGCTCATTGTCCATGATTCCTTTAAAGATTATAATGAATGCTTTTTAAAAAGTGAGACATATTTATAATTACTGTCTTCTTTTTTCAAGACCTTTCATTTTGTTCTAATATTTATTGTTGTCTCTTGAAATCATTGGATTCTGTTTGCTGCATTCTATTTTTAAGGAAATACACTACTTAAGTCATGTCTTCCACTATCTGTTCTATTTATCCTTACATTTTCCCCTCCACAGTTCTGCTTTTACTTTTAGCTCTTGCTTTCTTTCTTCTTGATGTTCTTGAAGTCTTTGTGGTCATCATTCTTTTCTCTGAGACTCTGCTTATACTTGTTTTGGAGATAATATCTTCTTTAGTGTTTAACTGATAGGCTTCTTTTCATCCATGCTATTTCTTTATTGTGTTCTGTATTTTCTTCTGTTTACTCATGACCCAAACCTCCATTTCTGGATTAGAAATTTGTACCAATCCCTGACTCCATGCCCTTGGTATGGAATAAACAAGCTCTGCTTGATCTCATCCCTGTTACTATTTAGATACTACTCATGCATCATTTATGGATTAGAAGACTAGTATTAAGTATATTTGCCCACAACAATCCTTGTCTTCAAGGTCTGTCTCCTTGTGGACCAATACATATTTAAGTCTTCTCCATCTTTTACTTTTATGAAATCCAACTGGAGATGGCCCCATCCCCTGTTGTAATACTGACAAATGCCAATTTGATATTACATATTGATTGCAATCCTCCTACAAGGACTCTGCTATTGTGGCTTCTTGGTTTCTGTCTTGGTTCTGTCTTTTGAAATGACTCAGCTAAGAGCACTAATTTTATGTCTTTTGTAGAGTCCATCAGCTACTATGTTGTCCCAGCCCTGTTTTCTATTGTGAATGTAGCCTATGCCTCCAGCCACTGTGGCTGAGTGTTGCCATCAGTCAGGCTCTTCATGATCTCCTGGTTCATAGTTTCTGACAATGTTGGATCCAGGCTTCTTGGAAGGTCCCTAGGTGAGAGCATGCTACCCAATCATCTCTCCCTCTGCAGTGACCCCTCTGACCCTGTTGCTTCAATTAGCCATGACTGATCTTTACCTTCATTTTTTTTTTTTTTTTTTTGCACTGGCTTCCTTTTCCATAGCAGTTTTCTTGTTTAGTCCTATACCAGAAAGAGGAGTTTATGGATATTACTCTTTGTTTTTCTTTATCACTCTTCCCTCAACTACATTTTTTAGAGTTTTGGTAAAGTATTTTATGTGAGAGCTAGGCTCCCTCTAGGACTTATCTATTTTAAATAGAAGTTGATCTCACAGGACTATTCAAAACCTTTTCTGACCAAAGGTTGAAGTAAAGTTACTTCTTGTGATGGGCAAATGTTGAAAAAAGCACAAATAGAGGTGTTCCTCTCATTTCCAATCAACCAACAACCTCAGTGCTGAGGGCTTGAAGAATATAAGCCAATTCTCTTATAGGTCACTGATTAAGAAGAACCAATGAATTCTAGAAAAGTCAACAAATCATATAATCTTTAAAAAGTGGAATGACTCCACCCCTGGTCCTTTACCTTCCCTTAATCATCCAAAAGATATCATGTAGTTCTGGGGACTTCCTATGAATGGGAAAAAAGCAGTTCACCTTAATTCCCCTCCCAGTGCCATGTGACTGTGAACACATAACTAAAACACATTTTCTGCCTCGACAAGGCTGATCCTGACTTTTGGGATGCCTCCTTTTTGTTCTTTTTTGATGTAGGTGAATAAGTATTGATCCTTAGAAGAATATGTACAGGTTTAAGGCCACCTAATAGTTTTGGAGGTTCTGCATTCTCACAGTCTGTGCTGGCTGTTCTTCAAAATATCTCAATTACTGTAACTACTACAGTATTCTTGGGAAAAGATGACTTCTGTCAAGAAGACAAGCCTAATAGTCAGATTGTCTTGCCAGAAGACATGGACTTTTAGCAGGACAATGAAAAGCTAAGGAGAAATGTAAAATGTCTATTTAAGAGCCTTGCAAATTGTTTCATGTTTAGATATTTTAAAGTGTCAACCTCCTGCAGAAGTTGCTCCTCCTCCTGCTCCTACAGAGCATAACAGTAGTTAGCACTGATTGTTTAGTTTTTAAGTCTTTCTGTCAATGTGTACATTGTGAATGTTTTGTGGTAAGTATTTCTTTTGTGTGTAGGAAACAAATATCTGTCATATATCTGATTTATATTGTATTGTACATTGACTACTTCTCTTTTCTTTTTGAGGAGATTCTAAACATGAAGAAAAAAAAAAAAACTTTGAGCCTTCACTAATTTAATGGTTTGTCTGATTTACATAATGGTGGGCCTAACATTGGAGGAAGATCCTAGTAGGGAAAGAAATTCCTCCTCAGACGATTGACCACCAGCAAATGGGCTTCTTTTTTTTTTTTTTTTTAATATCATAGCGATTGATGAAGACTTTCTAATAAGGTTTGGGGGCGTACCCTTGATGATGATAGAAATGTATATATAACTATAAATAAACATATATAGAAATAGTCTCTGATTATATCAATGTGAGAACTTCATTTGCCATCAGTCACACAATTACTAAGTTTCATAGCTTGAACTTTAATTTCACAAGTCAATATTTCTCTTTAAAAAAAAAAAGTTTCCTTCCTTCCTTCTTCTCTCTCCCCATCTATCCATCCATCTCTCTATCTTCCTATCTCTTTATCTATACAGAGAAACACAAGTAGAGAAAAAAATAGACAATAGATAAACTTAGAATATTAGACATGAACTCAAATAAGAAGACTATGATTCTGATTCTATGCTTACGTTTACTAGCTTTATGCCATGGAAGTTCCTATACAAATAAAATCACAAATCCTTCAAACACACACACACACACACACACACACACACACACAGACTATATTGCACAGGCATCTTCAAAGACAAAATATATATATATATATATAGAAAGTTTACCCATAATTTCTCTCTCTCTCTCTCATTCTCTTCACATGCATATATATATATATATGCATGCATATTTATATAGATATATAAATGTATACTTATATATATATATACATATGTTTTTACATGAAGCAATAGGTTGTGTGTGTGTGTGTGTGTGTGTGTGTGTGTCTACATAGACATACATATCTTATCCAGGGTTACAATACTTGTCAGAGGTAGATTTTTAATCCAGATTCTCCTGGCTTTGAGGATGACTCGCTATCTATATTGCCTGTTATCTAAAATAGTCACCTAAGCTCTCAGTACTCTTGGCAAATATCTAAAACAATATTTTACAAAAAAGTTGCTGACCTGCATTGGTAAAGTGAGTTTTCTTATCTGAAAGTTCTCTTCACTAAGAGAGACAAATCCTGTGTCTCTTCATCATCCAGCAAATTCACGAAACTAAAGAAACATAATATAATATTTATATAATAAATTATAATATATAACACTAAGATATATCATAAAAAATCTGAATTTCGACATACACAGATAATCTATATATCTAGATCTAAATTATACACACACATAATAAATGCATGTGTGCATGTCTGTGTACTGTAACAATATTACATGGAATATACATTGACCAAAGGGCAAGCCGTTTTGAGATCATTCTCTGAAAGTCCAAATAACTTTTCCTGCATTAATAATTTGACTAATTCTAACTTTGCAATATTATATCAATTGATGTCATATGAATATGATATTAATTATATGTCAAAATGAAAAGAACATTATGTTTAATATGTACTGCTAAAATATATGCATCAAGTTATGCTTAATCTATATGAATATGCATGTATGCATATACATTCTTAGACATTCAGCTAAGTAATATAATATTTCACTGAGAAAACATAACATATATGTGTATGTATGTGTACCTGCATGTGTGTACACACCAGTGAATATGCACATGTGTATGTATCAGTGTGTATATATTATATGCATGTATACACATACGCAGTACATACATGGTTTAGGAGATAAAGCTTTGGAATCAGACCTGGGTTAAAGTGCTCCTTCTTTATCATCATGCTGAAAGATTTTGATACAAGATATTTTACTTCTCAGAATTCTAGTTGCTATATGAAGAAGTTCACTGATAGAATTTCTCACTAGGTGCTCTCTTTCACCAATAAAATCAGAGTTAAAAAATACACCCTATCTAATACACCATGCAAAAAGTTGCTAAATCCCAAGTTGAATATTCTTGCTCTAATACTAATTCTTTTGTGAACCAGATGAACTAGAATTGTCAGGAGGCAATGTGATAATGAAAATGAAGTACAATGGAGAGAACTTGGGCCTGGAGCCAGGATAGCTATGCTCTATACCTGATTCTGTCTCTTGCTAGCCATATATTGTGGATAAGTCATTAGAATTCTCTGGACCTCAGTTTCTTATCTTTCTATAAAATGTGGCCAATTCTGGAATCTGTGAGATAGACCGATTAAAGCTCGGGGCTGGTAATCAGGAGACTAAGACATAGTTCTTTCTTTGATACTACCACTGGCCAAGAGTTAATCATTTCTCTTGATTTCTCTAGCTATCTGACAGGGGAACAGCTATCTGTGCAGTGGGCTGTGGATGGATGAATCTTAAAGTTGCTTTCCGCTTAAATTTCTGATCATGTGATTCAAAGGTCTAAGCCATAGAGAAGAAGAAAACACAGAGGTCTTGGGCAATTTCTCTGCCAACAAAATTAATTACATGGCAGTAGTATTTGGCAGACTCACAAAGAACATTGGAGGTGTCAGAAGGTGTGGCCTGAGAAGTTCTGCCTACGTGCTCCACTGTGGGAGTGCTTCTCAGCCTGAGGATACCTGGAGAGAAAGGGCCCTGGCAAGCTCCATATTTGCCTGGATTGTACTTATTAATTTAATAAGATATGCCAAGAACCAAAGCTCTCAGCAGGCAAACATTATCACATAGTATATAGTGTCTGCCAAGCTCAGAGAGAACTATCAAAACCATCTCAGGAACTTGACCCTCTAGGGCTCACGACTTCTTAGAATAGGTAGATTTTGACTCCCCCAAGAAGCATAAATTATTAGTGGCTAAAGAAATTTTAAATGGAAGAGCCAGAAGAAATCTTAGAGAAGAAAATATAAAATGTCAGAGCTCAGAGGAACATGAGGCGAAATGGTATGAAGTGATCTATGGCAAGACCATAGGATTATAGTAGTAAAAGTAGGATTAGAAGTAATCATAATAGTAATAGTAATAGTAGTAGTAGTAGTGCTAATGTCGTTAGTAGTAATAGTAATAGTAGTGATAATGGTGGTGGTAATAGTAATAATAGTAATAATGGTGGTAGTAATAGTAATAGTAATAATAGCAATAATGATGGTAATAATAGTAATAGTAGTGATAATGTTGGTAGGAGTAATAATAGTGATAATAGTAGTAGTAGTAATAGTAATAATAATAGTGATAATGGTGGTAGTGGTAGTAACAGTAATAGTAGTGATAATTGTAGTAATAGTAATAGTAATAATAGTTGTGGTGTTTTTCTTCTTTAAAATAATGGTTCTCTGGGAGAGAGCAGGTTTCTTGGGGAGGTTTTCTGGAGGCAGCCTTAGTATCAGTTCAGATCAATAATCACCCCAAATGCAGCCAGGGATTAAAGTACAGTCTTTTATTGTCTCTTCCAAAACTTTATCTCCTTCACTTGGGGCTCGGCTAGTTTTCTGGAGGCCTTCTCTCTCCTTGGTTCCAAGAGCTCTTGCTGCTAGTCCTTTGCCTCTGCTCTCTTCAGCCTCCAGCCAGCACAAAGGTGGAAGATGGAATGAATCTGTTTTGCCTCCAAGAAAGGGCTTCTGCTGAACTGAACTGACGCTCCCCTCTCAATCTTTTCAGCTGAACTCCCGACTAAGCCTCTGTCTGCTTCTTAAATATCATCTCCCAAAGATTGACTCCTCCCCTCCGAGGGAGGGATTAAGGGAGGTGTGAATTCACAAAGTTACAAAGTTAACTTTTGTGAATCTCCCATACTTGTGAATTCCAATGAGTACTTAAATACTTCTTGCTTATATGAGCTCTCTAAAGGTGTGAACACAAGCATTGTTTCCACTTAGTACCTTGTTTCTTCTGGCCCATAACATCTCCTTATAAGATCAGTTCAATCATACTGAACCATGCTAAATTAGATAATTATTGTCTCTATCAACTCTAATGACTTAACAATTTGTAAGGGTTCTAACAATAGTGATAATGTTGGTAGTAATAGTAATAGTAATAATAGTGATAATGTTAGTGGTAATAATAATAATAGTGATAATGGTAACCATCTCTAATAATAGTAGTAGTAATGTTGGTAGTATTATTAGTAATAATAGTGATAATGTTGGTAGTAGTAATAGTAGTGATAATGGTGGTAGTAATAGTAATAGTAGTGATAATGTTAGTGGTAGTAGTATTAGTAATAATAGTGATAATGTTGGTAGTAGTAGTAGTAGTGACAATGGTGGTGGTAATAGTAATAATAGTGATAATGGTGGTAGTAATAGTAATAGTAGTGATAATGGTGGTAGTAGTAGTAATAGTAATAGTAGTGGTAATGTTGGTAGTAGTAGTAATAGTAATAGAAGTGATAATGTTGGTAGTAGTAGTAGTAGTAATAGTAGTGATAATGTTGTTGGTAGTAGTAACAGTAATAGTAGTGATAATGTTGGTAATAGTAGTATTTGTAGCTATCATATGCACATATATGTGTATAATCCACTACTACTATTATTATATTATATAACTTTCATATCATATATGTATTATGTATAATAAATATATATCACATGTACATTATATATACACACATGCATGCATACATACATACATATAGCTAGTAAGTGACTAAGAGAAGACTTTAACACAGGTCTTTCTGATTCGGAGTGCCAGAACTTTATTTGCCCCCTCATAGTGCTTCACAGATCAGCCAGAGAGTAAGCAATAAAATTTCAGATTTAAATCTAAGTCTGCTATTCAAAGTAGTCTTTTTTCTACTACTCCTAGTCTTCTAAGATTCCCTTAGCTCTGGAAATGATACCTTATTGACATCAGGTCATCAGGCCCTAGAGTATCAATTTGGAAAAGGAAGTGTATAGAGGGGATTAGATTGATAAGAACAAGGAATCCCAAAGTTCAAATACTATCCATGGTATGATAAGAATCTATAACTTTCCATAAGAGAAGCCCAGTACACATCCTTTCCTATTTATAGCTTCATTTACACTTCCTTGTCTCTATATACAGACATGTCCCTCACAAGTGGGTCTAACTGAGAGCTAAAGCTTACCCTTTAAGTGGTAACTTTTTTTTTTCCTTTTGAAATTACGCATCTTTATCTTTTTTAAATAACAGGATACTGGACATGATATTTGAAGGCAGCTTGCTATGGTAGGAGAAGCCTACCATATGATAAGATAAAGCAAGGAGTTTTGTGACCAGGGTTGAAAAACATTTTATTTGCTGCATGTCACTTTGGGTGAGCATAATGATATTTGGCAATACTCATCTCCCATATTTGTTTTTAAGGAAAATCCTTTGTATATGATGATGCTCTAGATAATGAATGGTGCAACTGAAGATGGTTGTTTCCATTGTCATTCTTGACAACTTTGGTTCATCATTCTAAGAATCATTTATGTAGGGCTCCAACAAAACAATTCCCTCAGGGCTGCTGAGACAAAGAGAGTCATTTGTTTTAATCCCAAATGATCCATAAATAGGAATCTCTTATAAAAGTGATTGTTCCATAGGCAGTCTCCTGGACATAGGAGAAAACCGAGTTCAAGCACTACCTCCAATGCCTATCTGCCACAGGTCATTTAAATTCTCTGAGTACCAGTTGTACAAGTCAGTATCCAGTCTGTATAGTAGAGGTAATGAAACCTGTAGCAGCCATCTCACAGGGTAATCAAAATGGAAAATAGCAATAATGTATGTAAAGTACTATGCAAAATCTATCTACAATTATGTATAAATGCCAACTATTGTTATTATTCTTATTCTGAATCTTGCTTTTGCTGTTAGCTGACTCCTCCTGATTTTTTCCAGGTAAACTACAGTAGCCGCATGGCATGACATGGAGACAAGCATTTAAAAGCAAAGGATCTCCATTTGAGCCCAGTCCTGATACTTGCATCCTGAATTTGTATCCTACTTCCAGCTTTTCTTAGGCATGTTACTTATGTCCCTTACCTCTCTGAGTATTGTTTTCTTCCTCTATGAAGTACAAATAATAAAATTTTACTATCCATCTCAAAGGTTATTATAAAGTCCTTTATAAATCTTGAAGCACTTACAAAACATGAATTGTTAATTTGTTGTTCAGTCATTTTTCAGTTGTGTCCAACTCTTCATGACCCCATTTGGGATTTTCTTGGAAAAGATATTGAGTGGTTTTCAATTTCCTTCTCCAGTTTATTTAAACATGAAGAAACTGAGGTAAAGTGATTTAGCAGAGGCCACAAAGCTAGTAAGTGTCTGAGGCAGGATTTGAACTTAGGAAGACAAGTCTGACTTCAGAACCAGTACTCTATGCATGGCACCCTCCAGCTGTCCCTAGTATTTCTATATTATTATAATTTCTAAAATGTCTATATATACCTCTCCTATAGATTAAAATAGGAAAGATAGGAAAAATGTCTAAACTAAGATTTGGTTCTCAGGCTTATACAATGGTCTTCCTTAAGAAGAAACAATGAAAACTTTGCTTTCATGAAACCATAGTCACTCTTTCCTCTTTTCTACATATTTATTCACTCATGTATGTATGTAATGAACAAGAAGCCTGGTCTAATGCAAAGAACATGGTACTAGAAATCATGAAATTTGGATCTGCTACTAACTAAATTTTGTGATTATAAGAAGTTACTTTAGTCATTTCAGTATGTTTCTTCATCTATAAAATGAAGGACTTGGAATAAATTATCTGACTTTTATTATTTACCACTTCCCTCCTATGTGTAAAGTATGTTAGACCCGAGAAAAATACACAAATACATAAGACTTGAGATCTACATAAAATTTGTGATCTAATAAGAGTAAATAAAAACATATATACAAATATATATGATGTTGGTTAATATTGATATGTGCCAATACAGAGGCACAAGTGAAATGCCATGAAGATTTTTGGAGAAAGATGATTTCTAATAGGGGAGTGGGAAAAAGGTAGATGGGAAAAGACTATAAAGCAGTGGATACTTCACAAGGTTAGACTTTGATATATGGAAAAGATTACAAAAAGAAGCTATTAGGGATAGAAAAAAGATTTCCAAATATAAGGAACACTGTGAGCAAAGGTGCAGAGGTAGGAAATAATGGGACTAATAAAGAGAATAATGATTAGCAGTTCTTAGAAAGCTGGAAATGGGCAATAGACAATATACTAATGGCACAAATACCAAGTTGTGAAATGAGGTCAGGTGGATATATGCTGTACAATACCAGACTCGATAAAGCTGAACAGTTATTTCCATCATTAGAATGACTAATTAAAAAAGCAAATCTAAAAACTTCAGGCCAGGAAACCCCTGTTTTCCACAATAACAGGATTTTGACAACTGACATGATCAATATTATTCATTCCATTCTTCTTTTGGCACAGGGCAGTCCAATACTGAAGGTGTGTTCTGAAGAACAAACTTATCTCCACCTAAGCCAGGGAGGAGGTGCTGTGATCTTATTCCTTCTGCATGAAGTCATCAATAAAATGGCATAATGGGAATAGTACAGGTCTGGGAATAAAGGAACAAAGGGGATAAGTGAAAACTTTATGAGTAATCAGCCCTATGACTTTGGTCAAATCATTTCATTTTCTGACTTCAGTTTCTTTATCTGAAAAATATGGAAAATGAACTACATAGTCTCCAATGTTTCTTCCATCTCTGCTGAACCTACTGAGTCTAAGATTCTTTCAAACTCTGGAATTCTATGGTTTTATGTTCTGAGGGCCTAACATTGAAATGTTCTACTTCTGTGATTCCAAGACCTCTTTTAAATTTAATATATTGTGGTTCTGTGAACTACTCTGGAGCTGCTACAAGTCCTTTAGGAGGGTTTGAAGTACTCTGACTGAAACATCCTGAATGGACTGTGGTCCATTTGTTCTGCTGATTTTTAGAAGATCTTAATTCTTTTTTTGTCTATATCAATTAGAAATGGGATTAAGCCAACATTTTTTTAAATGTGTAATTCTTAAAGAGATGTAGTCAAGAATTACCACATTCAATTAAAGAGAGAGAATCAAATGAGATATTTACTATGGATATTTTTATGGGGACATAATGAATTAAAAAAAATTCTGAACAATAGAAAAATCACAGCAGCTCTTTGATGACTATAAATCTATTTTAGAGATATCAAAGTACAAGCTATACAATTTAAGCTTAAGTGCTTTTTCATTAATGAAATGAAGCACACTAAAATATTCATGTACATTAAGCTCAATATAATTAAAATACTGACATATATTTAAAATAATAATAATCAAATGAAGTAAATGTATGTGTGACAAATTTGAAATCACTTTGCAAGGATTCCAAGCTCAGTGTTTGGTTCTCGATACAAAATTCAACCTTTAACATATTTAAAATTGAAGATTGCATAAACATACAATCACCACCAACCAAAGACTCTTGGAGAATTCTTTATTAGAATTGCAATTCAAAATAGTGAAATTATATGGAATAGAAAAGTGGAAAAAAGCAATGAATTAGAAAGCAGTAGACTTTACTGCTAGTCTAAAGACTAACAATGTCATGTTATGTGAGAAAGTAAGTTACTAACCTTCTCTAAGTCTCTGTTTCCTAATTTGAAAACTGGTGATAGCAAAGTTCATTATTTTACCCATCTCAGAAAGCTAATACAAAGCTACAGAACTTAAATATTTCAATGGATCAATATGCACAGTTTGGGTCTTTTCTCCAGAAGAGCAGATTACAACCTTATCATGTCTTTGTATCTTTTTTACACCTGTAAGGTTTGTTAAATTAGGCTATCCAATATTTTAGAGTACTTCTTTTGCCATAGATGCACAGATAGATAGATGGGTAGATAGGTAGATAGATAGACAGACAGATAGATAGACAGATGGATGGATGGATATAAATGGATAGATGGGAGTGCTTGCTAAATACTAGGATGTATGAAATCTTGGGAATACAAATATGTGAAAAAATAAAGTCAGTTGTTACCCTCAAGGAGCTTATGTTCTAATTTGAGAAGACAACATATAAATGGGAGCCAAAAGAGTATAAGGAAAGATCCAGGTAGAAATTCACCAAAGAAAATGGGGAAGCCACAGAAACAGATATCTTTAGCGTGAGGAGGCAGCAGGGGCTGAAGTGGGAAAGTATAGATCAGTGGTGCTCAAACTTTTGTTCTCAAATTATCGAGGATCTGTTCAAAGAGCTTTTGTTCACATGAGTTATATTTATAGCTATTTACTATATTAGAAATAAAAAAAGATTTTGAATTTGTAGACCCTCTGAAAGGGTTTCAGAGACCCCAACAATTCTTTGACTATAAGATAATCTGGACTATAGAGAGTCAGGATTGGAACTGGGAGAGAAGTAAAAAAAAAAGTACACTATATATTCTAAAGGCTAAAACTCTTAGTATAATATCCTCAGTAAGCAGGAAAAACAGTTTTGTTTTTTTTTTTTAAATCTTGGAAATGTTCCAAGTATTTTTAAAAAAATCCAAATTCAGAACTTTTTGATTTTTAAGCATACACCACAGCTGAGATAACTTCAGACTCCACCCAGTAAATAGTCAAACCTTAATGTAGTCAAAATTTTGGCAAGGCAGACTACCTTACAATCAGAGTGCAAATTGCCTTCAGTGAAAGTGGACCACAGGAAATTGAATACCTTTATATTAATTGCTTGAACAATAAAGACTGACAGGGAGGTGACACCTCTTTCACAAAACCCAGCAAGTAGAGAGGAAGTAAAGGAGGATTTATTTGTCAGTATAGAATTTAAGTCCCTTGATTCAGATGAATTATAATATTTATAGCACTTTAAAGTCTGTATTATTTTTTAAATTTATTCTATTTTGAATTCATAGAACAAAACAAATATTTCCATAATATAATACAATAAAAAAAATGATTACACATTGCTATCCAGTTGTCTTGTCATTTAATCCTCACAATGACACTGTGATAGAGGTGTTATTATTAGCCTCATTTTATAGACGAGGAAATTGGAACTGAGAAAGGTTAACTGGTTTGTCCAGAGCTAAATTTGAGGCAGTATTTGAATTCAGATCTTTCTAGAGGCAAATCATTGCCTCCATGATTTTTGTAGTTATTTGTTATTTACCTAATTGATACACTTACAACGTAATGCAGAGATATAGCAGGCACTTAATAAAATATTTATTGATTTATTGACACCCCCACTAAATCCAGTGGTCTCTCAACTATACCATGTACCTGGCAGTAAAATTTTCTTGTTATTGAAAAAAAATTCTTATATTCTTATATATGATTATTGACATGGAAAAAGCATGGAAAACAGGAAAGAATTAAGGAATAGCAAATGTTTTCCAAATAGAAAATGAAATGACCTTTAAACTATAGGACAATGAGCTAGACTTTGACTTAAATACTTAAATACCAGAAGAGACCCCATTATTTTAGGGAAACATAGATGTGAATCCATTTGCAAGAAAATATACTGGCAGAAGTCAATGATAGAGGAAAATGAACCATGCATAGAAGAATATTTTGACAGTTCTCTTATTTATTTATTTATTTACTTACTTATTTTTAGCAAAGGACTAGAAGCAAAGTAAATACCAATTGGAAGATTCTATATATGTATGTATGTCTTTTAAAACTTTAAAAGGACTTAAAATTTTGAATAGTCATGCTAGGCCATGACTTTAAAAGGCTGATGCTGCAACAAGTCTCCCACTTCGTGGCAGAGTGACTCTAGGCTGGAGGTATGGAATGTGACCTGCATTCATGGATACCCAATGTGTTGACTTGTTCTATCTGAGATATATATATATATATATATATGTATATGTATGTATATATGCAAATGTAAGCAAGTAGAGAGGAAGCAAAGAAGAGTTTATTTCTTGTAAAGAATTTAAGTCCTGCAACTCAGATGAATTACAACATATATAGCACTTTAAGGTCTTTTTAAAAAATTATTTTATTTTTAATTCACAGAACAAAACAAGCATTTCCATAATACAGTACAATAAAAAATAGATGATTGTACATTGCTACCCAGTTATTATCTTATTTAATCCCCATAATTATGCTGTGATAGAGATGCTATTATTAGCTTCATTTATATATATGAAATATAAAAATATATTATATCATGGATATGTTTACAATAGAACATTTTTTACTGCGGATGAGTTAATGCGTAGTGATAATCATGAAAAAGAACATAAAGCTCAGAATTTTTGAAGTAAAAAATGAGACATAAATGGAGCAATTATTACTACCTTGTTAAACTTATAATTTTTTTTTAAAAACACAAAACAAAAATTCATTTTCTCATACTATTTTTCTGCCTTGGTTTAAAAAATTTTTAAGTTTGTTGATCATTGTGAAGTCTGAAATTTTTTAAAAATGTAAAAATCTATGATACAGGGGAGATGGATAAATCATGTGTAATCTTAAATTATATATGTCCTAAATTCAAATTTATTCATCAAACTCAAATTACAATAAGTGGAATTTAAGATAATGAGACAGTTATTGTGAATAAAAAGGGATCCTGCATTACCAGTGTTACAAATGAAATTACTGGTCTCAAGATTTAATATAGACACTTATCTTTTTGCCTTATCTTTTACATAACTGATGCTAAAGCTTAGCACAATGTCTGGTATACAGCAGTGCTTAGTAAATGTTTATTGTCTGACACCATTTTTAACTCTTTCTCTTAGATAATTCTTTAGTAGTGATATATTACAGATTTCTTATGATTGCCATCGGCCTACTATTCCTTGCCCTTTGGCTGATATATAATACCACATAATCATAAGATCATATAAGACTGGAACAAACCTTAGAATCCACCTAGTTCACCTACATTAATTTACA
Source organism: Antechinus flavipes (assembly GCF_016432865.1). NCBI lineage: Eukaryota > Metazoa > Chordata > Mammalia > Dasyuromorphia > Dasyuridae > Antechinus > Antechinus flavipes. Next base: position 379,987,216 of record NC_067399.1, read on the forward strand.
AATAAGGAAACTAAGGTCTAGGGATTTAGGTACTTGCCCAAAGTGATATAGGTAGTAAGCAAAAGAGAAGATTTGAGTCTTCATCCTCTAACTCCAGAGACAATGATCTTCCCACTGATTTTTATATTCTATTTATCAATTAATAAGCATTTATTAGGTACACATTATATACTAGTATTTCATTAGGTATGAGGGATACAAAGACAAAAATAAAATAATACCTAATATCAAGGAGCTTACATTCTATTAGGGAAGAGAACACATATATACACATGATATAAAATTCAAGATTGCATATGATTGTATACACACACACACACACACACACACATATAAGTAGATAGCCTATATTGTCTATCAGTTTACATATCAGATATATCATAAATATCAGTATGTCAGATATATTTTATATATAAGTATATATCAGATATAGATCAGCGTATATATGTGTATGTGTGTATCTCAGTATATCAAAAAAAGATTTATAACATTAATATAAGGCTATCTTTAGAAGAGAAGGCACTAGTAGCTTGAGGGACCAAAAGAGTCTTCTTGCCAAAGGCAGCTTTTGAACTTTATAGGAAATTAGGGTTTCTAAAATATAGAGGTGAGGAAGATGTATGTTCCCAGGTATGGGGAAGAACCAGTTTTACTCATGTAAAGGAGAGGTGGAATGCTGTTTGTGAAAAACAGCAAGAAGACCTGTTTGACTGGACTATTGGGTGTATGAAAGGGGGATATATAATTTCCTGTCAGTTGGGTTGGATCCAGGTTGAGAACATGTGTTTGGGCAGATATTGTGTATATGGATGCAAATGAAAAATAACATCCAAGTTCCTCTCGGAGTTCTCATCTTCAAATCTTAAAGAAGAGGTTTAGAGATAATTGAGGTACAATTATCTCCCTCCACCCCTCCCCATCTTCTTTCTGGAATGTCACTGAATTCTTTGTTTCTTGTCTTTGAGCCAGCCGCCACACATATCCTTCTTTCTGCCAGCCACAAACCTCTGGGGTCCCCAATGACTTGGTGTGCCAGTCTTCAAACCTGGGTCTGTTAGCTATCCTAGCAGCCTCACCCAGGTTCATCAGAGGCTCAGGTCTCTGGAGGAGATCCATTTTAAGTATTTATAATCCAAATTATGCCACCCAGGAACGTACCTTCCATTCAGAGTACTGTTACTTTGGAACATACTGCCTCTGGGAACTTTATTTCAATAAATTTATATTGTTCTGGAACTATCTAATGATAATGGAGAATATGCTTGGGTATTTATCTGTGCCTGTGTTTTATCTATACTCTACTGTTAGCAACCAACAGCAAAGATATCATATTTTTGTTTGGCTCAACTTTATCTCTCTACCTCCATACCTCCCAATTCCCAATCCAGTGAATCACACATATCACATTAGATGCTTAAGTGTTTGTTGAATGAATGAATGTTATTTTGAAAGTTTATTTACATAAACCAAACTTTTAAAATGAGGTAAACCTTTATTTTCAAAACACCCTTTATCATGGAGGCCCCAACTCATTACTTATGCTGGATTATCAACATGAAAAATCACTTGTATACTTTATTTATTGATTCCCCATTTTCCTATAATGATTAAAAAATATAACAAACACTATGCTTAGCAATGGAACTACAAGAACAGGGGAAAAAGTTCATACCCTCAAAGTCTTTATATTCTAATAAAGCAATGCTTCTTAATCTTTATGTATTTCATGGACTTTTTTAACAATTCAATGAAATCTATGGACTACTTTTGAGAACAATGTTTTTAAATTCATAAAATAAAATATAGGAGATTACAAATAAAACTAAATATATTGAAAAATAGTTTCTCTATCTGGGTGTTTATTTGTAAAAATGCATATATTTATATCTATCTACATCTATCTAGATTTATATGTGTATATGGATGTATTAGGTCTCAAGTTAAGAATGCCTTTGGTAGAGAATGACAACATACATAGAAGAGTGGTGACTAGGGAAAGATACTTTGGTTAGTAAAGCTGCAAAGATAGTGAACACATATGACAATATAAGCCTGGGGCTGTCTAACTCCCAGTAGGAATTTTTTAGTCTACCTCCTTCTGTTCTCTAATTTCATGGTTGTTTTGTCAGCAGGAAGTAGAACTTCTATTTAAGGACACTTTAGTTCTCACCTCTATTAGGAAAGATCTTTTCACTTATCCACCTGCTAGAGTTCACAACTATAAGGAGGAGGATTGTGAATATTCTGAAGAAGACAGTTAATGGGACGCTCTCCACTAATGAGGTAAGTTCATTGCAGGAGATGTTCAAACATAAACCTTAGGAGGAGACATTGGATGAAGGTGACAAAGATTGTTTAGCCCTTGTGGAATAAGGGGAAAGTCTCTCCAGAGACGCCTCTAATGGTCAATAAGTTTTTATCATTCTTTTGATGTAGTTTTCCTTGTGGAGGAGATTTTGGCAGATGGATCAGGGACAACTGAGTGGATGATGGCACAGGGCAGGATTCAGTATGAGTGGAGATCCTAGGATAGGTTGCAGACAAGAAACTTATGACCTTTATGCTCTTTACTGTAGATGACCCGATATGGGATGAAGAACTGTTGCTTTGGCAAGTGTCCAGGTAGGGTACTGATTTTCCTGGAGCTGGTCCTGCTCATTATCACAACCTCACATCAAAAGAAATCTGTGACTACTGGAATGTCATCGTCTGTACTGTGTCTCTGATGTTCTTGGGGCTGTTCTGGTTTGTTATCACAGCTTTGCTTTGAGTCCCACTGTGAATTTCAAAGATGAGGTATTACCCATCATATGGACCAGATTGTGAAACTTTTAAGACTTAATCTTTTTGAAAAAGGAAGAAAAGGCTTAGGATTTGCGAATTGTATTAGTACATACTTTTTTTTTGTTTCTGTTGTCTTTTTAGCACTGCTCAGGCTAGAAGAACCATCTTGCAAAAGACTTAAGACCTAGAATTACTGGCTTTATTCTTTCTTTTTCTTTTTTTTTTTTAGTTTTTCTTCCTTTCTTTCCCTCTCACTTACTTAGTATTACACATGACAGGAGAAATGTCCAGTCATATAAATGGTGAAAAGTCCTCTAGAAGATCATTAGAATTTTGACATAAAGGGTTGGTATGTAATTGGACAAGCATTTTCCTGATGCAACTTTCCTTACTTCCATGACACAGCTTCCTTCTTCCATCAAACTTTATTGTTTTTAGCATCCCTGGCCAAGTTTTCTGATATGAAATCATACAAAGTCCTAGCAACATTCAGTAGAGGTCTCTCAGACTTGGTGGGTACTTAAGATCATGTAAGTTCTTGTAACCTGATAAATATTGACCAAATGCATCTCAAGATACTAATAAGAGAGATCAAATCTAGAGAATCTAAGTGTATATTCTTACCATGTTAGGGCAAAGTAACACTCCCTCTTTCTTAGATATTCAGTAAGTTGTGAATGCCTTAGTTTAGCCCAACATCAAACCTGAACTAAGAAGTAGCTGGCATTAGTGCTACATCTTCCCCAATAAGGATGTGTTGATCTACTCCTGTTTCAGAAACAAGGCCAGAATTGATATTATCATAGTATTATATTTCCAGAACCAGAGAGGAACAAGGAAGAATAGACTCACACAGTGGAATGGTGACTGGTTGACGAGAAGACAATGGAGGAATAAGGAGGGAAGTGAAGTATAATTACACCAAGTAAGGCAGTTACTACCAAATAAAATAATTGAACTTTCAAGTGAGAGTTGTAGAGATAAAAGTCCTAGAAATTTGAAGGCATGGTTTCTGGTCTAAACGATGAGATTCCTGGCTGGGTTACTGAGAAGGTGACTGGGGAATAAGATAATGGAATTTTGACACATTTTTATTAACATGGATTGAGAACAAATGGGATTAAAGGAATAACAGCACTATTTTCTCTTAGGTTTTCTTGCAATAGCAGAGGATTTTTTAAAAAAATTTTAATATAAATTACATCTATTTTTATTTTTATTTTTTTAATAGTTTTTTATTTACAAGTTATATGTATGGGTAATTTTACAGCATTGACAACTGCCAAACCTTTTGTTCCAATTTTTCTCCTTCTTCCCCCCACCCCCTCCCCTAGATATTAGGATGACCAATACATGTTAAATATGTTAAAGTATAAATTAGATACACTAATAAGTATACATGACCAAACCGTTATTTTGCTGTACAAAAAGAATCAGACTCCAAAATATTGTACAATTAGCCTGTAAAGGAAGTCCAAAATGCAGGAGGGCAAAAATATAGGGATTGGGAATTCAATGTAATGGTTCTTAGTCATCTTCCAGAGTTCTTTCGCTGGGTGTAGCTGGTTCAGTTCATTACTGCTCCATTGGAACTGATTTGGTTCATCTCATTGCTGAAGATGGCCAGAGCAGAGGATTTTTAGCCATCAGTTGGATATTTTACCAATTCCTAAATTTCGGTTTTTAATACACAAATAATCATTGTAGGGATTTTTGGAATCTGTGTCAAACCTTGTGTTACTGTGCACACTAAAAGTTCATAAGTAAAATGAATAAGAGTGCTGCAAATAATATCAGTGTAAGGGAATTTTGATTGATATTTATGTCTTAATTATCCTTTGCAAGGCACTGTGATGGTGTGAAGAGAAGACTAGGCCTAAAGTCAGAAAAACTTGGAGTTGGAACAAGTTTCAACACTTACTAGCTATGTGATGGTAGCAAATCATTTAATCTCTCTGGATTTCAATTTAAAAAACAAACAAGACAAACAAATGAATAAATAAATTTTGACACTGCATATTTTGAGGAAACTACCTCATAAAGCCTAAGAAAATGGGTGGTTTTGTGATTATTTCAGTATTTTGTAAAATGCTTACCACGTTGGTTTTCCCCTTTTTTATTTCATTACCTACAGAATTCCTTATGACAAAACCCACATTATCAAAACAGACCACAATGCCTATTCTTTTGTTGTTTGGCAAGAATTTATTGTCTTAGAAAGTCATCTGAGATATTCAGAGGCTTAATGAATTGCTAAGAGCTTCAAAATCAGTGAGTATCAAAGGTAGAACTTAAATCTAGAACTTTCTAACTCCAAGCCAGTTTTCTATCCTTGATGCTGCAGCGCTTCAGACCCATCATTCAGATAAGTGCATATAAACCACTGAACTTAGATTTGTAAAGGCCTGAGTTCAAATCCTGACTCAGATACTTATTAAGTGATCCTGGGTAAGCCATTTAGCTGTTTGCCTTTATTTCCCCATCTGTGAAACAGGGTGATAACAGCATCTACTTTCCAGAGTTATTGTTAGAATAAAATTAGGTAATATATGTAAAGTGCTTCAAAAATCCTGAAATACTATAAAATGTTGATTATGATTATTATTAGTAGTATTTGAAAGTTGTTATTTGTTTAGCAATGCCTGACCCTTTGTGACACCATGGACCATTTTTCCCTCTTTCCTTCCCATTCACTTCCCCACCCCCCATCAATCTCTCTGTCTTTGTCTCTTTATCTCTATCTATCATCTATCCATCTATCTATCTATCTATCTATCTATCTATCTATCTATCTATAATAGAACTGATCTATCCACAAAATCTTACAGAGTAAATGAACCATAATTTAAGAACCTCTGTCTTAATGAGTTGGGGAGTGAATAAGTGGACATGCAATGAAAGTGGAACTTTTACCATTTCTTTTATCTTTTTTCCTGGGCTTGGTTTAAGAGAAAGATTTTTCTTAGAAAAAGAGTAAGAATCATTAGGAGAAACCATCATGTCTAAAAAGAGGAGTAACTGCAATACAAGAGGGAGTGATAACCCTGCTTGTCTACATAGCATAATATTCCACTATTGTTCAGCATCCTGACTTATATTGAATGCTTATAATACATTCAGTTCTGTATTTGTTACTATTATAATGAAAAGAGAAAATCCTATTATCTTATCTCTTCATGTGCAAAAGGGAATCATAATTTTTCTTGCTTCCTGGGGTTGTTGCAAGGATCAAATGAGGTGATATATATATATATATATATATATCTATATATATATATATATACCTTTAATGGTGATGGCACATATGAGGTGTTATATAAATGTTTGTTATTTATTATTTGTGATGGTGTTGCCTACTGATTATAGGAAACTTTTCATTGATAGGATGTTGTAGTAAGATTTTCCTTTTGCAGTATACATAGTTAGGATGTAGAGTTAATGAAGTGAAAATGAACAAAGAAAATTTGATTCAAAAGAATAATCCTGATGTTTATATAGCACTTTATGTGGATTATCTCATTTGAGTCTCAGAAAAACCACATAATTTAAGTTCCTTTTGTTATTATTTTTCTTGTCAGGACCAGTGATCTCATTAGTATGAAGGAAATCCCCTCTTCCAATGAAGATCAGTAACTATCCTAGAACTTTGCTTTCCCTCTTTCTTGCTTGAGGCCACTAAGAAGTAAAGTTATTTGCCTAGGCTTACATAACCAGTAATAGTAAGAAGTGGGGCTTGAATTGGATTCTCCTCAGAGGTCCTTTCTTGAAGAAAGAAAATCAGAGTAGTTTAAGTGAATTAACTATGTTCAGATAAGAATAAATAACAGGATTCATAAGTCCTGGTTGAATACCATAGTAGTTAAATATCTGTTAACTGAATGACTGGTTAAATGACTATGTTTCAAAGAGTATTAGAACTGGAAAGAATCCTAAAATCTTTTTTTTTTTTATTTTTTTAGGATAGTAATTTTTCTTTTTTTATGAAGATTTTTATTTTCAAAACACAAGCATAGGAAGTTTTCAGCGTTCACCCTTATGAAACCTTATGTTCCATTTTTTCTTCCTTCCTTCCGTAGATGAAAAATTATACAATATATGTTCAATATGTGTAATTCTTCTATACATATTCCCACAATTATCATGCTGTGCAAGAAAAATCAGAAGAATGAGAAAGAAAACAAAATTCAAGAAAAAAAGTGAAAATACTATGTTGTGATCCACACTCAGTTCCCACAATCCTCTATCTGGGAACAGATGGTTCTTTCTATTCCAAAAACCATTGGAACTGGCCTGAATCACCTCACTGTTGAAAAGAGCCGCATTCACTAGAATAGATGATTGTATATTCTTCTTGTTGTTGTGTGCAATGTTCTCTTTGTTCTGCTCACTTTATTTAGGATCAGCAAGTCTCTCCAGGCCTTTTTGAAATCATCCTGCTGATAATTTCTTATAGAACAGTAATATTCCATAACATTTATATATCATAAGTTATTCAGCCATTCTAATCCTCTAATCATCAATATTCTTCATTATCTTTTCCTGGCATCTTAGCCAATCTGAGACATGTATAAGTAATACCTCAAAGTTGTCTTAATTCTTATTCCTATGATCAATAGTGATTTAGAAAATTGTTCATATATTTTGACCATTTACCAATTGGAAAATGACTTATATTCTTACAAATTTGAGTCAATTATCTATATATTTTAGAAATGAGGTCTTTATCAGAACCCTTGGATAGAAAATGTTTTTCTCAGTTTATTGCTTCTCTTCTTCTTGTCTGCATTGGTTTTGTTTATACAAAAACTTTTTGACTTAATAAAATCAAAGTTATCCATTTTGTATTATATTATCCATAATATACTCTAGAGTCCTAAAATCTTGAACATGACAAATCATGGTTGGAAGGAATTTTATAACCACAGACTCTATAAAATTTTTAGCTTTAAAGGAATAAGAAAGGTTCTTTAAATCACAAAACACAAATTATTAGAATTGAGAGGGACTAGAAATAATTTAATTTCTATCTTCATTTTTAAAAGAAAAAAACTGCATTGTTTATTACCCATTCCTGACTCTCAAGTTCCTCATCTCAACTTCCATCCATCTATTAACAGGTTGAAATTTACAATGTTTTTTCCTTTCCTCAGAGATCTAGGAATATCTAGAGATATCTAGGGATAACCCAAGAGGCTAGTGTGTCTTTGTAATAATATGAAGTTAAGTCCCTATTTTAATGTGTTATCCATTACAAAATAGCAATGGGTAATGCCTCATTATCATTTACCTACATATATATCTTTGAAAAGTTATTAACATCAGATAGTTTTTGTTAAATGTTATACTGATATAACAAGAACAAAAGATATAGTAATAGCAAAAGTACAAAATAATTTCCTCAGTGTTAGAGCACTATCTTCTCTATCACTTCCATGTGTGGGGTGAGCGGACTCAAACTTAAAATGATTGGTATAAACATTTACAACCAATCCCCCCCACCAAATCACTTCTAACCACAGTTTAGCTGATAAAAGGAGTAGCCCCCTTGTTTATAGGTTACATATTCTCTTTTTAGGAGACATGACTTGCTTTTTTTTTTTTAATTAGCTTTTATTTTTCCCCAGTTACATGTAAAAACAATTTTTAACATTCATTTTCAAAACTTTGAATTCCAGGTTCTTTCCTTCCTCCTTCCCCACAGTCCCTATCAAGAATGCAAACAATTCCATGAAGGTTACAAATGTGTAGTCATGTTGTGAAAAACATATAACACCCCCCCCAAAAAAAAAGACCCTCCAGAAAAATGAAGTAGAAAAATGCTTCAATCAGCATTTAGACACCATCAGTTCTTTCTTTGGGTATGGATAGTATTTTTCTTTTCTTTTTTTTTTTTTTTTTTTTTTTTTTGATTGCTTACTTTCTCTCTCTCTCTCTCTCTTTTTTAACAACTTTTTATTGATAGAACCCATGCCAGGGTAATTTTTTACAGCATTATCCCTTGCATTCACTTCTGTTCCGATTTTTCCCCTCCCTCCCTCCACCCCCTCCCCCAGATGGCAAGCAGTCCTTTACATGTTGAATAGGTTACAGTATATCCTGGATACAATATCTGTGTGCAGAACCGAACAGTTTTCTTGTTGCACAAGGAGAATTGAATTCAGAAGGTATAAATAACCCGGGAAGAAAAACAAAAATGCAAGCAGTTTATATTCATTTCCCAGTGTTCTTTCTTTGGGTGTAAAGCTCTCTTTATCAAAGAGATCCACTTTCATCAGAATACATCCTCAAACAATATCGTTGTTGAGGTATATAATGATCTCCTGGTTCTGCTCATTTCACTTAGCATCAGTTCATGTAAGTCTCTCCAAGCCTCTCTGTATTCATCCTGCTGGTCATTCCTTACAGAACAATAATATTTCATAACATTCATATACCACAATTTACCCAGCCATTCTCCAATTGATGGGCATCCATTCATTTTCCAGCTTCTAGCCACTACAAACAGGGCTGCCACAAACATTTTGGCACATACAGGTCCCTTTCCCTTCTTTAGTATCTCTTTGGGCTGTAAGCCCAGTACAAACACTGCTGGATCAAAGGGTATGCACAGTTTGATAACTTTTTGAGCATAGTTCCAAATCACTCTCCAGAATGGCTGGATGTGTTCACAATTCCACCAACAATGTATCAGTGTCCCTGTTTTCCCACACCCCCTCCAATATCCACATTATCTTTCCCTGTCACTCTAGCCAATCTGACAGTTGTGTAGTGGTATCTCAGAGTTGTCTTAATTTGCATTTATCTGATTAATAATGATTTGGAGCATATTTTCATATGTCTATAAATAGTTTCAATTTCTTCATCTGAGAATTGTCTGTTCATATCCTTTGACCATTTATCAATTGGAGAATGGTGGATAGTATTTTTCATCATAAGTCCTTCAGATTTGTCTTTTATCATTGTATTGCTGAGAATAGTTATGTCACTTACAGCTGATCATCTTACAATATTAATATCACTTTGTACACAATGCATTTACCTTTTTATCAGCTCAGGGAAGTCTTTCCAGATTTTTCTGAAAGCTTAGGACACATATTTTTGATTGTTATGTTGGTCCACTACTAGCCTGGGTCAAGCCGATTGACCCAGAGAACTATATAGTCATATTTGACTGGACTCTATATTTGTCTTGCATGAGTTCTCTATAAAAAAGTCTTTTAAGCAAATGTGTATTTGGCATTTGAACCACATGGCCAGCCCATTAGAGTTGAACTTGTCTGCAATTAGGTTTGAAATCTTGGCAGTTAAAATAAAAAATCTCAAATCTTTGTCTGGTGCCTTATCTTACCAAGTAATCTTCAGAATCTTCATAAGATTATTCAAATGGAAGTAATTCAGTTTCCTGTCATAAGGCTAGCTAGTATTCCGCCCAGAATTCACAAAGATATTAAAAGTCAGATCAGCTTAACTATTCTGTGGATCTTGAGTTTGGTAGACAATCTAATACTTCTCTCACATACTTTTCTTTTAATCTTCTCAAATACTGAGCTAGCTCCATTAATGTGTGTATCAAATCAATCTCATCATGTATGTATATATATATATATGTATATATATATACATATATGTATATATATATACATATATATACACACACATTCCTGTAAAGTATACTGCCAAGTATACTACAGCATTCAATATATTTCCTTTTATTATAACCCATGGTTTCACATATGGATAGTATGGTGCTGACAGAATCTGTTTCCTTGGTGTTACTTGTCAGGATAAAATTAGCACAAGTGTCAGAGAACTCTGTTGCATCACAACCTCAGAGGCTGCATTAATTGCACAATAATCTATGAACAAAAAATTGTATACAGATCTGTGTTCTGCTCCTGTTATTACCCCTAGAATAATATGGCAGCAAACACCATATTAAATGTTCTTCTACCCTTTTGGAAGCCACACTGATTTTCAGGTAGATTACCATTGTTCAAGGTAAAGGATCAGCTTATCAAGGAGGATTGGGACAGAATTTTGTCTTTATTGACTACCAAAAAGTCCTTTGTGATTGTCACAGGATAACATATTTCCTTTTCCTTTATAAAGATGGACAATGGAATTATAATTGAATTCCTTGGAGAATAACTTTCTCTTGCCACATAACCTGGAAATTTTTATTTAGCTTTTGTCTGAGCAGTGGATTCCTTGCCTTATACATTTTAGCTAAAATAGAATCAACTCCAGCTGCTTTGACACAAAAGAGGAGACTAAATGCATTCAAAATCTCTTCATCAGATGGAAGTTCAGCTAAAGAAGCACTGATCTCAATCTAAGTTGTATAGTTAATGGCTTCTGCATAGGTTGATGACAATCTGTTGAAAATACATGGAACAATCATTTCCTTATCACTAATCGATGTGGATCCAACAGCATTGAATAGTTGAGATTCACCATACGTCTTTGGCTTGTAAATCACCTTTTGAGGATCATCAAAGTATTTTGGATTATTACTACTGTCACTAAAACTAGATTTGATCTGTCTTCTTACTGAGCCAAGAATCCTGCATCTCTCTCTATATTTCATTAGAACTTATTTTTTATGGAGTTAAATGTTGCTTTCTTAGAGATAGATGAACCATTCTGCAGGTAAATCCTAAGTGCTCAGATTTTTTGTTTAGCAGCTTCTGAATTTACCCTTCATTTTCATCAAACTAATTTTGATGGTTGTGTGTTCCAGATCCGATGTGTAAATGCAGTGTTGTATACTAAATCTCTGAAAGCAGCCCATTCCTTTTCTTCTCCATTGTAAATAACCAGGTATGAACTCAACTGTCCCTCCAAGTTAGCAATAAACAGTTCATGCACAGAAAAGTGCTCTAATCTGTTGACAATAAGTCTTCTGATAGAATTCTTACATTGGGGCTATTGCTTTTTCTGAATGTGAATATTTAGTTGAGAGTGCATAAATCTGTGACTGGTCTAGTACTTTGTGCTACAAATTATCCCGTCATTCTCATATTCTATCTGTCTCTCCTCCTTACAATAACACAATCTACCAAATACCAATTTTTGCTGCAAGGGTGTATTCATGAGATTTTACTGTGTTTAGCTACATGAAAGACAATGTTGGTGATAAAAAGGTCATGAAATGCACAAATCTTCAGCAATAAGTGACCTTTACTGTTGCTGTTTCTGATTTCATTCATGCCAAGTGATCTCTGCCATTATCAGATAGTCTGTACCTAGCAGTATTAAAAGTCTCCCAGAATTACAAGCTTGTCCTCTTTCAGCACACTGAAGATGAGGGTCTCTAGGTCTTCACAAAATTTTTCTTTGACTTCAGAGTGTTCATCATGGTGGGAGCATATTCACTGATAACAATGATATGGCACTTTCTTGCAAGTGGCAATAGCATTTTCATGAGCTTGTCATTCATTCCTTTTGGAAAGTAAATAAACTTATTGATTAGATTAGTTTTGATTGCAAAATCTATATCAGCTTCATGGTATTCCCCATTATTGTGACTACTTCAGAAAAATGGGTATGCAACTCAGACTTTCGTAAGCTGGCTAGCTTTTTTGCAAGTTTTATTTCACCGAGGGATGCTATTTAGACACTATATCTGCTACTCATCTTTCAGCTGTTCATCTTTCAGATCTACTGAATTTTATGTTGTCCGTAAGCACACACACACATTCCATGTAACAAGGTTGAGTATAATCATCTTTGTAAAAAGTTTTATACATTTTGTGTGTATGTGTATGTGTTGACCACACAGTAGTATCCTCATCTATTACAATAAGCAGGCAGAGTTAGGTTAGGTGAAACAAAAAATTTGCGGTACCTTTTCTAGCCCTTCCTTATGCCAGCAGTTGAGCAGTTTGGTCCTTTAAAAAAGTAGCTCAGATACCCAAATGGGTGGCAAATTATATTGCTGCTTCAGTCCGTTGAAAAGACAACTCTATCCTTGGTACTATCTGTGTGAACTTCTGTGACTACAGCTCCCAGTGTACCTATACCTGCTGCTCCATCACTTCCCCATGCCACAAGACTTTGAGGTTGGTAAAAATGGTAGCATGTTGTGGGTGATAATGTTTTAGGTCACATGTACACTTGATTTAATTGAGGGAGAGTTGCACAAAGTTGTCAATTTCACTTTCTCTTCCAGAATAATCAAAGTCCAAAGGCAAGACAAAAGTCAAGATGGCTGATGACTAGGGGCAGTAGGTAGTACAGCTAGCCCTGGAGTCAGAAGGATCTGAGTACAAATCTGACCTCAGGCATTTAAGCCTTACAAGCTGTGTGACCTGGGTCTGATTGCCTCTTAAAAGAAAAAGAAAAGATGAATGGCAATGGCTCAAGATGCATCTTTTAAGTCTGATCAAACTCTAAGTACTCATTGGTAGCTGCTTTTGCAACTTTCATGGTCATTGGAACAAATTGTCTTCATCTTCCCATTCTATCAGGGGAAATCTTCACATTCTTGGGGCAGATACTCCACTAACTCATCAATGGATTTGAGCCCTTTGGTTATTCTCAATCTGATCCAGTTTGTATACCAAGAAAATTTACTGGGGGGGGAGGTGACCACTGTATATGTTACAGATTTTGAAAAGGGCTTGATAAGCCCTCAAACCAGAGATGCTAGTCTTCTCTGAACATTCATACCCCATAATAGCACCATTTAATATGACTATTACTACTATTACTTCTACTATCATTACTACTCCTATCCACCACCACTACTGCTAACCAACTAGCTAACATTTATATAGTACCTTCTGATGCTTCTAATAACTTTGGAAATAAATGCTATTATCATCCCAATTTTACAGCTGAGAAAATTAAGGCAACAGAAATTAAATGACTTGCTTTAGATCATATAGCTAGTAAGTGTCTAATACCTGAAACCAGATCTGACTCTAAGCACAATATTCTATTTGCTGTCAGGAAAGGAATCAATTCTTCTTCAAGCATTTGAATGAGTTGTCACTAGGCAGAATCACTTATTCATGCTCCTAGAACTGAACCCTCATTGGACAGCTCCCCATTATGGCAGACATATATGCATCTTTAGTTAAAAGTATAAATTTGGCTACCCTGTCCTTTTCTCAGTATCTGTTCCTGAATATCTATTTAATTGAAATTTATTTGACATCTTTCAAAGGTTATTTCCTTTATCATTTTCTCTGCTTTTTGCCTATATAAAAAGGACACTGAAAACATTATTACCTGAACATTTTGTTGTCTGTATTTTGTTGGAAAATCTTCCCTCCGTAACATGAACTCAAGTGTGAAAAGAACATGAAACCTGGAGTTGAGGTATGATTTTGTGTCCCAGTTTTACTACTCACTAGTTGTGTGATCCCAAGCAGTTAACTCCATTCCCTGAAACAGACTTTCACCTATAAAATCTGTGGATTTTATGTGATTTAACAATTATTTATTAAATGGTAAGGACTGAAAGGGAAAAGTCATGAGTGGGCTATAATTAAACATGATTAGTATACAAATATCTATGTATCCATCCTCTGATGAATCTCCAAAATCTTGTATTTATGCCACTGAAATTTACCCTTTGCAAGCTCACAAATGACTTGTGTACTTCAGTGTGTATAAAGAGATATATGTATGAAGGGAAGAAATGGTAACACCTCTCCATATAATAGTCATCTTAGTCTATCAGTCTGTAGCTTGATGTATTTTCCTGCTTCTAATGGAGATCAAAAGTGACTCATTACCTTGTATCACCTTAATATTTAAGACATATGAAAAGACAGAAGCAGTCATGAGAGTCAATGAGACAAGAATATGAATATTGTGGAGGGAAAATGAATTGCTATGATACATATGAAGCTGAAATACTCTTTTGGAAAATAGGTATATAATATTTTGATGGAAAAAAGGGGACAAGAGAACTTCTGTTTACTTAATTAACAAGTGGGATACTTTGAGATAAGTTATAGTCCTGTATTAATTATTATTCTAGTTTGCCAATAACAACCTAACCCCCCCCAAAAAAATTGGAAATGCCAAATAGCATAGTGAATCTTTAAGAGAGTCTGTTTGCAATCAATAGCTGTTTTATGTTCTTATTAGAGAATGTGATGATATACAGTTCTGCTCTGTGATCTATTACCTCCCTGTTTAGACAATTTATCAGGCAAACAAACAAGAACATAATGACTTACAAGAACTGGAAGATGGAGAACCCATCTCATCTTCCCTGTGGGTCAGTTCATCTGTCATATGGTAAAAGTACTGAACATACATTCTAGCTTATTTTGTTAGTGATTGCCATCATTACATCTATTCAATTTGATTCAATTTCAACTTGAACTTCAGAGATGGGTAATTCTGAGATGGATCAGAGTGTCCATGCTTTGGAAATGTGGATGATGATATTAAACTCCCTATGTGAGAAAAGCACTTTGCAAGTCTCACAACACTATAGAAAAGTGAGATATTACTATTAATGTGACTAAAATTATTAGCAGACTACAAGCTCAATATTAATGAGCAGACTGACGTAGCAGACAAAAGAAGCAAATGTATTATACTCAAATACATCTAAGATACATAATTTCAATGTTGAGTGATCCTCCATTTTGTTATTTTGAAATATCTACTCCTGAAATATGCCTATAGAACTTTAGAGATGTGGACAAATCCTTCAATCCTTAAAAATGTCTTTTTTTAGTGCCTTGGTATATGATTTTCAAAAGTGGTTGTGGATATCACTAATGCTCTGATGAATAATCACTCTGATATAAACTAGGATAGAATTCAGATCATCTCCAGGGTTATAAATAAAATTTTGGAAGAAATAGCAGAAATTAAAAAATATATTTATTAAGCCTATTTTTTTGTGCAACATAATGTTAAGCTGTAGGAAGATATATTGGAGTTAGGGAACCTGGATTTGGATCCCAATTTTGGCACTACTTCTTTGACCTTAGGTAATTAATCATCTAATGTTTGGGGCTTCTGTTCCTTCATCCATAAAATAACAGGATCAAACAATATCATCACAAAGATTCCTCTCAGATTCAAATCTTATGTTCAATAAGTATCAGAATGGAACTATAATGGAGGTCAAAATAATTTAACATTTATTAGATGACAACTCTGGACAAAACATAGAGTTAGATCCTGAGATGATACAAAGTTTAAACACCCATTTGACATATGTTATTGAAAATCTCTTATTACATTCCTTCAGTTAAGTGAATTTGTTTAAATTGCAATACTAGAAAATAAGATGTATATGCTTGTATGCAATAGGTCTTATAATAGCCTCAGCATGGCAGCTTAATTATATGTAAAATGTGTTTTGTCCTGCCTGGGAAAAATAATACAGGCAAAGATGAATTTAGAAGAACTAAGAACATTTAGAACTGAGTAAAATTACTGAGTAAAATAACTTGCCTTGTAACTTTAGACTCATTGTCAAGAGATGTTTAGTCTGCTCAAAATGTTTGATCTATGAGAGCCCTCACTATTTAGAGAAAAACTCATTTTCCATGGTTTGGGCCTAAAACTCTCCATGAGGTTTCTACAACTTGGCTCAGGAGGAATCAAATCTTGAATTGGAAGCCAAACACTTCTGGGTGCTCCTTCTGGGGAAGTTTGGCTCCAGGCTTTGGCTAAAAACAAGCAATTTACCAAAAAGAAGTTCCCTGCCACACATTTGCCTTTGAATGCAATAGAATTTATAGTAATGATGTATGGATTAATTCATCACAGCTCTCTTTAAAGAAACTGAAGTTTGCCTGAGGAAGAAAAGGGGACAAGGCCCACCAAATAGGCAAGTATGCAAAGCTTCTGGTCTCAGATTCAGATTAAACTTCTAAAATGACTCAGCTGGAAAGGTAATTATAGGATCATAGATACAGATGTATAAGGAACCTTAGTAAGCTGTAGTAGGGTTGGAATTTAGTCCAACCTCCTCCTGTTAGGGAATAAGAAAAGAGAAACCAAAAAAGTCATATAATGTGATTGAGTGACATATATATATATATATATATATATATATATACACATACACAAATACATACACAAACATATATATGTATATATATATATATGTCTGTGTGTGTATATCTATATCTATATCTATCTACCTATATATAGAACACACATCTCTTTTTTCCATTGCTTCCTCATTTCTTTTATCTAATTACTCTAAAAATTTGTTGGTATGGTTCTTTATCGCACAATGTCACATCATCATTGGAATATTGTTAGAAGTATTGATGTTAAACCAATAAGGAGAAGGAGGGTAGAGTGGAAGTGAAATCACATGGTTAGTCCAGAGGTGAGAAGGAGTACTGAGAGGGCCCCTGTGAGTGGCCATGGGCTGGGGTTCACTATGTGGTAAGCATGAGTTTGGTGAGTCATTAAGGCTTCATCATATAGTTTAATCTGCAATTTGAATCTGCAAATTAAATGACAGAATGAGAGATGATTTCTCTTGAAAATATTTACTTTCTAAATACTTTCATGTCACTCATCTGGAAGGGATGCTGGAATTTAGAATCAAAGAAAATTGTATCAAATTAAGGGCTTTCAAAAACCAACCACACAAGAATAAAACCTAACAGCTCTAATTTTAAAGGTCATATAATCCAAATACTTCATTGGAAAGGTAAGAAAACTGAGGAACAGAGAGGGTCTATGAAATTCATAGATTGGCAGTAAGACTTGCCACGATTAGGGGTGCCTTTTGCCTCCCCCAATTAGTTTCTGAACAAATCCAGGATGACTTGGAAGCAGGAAGACTAACTCCCCACTAGGAGCACCTTCTTTTTCTTCCTCCCAAACTGCTTGAATGCACACGGGATCCTAGATAAGATGAGACTCAACAATTATATTCCTTCTGATGAGATTAGGATCTTACCATATTTCTTGCTATTGCATTGTAACCTGCTCTAGGGCTTCTTATATACCTTACCTCTATGCTCTATAGTAATCTGACATCATTATCTGATCTATTGAAGTTACATAAAGACTTTTGGTTTATCTTTCTGCTCCTAGGAAGCACCCATAGCATTTTGAGCTTTTTCATCTGCCCTGAAGATTTGCTTTCATTTATATGTTGTCTTCTCAAATTAAAGTTTTGATAAAAGAACTAATTCTAGAAAGGACTAATTCACTTTCCCCCCATCTTTATCCCCAACATTTAGCATAATATTTGCACATAGAAAGGAAACATTTTCTTATTAGTTCATTTTCTATGCATCCAATATCTAGCCTGCCATTCATTACATCCTATAATGCTACCTTGCTCAAAAGTAGTTGACTATTCTGGATGATCTCTTAGGGCTTCTTCCAAATTTGTGAATTTCTCTTTTTATCTCTAGAAGAAATTGGACTAATCAATTCTTTGTGAAGAGAGATACCAATAGCATGTAAGGATTTTTCTGTTGTAAAGGAGTAAGTAGTTAACAATAGAGAAAACAGACTGCTTAGTCACAAGCTAATGTGATCACACTTGTTTCAGAAAGTCAGTCTAACATCTTATAATTTAGAAAGATGCCTCAAATTAAAAAGAACATTGTCATCATAACAATATATTCACATGAACCAACAATAGTTAAAAGAAGAATCTTCAAATGATGGGATAGGTCATATCTATTTCTTTATAGACATGCAGGGATTTATCATGGCAATTCTGAACCCTGTTCTTACTACTAGAAATTAAGATGGGTTATACATAAGGATCATTATTGATTAGTGCAAATTATACAAATGTTACAAAACCAGTGGTGCAAACTCCCCAAAAAGAATGCCTGGTATTAGACCAATATGGATTCAGATTCATTCACTGAAAGATGCTGACTTCTAAAAATAATGTTCAAATGTTTTGTTTTCCTAATTTTATGACTCATTTCCCTCAAACAAAATAGGGAGCAATCACAGTCAAGACTGGGATTTTACTTTTATCTAGCACTTTCCCAAAAGGGATTAGGAGGGTTTCTTCTAGGAAGATACTAATGTACAAGGTAGATGAAATATAAGACAGCTATTTATTTCCTCTACACAAAAGAAACAAAAAAGTCTCACAAGTATGTTTTAACAAAAACTATAAATAAAGAGCAGTAGCCTATAACCTCAATTATGCTCTTCATGGAGGTTGATATTTAAAACATGAAACATCTTGTGGAACTGTTGAACAGTAACATTATCTTCACCTAGGCTTTTCCCTTTCCAAACAACTTATTCAGAGTATATAGTTTCCCAGCCCCAGCTCTCTATAAGATTATTTAATGAAAAGGTTAGATGTTAAGGTGTTAAACAAAATGTAAAGGTCTACTTATATATTATTTTACTCCTTTAGAAGGAATAAAGAACCCTTCAATCAACCTTGTTGAATTTATATAGGGTAGTTCATTATTGATCTGAAGATTGACTATTTTGAAAGCAAGATATACTGAGTCAAGACAAAAGATAATTCTGAGGAATGTGTGCTCTGGTAGCTAAGAAGAGACCCAGCTGCTAACCCAACTCTTGAGAATGAATTGTCATTGTCTTTTTGGGGGAATAGGAAGTATTTCTCTCTTCCTCAATTTCTCCTCTGCCATTGACCTGTAGTGTAAGGAAACAGAGTTATTTACCTAATAGATGAAACCATGCCTATAGAACTCAGTAGAATGATAAATACATCAGAGATGTTATGCTAAGGGAGAGGACAGCATATGAAAACCATGAAAATAGAAAGGATAACAAAAGCCCTGTAGAATCAGAGGGATGAACTACCTTAACCATTTGACTGCCTTTCAATTAGTTTATTCTATACACTTTCCCCTCTTTCCAAAGAGTTTATGTGTATTTATGGGAAAGATTACCCCAGTTTGGTGGGGTTATTTTTTTATTTTTACCATATCTCAGTAATAAACAAACAAATAAATAGATAAATACATAGATGTATATATTCTATTTTCCCTCTCCTCTTAAACTAATTGTGTCCTCTGCAGGCACATGAAACATAATTTTAGCAGAGAAGTTCTACAGAATGTGAACCTAAGAAAGTCATTCTTTTGGTACTATACTTGCTACTATTCAGGGGATGTTCAGAGAGGACTAACACTTCCAATATGAGGGCTTTTCAAACCCTTTGCAGGGATTTTTCTTTCACCTTTGGGTGTTCATGTGTTACCCATTTCTCACTTGTATCTCCAAGATGCTGTAGCGTACATAGTGACCATACCACAACAAAACTATCTCAGTAGAAAGACTAAATTAAACCAGGTAGAGCCTGTCCAACAAGCCTTGAACCCATTAGTGACTTAAGGGAATATCTAAACCAACCATGTAAAGATTTCCCCAATGGAATGAGTGGATGGGAATAATTTGTTCCAATGTCAATGAAGGAAGCTGAAACAGGTGCACTTAGAGCTTGGTCAGACATCACAGATGCTAAGGTCATCTGCTGAATTCTGGGCCAATTTTCTTGTCTTTTATCCTGCCACTAGACTTCAACAACTCTGGAAGAGAAAATGAGACTGACAACTTTGTATAACTCTGCCTTACTTATATGCAATTTACATACAAGTCAGGACATTACCCTGTGACATCAATGATCCTTTTTCAAATGAAGGATGAAGAACAACCACCACACCTGCTGGAATAGTTAGGGAAATGGAAAGAATAGCCTGCAGAGAGCAGTGCACTAATAGGAAATGTCTATCCTCTCTACAATTTTGTTCATTCATTTATCCCTACTTTTGACATAAGAAGTGAAACATTAATAAGTTGCAACTGAGTAAAATCACTCCTCCTTATAAAATAATAGGCACTCTGTGTGGGGACAACTGATATCTGAAAATAGGTGTGTGATCTGGTAAACCTCTTCCAAATATCATTGACTCCTTTCCCCGTCCTATCAATGCTGATGATATCACAGTGAAGGTCAGAACTCTGAACATCCTGCTCCCTATAGAGATCTAGTTGTATCAGAGTCACTCAGATGACAATAATTCTAATAATATCTTTGTTATCTTTTTCTCTAAACAAGAGCAAGGACTGTATTTTATTGGAATTTTGTATATGTCTCCAGTTTGGAGGCATACAAATCTATACACAATTTTTAATACATGATTGTTGAATTGAAGAAATCAAGAGAAACAGATAGAAGACCAGACACACAGAGAGACAGAGACAGAGACAGGGGCAGAGAAAGAAAGATAGAGAGAGAAACAGACAGAGACAGAGAGACAGAAATAAAGAGAGACAGAGATAGGAAGACAGAGAGAAAGAGACACACAAACACACATACACATAGGGAGAAAGAGACAGAGACAAAGACAGAGAGATGCAAAGAAAGAGAGGGAGAGAGAGAGTTATTACTGTTCAATAGAAGAGTTATTTCAAACATGATCCTCCAACATGTGTGGAATTTATAATATGTAATCACCAGGAAATTCTTTGTAAATCCCAAAATGGATGGGTGTTTTCCTAAGAGTAAATTGCAATAAATAAATCTGTTGTGCAATGGCATATTGTGGGAGAGGGGAATGTTCATGAAGAAGTTGGGTAAAAGCCATTTTCTTGGGTGGAACTCTGAAAAAAAGCTGCAGAACTGACATCTCCCTGTGCCCTTCATGGCCATGGGTGCCATCCAGTTGAAATGCACTCAGGCATGTCAAGAACCTATTCTAGAGCCTGCCTTGGGAACATAAATGTTTAATTTATTTTTCTTAATGAAGGAGAATTATAACGTAAGCCAGACAGAAGACTATCAAGAGAACTGTGGCTTTCCCAACATTGCAAAGAAGATTTCAATCTTCAATAAAACTTTCTTCCAAACATTTTCTACTTGGATGGTATATCTTTATACAAAGACCAATTGAGTCGAAATACAAACACTCCCTTGTTAATCTTTATTGTGCTTCTATGCATCAAAGAGCATTTTTCATTCTTCAACTTGAAGAGAAAAAAATAAGGAAGTCTCTTTCTATGGATGTTTGAAAGGAAAAAAAAATATCTTGAATAAAACTTCCCAACATATTCAACTAATCTTACAATCCAATTAAATTGCTCTTCCTCTTGATATACATATTGGGTACCGTAGCATACTGAAGGAAAACAACAGCAACAACAAACAAACAAAAAAATAAACAAGAATCAGGAGATCTGGGTTTTGATTCCAGTATTACCACTCTCCTTAGGCAAGTTATTTAATCTCTCTGAAATAGTTTATTCATCTATAAAATGAGAAGTTTAAGAAACTAGGTGTTCTTTAACGTTCCTTTTAAGTCTAAAATTCTATGTCCTGGATTCTGTGATTCCTTCCAACTCTAACTCTTAAATGTTTTGTGTTCTTAGAATCTTTCCAGCTGTGACATTCCCTATTCTATATTTTGAAGACTTCTTCCAATGCTATTATTTTGAAGTCTCCAATTTTAATACTTTATGATTCTAAGAATGACAATACTTGGTATCCCTGAGCAGAAGCACAAGAAAAGACGTGTTTCTTTTGCTTGGAGGATTTGTTGCCTTTTGTAGATCAAATTATAGGTTGATTAATGGCTTTGAATTTTCATTTTTCAGAATCTTAAAAAAAAAGCCACACAAATCCGCTTAGTTGGTGGCTGCTCATTGATTCTCTCCCAAGTAGACATAAGTAATTATCAACACTTAGCACATCTGTCAGTCTTTATTTCAACTCTCAAACACCACATCTTTGGAATTTTGACCCTTACCTTCATGAGTTTCCAGTGAGACACAGACAGCTGCAAGTCACAGGGAGGCTGGCACTGCACAGACTCCTGGCTGAGAGCTTCATGTCAATTCTCCACATTCCAAAGGTATTAAATAATTATGGGGGTGGACATAACACTGTCACAAACAATTTTGAATGTATTCCATATTAAAAAGAAGAGCTCCTCAATGCTGCTGAAATCTGATGTGAGGATTTTACATAATCCAACCTGTTGGCCAAAGGCATTCTGGGAGCAAGAAGCATCAACTGTAAATGCCACATTTGATCCTTTCATTAGAAACTAGCTAAGCCCATGTGGAGATCCACAGAGACGTTTATCTGAAGACAAGAGCTTTTGAGAATGGTTGTCTTTAAAAACAAAACGAGTTTTTGCTATCTTTCATAGATTTTGCTTGCATATACTTGGTCTTTCAGTTGTACTCTCATAGTTCAGAGAAAAAATACTGAATATAAAAGTCAATAGGACTGAGTTTGAATCTAGATTTTGTCATTTGGGGAAGTTAAGACACCACCCTTCAAGATTTCTTTATCTTTATTTTCTCCAAGTTAAAATTGTTGGACTATATTATCTCCAAAGTCTTTTTCCAATGATAAATATTAATTTGGTGGCAAAATTAAAAGTTTTATGAATACTTTCTAATTTGAGAATGAAGGACAAATTAGGATCCTGTGAGTAGGAATAGGATCCTCCACTGAGGATCCAATTGAAACTGGCTAGTTGGGTAATACAGATCTTTCCTTTTTATTCCTTCCCTTGCCCCTTCCTTTTTCTTTTCCTTCCACTTTTCTTTTTCCTTTCCTTTTTTCCTATCTTTTCTTTTCTTTTCTTTTCTTTTCTTTTCTTTTCTTTTCTTTTTCTTTTCTTTTCTTTTCTTTTCTTTTCTTTTCTTTTCTTTTCTTTTCTTTTCTTTTCTTTTCTTTTCTTTTCTTTTCTTTTCTTTCTCACTTTCCTTCCCTTCCTTGCATCCACATCAGGTATTATAGACTTACATATGCACTATTCTGCCCAAAGGAATGCAGATTTTGATGTCTGAAACCTCCAAAGATATCTCGGGTTTTATAAGCTAGATTTCTATCTTAAGGATCATGTCTAATCATTTTGGTTTTCATTGACTGATGACAACAATAAGTCCTAGACCAAGTCCTAGTAGGTCACTGTCTGGCTTTGACTGGCTCAGAGTGAAAGCAATTGTTTCTATTTTGGCCAGAAACAACTAGGGTCTTTGCCTCCCAGATCATATCTATGTACACACATAACACACATGTATATATGTATATGTGATATATATGTATATATACATCATATATATGAGACTTATATCATATATATTTATATATATTTGACTAGGTAAGAAAGGCCATTCTCTGCTTCATTTCTTATTTAGCCTTAATCACTGATTAAGTGATTAAGTCAAACTGAGACTTATTAAAAAAAAAACAAAAAAACTTAAAAAGGCCAAGATCTCCCATTATATCCAAGGTCATTTCTAATTATTCAGATGTATATCTTGCCATTGGACCCAGATGGCTCTGAAAGAGAAAGTGAGATTGGTGATTTTGCACAGCCCTCCCCTATTAAATCTAACTCACTTGCATGTCATGGAATCATCTTCCTAATGTTATGGTCCTCTTCAAAAAAGAAGGACCAGCAACAATGACAACAAAGTTTTTTTTCAACTATAAATGTTAATTGGGAAAATTAAAATGGTATGAAATACTTCCCATATCGATCCCATCTCTCTTTTCTCTACAACAATACATGTTTAACATTTTGTCTCTATTTGATGTCACTTCTTCCTCATCATACATTCTCTCCTCATAATGTTTTTACTTGACTTCTGCTTCCACCATTCTGTGGTGCTCTTCCTCACACTTCTCTACTATAGGACAGCAATCATTCCCTAACCATTTTCTTCTATCATTATCCTCCCCAAACTACACTATTGAACCCTGTCTTTTCTAGATTTTCTCTCTTTTGGTTTCAGAACCAAGTTCTAAATCTGGACTACTCTCTTTCAGAGCTCTACCTAGCAGGACCAATCAGATTTGCCTCAAGTTGCCAACATGGTGAGGAAGGAGAGAGGAAGGTTGTGTGTATATCCTTTGATCCAGCAGTGTCTCTACTGGGTCTGTCTCCCAAGGAGAACATAAAAAAGGAGGGAAGGCCCACATGTATGAAAATGTTTGTAGCAGCCTTTTTTGTAGTGGCAAGGAACTGAAAATTGAGTAGATACCTATCATTTGGGGAATAACTGAATAAATTATGGCATATTAATGTAATAAAATATTATTATTTTATAAAAAATGATCAGCAAGGTGATTTCAAAAAAGCCTGAAAAGACTCACATGAACTGCTTTAAGTGAAATAAATAGAACCAAGAGAACATGTATACAGAAATTCAGCTATGATGGACTTAGTTCTTTTCAACAATGAGGTGATTCAAAAAGCTATCCACATCCAGAGAGTGAACTATGGAGACTGAATGTGGATTAAAGCATAGCATTTTCACTTTTGTTGTTTTTTTCCTTTACTGTATTTTTCTTTTATCTTTTGATCTGATTTTTTGTGCAACATTATGAATACAGAAATATATTTATAATTGCACATGTTTAACATATTAAGTTTTCTTAATAAAAAAATAAAGTGGTTCTGTGTCTCACCACTCTTACTCCGTTACTGAATCCCAAAACTCTCTCCCCAGCATAACATCACTATCATACCTCTTTCTCAAGAACTACCATCCCATGCCCACATATTACCTGTACATCATTGTATCCTCTGGGAACTTATGTAATTCAAGACTGTTGATTATTCTGTGAAAGCTAGTTATCTTTTACAGCCAGTCAATAGTCAAAACAAGTTGATTTTATCACCACAAGAAATGTCACAAACTCTGATCTTCATTTATAATGCCATTACTCTGGTTCAGATCCTCACTGTTTCTACTTCAAACTATGGTAGCAAGTTCCCAAATGAATTCTCAGTTTCCAGTATCTAACATCTCCAGTATTCCCTTCACATAGCTGCCAAAATAGTCAAATTTTAAATGCATAGCTCTAGCTATTGATTTATTGATTTTTAATTCACAATGGCAATAGAAAATGAAATATAAACAGAATTTTGCTATATACATCAAATGTAGTCGTCATTTAAATGTAGTTCTTTGGATAGCATTGAGGTTGAAATAAAATTTGTTACCAAATTATGACTTTTAAAAAATTCCCAAGTGAGTTCACAGTAAAATCCAGCTTTCCAGCCCTGGGCAATCATAATGTCTGCTTAAAATGATGATTTGAATTTAAGGGGAGCTTCATTAAAAATTGATTAAGGCAAAAAAAAATAAACAAGGTGAATTCAAAACAAATAGAGAAAAAAATTTTAAAAGATTATCTGAATGTAATTATGTGTTAAGAAAACTAAGAATTTAAGGGAAATAAATGATTATCTACAAAAATATAAAAGACTCAAATTAACAGAATGTTCCAAGTAATCCTGACTCAGAAAGTAGGATCAAACAAAGCATGAAGAAACTACCAAAATGGAAAGCAACTATAATAACAATCTGGTTCAAACTGCTTTAAGGTAAATTTTATCAAATACTTAAAGAGAAATAAATATGATACACATACACAAATTATTTTCAGCCATTAAAACTTAAGTGTTTATCAAGTGTCTCAATTTGCCAATGCATGTGTTTGGACCTGGGCGTAGAAAGAAAAAGTGGAAATAGTCCCTATAATCAGGGACACAACATGTATACATATAGATTTATACAAAATATTTAAAAAAGCAGACAAAAGGTAACCTATGGATGGGATGGTAAGGAGGCACCAGGATATAGCGCCATTCAGAAAGGTGATTTATAGGAGGGAGAATATGATCTGAGTTTAAATAAAGGATTCCAAAAAGGGGAGTTAGAATATCCCAGTTATTTAGGACAGGCAGTGCCAAAATAGGAAATGTGTCGGGGTATGCAAGATTATCTCATTGTACATCATGACTAGACTATAAAATGTTGGGGGGGAGCATCAACAGGGGGAATCTAGAAAGTAAGAAGGTGTATGATGCCTGGGACAGTAGAATAATGGCAGTTTGTGAAGAGCTTTAAATGCCAAACTGAGGTGTTTATATGTGAAAAATGGATTGAAGAGAAGAATAACTTGAGGCAAAAAGACCAATTTAGAGGTTATTGCAAATAATTTAGTTAAGAAATGAAGAGTGCCTGAAATAGAGTAGTGGAAACATGAGTTGAAAGAAGGTGATAGACATGGATGTGAAAGCAATTGGAAACAATTTTTTTTTGTGGTGGTCGTGAGTGAGAATAAGAAGTGATGGGTAACATCTAGATTGTGAATTTGGTTACTAGAAGTTATTAGAGTAACTAGAGGGATGGCATGCTTCTAATTGAGGGAAACTTGAAAGGCACATTAGTTTGGGGGAAAGATAATACATTTTGTTTTTGAACTGACTGAATCTGAGATGTTTATGAAGTTTCCAATATGAATTGTCCATTAATCCATTAGTAACTCAGGACTAGAATTTCTATAATATGGGACTAGAAATATAGAACTGGGAGCCCATAGAGATAATTAGATTGTGGTTGATGATGTGACTACAAAGCAAAAGAATATAGAGAAGGAAGGCAATGTACCAATTTTTAAATGATACAAATATATCTGATAACTCAACTATGGAACAATAAAGCAGAGAAAGATATGTAAAAATAGTTATTAATAATGCATATTGAAGCAAACAGTTAAAAAAATCTTAACCACCCTACCCAAACCCCAAGTACAAAACTGTAACTAGATATACAAAATTTTATGCATGATCCTCAAACTGGATGTCAGGGATGTAAAAGAAACAATATGGTATATTATTAAGAGAATTAGTTTTAGAGATTGAAAGACAGTTTCAAAATCTATTTGTATCACTTGCTGGCTCTGAGATACCTGTGACTGAATTACCTCACCAATAAGATGAAGAAGTTGGATTTGATGACTTTTAAAGTCCTGTTCAACTCTAAATCTATGTTCCTAGGCTTTGACATTAGGCTAACATTGAAAAATTAGTTATATTAGAACAAAAGAAAACAAAAATCTTCAGTTGGTATTTATCAATTGATGTTAGAAAAACTTTGACATAATGTAACTGTCATTTATTTTAAAATTAAAAATAAAACCTAAAACTTATAGGCATATCCCATTGTTTCTAGAATAATAAAATTAACACAGTAAAACTAAAAACTAGCATTATTTGTGATCAAAATCAAGAAATATAGGATGCTTTTCCAATAAATACAAGAGCAAAGCTTTTACCACTATTGTCTAATGTTTCTAGAAATGCTAATTATAATACAGGAGAAAAAATTAAGATATAAATAATGAGGGGGAATAAGATAAAATTATATCTCAGTTTTCTTAGAAAATTCAAAATAATATCTTAAAAAACTAACAATACAAAATAAGGTCACAAAAATCATTAGTATTTCTATTTGATAAGCCAGAAAGAAATAATAGACTGAGAAACCCCATTCAAAACAAATTACAAGAGAGTTTTAGAGGGTATACATAATCAATCAGTTAATCAATGAACATTTATTAAATACTTACTATGTGTCAGGAAAAAAGAGGCAAAAGGCAGTGATTGCCCTCAAAAATATATAGTATAATATTGGAGTATAATAGTATAGTGGAGAATAATAGTGTATAATATATTACAGTATAATAGTGGAAACAACATGTAAATAAATATCCACATAAACAAGACACTTACAGAATAAATAGGAAATAATTCAAAGAGGGAAAACATGCATATTAATGAAGGCTTCCAAAAAAGATGAGATTTGTGTTTGGATTTAAAGGAAACCAGGCAAGATGGTATACAAAAGGGTGAGTCTTCCAGCCATGGAGGATAGCCAGAGAAAGTGCCCAGAGTGGAGAGATAGAATGACTTCTTTGTAGAATAGCCAGAACAGTATTATTGAATAGAAGAAGATCTAGCTGGATCTTCTTCTATCCAATAATAGCTGGAAGTAAGGTATAGGAAGACTGAAAAGCTCCGGGTCCAAAAGAAACAGAAATGATCAGACTATGTGACAAGACATTGAGTTCACATCTAGGGCTCATCTGGAATAATCTGTGAGTTGTTACTTTGGGACCTGTTTTTCCTTTTTGGTCCTTCTTGCCCTAACTTATACTTTGTCAGCTGCTTTCCACTGGGGCTGGTGGCAGGAGCTTTTTGCACCACCTCTACATTCTTCCAGTTTCCTTGGGGCCAGGCTATTTCCTGCCTTAGCTGGACTTATGCCCCTCCCATGGAAAGGAAGAAATTGTATGAAAATGTCAGCATCATACAAAAAAGCAGATTTGATTTAAACCAGTACTGAAAGCTAAAAATTCCTATTGCCAGTATCTTCACTGTTCCCAGTGAAGTACTGGCTGTTGCTGTGGCTACTGAGTGTGATTCCCAGCAAGATACTGTTAGGAACACAATGCATATTCTACAGGACAGAAGAACCAGGCACATTAGTAGAACTTTAAAAGAATGAGTAGGGTCCAATTGTAGAATGGGATGAAAAAAGGTATAGAATTCGTAGTCACCCAATTGAATTCCATGGTTTTGTCTTGGGGACTGATTGACAGGCACTTTACAGTAGAAAAGGCAGGCTTGCTATCTAGTCTGGGAGAATATCATACCCAAAATTGGGACTAAGTGAAATGGGCCCATGAGTATGAGCTGTAAGAATTATGGACTGGAACAGTAACTGAGCTAACTTTATTCAAAAAAGTAAAATTTCTCTTTTTTTTTGTGGAAAACACAAGAAACTCCTGTAGGAATAAGACTTACTTATTTAACTTTACAATTATAAAGAAATGCTAAGAGTATCCTAGATGAATAGAGGATTATACAAACTATAAATCATTATAGTTATCTCTCAGTTCCTGGTAAAAGGTCAATTTAGACTAAGCATTTAAGAGGTATCAATGAGAATGACTTCTCATATGTGAAGACTTCTGAACCGATGAGGCAGAGCAAAGTAAAGAGTAGAAGGATGTGTGTGTGTGTGTGTGTGTGTGTGTGTGTGTGTGTGTGAATGTGTACATATAATATACGTAGTTAGGTAGAAATAGATAGCTATAGTGATCAGAGTGATGTAAATAGAAACATCATAAAAATAATCTGAACTCAATATAATTATAATCATCAAGCTTATTCTTGCAAGGAAAATAAGAAAATTGATACCCTTACTTTCATTTAAGAACTTGTCATATAAGGACTTGAAGGCCACTGTTGTTTTTCATGAATATGGTGTTAAAAGTATGTATGTAATTTTTTTCTGACCTGGGAACAGAATATGCATTTGTAAATAAATGTGACATAAAAGAAAAATGTATCAATAAACCTTTAAAAATAATAGCATTGATTAAAGCCTATTTTCCCAAATGTGACATTTTTCATGAGACCTGAGTTTTTGTAAAATCTCATTCCATTCATTACAGAAGGCTTTTGGATTTTAGGGAAAGCTATATTGTAAACTATGGGGCTAAGTAATTTGAAAGGGGGCAATTTACATTAAACAATACTATGGGAATTTGCCAAATGCTACAGTGACATCTAATTATTTCATATTGAAAAAATGCTGAAACAAATACAGCACTCAATGAATAGAATAAGATGGATAATCTTGGGTGAATTACTTGCTTCCTCTGAATCTTAGTTTCTACATCTATAAAATAAACATTATACCAGTTAATCTTTAAAATATTTTGCCGTTCTAGATCCAATAATTCTATGGTCCCTGAAAGATGAGATATTCTTTGATTCTTAGTTTCTTTCTGTTTCTTATGTTCTATTGCCCTTTTAGGGCTAATGTATTTTGTATAAAGAAGGTCTCATACAGTTCTGCTTTCTAGGTCTTCAATACATAAGACCTTAGACTGTTTTTCATTTTTTTCTTTAAGATTGGGCTAATGTTCTTCAATGATTCTGAGAGTTCCAGCCACAGGCTTAGTATTTTATGTTCTGTATTTAATGTTATAGTCCTACATTGGTTTGGTGGTTATAAGTTTTCCTTTCAAAATGAGGATTACAAAATAAAGCTTTCAACTTTATCTCTTTCTAACACTTCCCAATAGTACCACAAAATCTTATGTGATCTAATGTCTCACACCTTGAAACATTTGTCATTAACCAAGTATTTCTAGAGGCAAAAGCTAATAGTAAGAATAAAAATAATTATTCAAAAAAGATATCCAAGGGAGCCAAAATTGTGAAAGAGAGGAAGTATTTGTCTGAGCTTTCCCAGTATTTCTCTCCAAACCACTTTAAAATAATCCCTCAAATAAAATTATGGAGTGGCAAAACCAACAAAACATCAAGGCAAGAAAATCATACAGCCTAAAATAACTTAGGATGTTATAAGGTGGGATCTGTAGCATGGTGATGAAACCTGGTCTGAAGTTCTCATAAATAAAATAAGGTAGTAATAGAAGCATCAGCATCTTTGGGAGATCTCAAGCCAGAGATGGTAAAGGCACCAAGCAACTGGTGAGAAAGAGATTACAGGGAACCCCTATGCTAGTATTAGACACAGATCCAAACCTGGTTTAGCAACTTCATTTGCTATGCCCATTTCTGGATCACAGTCCAAGGAAAAAGAAAAACACTTTTAATTAAGAGGAATCAGGGACCCTTAGGTGGAATGTCACATTCAGTCATGGATTATGAGGGACCCTGAACAGCAATATAATTTTGGTCTGAGGAATATTATTATTTCTGGTCCTAAGAGAGCAGTAATTCTTCCTTAGTAAGGACCAGAGTACAAACCAGAATAGTGACTCCAACTCTCAATACCACCTTGGAAGCATTGAAAACTTCCAAATTCACAGAATTAGTATTGAAAACAACAGTATGAAAAACCCTAAAGCTTGGGACAATGTCTCTTCCCACCTCCTATCCCAGTAATAAAGCCCTACAGTAGCATAAAGTTTAAAATCAAGAATTAGAGTAACAAAATAAGCAAATAACAATAAAAAAAAACTTGACTATAAAAATGGTGACAGGTAAGATCAAGATACTTATTTGGAGAAGAAAAAGAAATCAGAACAGCTACAAGCAAAACATCTAAGGAAAAAGAAAAGTAAATTGGATACAAAGTCAATAAGAATTCTTGGAAGAGCTAAAAAATTATTTTCAAAATCAAATGAGTAG
Source organism: Antechinus flavipes (assembly GCF_016432865.1). Classification (NCBI taxonomy): domain Eukaryota; kingdom Metazoa; phylum Chordata; class Mammalia; order Dasyuromorphia; family Dasyuridae; genus Antechinus; species Antechinus flavipes. The sequence goes on from NC_067399.1 coordinate 380,018,940, forward strand.
CAGGGGAAATTAAGTAAAGAAATGAGAGCAAAGGAAGAAAATTATGAAAAGACAAAGTAATACCTTGTTGAAGAAATACAAAAGATACTGAAAAAATAACATCATAAAAATGGAATTGGCCAAATGGAAAAGTTAGATATGATAGACTATTAGAGAAAATGGAATGGAAATACAAAAGAATATATTTTTCCCTTCAGCTACACAGAACATCTTCAAAAAACTTGAACATATATTAGTATACAAAAACCTTAAAAACCTATTGCAATAAATTGTCAATGCTGAAAAATTACCCATGCATATATCTTGTAAATAAAAAGCTATAAAAAAGACTAAATTATAGAGGGTATATAAAAAACCCTATTGCAATAAAGCAGAAATATAAAATGTACTCATAGCTGACCATAATGCAACAAAAAATAATTAAATAAAGCACCATAGAAACATAGATTAAAAACTAATTGGAAACCAAATTAACTGATTCTAAGGAATGAGTGGATCAAAGAATAAATCATTAATTTTATAAAAGGAAAAAATAGACAACTATGAAACAAAACTCATTCTTTGTCAATAATATGATGGTATAGTTAGAGAATCTTAGAGAAGCTTTTTTTTTAAGTAGTTGAAGCATGAACAACAAAGTTTCAGTATATAAAATTAATCCACACAAATTATCAGCATTTTTATATATATATATATATATATATATATATATATATATATATATATATATATATATATACACACACACACCAATTGATTTTGTATTTTTCTACAGGCTTATTGATGTAATAATTTGATTTTTGACATTTTATTATTGATATGGACAATTATATATCCATATTAGTTTTACTAATAATGAACCAATTACTGATATAAATCCCACTGAAAAACACCAGTATCTATGATCTTTATGATATATTGCTATGAAAGTATATAAAGTAGCAGTTTTCAGAAGAAGAAAGGAACATTATCAATAGTCACATAAAAAATGTTCTAAGTCATTCTTGATTACAGAAATGCAAGTTAAAACAAATCTGATATATCACCTCATACCTTTCAGATTGGCTAAGCAGACAGAAAAGGAAGTTGACAAATGGTGTCAAGAATGTGGAAAAAAAAAAAACAAACAATTACACTAATGCACTGCTGGTGGAGTTGTGAACAAGTTCAGTTATTCTGGAGAAGAATTTGGAACCATACCCAAGGACTATAAATTTCTGCACACCTTTTGGTTCAGCAATACTACTATAAATATACATTCCAAAGAAATCAAAGAAAAGAGAAAAGGACCTATCTGTAAAACAAGCAAGCAAAACAAACAAAATATAGCAACTCTCTTTGCTGTGGCAAAGAATTGATGCCCACCAATTGTGAAATGTCTGAACACACTGTGGAAAACGAATGTCATGGAATAGTATTGTGCTATAAGAAATTGAGAACAACATAGTTTCAGAAAAACCTCAGATGATTTATGTTAGATCATTCAAAGTGAAGTGAGCATAACCAGAAAAATATATATAAAAACAACAATATTGTAATGATATTCAACTATAAAAGATTTAGCTAATCTTATCAAAGACAATGATCTGAGAAAATTTCAAATATCTTATGATAAATTCTAAGGGTAGAGTGAAGCATAATTTTTAAACTTAACACTTTTTTCTTAATGGGTGTATGTATGTGTGTTTTCTTTTTTTAACATGGCTAATATAGAAATATGTTTTGTATGATTTCACATGTATAATATATATCATATTGCTTGCCTTCCCAAAGGGTGGAGGATAGTGAGAGAAAATTTTGAACTCAAAATTAAAAAAAAAAAGCTAAACTTATTTTTACATGTAATTGGAAAATAGTAAATGAGAAAAATATATTTAAAAAACAAAACAAAGAAGACAGGAATAAAAGTGTTAGTGGTTTTCTTCTTTCTTTTTTTTCTGGACAGCAGGATATAGAACAAAAAACAAGGTCAGAATACTATATTTCAAATTTTAGCTCACTAGTATACTGTTAAGAAGGACTGGTACAGTGGATAGAATTCTAAGCCTGGACTCAGGAAAAATCACCTTCCTGAGTTCAAATCTGGTCTCTGACACTGAGCAAGCCACTTATCCCTGTATGCCTCAGTTTCCTTCTTTGTAAAATGAGCTGATGAAGGAAATGGCAAACCATTTTGGTATCCTTAGCAAGAAAATTCCAGGATAGGACTTGGAATCAGACAAATCTAAAAATGACTCAACAACAAAGGACATGGTCATTTAATTTCTGAGAATTTCAGTGTATTATATGTCAATTATGATACCCTCTTTTCCTCTCTGGAAGGATCCTTAAGATTATTTATATAGTCCTTTTAAAATATATGTATATAGAAACATCACTTAAATTTTGCAAAGAAACTAATTTTTGTTAGAATGAGGCACTCCCAGGGCCTCCAACATAGAGATACAAAAAAAAGGAAGTCTCAGAAGTAGGTTTGGGATGCTGGCTTTCCTGATGCTAAGCTTTGTCCATTAAGTCAGATTACTTTCCAGGTAAGGTTCAAAAAATAAGACCTCTGAAACAATAAAGCTTATCTTCTGTTTAAAGGTCATATATTATTTTTCAATAACAAAAACAAAATTAGTTGGTGTTCAGGCTATTTTAGGGGGTGGGGGACTAAAAGGTCAAACATCTGCCTTTCCACCTCTGCATTTCTTCTCTTTTGAAATAAGAGCATAAAAACTCTAAAAACAAATCTAGCCAATACAACATCAACAACAACAGCAATAATTTTTATAGTACTATAAGGTTTTTAAAAAGTTTTTTTTAAAGACTTCTAGGAACCAGCAAGCCAGTGGCAAGGTCCAGTCAACAAATCAGTGATTGATTCTGAGTTTTGTGCATTGGTACAAGCAAATGTCAACATCAAGATCCCCTATGTGCCTCAGAATTGGCAAGGGAATGGTCAAACTCTAACTTCAAAAACTGCCAAAACACTCCTTGGCAAATAGGCAACCTCCACCTGCCAGACATCCATGTGCTTCAGTGTAACCCTGAGGAAATGTAAAAATACTCCAGAGGCATTAGCATATGTCAGATCTTAGCACTAGGCAGTACCAGGTAAACGGCTAGATCCCTATAACCTCCAGTAGTACCAATCATCCTACATCCCACCCCTTCAGCAAAACAGCAGATATGAGAGTCTCCTATGGGCCTCAGGGAAACATCAGTAACTGCTGCACAAGAAGCCTGAAATAGTGCTCCTTCCATCTTGGAAGCAGAGCTCAAATTTATAAGAAAAGAAAAAGGCCAAAAAAGGATGATCAAAAAAACAACAAAAAATGAATCTGATCATATAAAGTTATTAAAGTGATAGGGAAGATCAAGATACAAACTCAGAAAAGGGCGCAGTGTCAAAACACCTATGGGGAAACTCCCTCCCTCCCCACACCCCCGAAAAAAGAACTTGACATTGGTCTCAAGTTCACAATGAACTATTAGACGAGTTTAAAAAAAAAAGGACATAGGTGGGCAAAAGAAAAATTGGGAAAAGAAATTAACCCAATGTAAGAGAATTATGAAAAAAAAACAGTCAACAATTTGAAAAAATGAAAACTACTTAAAATATAACTGATCAAATGAAAAAAATGATACAAAAATTAACTGAAGAAAACAACTCCTTAAAAAGTACAATTGGTTAGTATAATTGACTATATCAATAACCAAATAAACAAAAACCATATGATCATCTCAATAGATGAAGAAAAAGCATTTGATAAAATCCAACATCCATTCCTAATAAAAACACTTGAGAGCATAGGAATAAATGGACTTTTCCTTAAAATAGTCAGGAGCATATATTTAAAACCATCAGTAAGCATCGTATGCAATGAGGAAAAACTGGAACCTTTCCCATTAAGATCTGGAGTGAAGCAAGTTTGCCCACTATCACCATTATTATTTAATATTGTATTAGAAACACTAGCCTCGGCAATAAGAGTCGAGAAAGATATTAAAGGAATTAGAGTAGGCAATGAGGAAACCAAACTATCACTCTTTGCAGATGATATGATGGTATACCTAGAGAACCCCAGAGATTCTACTAAAAAGCTATTAGAAATAATTCATAATTTTAGCAAAGTAGCTGGCTACAAAATAAATCCCCATAAATCCTCAGCATTTTTATACATCACCAACAAAACCCAACAGCAAGAGATACAAAGAGAAATTCCATTCAGAATAACTGTTGATACCATAAAATATTTGGGAATCTATCTACCAAAGGAAAGTCAGGAATTATATGAGCAAAATTATAAAAAAGTCTCCACACAAATAAAGTCAGACTTAAATAATTGGAAAAATATTAAGTGCTCTTGGATCGGCCGAGCGAACATAATAAAGATGACAATACTCCCTAAACTGATCTATTTATTTAGTGCTATACCAATCAGACTTCCAAGAAAATATTTTAATGATCTAGAAAAAATAACAACAAAATTCATATGGAACAATAAAAAGTCGAGAATCTCAAGGGAATTAATGAAAAAAAAATCAAATGAAGGTGGCCTAGCTGTACCTGATCTAAAATTATATTATAAAGCAGCAGTCACCAAAACCATTTGGTATTGGCTAAGAAATAGATTAGTGGATCAGTGGAAAAGGTTAGGTTCACAAGACAGAATAGTCAACTATAGCAATCTAGTGTTTGACAAACCCAAAGCCCCTAACTTCTGGGAAAAGAATTCATTATTTGATAAAAACTGCTGGGATAATTGGAAATTAGTATGGCAGAAATTAGGCATGGACCCACACTTAACACCATATACCAAGATAAGATCAAAATGGGTCCATGACCTAGGCGTAAAGAACGAGATTATAAATAAATTAGAGGAACATAGAATAGTTTATCTCTCAGACTTGTGGAGGACAAAGAAATTTGTGACCAAAGATGAATTAGAGACCATTACTGATCACAAAATAGAAAATTTTGATTACATCAAATTAAAAAACCTTTGTACAAACAAAACTAATGCAAACAAGATTAGAAGGGAAGCAACAAACTGGGAAAACATTTTCACAGTTAAAGGTTCTGATAAAGGCCTCATTTCCAAAATATATAGAGAACTGACTCAAATTTATAAGAAATCAAGCCATTCTCCAATTGATAAATGGTCAAAGGATATGAACAGACAATTTTCAGAGGATGAAACTATTACCACTCATATGAAAGAGTGTTCCAAATCATTATTGATCAGAGAAATGCAAATTAAGACAACTCTGAGATACCACTACACACCTGTCAGATTGGCTAAGATGACAGGAAAAAATAAGGATGAATGTTGGAGGGGATGCGGGAAAACTGGGACACTAATGCATTGTTGGTGGAGTTGTGAACGAATCCAACCATTCTGGAGAGCAATCTGGAATTATGCCCAAAAAATTATCAAATTGTGCATACCCTTTGATCCAGCAGTGTTTCTATTGGGCTTATATCCCAAAGAAATACTAAAGAAGGGAAAGGGACCTGTATGTGCCAAAATGTTTGTAGCAGCCCTGTTTGTAGTGGCTAGAAACTGGAAAATGAATGGATGCCATCAATTGGAGAATGGCTGGGTAAATTGTGGTATATGAATGTTATGGAATATTATTGTTCTGTAAGAAATGACCAGCAGGATGAATACAGAGAGGACTGGCGAGACTTACATGAACTGATGCTGAGTGAAATGAGCAGAACCAGGAGATCATTATACACTTTGACAACGATATTGTATGAGGACATATTTTGATGGAATTGGATTTCTTTGACAAAGAGACCTAAGTTTCAATTGATAAATGACGGACAAAAGCAGCTACACCCGAAGAAAGAACACTGGGAAACGAATGTGAACTATCTGCATTTTTGTTTTTCTTCCCGTGTTATTTATACCTTCTGAATCCAATTCTCCCTGTGCAACAAGAGAACTGTTCGGTTCTGCAAACATATATTGTATCTAGGATATACTGCAACATATCCAACATATAAAGGACTGCTTGCCATCTAGGGGAGGGGGTGGAGGGAGGGAGGGGAAAAAAATTGGAACAGAAACGAGTGCAAAGGATAATGTTGTAAAAAAAAAAATTACCCTGGCATGGATTCTGTCAATATAAAGTAATTATTAAATAAAAATAAAAAAAAAAAGTACAATTGGACAAATGGAAAAGGAAGCACAAAAGCTAACTAAAAAACCAAACAAACAAGTAGAAACTAATGATTCTATGAGACATCTAAAATCAATCAAATAAATTCCAAAGAATGAAAAAACATATGAAATATTTTATTGAATAAACAACTCACCTGGAAAATACATCCAGGAGAGCTATTCCAGAATCAGTGGATGACCTGAAAGTCATAATCAAAGGAGGACTTGGACAGCATCTTTCAAGAAATTATCTAGAACAACTGTCTTGATAATCCTGGAATCAGAGAACAAATTAGTCATTGAAATCATTTAATTATCACTTCAGGAAAGAAACCCCAAAATTAAAACCCCAAGGAGCATTAAAATCAAATTTCAGAACTATTACATCAAGTGGGAAAATAGTTCAAGTTGCCAGAAAGAAACAATTTACTATTAGGCACCCACAATCAGGATTACATGGGACATAACAGCTACAATATTAAAAAAACTGGAGGTCATAGAAAATGAAATTCCTGAAGGTAAAAGGTCAAGGATTACAATCAAGAATCATCTATCCCATGAAATTAAGTCTAATACATCAAGAGAAAAAATTAACATCCAAAGAAATAGAAGCATTTTAGATTTTCATGAGGAGAAGAACAGATTTGAACAAGAAATTTGATCTTCAATATCAAGACCCAAGAGAAATGAACATATTAGGGATTCAATAGAGCTAAACTGTTTACATCCCTCCTTATATAGGAAGATGATATTTGTAATTCTTAAACACTCTATCACTAATAGTACAGTTAGATGAAATATACGTAGACAGAGGATATGAGCATAAGGTGAACTGGAGGAAATGACAAAAACCTAAGCAAACATACAAAAACAAAATGATGAAAATACTATAACTTGATCTACATTCAGTCTCTATAGGTCTCCCTCTGCATGCAAATGGCACTTTCCATTAAGTCTTTTATAATTGTCTTGAATCGCCTCTCTATTGATAAGAACCAAATCCATCGCATAATCTTATTGTTACTATTTACAATCTCAATTGTTACAATTTACAATATCGATTCATGTAAGTCTTTCCAAGCTTTTCTGAAATCAGCCTGCTCATCATATTTTATAGAACAATTCCATTGCATTTATATACCATGACTTATTCAGCCCTTCTTCAACTGATGGGCATCCACTCAATTTCCAGTTCCTAGCCAGTACAAAAAGAGCTGCTACAAAATTTTTTGCATGGATCTTTCCTCCCCCCCCCCCCCACTCCTTCCCTTAGAATATAGACAAAGTAGAGACACTATTGGATCAAAGAGTAGGCACAGTGGTATAGCCCTTTGGACATAGTTCCAAAATTTTTCCATAATAGCTGGATCATTTCATGACTTCACCAACTCTGCATTACTTTCTCAGTTTTCCCTCATTCCCTCCAAAATTTATCATTATCTTTTCCTGTCATTTTGGACAATCTGAGAAGTGTGAAGTGATACCTCAGAGTTGTCTTAATTTGGATTTTTCTAATCAATAGTGACTTAGATTATTTTTTCATATGACTAAAGATTACTTTAATTTCTTCATCTGAAAATTATCTGTTTGACTATTTATCACTTAAGGAATGGCTTGTTTCTTATAAATTTGAAGAAATGTTCTATATTTTTAAAAAATGAGGCCTTTATCAAAAACACTGGCTGTAAAATTTTCTTCCCAGCTTTTTGTTTCTCTTCTAATCTTTAGTGCATTTTTTATTTGACCAACAAAGTCCAATACCAAGATATAGAAAGAAAAATTCTATTTAAAATAACTATAACCAATAATTATATACAAGCTGTAAACTGCCAAGTTTCAGAGGATGAAATTGAAACTATTACCACTCATATGAAAGAGTGTTCCAAATCATTATTGATCAGAGAAATGCAAATTAAGACAACTCTGAGATACCACTACACACCTGTCAGATTGGCTAAGATGACAGGAAAAAAATAAGGATGAATGTTGGAGGGGATGCGGGAAAACTGGGACACTGATGCATTGTTGGTGGAGTTGTGAACGAATCCAACCATTCTGGAGAGCAATCTGGAATTATGCCCAAAAAATTATCAAACTGTGCATACCCTTTGATCCAGCAGTGTTTCTATTGGGCTTATATCCCAAAAAAATACTAAAGAAGGGAAATGGACCTGTATGTGCCAAAATGTCTGTAGCAGCCCTGTTTGTAGTGGCCAGAAACTGGAAAATGAATGGATGCCCATCAATTGGAGAATGGCTGGGTAAATTGTGGTATATGAATGTTATGGAATATTATTGTTCTGTAAGAAATGACCAGCAGGATGAATACAGAGAGGACTGGCGAGACTTACATGAACTGATGCTAAGTGAAATGAGCAGAACCAGGAGATCATTATACACTTCGACAACGATATTGTATGAGGACATAATTTGATGGATTTCTTTGACAAAGAGACCTGAGTTTCAATTGATAAATGATGGACAAAAGCAGCTACACCCAAAGAAAGAACACTGGGAAACGAATGTGAACTATCTGCATTTTTGTTTTTCTTCCCGGGTTATTTATACCTTCTGAATCCAATTCTCCCTATGCAACAAGAGAACTGTTTGGTTCTGCAAACATATATTGTATCTAGGATATACTGCAACATATCCAACATATAAAGGACTGCTTGCCATCTAGGGGAGGGGGTGGAGGGAGGGAGGGGAAAAAAAAATCGGAACAGAAACGAGTGTCAATATAAACTAATTATTAATTAAAAAATTAAAAAAAAAAACAGAGAGACTATATGAACCCAATAACAAAATATTTTCCAAACAAATAACGTCAGATCTAAAAACAGATCATAGGTAGGCTGAGTCAATTTAATAAAAATGACAACTCTACCTAGGCCAATTTACTTATTTAATAACATACTAATCAAACTACCAAAAATTATTTTATTGAGCTAGGAAAAAAATAAACAAAGTTCACCTTGAAAACAAATAGTTTATGAATATCAAGGAGATAAGTGAAACAAATAAACAAACAAAGGATGATGGTCTAGCAACACCAGAACTGAAATTATGTTATCAAGCAGTAATCATAACAAATATCTGGTACTAGCTAAGAAATAGATTTGTAGATTAATGGAATAGATTAAATATACAAGACACTATAGTAATTGACCATAATAACCTACTATTTGATAAATTAAAAAAAAAACCCTAACTAAAAAACAACAAACCCAGCCTCTGTATAAGAACTCACTATTTGACAAAAACCACTGGGAGAACTGGTAAACAATGGGATACAAATTAGTACTAACATCTCATACCATATACCAAAATAAGATCAAAATGAGTACATGATTTAGACATAAAGGGTGACACTGTAAGCAAATTTAAAAAGCAAGTAATAGCCTACCTATAAGATCTATGAATAAAAGAAGAATTCATAACCAAAAAAGAGAAAGAAAGTATTATGAAATGTATAATAGATAATTTTGATTATATTAAATTTTAAAACTTCTGCAGGAACAAAACCAGTGTAACCAAGATTGGAAGGAAAACAGAAAACTGTGAACTAATCTTTATAACAAGTTTTGTGTGTGATAAAGGCCTAGTTTCTTAAATATACAATGAACTAAGTAAAATTCATAAGAATATAAACCATTCTCCAATGGTCCAATTGATCAAAATATGTGAACAGGCAGTTTTCAGATAATGAAATCAAAGCTACTCTACAAGCATTTGAAGAAGTGCTCTAATTCATTATTGATTAGAGACATACAAATTAAAGCAACCTTTAGGTATAACCTCACACCTATAAAATTGACTAATATGACAAAAGAAAAAGAAAAAATTTAAATGTTGGGAAGGCTGTGGGAAGATTTGGACACTAATGCAGTGTTGGTGGAGTTGTGAACTGATCTAACTCAGCTGAGCAGTTAACCAAAGAGCAATCAAATTGTGCATACCTTTCAATACAGCAATATTGTAAATAGGTCTAGTTCCAAATAAGAAAGAGGAAAAGGATCTACATGTGTAAAAATATGTATAGCAACCTGTTTCATGATGGCAAAATATTATAAATTGAGGGGGTGCCCATCAGTTGGGGAATGGCTAGACAAATGGTGACACACGAATGTAATGAAATAAGATGTATGAATGTAATGACATAAGAAATGATGAACAGGAAGGTTTCAGTAAAATGTGGAAAGATTTAGACAAGCTGATTCAAAGTGGAAAGGACAGAACCAGGAAAACATTGTACAGAGTATCAGCACCATTGCATGATGATCAGCTATGAATGACCAGTTCTTTTCAGTATCATAATGATCCAAGACAAGTACAAAAGATTCATGAAAGAAAATGTTGTCCACACCCAGACACAGAATTGATGAACTCCGAATGCATATATATGCATTCTTTTTTCTCCTACTTTATTCTTTTTCATGTTTTCCCCCTTTTGATCTGTTTCTTCTTTTACAACTCTAACATGGAAATATATTTAATATAAAAACACATGCATACTCTATATTAAGTTACATACCATTTTGGGAAATGTGAGGTCAGGGAGGGAAAAAGAAAAATTTGGAACTTGAAAATTTTTTGGGAAAAAGTGAATGTTAACATGTAATTAACATTATCTTGACATGTAATTGAGAAAAACGTTATTAAAATAAAATAATTATAACCAATGAAAATTAAAAGTGTTTTCATGACAACAATTCATAGCAACTATCATTAGCTTCATTTTAAAGATAAGGAAACTGAGGCTTAGTTAGAGCAAGTCACATAACAAAAAAAAAAAAAAAAACAGGTTTTCAGTTTAAAAAGAAACTTTCAAATTAACAAAAGCATTAGATACAAAGTTATTTTTAAGACTGATTTTCTCTAAGGCATTTAAAAACATGACCCATTTATAAAATTCATATGATAGTCAATATTTCAGTAAAATTTCTATCATTTCAGGGGCAATATACTTCTATCGATTCCTCAGAAAAGTCAGCTTGGCTTACATGAGAAAAACAATCTTTGCAGGGAAAATATTTTAGAGGAAATACTAATTTTAATATGATATTTAAACTCGAAGTGTGTTTAGCAAATTTACATATCTACCTAATGTTAATGGATCTTTCAAATACTTATTTTTTAATTACTTGATTATTAAAAGAAATAAACTCTGCCATGCATAGGTAATATCTTACTACTTACCTTGACCCCTCTGTGTGTTTGTTTACCAACACATTTTTCTTTAAAATGCAATAATTTAACTGCCCCAATCCTGTTTGCTTGTTTTTCAGCATTGCCGGTCTGTCTATGTTCTCTCAATGAATAATTTAGTGTAAATGAAAGTTTTTTGTGCTTTTGTAAAAAGTGGTGAAAAAAGTATCCAGAGACAATGTTTCTATTATCTAGCTTTGAGGCCACAAGAGAATTTTCTATAAGGAGAACTGGAGTATCATTCAATTGAATGCAAATCATTAAACATTTATCAAACTCTTTGTTAAATGTTTCAAGAGATAGAAAGTTTAGATGAGACATATGATTTACCTTCATGGAACAGAAAGTCTAGTAGAAGAACACTCTTACATTTCAAAGACTCATGCATTTGTCACCTTCCATCAAGGGAAACCAAAATGTCCTGATAGGCAGTTTTGAGTGGAGATAGGTATGATACAAAGATCTACAAGTATAAATATCTGCTAGTGTTTCCTCCTTTCATTGCCTACATCTGGCCCTCTTTCTTTCCTTTTATAACACTGATTAGTTTTCTCTAAAAGGAGACAAAGCAGAATTAGACCTTATTGGCCCCTATTTCATTGAGGAAGTATCCAAGTCATCTATAGGCATAAAAAGTCCTACTTACTTGCATTTAGGCACTGTCAACTCAATGAAGTATTGAAGACTTTGCAAGTTACCATGTCCTCCATTATATCTTATTCTGATAAGTAGATGTGTTTATATATGTCACAAGGTATTTCACTTCCAGTGCCATTTGGTCATTAAGGCAAGCTATGATGAAAACATGTTAACTTGCATGGTTTAAAAATCCAGTCATCTTTTATAGTCTAAAGACTAAATTAAATTAATACTGATAAGTATAAAGATTTTCCTGATAATAACCTTAAAACAGCAGTATTGTAAATGTATTGAAGAGGAAGAGTTTAAAATTAGGAAGAACAATTAGGAAAGTTAAAAGTGGGAATGACCGACTATTTTCATCTCTCCATACACATTTTTTAAATGATTTTTCCCCTTGAATATAAATGTACACATAAAAATAAACATGTACACACATACATGAATGGATCTTTATTTTCCCAATGAGGATCAGGAGTCCCAGGGGGAAAAATGACTTACCAATAGTCACAGGAATATTGCTGTCCTGACATGTTCAATTTTCAACATTATTTACATATGTACAGTATGAAAGTCTGCCTCCAGTTTAAAGAAATTAAAAATAAAACCTTCTTAACACATCACCCTATGTGATTGACGATTTACTCAATCCATCGTTAACCTAGATCCTTCTGACCTTTAGAAAAAAGAGAAATCCTAAGCAAGACCTTTTTGAAGAAGAAAGTAAACTAATTTCCCCAGTTCAAGAGCAGATGTCAGTATCTTAAACCTGTGTCTCGAGAAGCTTGTTAGGAACTAACACGTCCCCAAAGAGTTCAAAGATCAGAGAAGAATTAGTTCATTGCCATATCCATTGCCATCTGCTTCCTAACATAGGAGTAGAGTATCTGTGAATCCTTTGGGGCTGTAGATAATAACACTTTCTATTTTACCTTTAAATTTCAAAAATGCTTTCCTTATAGTGCAACAATCGTATGAGAGAGATTGTAGGGAAATGAGCTAAGACACCCTATGCTGAGATAAAGTAAAACTTAATATCAAAACAGTTTGAAAGATTCTTAGCTAAAAGAAACAGTATATTAGAAAGAGTGATAGATTTGAAGTCATAGGACCTAGGCTTAAATTCTGGCTCATTACCTATGTGACCTTGGGTTTTATTCTCATAATCTGTTAAATGAGGGAGTCAGACAATATGTTTCTCAAGGTTGCTTCTTTCTATGTCCTGGATAGGATTTAGGACCTAGGATGCTAATGATATGCCCGAGTTAGCAATACCTAGTTCAAAATAAATAATTGACAAATTTACAATGGCTATTTTCTTTGACAAACACTAGATGAACACTAAATAAAACTTAAGGAAAGAGCTTACAGATAAAATGAAGGGATGAAATAGACACCAGGAATGTTAAATGTAAAATAGAGTTGGGTGAGCATATAATTGAGTTAGAAAAGGAAAAAGACAATTCATAATTAACCAGGAGAAAGAAAATACTTCATGAAGTGGGAGAAAGACATTGTCTAGCAGGATAGACTGACTAGAGTTAACTAGAATAAAGAGAATTGCATCATTAGAAGGAAGACACTATGAGAGAGAAAGAGAGGACCTCATAGTGGGCTTAGTCCTGAAGAGAATTTAGCCAAGATCTTCAACATAAGTAGATCTTTTATAGAAGAAATTGACCCTTAGGGGTTTCTGTCACTGAAAAAGAGAAGTAAAAGCAGGAACTCATAGGGAAGGATGGAATGAATATACCTGGCTAATCAATATCTTAAAAGCTTGTTTGAAGATACCCAGAGCTTGGGGTATAGATGATGGGGGTTCCTATATAATCTTCCTACATAATCTGTGAAACTATCTGATAATAGAATTATTTGATGATAATTTCTTCTTGATTAGGAAAGAGAGTAAGTTACATCACAAAGAATGATAGGAGAAGGTGAGAAGCACACAAGGCAAAAGTAGTCTATTTTGCATCCTATGGGAAGGAAGTATGGCAAGTGGTAGGATTACAAAAACCCAGGGGAAAAAGGGATCACAGAGCTGACTCTGGAAAAATCTGAAACTGAAAAAGAGTCAGACAACAGAACAAAAAAGGAATAAGTTCTTGTTCTCAGCAGGATCAAGATTGACCATAGGCACTTTGTTAGTTTTGCTTTTGTTTGAATCACCTTCTATCCATATTATCCCATCGTATGTGGTCTTATTATGTCATCTAAACTTTCTTCCTGTGTCTTTTTGTGGAAGTGAGAAGATGACCCTAGGCTCTTGAAGGCTATATCAGTGGAATTTTATTATTGGAATCAGGAAAACCTCAATTCAAATTCTTGTTCAGATACTCATTGTCTGCATATGTCTCCAGGAATTATTAGCTCCTATCTCACATCATTGTTATAAAGGCCAAATGAAAAATGAATATAAATAGCTTTGCTTTTCTTTTAAGGTAGGGATCTATACCTATGAGTTAATATATAAAATGATCTCCCTGGTAAAGAATATTTCTTTATCAAGATAGATCATTAAATACTCTGCAATTGATATTCTTTGTGAACTTCAGTAAGTCAATTGATCATTTAGGTAATTTTCTAAGATAGGGGTCATTGGTAGTTAGGAGGATGCCAGAAAATCAAAGGAATGTGGTGGCAGCTCAAAGTATGAAAAATTGCATCAAGGATTCAAAATTTTATCTTCCTGATAAGTTAATAAAGTGGGATTACAATGAATATTTGTTAAGAATCATTCTCTCCATTTTCCAGATGAAAAAACTGAGGATCTGTGACATGATAGGGCTAAGTGATAGAGTCAGAATTGGAAGCCAGAGCTTCAAATTACAAATCCAACTGTATTTCCACTCTGCAGGGCTAATGCCCAACAAGAATTTTAACACATGGCTTTATTTTATTTCAGTTTTTCTTCTGAAAGACAAGCTGATTACATCAGCCAGACCCCCAACAAAAATAAATGTGAAGAAAATATTGCAAGGATTCTTCTAGGGAACGCTAATGCTTTTTACACCTCAGCACTAAGGAACTTAAAATAAATTTGTTGTTGAATTGAAGTTGAGACCAAAGCTAATATTGCAATAGATATAGACCAGGGAAGTCCTGTGTTCTGACATGATGTACTGCACCCAGAAATAATGTAATCTCTCCCTTATTTATTCTGCCTTGCAGAAAGTTGGAATTTTTCTTTCCTTACAGCCTCTTCCCTTTGGTTAACATGAATTTTTATTTCTTCTTTTACAGGAGATACATAGCATTATCATCATCATACTTGATATTTAAATTAAGCTTTATTACTAACTGATACTATTTCTTTTGTTATTTGAAACAGTGCAATGGAAGATACAATAAATTTCAAGTCAAAAGTTCTGAATTAGAACTCTGATTCCGAAACTAGTTGTTTTTACTTATTTTATTTTGTTTACTTTGAGCAAGTAATAACTTCTCTGAACCTCAATTTTTTTATTTGTAAGATGAGAACTTGGATAGGATGAAATCTATTGTTACTTCTATTCTAAAACTTATAATCTTATGAAACTGCCTCTATGGACATCAATTTGCTCATGTATAAAGTGGTTATATTATAATATTTCTAGGGTTTCATTTAATTCTAAATAATAGTATCTTTTGAACAGTGTTGTGGCAAAAACAGAGCAATTAAATTAGCTCCTGAGATTCAGAGGGAAAGAGTGATGGATTTGGAATTGGAGGTTTCAGGTTTGAATTCAAGCTTTGCTTCTTATTATACCTCTATTATATTGAACAAATCATTTTTTAAAAAATGCAGTGAATTGACTTAAAGTCTCTAAGTATCAGGTTTGTCATTTGCAAAATGGGGGGTGGGGGGTTGGACTGGATGACCTCCAACATTCCATACAGTTCTTTATCTATGATATTTATTTTACAGGTGAGTAGAATGAATCTGAGTGGAGAAAAGACTCTTAAAGTCATATAAACCATTAAGTTGGCAATCACTATAACTGCATATTTTAACACAGGCCTTATAAAAGTTGTGTTTTTTCTTTCCACATTCTAGACTACAGAACCAGGAAATGAAATCATTGGAGTGTTCTAAAGAATACTGGTGACACAATGTCTGTGATGACCATAAAGTAAAAGTAAAGCAAGGCGTGGGGAGAGAAAAATAGAAAAAAAAAAAGAGCAGAAGGAAGGAAGAAAGAAGGAAGGAAAGAGGGGATAAAGAAAGGAAGGAAGGAAAGTAGGAAGGGACTGAGGAAGAGAGGAAGAAAGTGAGGAAGGGAGGAAGGAAAGAAAAAAGGAAGGAAGAGAGAGGGAAGGAGTAAGGAAGGGAAAACGAAGGAAGGGAGGGAAGGAGGAAGGGAGGGAGGAAGAGAAGAAGGAAGGGGGAAAAGAGGAAAGGGAGAAGAAGAGAAGGAGGGAATAGGGAAGAAGGGAGGAAAGAAGAGAAAGAGGAAGAGAGGAAGGGAGGGAAGAAGGAAGAAAGGAAGGAAAGGAAGGAGGGAGGGAGAAAGAAAATTCTTATGGAAGGTCACTGGGTACTCCTCTGCAAATCCAAATGATTTTCATTGCCCACGCAGTTTGGGGGTGGGGGGAAGAAGAGATATCAGTCAAGGTCTTCAAATTATCTTCAATCAACTGAAAGTCTATTGTGTGGCTGAATAATGATAGACAACTAGAGTCCAACTTTTTATATTTGACTGCTCATATATATATGAGCCATTAAGAAGTGCCACTGCTGGGGATGAATAACACTGGATCTTTTTTACATTCCTACTGAGTTCCTCCAGCATACCCTAGTAGTAGTGAGAAGTCTTTTAAGTGTAAAATGGTACAGCCTGTAGAGTCAGTCAGTGGCAGATGGGCAAGTGTGAAAGCTTCTATTTGAGATCTCACACTAGACAATGAACATACACACCCACCACTGGAATCGCACCCTGGAAGCAGATAGCTCTTAGCTGAAGCCCCCAAAATGACTTCCCTCTAGCATTTGGCTCTTGCAACTGGAGCTTCAGGGGAAAAGTGAGGATTTTATTTTTCAGAGATTTCCTTTCAAATAGATTCCACAAATGAGTACCCTTCACTTTTAATATTTTAAAATGTATTCAGAACATAAAAAGGCTGGTTTTACAGTCAGAGAAAAGGGTTTTAAAGATTGGCAGCTAGGCAGTATAGTGCTTAGAGAACTGGACATAAAATCATAAAGACTTGAATTTGAATTTGAATTCAGATACTTAGTGTTATTCTGAGAAAGTCACTGAATCTTTGTTTGCCTCAGTTTTCTCAATTAAAAAAAAAGAAATAATAATAGTATTTATTTGCAGGGTTGTGTAACGATCAAGAGAATATTTGTAAAGTATTTACTATATTCCTGGTATATAGTAGGCACTATATAAAGGCTTATTTTGCACTACTTCTTTTTCTTTTCCCATATTAATCTGTATAACTTTGGACAAGTCACATAGAATATCTAAATATTAACATCTAATGTAAAATTAGGAAAGAGTTCTAAGTAACCCTTAAGTAAAGATCTTTTCCATCTCTGAGTCTACCATCATATAACTTGCTCTGTGAATCACCATTTTCTTAAAACTTCCACATCTTATAAGATTTAGGATATCATGAAGAGTTTCCCTTACCCCATCCACAATTTTAAGCAAAACTCCCAATTGTCTGTACCTTAAGATGTAATCTTTCATGAGTTGCTGTGGACAAAAAAAGAAATGAATTCCTGAGTTTTCTGACAATGAACCTCTCCAAATTTAGCTTAGTTTGGTCATGGTCTATTACTACCTTCTAATTTGTTGACATAAACTTTAAGAATGCAAGGTTACCTCTATAGCATGACAAGGCAGTTGGAAAAGGCTTTAGTGAAGTACATTTATAGGTGAGGTGCATCTGTACTCTGACACTAGTTGTGTAGGGGGATGCAAAGAAAAAACGTGAAACCTAAGTTAAAATAAGAAGTTGCCCTCAAGGAAATTACATTCATAACCCTAGAATTATCCATGACTTTTCTTTCTCTCATTGGCCCGTACTACATTTGCTAAATCTTATTTGTCCTATTTCCCAAATAAATTCTGAACTCATCCCTTCTTTTTACCCATGTAATTATCAGCTTAATTCCAGCCTTTATCAGTTCCAGGATAGGTTATTTTAATAGCCACATAAACTGCTCTTAATCTCTATTGTTATAATCCATTTTCCAACATAGCTACAAAAATAATCTTTCTAAAGCATAAATCTAATTTGGAGTTATTCCCAAAGGACTATAACACTGTGCATACTCTTTGATTCAGTAGTGTCTATTGGGTCTGTATCCCAAGAGATCTTAAAAAAGGAAAAAGGACCCACATGTGCAAAACTATAGAGTCCTTTTTGAAGTGTCAAAGAAGTGGAAATTAAGTGGATACCCATCCTTTGGACAGGATAACTAACAGTATATGAATGTAATGATATATTATTGTTCTATAAGGAATGATGAGCAGGCTAGTTACCAGAAAATCCTGGAAAGATTTAAATGTATTGATGCTAAGTGAAATGAACAGAACAAAGAGAACATTATACATAGTAACAACAAGAGTATGCATTGATCAACTATGATGGACTTGACTCTTTTCAATAATGAGATTATTCAAAGCAAATACAATAAACTCGTGATGGAAAGTATCATCTGCATTCAGAGAAAAAAATGGAGACTGAATGTGCATCAAAGCATAGTATTTTCAATTTTTTGATGATGTTGTTGTTTGTTTTTTCTTTCTCATTTTTCCACTTTTCATCTGATTTTTCTTATGCAGCATGACAAATATGGAAACATATTTAGAAAAATAGCATATGTTAAATCTATATAGAATTGGTTGCTGTCTTGTAGAGGGGAAGGGAAAAAGAGGGGAAAAATTTGGAGCACAAGGTTTTGCAAGGGGAATATCGAAAACTATCCTTGAATATATTTGGAAAAATAAAATACTATTAAAAAAATAAAGCAAAGCTCTGAACACATTATGCTCTTCTTTGAGAAACTTCAGTGATTTTCTCTATCCTCTGGGATAAAATGAAAATTCCTCTATTTGGATTGTAAAGCTTTTTACAATCTAATTCCAACTTAAATTTTCCAAAGTTCTTTCACATTAATGACTTTACTCTCTAAAGCCTTTAGTTTTCTTCAAGACTCAGATGAAGTGTTCTTTCCTACACTAATCCTTTCTCAAGTCTCCCAAATTCATAAGTTTTTAGTGCTCCTCTTATGAACTTCCTGGCTCCCTTGAGCAAAAGATAAAATCCCTGAGGGCAAAGATCTCTCTTTCCCTTTCCCTTTCTCTCTTTCTCTCTCTCTCTCTCTCTCTCTCTCTCTCTCTCTCTCTCTCTCTCTCTCTCTCCCTCTCTCTCTCTTTCTGTGTTTCTTTCTCTTTCTCTCCCCTTTCTCTGTCTCTTTCCTTTTTGTATCACAAGTATCATCTTCAGGACCTACTACGGTACTTCAACAACAAAAAATATATATATTATGTAAATATATCAGTAATTGTTTTTTCATTTATATATAAATATAAATAAAAAATACTGATGCTTTTGATTTTCCACTCCATATTTAAAAGTGCTTACACTAATACTTCTTATTTATTTCTTATTTTTTTATTATAGCTTTTTATTGAAAAAAACATATGCATGGGTAATTTTTTAACATTGACCCTTGCAAAAATTTCTGTTCCAACTTTTCCCTTCCTTCCCTCCACCCCCTCCCTTAGATGTTAGGTAGTCCCATACCTATAAAATATGTATATATATATGTGTGTGTGTGTCCATGTGTGTGTGTGTATTTATACAGTTATCTTGTTGCACAAAAAAATCGGATTTAGAAAGAAGGTAAAAATAATCTGGGCAGAAAAACTAAAAGCAAGCAAACAATAACAGAAAAAATGTAAATGCCATGTTGTGCTCCACACTCATTTTCCATTGTTCTTTTGCTGGGTGTAGCTGGTTCTGTTCATTACTGATCAATTGGAACTGATTTGCTTCCTCTCATTGTTGAAGAGAGTCATGTCCATCAGAATTGATCCTCATATAGTATTGTTGTTGAAGTGTATAATGATCTCTTGGTTCTGCTCATTTTACTTAGCATCAATTCATATAAGTCTCTCTAAGCTTCTCTGTATTTATCCTGCTGGTCATTTCTTACAGAACAATTATATTCCATAACATTCAATACCACAATTTACTCAACCATTCTCCAATTGATGGGCATCCATTCATTTTCCAGCTTCTAGCCACTACAAACAGGGCTGTCACAAACATTTTGGCACATACAAGTCCCTTTCCCTTCTTTAATATCTCTTTGGGATATAAGCCCAGTAGTAACACTGCTGGATCAAAGGCTATGCACAGTTTGATACCTTTTTGAGTATAGTTCCAAATTGTTCTCTAGAATGGTTGGATCCATTCACAACTCCACCAACAATGCCTCAATGTCCTAGTTTTCCCATGTTACCTCCAACATTCGTCATTATCTTTTCCTGTCATCTTAGACTAATACTTCTTATTTAAAAAAATGAAACAGCAAAGAATAAAGAACCTCACCATTGAAACATATTATGGGAACAAGGAAGACTGGGGTTCATCTTCAGAGGAGGACACTTTAGTAAAAAAAAAGTTCTACCCCAAAGAGTAACATGAAATGGTTTCCTGCTTTAGAGATAATTTAAGCACTCAAAAAAAATTAAAAACCAAATGACAGATGTTGAGAAAAAAAATTAAAAACCATCCATGAAAAACAAGATTATGAAAAAAAGATTGATCAACTATAAAAGGACGTACAGAGTCTCAAAGATGAAAATAGTTCTTTGAAAATAAGAATTGGGCAATGGGAAGGCAGTGAAACTATGAAAGATCAAGAAATAACAAAACAGATTATAAAGAATGAGAAAATAGAATAGAATGTGAAACATCATATAAGAAAGACAACAGATCTGAAAAGAGATCATTAAGAGAAAATATAAGAATAATTGAACTGCCAGAAAATCATGAACAAAAGGAGAACCTTGACACAATAATGCAGGAAATAATTAAAGAAAATTGTCCTGGAGTAATAGAACATGAGGGGAAAGTAGAAATAGAAAAAAATCTACCAACACCACCTCAGAGATATTCTTTATGAAAAACATACAGGAATATTATTGCCAAATTTTGAAATTCCCAGATCAAAGAGAACATTTTGCAAGAAACAAGAAAAAAATAATTCAAATACTCTAGAGCTACATTAGAATTGTATAAGACTTATCAGCAGCTACAATAAAAGACTTCA
The DNA here is from genome assembly GCF_016432865.1 of Antechinus flavipes. Lineage (NCBI taxonomy): Eukaryota > Metazoa > Chordata > Mammalia > Dasyuromorphia > Dasyuridae > Antechinus > Antechinus flavipes. The sequence continues at coordinate 380,040,222 of NC_067399.1, forward strand.
GGTCCTGGAATCATATCTACTGACAATCAAAAGAACTAGTCCTGCAGCCAGGAATATCATATCCAGCAAAATAATATATAATTATGAAAGAAAAAATGGACATTCAATAAACTTACAGATTTTCAAGACTTTCTATCAATATCAAATAATGTTCCTGTGAGGTTTTCAGAACTATCAAATCACAGAATCATAGCTAGAAAGAACTAATGTAAAATAATGTAATTCAACCTCTTCATCTTATAGATAAGGAAAAATTCCCAGAAAGGGAAAAAGTCTTGCCCAAAGACAAGTATACTGTTAATGATTGAACTTAAAATGCTTCTCATGTTGCCTAAATTCCCATCTAAAAATAAAATGAAAAGTCTTTTTTCTAGGCTTCCATTCAGGCCACACTACCTCCACCTAAGGTGACTAGATGACTACTATAGAACCAATGTGAAGTCACAGATTATCAGAAAGAAAATCTTCCTCTTTCTCCTAAATATTCCTCACCACATTCCTCTCATGTTCATTCTATTTATCATTACTGCTCCTATTCCTATGATTTGTTACATGGTCATAGAGCATAGAGAACTTAGCATATAGTCTTTATTTTTTTAAGGAACAGGACCAGTGCATCTGTATTCTTCTACTCACTGGGATACAAAGCATACAGAAGTAAAATATAAGGCTTTCCATGAAGTTACCTAATAATATTTCAGTTTTCATGCCTTACTTCTGTATTGTCATTTCAGAAATCCTATACCTATTTCTAGAACTATGATCTGGCTATTTAATAAAAAGAAGTCAAGTTCTTGTACCTATACCAGTGTCAAACCACCAATTGTGAATACATTGTTATGACTTAATAGTAGGATTTATGGTTTTGACTTTTCTTTAAAAATTAATATTATATGTTTTATTATTCTAAAATGCATTCAGTTCTAATAATCTATGAATATTTTTTCATCTATATTCTACTAGCATTCCCTCTTAAGAACTCAAGTCAGTACAATGAAAAATTATATCATAACTATTTTACAAATAAAAAGTAGATGTAAAAAATGTGTTGTTCATATCTATAATCTAGTTGACACTAAAGTCCATTTCCAGAAGAAAATAATGATTAAAGAAAAACATCAAAGAATGATAATGGTAATAATTTTTGGCCTTAATGTCTGTGACTTCCTTAAGAATAACAAATTATTTATTTAGCATTGTATTATTGACTTGGATTTTTGTTAATTTTGGTATTATTGTAAATAGCTTCAATTTATATAAAATTTCAATTTCTTCTCTTTTTTGTCTTCTCATCTTTTGTATGTTCCATATTCCCTTTAACCAAACTCCTACACTGCCAGATGACATTCTCCAATTAAGGAAACACTGCTAGACAATTGGTATTTTCTAGGACATGGGTGGGGAAGTGGGATGCGGGACGTGTGTTATTTTTACTTTCAATAGCAAAAACCACAGGGACATTCTGTTTGCAGATATTTCGCTTTCTTCATCACACTGTGACTACAAACTGTGACATTTTTTCAATAATAAGGGACATTTTGGTGGCTATGTGTATGAAATAGAGAAGTAAAGAAGCTAGAAAAGATGGTGGTTTTCTTTGCTTTCAAGAATAGAGCTTTTAATTTATTAGGGTATCATTTTACCTGAATTGAAATAGAAGACTAATATAGATTTATAGAAGGTTAGAGCTAGAAAATATTTTAGCATCACACAAAATAACACATTTTGGTTGGAAGATACTTCAGTAGAACCCTAGTTCAATGATATGAAAAAAAGAATGTCTTCTACAATATAATAATTAACTGGAATTGATAAAGTACTTTAAGATTTACAAAGTGCTGCACAAATATCACTTTACTAATCCTCATAGCATCCTTGGGACATAAGCATTAATTAGCTTCATTTTATAAATTAGGAAACTGAGATAGAGATTGAATGATTTATGCAAACTCATAGCAAGTAAGTGTCTGAGGCTGGATTTGAACTCATATCTTTCTGACTCTAGGTTTATTGCTCTACTCAGTGCCTAATAAGGGGGTCAGTTAGTATTTACTTAAAAACCTTCAGTGAGGAGGAATCATTATTTACTTATACTATTCTACTTGTTTTGACACAGCTAATGTTATCCAACAAATATTCAAACTTTCCACAAAGTAATTCCTGAGAACAATTAAGTAATAGCAACACAGCCTACTAGTAATCTTAGTTAGTAATATATCAGTTATTATCTATGTAGTGTACCAGCTTTTAAATAGAAAGGATGAATGCTTTAACTTTTGTCATTCGGCATGAACATTATTTAACTTTAGTTTTGTTGAATTTTAAGGTTTTTGTTCTATACTGTTGTTTTTATAGTACATATTTGTTACATTAATGTGCTTTACTGAACTTTATATTGTACGTCTTTCCAGGTTTTCTTTTTTCAGAAACACTTCATTTTTTGTTGCTTCTGATATAATAGTATTTAATTATATTCATATCTGTGCCCCTGAACAAGTCATTTAATACCTCAGTATTCGGTATAGTCAACTTTTTTTAAAGCTATAAGTTGCTAAAATGTGAGTTTGCATTGGTAGAGGGAAATTCTCTTTCCTAATGAAATCACAAATTCAGCCTCTATTTCTGTCCCAATACTCATATAACACAATTCATTATTCCCTAGTCATTGAACACATATTGTTTCCAGTTTTTGATTATTATAAATATTGTTGGTGTGTATTTTTTTTCTATCAGAAAGGCCTTTTCTTGTTTCCATTAACCTCCTTGGAATATGAGCCTCATAGATGGATGAGCCATTAAGTAATTTTTATTATATAATTACAAATTATTTTCCAGAGTGTTTGAACCAACCCATTGTTCTACTAGCAACAGATTAACATATCTTTTATCTAATCAGTTTTTCCCTCATAAAATTTTCTAGTATTTTCAAGTCTTTGCTAATTTGTTGGATATGAGTTGCTACCTTAGTTGTTTTAGTTTGCATTTTTCCAACTTAATAATCCTTTCAAAATTTTTTCTGAAGAAAATTTTAAGGGCATGTAACTCAATCTGCTCATTTTATAAAGAAGGAAACTGATGTCCCAAAGAAAGAGAGGGAAATTTAATCTGATAGGAGAACTGACTTCCTAACATCGGCTAATTTCAAATAAGAACTAAAATTCAAATATCTTACATTAATGTGCTTTACTGAACTTTATATTGTACGTCTTTCCAGGTTTTCTTTTTTCAGAAACACTTCATTTTTTGTTGCTTCTGATATAATAGTATTTAATTATATTCATATCTGTGCCCCTGAACAAGTCATTTAATACCTCAGTATTCGGTATAGTCAACTTTTTTTAAAGCTATAAGTTGCTAAAATGTGAGTTTGCATTGGTAGAGGGAAATTCTCTTTCCTAATGAAATCACAAATTCAGCCTCTATTTCTGTCCCAATACTCATATAACACAATTCATTATTCCCTAGTCATTGAACACATATTGTTTCCAGTTTTTGGTTATTATAAATATTGTTGGTGTGTATTTTTTTTCTATCAGAAAGGCCTTTTCTTGTTTCCATTAACCTCCTTGGAATATGAGCCTCATAGATGGATGAGCCATTAAGTAATTTTTATTATATAATTACAAATTATTTTCCAGAGTGTTTGAACCAACCCATTGTTCTACTAGCAACAGATTAACATATCTTTTATCTAATCAGTTTTTCCCTCATAAAATTTTCTAGTATTTTCAAGTCTTTGCTAATTTGTTGGATATGAGTTGCTACCTTAGTTATTTTAGTTTGCATTTTTCCAACTTAATAATCCTTTCAAAATTTTTTCTGAAGAAAATTTTAAGGGCATGTAACTCAATCTGCTCATTTTATAAAGAAGGAAACTGATGTCCCAAAGAAAGAGAGGGAAATTTAATCTGATAGGAGAACTGACTTCCTAACATCGGCTAATTTCAAATAAGAACTAAAATTCAAATATCTTAATTAAAAATCCAACCAAAGTCCTGAATTAAATTCCCAGGCTATAAAACATCATTGCTTGCAGGTCCTCGCACCTAAATTGATATTTCTTTTTTTTTCCTATGACATATCATCCAGCTGTCCATATTTATTTTCTGATTTCAAATAGCAAGAAAGGTAAGTTGTACAATGAAATTTGACTATAGCCTATGTAAAGAATCAAAACCTATTTTGGGATATATATATATATATATATATATATATAATATGTGCTTATGTATAGTTTATATGTATATATGCATATATGTAATATATATACATATATATCAAAGAATTGAAAGTACTATTTAATTTCTTGCCTTTCTCTTTCCTTCTCTCCATTTTTTTCTCACTCACACCCACCTCACCCCACTGCCTTTTTTCTTTCTTCCCTGTTTTCTAAATAGATTTGGCCTCCTGCCAGTTATTATCATGAGCTGCTTCCTCTGGCTTGAAGCCAAGATGCTGATAGTTTAGCATAAAACCAAAATGGATGGTTTATGCCCTATGTCCTTCCACTCGCAATTATATCTCATGAGTAAGACAGGCACCCATAATGCCCCAAATGTTGAAAAAAAATCATCCTCATCAAATGGGGACAAAATCACTGTACAGCGTATATGGAGACAATTATAAGACTCCCACGAAATTTCTTTCCAGAATCGTTTTTATCATTGTTTTTTAAATGGAGACTGAACAAATCATCTTAGGCAGAAATATTCCTTTTGTCTAGAAGTTTGGTCCCCAGTACCTCATATCTATGCATTATATTGAAAGTCTGGAATCTATCATTCACTATTTATGTTGGGTAAATCAATTCACTTTCCTGAGCACATAGTTTCATTATTTGTCAAATAGGAATAATAATACATGTCTACTTATAAGATTGTAACAGGAATCTAGAAGAAAATGTAGATGTCTACATTTTACAGATGAGGAACTTTTTTTATAGAAGAGTAACTAAAGCTCAGAAAGGTAACTGATTTGTCCAATGTCACCCCAGTAATAATAGTAAATAGTTTAGGAGAAGAAAAAGAGAAAGGGGAAATTATTTGTTAAGCACTTATTATGTGACAGGCACAGTTCTAACCATTTTATTAATGTTATGTAATTTGATCCTCAAAGCAACCCTGGGAGATGACTGGCATTATTATTCTTATTTTTATAGTTGATGAAATTGAGACAGAGCTTAAGTTACATGTTCAGGGTCACACAACTAATGGCTGAATTTGAATTTAAACTCAGATCTTCTTGATTCCAGGTTCAATTTTCTTTTCATGGTATCATCTAGCTGGAGTTAAAAAAAAAAAAAAAGTAGCACTCCTTTCACTACATCTTAATGCCTCCTATAATTTGAATAAAGGGATTTGTAATTTTAAATAAATGTTCCAGTATCAACTGTTATAATCAAATTTCCATAGAATTTCATCATTCCCCATCATGGTGTGAAGGTAACCATGAGTTCTGAAAAGCTAAAATGGCAAATGCAACATTTGCAAGAATCTACCATGCTGGAAAGGTTTCTATTAGATAAGCCTACTAATAATTGTTGGATCTTTGGCAATTAACGTAATAGAAGTGCAAAATGCTACAGTACCATGCATAGACCTTTCTGTGTCTTCAGTAAAAATTGCTAAGTCACAGAATAGAAATCAGAAGGGCCTATGGTTTACCAAGTATTTATATTTAAAAAGAAAATGAATTTAACCCCTTTTTCTCTAAAGGTGAAATTCTTATGCTCAAATTAAAAAGTTGTCAGACTGAGGAGAAAACTGAATTATATTAATAATTACATGCTTGCTAAAAATGAAATCTTAACATTGAAGGAGGTCCCAACTACAAGGAGCAATGACTCACATGTTCTATTTGGAGAGGTAAATGAAGGAATTGGCAGAGACAGTCTTATCCTGTATCTAAGAGAAACAAGAAACATCCATTATCTCATGGGATACTTGGTCATCTTGCTTAGCAATACTCCTGATAAGTATATGCAAAAGATCACTGGAAAGATAATTGAAGCTTCTGTGCCAACATCTGTCACAGAGGTAAGGTGACAGAGAAATTTGTTGAAGAACTTGTTAAGACCCAATAAATTTATTTAGCTTATATTTTCCTATGTAGTGACTTAGATATAAAGATGAACATAGAATTGGGAAAAATGATTTTGGAAAAAAGTGGAAAGGTCAAAGGCTATCATGAATTCTTGTTCTTTTTTTTTTCTTTGCAACATATACACAATATATATATACAAGTGTATGTATATATATATGAAATGAATGTGTATATATAAAACAAATATGCACATATATCATCATTTTATATACATATATATGCACACACACATATATATAGCACATATGTGTGTATACACATAAGTATTATAATACTTCTCCCTGTCCTCAAGTCTTTTCCCACTTCAATCCATTTTCCACTTATACGTGAAAATAATCTTTTTAAAAATGCAGGTCTGACTATGTCATCCTTCGGTTTGACACATTGTAGTATCTTTCTATTACTTCTAGGATCAAATATAAAATTCTCTGTTTAACATTTAAAAGTCCTAGACCCTTTCTTCCTTCATATTTTATAATTCACTCCTATAATCACAATCTATGATCAAATACTACTGACCTACTTTCTGTGCCTTGAACTAGATACTTCAATATAGTTGGATCATAGATTATTTGGAGGAGAATTCAAGTGTAAGAAGACTGGAGAGGGAAAAAAAAAGACTAAGTTATGAAGGACTCCAAAATCCAAACAGATGATTTTACATTTATCCTAGAAATAGAGAGAAGACAATGGAATTTATTAAGTAGAAAAATGAACATGGTCAAATCTGTGCTTTACAAAGGTAAGTTTAATAGCTAGATGGACGAAGAAATGGAATATGTAGTAACAAGGCTGAGAAATCAATCAGCAGACTATCATCATAGCCTAGGGAAAAAGTGATAAGGGCCTCTACCAGGACAGGTGCTATGTTAGAGGAAAAAAGCTGATTACATGAGAGATGTTTCATGGAAGAAGTGGCAGAACTTAGTAATTATTTGGATAAGTGATATGAGAATGAGAAATAAGTTAAGGATTACACTTAAACTTGTTTGATTAAGAGAATGGTAATGACCTTGAGAGTAGCAGGGAAGTACAGAAGAAAAATGTATAGAGTAGGTGGTGTTTTAGACATGTGAAGTTTAATATGTCTGTAGAATATTCCTTTGAATCATCAACTAAGAAGTTGGAATGAAAGATAAAGGGTAGGAGAGAATTTAAGATTGTATAAATTTAGTTAAGAATGACACAATATAAATATAATAATTCAATTTATAAAAACTGATAAGATCACCAAGCAAGATAGTATAGAAGAGACTACCTCCGATATAAAGCCTCAGGGGTCACAAATAGTTATTAAATATGACCTGAATTTTCACTGATAATTTTCTAATAACAAATGAAATTGACGAATATTTAGGAAAAAAATGAAATACCCTTATTAAGAGTATATGATATAGGAAATTTAAATAATTTGATTTCAGGAAAAAACCCCGAATTAATTATAAAGTTTTCCTGACAAAGAATAAATTTAAGGTTTAAAAATAAGTTCTATTTTTAAAATTCTAGAATAATTTTAATATCATAAAAATTATTTACAAAAACATGGAAATAATTCATCCTACCAAAGTCCTTCTCTGATCAAAATATGTTCCTATTATCTAAACCAGGAAGAGATAAATCAGAAAAAGAAAAGTATGAAATGTTACCTAATGAATATTATTATGAAAATGCTGAATGAAATATTAGCAAAAGAACTAAGATTATATACTATAACCACATTAAATTTATATTAGGACTTTGTGGTTGCTTAAATATTTTTAAAAAGACTATAAATAATATATGATATTATGAATAAAAATAATAAATAACATCAATATATCAGTTGATACAGAAAAATATTTGCCAGAATATATTACTTTATTTTAAAAATCTTACAAAGGAAAGGGAACAAATTGATCACCTGTCTATTGTACATACCTTATGTAGCAAACTGAACAAAATTCAAATAGGGTAGGAAGAAATAGATGGGTTTTGTGAGTTAGATCATCAAAGGGAACATTCACCTAAATAAAAACGCAAATTCATTTAAGTAAACTTTTTAAATATATATATATAATGATTTGTAAATTACTTGGACATGTAATCACTCTGATATTGTTTCATTTTATGATAGCAGTGTTCAGTTGTGTGTGTCTATGTGCTTCTACTGACATATCTTACTTAGATCATTTGATTTTGACCATATGAAATCAAATTGAGCTGTTATGACCATCCTTTGCTTGCTAATTAAGCATGAAATTTCATGTCATATAAATTTCATTTTTCTTTTTTGTGCATTTCTAATTTGTGTGGTTGATTAGTGAGGAAACTGTAATTCTTAGAGTATACTTCAATAACTTTTAAGCATAATTAAGTGGCTTTTGGAGTCAAATATATCAAGCTGTAAATATATCCAGCATCATTCAAACACACATTGTAGCAGGATCAGTCTCAGTGAAGAATAAATGAAACTGAGGTTGAAAAAAATAAAAGGATCTGACAAACTGTTGCTGAGAAACAGTAATAAACAAAGACATTCAAAGGGACCTATAAGCACAAAAGATGATTCTAAATTTTCCACAGAATATTATAGGATTCTCAAAAATGAAAGAACAGTGAAAAGGCTGGTAAAAACAAACACACAAACAAATAGCTGCTCACCATTGCTATGAAAAAACCCAAAATGTTATGACTAAGTCAAAGCAAAAAAAAAAAAAAAAAGAGTAATGAAAATTAGAAAAAGTTAATTTTTACTGATAAAATTTCTTTTTTCACTCAAGATTTTAGCACAATGATTAACAAAAGAACTTCAGTAAAATTTAATCTTCACTATATGGTAAAAAATTTATTCCCAAAACATTTAGTGGATTTTTAATTCTAGACTAGGAATGTTGTCTCTATTAAGGGAAAGATGAGCTTTGATGAATATATTGGAAAACTGAGAAGCAGAATTATGCCCAAATTACAGAAATTCTCAAGTTAAGATGGAATAATGAAATAGCCTCATTTCATACTACACATAATGAAATATTAAGGAATTTGCCTAGGAGATGGAGACAAATGTGATTCAATAACTAGAAAACTCACCTGATTTAAAGCTCACTTAAAACTTATGGACTATAATCAAGGTTTGTCTTAGGAAAATGAACTGTTCATCAACAGTACAGTTAATATTCATTTTTATAAAAGTGTGTCTTTGTTTATGAATCATTTTAAAATGTGTCAAAATCTTATTAGTTCAGTGCCATATCATGTAAAAAAAAAGTAATTGCAGCAAAATGAGGACTTATAAGATAGTTGGTATTTTTTTTAAAAATAGAAAAAAGAAAGGTCTGTTACATGCAAATAAATTGCTTTAGATTATTCTATTTTTCCAAACCATTTTAACCATTTTAAATACTTAGATATTAATCTGCCATAACACACATATGATATCAAAACTTACCTTTCTTTTTAAAGGAAATACCTGCATAATTAAAGAAGTATTCAAGGTTCATTACTAGACTAGGGAAATGCATTATAAGTGACATTACTCAAGTTGATCTACATATTAAATTAATTTTTTAATTAACTCCAAAGAACTTAAACTATTAATGAGGCATAGAAATAGACAAAATAATTTAGAAATCATATGAAATATCACAAATTTCAAGGGAAATTTTTAAAATGAAATAAAACTAAGTCTCTATATTAAAAATATTCATTATTAATAAAAAAAGATAGCAAAGATGACCAATGGAATAAGTAAGATTTCAAAATAAATGCATAGGACAATCTAGTATTAAATAAATGCAAGAATAAAAAGTACTAGAAGAACAATGCATTTATGTTTTAAAAATGCTAGGAAAACTGGACATTTTGGTGGAAAATGAAATTATACAAAACTATTATAACCATACACTAAAATGAAGTCAAACAGATGAATTGTATGACTGAAAAGTTGTGCAAATTTTGAAAATCAAAGAAAAATCAAATATTCTACCTAGTCAGATTCAATTAGGGAAAATAATTTACCTGGTTCAATATAGGAAAAATTATAAAAGAGAAAAATAGATTATTTTGATTATAAAGAAGTAAAAAATTTGAGCTGTCCTATGTTACATAAGGCAGTATCCTGAATTTAGAATAAAGACCTGCCTTCCAATCCTGTGTTATATATTTACTAGCTGTATGATCTTGAGTTAATCATAATGACATGAACCCAAACCAAGTCTTTTTACCTCTCTAAGCCTCAATTTTCTTATTTTTACCTGCACGATCCAAGGTCCTGTCTATCTTTTAAAATATTCTCCTGTATGAAACTATTTTTTAATATTTTAGTGGTCAAAGGATATAACTAGATAGTTCTCACACCAAGAGCTCCCCTCTCCTGCAAGTGCCACAGCCATCAGCTTTCCAGCCTCACTGCTTTTGCACTCATCAGGTGTGCTGGCTCCTTCTTGTCCAGGCGTGCATTTATGCAGTACAGCTGGGCCTGGTGTTGCTAATCAGCGGAGGTTCATTCAGTCTTCCTGGAGTCAGACCCTCAACTCTGCGTTCTGTCTAGAAGGTGAAATTTTCTGTGGTTCCTCCTGATCTCCAGCCAAACCCAACTAGCCCCAGGGCTACCCATTCAGTGTTTTTGTGGAGCCAGCCCGGAGGTGTTTGCACTTCACACTAGTTAATCCTGGCCTGGGGTCTTTCTTCAGATCTTCTTGGGTTGTGCCAGGAGGACCCCTGTTCTGCCCCACATCCTCTTGATCTTTTACCAGTCTAAGTTCACCCTGAGGTGCAAATTTATTCTGTTTGTAGGGAAAATCTGGAGAGCTTGAAATTTACTGACCTACCCTGCCATGTTCCCAGAATCTTCCACAAATAATATTTTTTAATGATTAGGAAATAAATAAATATATTGTGGAACAACAATATAATAAAATAGTATTGCATGGCTAAGAACAGGAAGAGTACAACAAAGATAAGAATACTCACATATAAAATGATTTGGAGTGGGAAGAAAATTAACCAAAATAGACTGGAAAGATTCATACACAATAAAACTATAACTATATAAAGGAAGAGAATGTCAAATAGCAAGTTAATACACATTTTCATTTCTTTTATTAATTAATAAGTAGAATAAGTAGTAGAATTAATAAGAATAAATAAGTAATAAGTAATGATAAGTAGAATAATTATCAATTAATAAGAATAAGAATATACAATTATTCATCCTTTTTCATTGTTTTTGCTTCACTGTACCTAAGAGTTAGGGATTTTTTCCCTTTGTAAAAATATATATATATGAACAGTTTTGTTTGAAAACTTGTTGTCTTGTGGTTTTTGTTTGAGCTGGCTAGCATACAATTGGATGAAAAACTAACCTTAGCTCAATGCAGATATTAAAAACATTTGGATTGAACATTTTTGAACAGCTACATAAACTAAAAAAAAATATTATGTATGCTTTCTCCTGAGGAAATACTTAATATTTCTTCAACATCACAGATATACAATTATTTTTTTTCCTTTAGGCCAACTAAATTATCAGTTATTTGATGCTACCGGAATATTAGAATGTAGGAGGAAAGGATATAAACTATAGAACATTCAGGGAGGAAAACATCACCTTTCAATTCTATTCATCAAGTGCTTCCTCACCAGGAGACCAAGTGACAATCTGTCCCACTTACTTTAGAAGAAAATAAGATGTTCTTGTAGTACATATAACCATTTAAGGTCCCTTCTAACTCTGGGATTTTATGATTCTTTCATAAATGTAAATTAATTTTTCCCCCAATCATTTGTATAAACTGCTAACCTACCCTAAAACACTTTAACTGATTGTATTTTAGGATAAGAGTAGGGGATTATGGGAAGAGACCTAAGATAGACCCTTTCTTTTGTATGAAGAGGTTGAAATCCATGGAACCCAACATTAGGAAAAAATTATCATTTGAGATCTGACATGTGGCATTTTCCAGAAGAAAATATATTTTGTATTTGACTTTTTTCTCTGTCCTGTTCTCCATCTTTTTGAAAGGTTTCAATTTATCTACATCAGTCCTCAAATGTGGTACCCACAATTGTGTACTGCTCCAGGTGTGGCCTGGACTGTGTAGAGAATGGTGAAGCTGTGCACTTTCTTTTTTCTTTCCTGTCTAATCAGAGGTCAGATGAAAGGAATTACTTAAAGTTTCTAAGTTCGAAACTCTGAAAAACTCCCATTTCAAATGTGAGGAAAAAGAAAGCACATGAAAGAGGTCAGATGGTGCAAGAGAGAATGGGCTGAGACAAAGACTTTAACCAAGAAATGCAAAAGACACATGGAACTGATGCAGGGTATTTGTAGTTGTTATTGTTGCTGAGAATAAAATGGGTCATTCCCTCTTCACTTTCCCTTCCCTTTACTCTTAAATTCTTACAGGTGAGCTCTGAATATATATCCCTAAATCCTTGTCTTTTAAAGTACTAATTTGGCCTTATATTTCAGTGTTCTCATAGGAACAGCTTTCCTAAGAGTAGCTTTTTCTTGTTAGTTATTTGTATGCATCTTTAGAGGATAAATGTTATTGATAGTGTTGATGTTAGATGTCTGTGCTTCTTAGACATTCCACAAACAGTTTAAAAGTTACCTTTTCCCCTCCTTTGGTAAGGAAATTAAAAGCAAAACAACTTTGACAAAAGACTGGGTTTCTCCAAATTCCTCCTATGGATTGTTCAATAGGAGAATATCCTTTATTTAAAGGGACATTTACTGAATGAGCAGTTGAGCTAGCATACAGAGTGGGACAAGGAATCTCTCTCTCTCTCTCTCTCTCTCTCTCTCTCTCTCTCTCTCTCTCTCTCTCTCTCTCTCTGTCTCCCTTTCTCTGTCTGTCTGTCTGTCTCTTTCTCTCTGTCTGTCTCTCTGTCTCTCTCTCTGTTTTTCTCTCTATATCTATCTCTTTCTCTGTCTCCCTTTCTCTCTTTGTCTGTCTCTCGCTTTCTCTTTCTCTCTGTCTATCTCTGTCTCTGTCTCTTTCTCTCTCTGTCTCTCTCTGTTTTTCTCTCTCTATCTCTTTCTCTCTCCCTTTCTCTCTCTGTCTGTCTCTCTCTTTCTCTTTCTCTCTGTCTGTCTCTTTCTCTCTGTCTCTCTCTTTTTCTCTCTCTCTCTCTTTCTCTGTCTCCCTTTCTCTCTTTGTCTGTCTCTCTCTTCTCTGTCTCCCTTTCTCTCTTGTCTGTCTCTCTCTTTCTCTTTCTCTCTGTCTGTCTCTGTCTCTCTGTTTTTCTCTCTCTATCTCTTTCTCTGTCTCCTTTTCTCTCTCTGTCTCTCTCTCTCTCTCTTCTCTTTCTCTCTGTCTGTCTCTCTGTCTTTCTTTCTCTCTCTCTCTCTTTCATGCTCCCCTCAGAATTAATGTACTATTGGTTCAAGAGTCAACAGATCTTTGTTACTAAATATTTTCCTTTATGAAGACACATAAAGCTTCATTTATTTGATCCAATGCTTTGTCCTTGCTGAGTCTACTTTCCATGATATTGTTAAAACAACTTTCTGTTGTTATTGTAATAGTTGAATGTTAGATCATCTATAAGCATCTCATTTTGTTGCAATCCTTAGTCTGAACCATCTGAACAATCTAAATGAGGCCTGGCCCAGAGCAAGGTATCTCCTACTAATGAAAGTCCATGTCATATAATCTCATTAAATTGATTGGAGAGCCCCACTGCTACAATGTGTGTGATAACTGAGCACCTGGGAAATTCTCTACATATTTGGTACTTAATAAATGGTTGTTGGATTTAATTAACTGTCTGTCCCTCTCCATTTGTTTTATCCTGTCCTTACGCTAGGGACCAGTACAAGAATTATATTCTCCATGAAATTCTTTCTTATCTCTCTGTCTCTCACTTTCTGTCTCCCACTGTCTCTGTCTCTATCTATCATCTATCTATTGTGTCTATCTATATCTGTCTATCATGTCTGTCTATCTAACATGTCTATCATATCCTCTATCATGTTTGTTTGCATATATCTATGTATCATGTCTTCCTGTCTATATCTATCTACTATGTCTATTTGTCTAGCTATCATGTCTGTTTGTCTCTATCTATTATGTCAGTCTATTTATTCATTTGTTTGCCTGTCTATCTATATCTGCTATCCCCCCAGTAGCAACAATAGTCTACAGAAAATGTTTATGCATTTAATGAAATCTCATCCTGACTTGTTCCTTTTTATTTATTTGATAGCATTTTAGATCTAGCATTGGGGGAGAAAACCTCAGATATTGAATCTTATTTTATAGAGGAGAGAACTGAGGAACATCATTCATGTAGTAAGACTCAAAGGCAGAGCTTGAATCTAGGCATTCTATTTCCAGTGCCAATATTATTTTCCCTGTAAAACATTACTTCAGATTGCAGAAGAATTGGAATTGTTAACAAGAGGGTAGGTGAGAATACTGGATTCTCCACTTTTGATTGCATGACTCTGAGCAAGCAATATTTATCTAAGTCTCATTTTACTTCTTTGTACAATGGAATAAAAATCCATATTCTGTTTAGTTAGTTGATATAAATATCATACTTGATTATTTTAAGAATTTGTGATTTCATAAGGACACTAACCTGAATCCACTGATCCATCCAATTTTAGTATTCAGTATTCCTAAATTGTTGTGACCAAAGGAATTTAGAATCTACTGGCAAACCTTCCTGAACTCTGAACTAGGCTAGTGTATAAATGACAGACACACAGTCTGTCACTAGGCCTATAATTGAATTATGCCAACTTGGCATAACCTAGCAGACTTTGCACTCTTCTGGAACAGACTTGAAAAGCTTTGGGTCCTCTCCACACCACAATGAGACATTGGCAAAAGACATCAGTGGAAGAAAGTTGTGAGAAACTGCTTTGTAGACTGTAAAGTGATACAGTAATGGGAACAATTAGTATTATGAATTCCAATAAGTAGCTGAAGTACAACCACTGGATGAGACGCTCAAAACTTCTCTAAATCAGAGTAAGAAAGAAGAGGATGCCATGCTGACTAAGTCTGGGTCATGATTGGGGTAGGGATTCAGGAAGGCAAAAATCCAAACCCAGAGCCATTTTCTAAGAGAGGAATTGCCACACATAGAGTTTCTGTTGATTTCAAAGAGGAATGGGGAGTTAATATGGATTTGATGGGAAAAGACTTTGGAGAGAAATTGTGCAAATTATTAAATAGAACATCATTAATATAGACATGTCTGATGTGGTATATTACTCGAAACAATACACACACATGCACACACATATACGTATTACGTGTTTGTATATGTGTATTATATACTATCCAATGGGCAATTATGAAAATATTTAGTTTGAAACTCACTGTGGTAGAAGCATAGAGTATTGGAGCTAGAAGGGCTCTATGAAAACATATAGTCCAGACCCATAATCTTGGATTCTGATTGGATATCATCAGCCTTATATCCTATTGCACATAGGATATTATTATTATAATTATAATTTATTGCACATAAATTTTCACATCTTATTTCCTTTTATTACAGCAATCACCAACTTTATAAATAAGTAATTTCAAGAAGTTGCTGATGTAGTTAAAAGTACAAATAAACAAAAAACACATGAAACATTTGAGAATTTGAGAACAGAATATATATAGATCAAATGTTGAAATTGTGAACCACATCTAGCTAATAAATCACTTGGTGTCTGAGAGAGGTCAATTTCATGTTCTAGGATTACTGGTCTTCTCCACACATGACACTCTACCTCCTAGCTTCATGGCTATTTTACATTCCTGGAATTCAGTCTCTATCTCTTAGTTTCCCTAGATTCCTTCAAGATTCAACCCAAATCCTAATTTTTTCAGGAGGTTTTTCCTCCACCTCTCTCTCCCTTTAGGGCTTTCTCTTTGAAATTATCTTCATATGCATACATATGTACAAGCATACATATGTATGTGTGTGTATACATACATATAATTCCAAAGAAAATGTGAAAAAAATGTCTCTCCTCCCTCCTCTCTCTTTCTCTCTTTATACACACACACTTCAAATTTATGTGATATATATGTGCATATATTAAATATCTATATACACATATTATATATCTTCTAAATACATTTTTCATATATTGTTTCCTCTAATAGAAAGTGAATCTCTTGAGGGCAAGGAAAACAATATGTTTTTGTCTTTTGTTGTATGTCCAACACTTATTACTTGCTTGGCACAAAGTGAACATTTATTAAATGATAGTTAACTGACTAAATTACTGAAATATCTATTTAACTTCTTGTTGGAAAGAAAGTGGCTTTTTAAACATTAAAATAGCATATAAATATGAACTACAATTTCCATTTTACAAATTATTTAGATTGAGATCCCAAAAGCTTAGTTAACTTTGCAAAAGCCAGTGAGCTAAGTAATATATTAGTTGAGACTTGAACTCAGACTCAGTATTCCCTAATAAAAAAAATATTTTCTGATACATATATGATGTTAGTTATAAGATAGGGAGGATAAGGAGATTTTATGAAAGCTATACTAGTACTTTAAGTAGTTTAATCAATCCTCTTTATTCCCACTTGTCCATGATACAAACATAGATATGCATTTTATTTTGTAATAGTCACTTTGTCTTAAAGAAGTACAGATGGAATATTTATCTTTTCTAGCATCTCCTAAGGATTCTTCAAGACTCTAAGAATCTAGTAGAAAGCAATAGATTTCTTTTAAAAATTATTTTAAATAGTATTTTATTTTTCCAAATACATGCTAAGATAGTTTTCAACATTCACCTTTGCAAAACCTCCCAAGGCAGCAAATGATCCAGTATAGGTTAAACATGTTTAATTTTTCTAAACATATTTTCATATTCATCCTACTGAGCAAGAAAAATCAGATCAAAAGTGAAAAAAGCAACAAGAAAGTAAACAACAACAATAACAAAAAAAATGAAAATATTATGCCTGGATCTACATTCAGACTCCATAATTTTCTCTCTAGATGCAGATGATACTTTCAATCCAAATCTATTGGAATTGCCTTGAATCACCTCATTGTTGAAAAAAGCCAAGTCTTCAACACAGTTGATCATCAGATAATCTTGTCATTACTGTGTACAATGTTCTCTTGGTTCTGCTCACTTCACTTATCACTAGTTCATGTAATTCAGAAAGCAGTAGATTTCACAACAATAGAGAGTAGGCACTTGTCCACGAGTAAGTCATTACATGCATAGCTCCACAAACCCTTATAAATAATTTAGTCAGGGAAACCAGACACAAAAGACTTTCCTTTAATCTTAATATATCACATGTAGAGAGGCACATAAGGGGATACTTCACTTTTTGTATCACTTTCCCCCTAAAAAAACAAATCTTTGCTTTTTCTTAATGAATAGAAATTTCTTTCGTCTTTCTCTTACCCTCAACTCCATTGAAAAGGGAAAAAAGAAAAAAAAAAAAAAACAAAGAAAAGAAGAAAAACCTCATAAATTTTGTAATGGACTTAAAAATGAGGATGATATTAGATGATCTCTATAGATCACTGGAATCTTTAGAACTTCATTAGATCCTTGAAATGTAGTTATCAAGGAAAATTATTTCTCTTTTATAGATAGAATCGCCAAGTAGTTAAAAAGTCACGAGAGTTACCACTAGTTATATAGCTTAAATGCTGGCAAAGAAATTGTGATTAGAACAAAGATTATGTAATTTCTTACCTAGGTTCTATTTTGTTAGGCTAGGAATAGGCTCCAGTTATAAAACAATCGTATTTAGGCAGGAATTTTACAGTTTTATACATTATCAGTTTGCTCAAATGTAAGTTTATCTATTTATGTCCCTCCAGTAGTATGTAGTTAGTTGAAAACATATACTATCTTTTTCTTTTTATATCCCCCATACATACACACACACACACACACACACACACACACACACACACACACGCACACACACACTTATACCTATGATAGTACCTTGTGCTCTAACCAACATTCTGTCCACTACTCAATGTTGCCTTTCTAACTAAAACCTAGGATATCTCCATGCCATGATGAGATACAGAGGATTTTTAGGAGTGAGTGAGATATAGAAAGACAGATTTTGATTCATTGTAAATACCTTCCTCATAGTTAGTGCCGGGAATGGAATAGACTTCCTTAAGGTAGTAGTGAGGCACCTATCATGACCATTTTTCAAGAACATAGGGATGTTGTAGAGGAAAATAATCTTTCAGATAGTAGATTATAGTAGATGACTTCTCCCCTAAAGTTTTTTCCAGCTCTGAGATTTTAATATTATAGGAAAAATTCTGTAAAATGCAAAATCTTAATCATAATTCTCTAATTTATTTTTTTATAAATTCTGATTTGCATCAATCAACCATGCTCTATGTGGGGTATAACTATATTTAGAGTTAGCTGAGTTGAAGAGCCTGTGGACAAAACCAATTGTACTCTGTGAGATGCCAGCAAGGAGATGTAACAGGCTGTTTGACGGGTGAGATATTTCATGACAAGGTGTTGCCACACCAAAGCATGCTCGAGTCAATAGCTTGAGCATTGCTCATATTCCTACATTGCTGTGGCTTCATTGATTTTTATCCTGCTACTCCCAGAAAAAAAAAAAAAAAAAACAGCTGCCAATACATGTTACAACTGCTCAAAAGCAGTCACATTTAGATTCCAAGGCTTCTACCCTTAGAAGACAGTTATCAGTTATTGGAATGAGAAAAGTTCCCAAGTCAGGGGAACTGCATTCAAATCCTATCTCTGACAGTTTCCACCTTAAGCAAATTGTTCAGACTCTCTGGGCACAATTCTGCCTTCTCCAGAATAAGGGATTCAAGTCAGACAAACTCTGTGTAGATTTCAGATCTATGATCTTTCATGAAAAATCAATAATTTTCTATAATGTATACTGAGGAAAATTAGAAATGAATTTGAAGATTAGAATTGCTCCAAATAAAGCAAATCTTTACTAATTGCCTATAGTAACATGCATTGAGGAAAATATAGTTTAAATAACAAAGTCTTCCACTTTCATTATGCTTATAATAGTGTAAGACAAAAATGTAGAAAATTATAATATTTAATAATTCAGAACAAATACATTAGAAAAACTGAAACAAAGTGCTTTGTAAGACCAGAAAGACATAATGAAAGAAGGTGAATATTAGATGTGATCAATGAGGATGTAGGGAAAGTAGTAGTATTAAGGTTGTTGTTGTTCTGTCATGTCTGACTCTTCTTGAGCCCTTTTGGAATTTTCTTAGCAAAAGATACCGGAGTGGTTTAACATTGCATTCTTCAGTTAATTTTGCAGATGAGGAAATGAAGGCAAATAGGTTAGTTAAGTTACTTGTCCAGGGAAACACAGCTAGTAAGTATTAAGGTCCTGGATTTTATTCTCTGGTTTGACACTTACTAATTGTGACTGTTACTAACTTATCTGCAAAAGGAGTAGGATAATTCTTGTTCTGTGTACAACATAGGATATTACAAAATCACATTACTGTTATTAGGAAAATACTTTAAAGGATTTTGAAACTTTAAAGGACTAAGGGAATGTGAGTTGTTTATATTATTAAAGACAAGATACATCATTTTGAAAAAAAATAATTACTTTGGTTATGGTCAGTGCTTGAAATCTTATCACATGGAAGAGAAAATAAACCTGTTTTCTTTTGCTCTAGAGAATAGAACCAGAGGCAGTGGATAGAAATTAGGAAAGGAGATGCAAAATCATATTCCTAAAAACAAAATATCAAAAAAAAATGAAATATGTTTCTTTGTGCAGTAATGCATATAGTATCACAGATTTGGGACTTTAAAAAACCTTAGAAATCATCTTTGTAAAACCTCTCATTTTACAGAGTAGAAAACTTAGGCCTAGAGAGATCGAGTGATTTGCCCACTGTTAAATAGTCAATAGCAGATCCTAAATGCATTCTTTTTTATATTTCATTATCTAATCCCAAGAGATCCTTAAGAAGAAACTAGATCATTATTTTTCCAAAATATGTTAGAGAAGATTTGTACTTCGGATTTCATTAACTGACTCTTAAAATTCTGCAATTCTATAAAATAATGAACAATATGATAAAGTCTATCTGTACCCTTGTTGGGGTTCTCAGTGACCTTAAGATCAGCTCTTCTTTTCAAAGTCTCTTTGAAAGACTTTTCAGTCATATGTTTATTCACACAGGTTCAGAGCCTTAGGGACTAAGACCAGGTCTTAGCTCCTACAGATTATATATGGTTCCTTACTCCAAAAGAAACAGGGAACCAAGAAAGAGTCTTCAACTATTAAAATGAGATAGAGAGGAATGTGTTTGGGGGATGGAGGATCAGTAAATATATATAGAAAGAATATCACCTAATGAATCAACTAAGTTAAAATGAATAGGTTATACTAAAAAAGTTTATGCCCTGCAAAATAGTGATTGAATCAATCTACAAATATCTAATGATCTAATACTATGGATGCAGGCTACTGTTCTGGGTACTGACTATTTCACTACTGAAGAAATTTTCACTATGGTTGGAGTGACAATCTTAGAACCATTTTTTTGGTCAGAATTTTGGGATCAGATCTAAAACACAGGTCATCTTCCTCCCTCTTCAATAAACTCCCCTATCCCTTCCAGAACCTCAGCTTAGTGTTCACAGACCTTAACCTGATCTCCATCTACTTTTCCAGTTTTCTTATGCTTTACTCACTCTCACACATCTATGATATACTAACACTAGTCTTCTTGCTGTTCTTCAAACAAGACACCTCTTCATACTCAGAATACTTTCATTGACATGATCCCCATATTTGGAATGCTCTCCTTCCTCACTTCCACTTTCCAGTGTCTCTTCCCTTCAAATCTCAGTTAAAATCAACTTTCCAAAGAAAGCCTTTCTGAATCCCATTTAATTCCAATGCCTCCCTTTTATTATTTCCAACTTATCTAATTTTCATATTGTTATATGTAGTTATTTATACTGTTTCCCACATTAAACTGAGTTTCTTGAGAGAAAGGACTGTTTTTTGCTTTTCTTTGTATCCCTAGGACTATATAACAGGTGTTTAATAAATGCTTGTTGATTGACTGATTTAAAGGTGATTTGGAATCATAAAGCATATTGGAGCTGGAAGAGACTTTAGAATTGAAGAACAAAACATATCAGAATGGAAAGAAATTTAGAAGTCAAAAGAAAGCAGAATATTGAGAGTTGGAATAGGCCTCAAATGTCTTCTGGTTTTAATTCTCCTAAAATCATCAATCCCTTCTTCAGCATCCCTACAGTCCTGCCATCTTCCACTTTGAAACAGATTTAATCTTATTAAGAAAAAAGAAGGAAGAGAATGAGGAGGAAGAGGAGAAGGAGGAGGAGGAGCAATAGCAGATAATTGTATATTCAGTATGAAGTGAATAGGCAAAGCTGGAAGAAGCCATTATGTTTACAAAAGACCAAATTGAGATTCAGGGCAATTATAGTCTATGTCCAATAGGTAAGATTTGAACCTTTATGAAACATCATTATTCTAGAGCCAGTTCTTATTCCACTGTGTCACAAACAGAATATAAGAAATAAAGAAATTTAGCGAAGAGAAAAAAGCTTAAGGATGAGCAGGAAAGGCTTCATAGAGGAGGATGGGTGAACATAGTGGTATCAAACTGAAATAGAAATGGGGCCACTAAACCCTACACAAGGATTCCTGCTGGTATATATTGACTTAGAAAACAGCAGACTCTCTTTTATCAGATTTGTATTTATTTCATTAAATACATGCTAATTATATTTTAATCTGGTTCAGGAAATACTCAAGAGTATTGTGGGCTCCATGAGGCCAGAAGAACATATTTGACATTTGGGTTGTTGTTCCTCATTCTTCAAGAAGACCAAAATGACATCACTATGTTAGAGTCAGGTTATGGTGAGTGGGACTATAACTGACCAGATCAAGGCACTCTAGGAATGTTCCATCACACATCAGACACAAATAATTCTTGTGAATATTTGGAATGGATTCTGTAAGTTTATGCATCTTGTGTTTCTTTTGAGCTACTTCAATTTTGCTTTGGTCAGAGAGCACAGTACCTTTTTTAAATAAGGGCACAACATGCTAAGCAGTCCTGTGCCAGTAGTTCCCATGTCCAACCAATATCAAAGGTGGGATTTGAAGAACTGGGGTGGGGGGGAGTGAGGAAATTCTGGGAATATTCAGATCCATATGGATATATGGAATTTAGAGATTTTAGACTGCCATAACAGATAGGGAAAGAGAGCCTAGGCTCTGAGCTTCATCATTTTTACCTCATTTCCCATCACATTACTTCATAATTCATATACACACCTATCATCTGTACCCCTTTTATATTGGGGACACATGCAGGAATGTTGAGAGGGATGTGCATTGCTTGCTTTTGAAATAAGTACCAAAAGCTTCATTATTTCATGAGAAAACAGGTTTCATCTTTGCCTTCCTTCCCTCTTGAGGGATAGAGAAGGTAGGGAGGGGGGAACAAGAATCACAAAGGAATGTATTTAATAATATTCCTTTAAATCTAACCCAATTAATTGAAGAAGTGCACAACCTGCTATTAATCCTAACCCAGAATTTCCCACATCAACCTATCTCTGATCTGCTAGAAAAGTTTGTCTTATGTTAATTCTTCCTGCAAAAGAATCTTGATTACAAAGAGGCTAGAGAAGATCTTGGAACATTTGTCTTGTATCCACCCTCAACCTGTGAAGTCTCCGTATTTCTAACAAGAGAGCTACTAGTCACCCCCAATACTGACTAATTTTGGTGCAATTCAATCTATAGTAAGACTAAAACATTAGGCTGGCAGCTGAGCTGTGTGAAACGATATGGTGTAGTCAAAAGATTTCCGACTTGGAGACACAAGGCCTTGTTTGTAATCTTGACTCTGCCACTTATTAGTTGTGTGATCTTGGGCAAGTCACTATAATTATTTTTATTTTCTCAGTGTATTTATTGTATACTAGCTTTGCATTTATTGTATACAAGTATTGTATACAAAGCTAGTAGATTTGTTAAATTTATACTAAAAAGATTTCCTGCCCTCATAAAGCTTATCTTCTAACAGGCAGAAAAATTGTAATTAGGAAACAAAATTAGATGATAAATTCATTTAGAGGTGTACAACACTGTTCTATGTGAAACCATCAAGAGAATATAAAATAACTTGGCTTTCTGCTTTAAAGGACAGCTGGAATTTCAGTCAACAAGCATTTTATTAAGTGTTTGCTATGTAACAGGAACTGAGCTAAACACTAAGGATTTTTTTTAAAAAAAGGAAGAAAAAGAAAAAAAAACAACAAAACAGAATCCCTGTCCAGTGTCCTCATATTTAAATGGATGAAACAAGTTAATTAAAAAATTATCTATCTATAATTATTTTACATGTTTTATATGTGTATTATATACATATATGTTTTATACATACATACCTATATAGACAGTATAAATAATCTCAGAGAGAAGAGACTAACAAGAAATGGGGGATATGTGTTTTGGGCAACTCATTTTTCAGAAAGTGATATTTGAGCTGTGTCTTGAAGGAAGCCAGGCAACCCAGCAAGGGGAAGTGAGGAGGGAGAGCATTCTAGGCATGAGGAGAAGCAAATGAAAAAAGTAGAAAGATGAGAGATTGAGTGTAGTGTTGGAGGATTAGCAAGAAAACTGCACTCTTCTGGACTTCTTTGCCATTCTCCACAAATCTCTTTATTGCTGAATGCTACTTTGGCCTTTGAACTCACATCCTGGGAATACCTTTTGTTCTTGAAGCTACTTTATAAAATAGAAAAGGTTGGAACATGGATTTAAGGAGGGCACTTAAGGCAGTCATTTCTTTCTTTCCCAGAAAGCTATACCCCTTAAACGTTTCTATTATGGCCTCAAGCCATATAACCTTCTACCTCCATCTCCCTAACCCCTTTCAGCTTTCATTATGTGTTGGCTTCCCCCTTAAAATATTAGTTCCTTGAGGAAGAAACTGTATTTTTGCTTTTAATTGAATTTCCCTTGCTCACCACAATGTTTGGCACAGAAGGTTTAAAAAATGCTTGTTGACTGATTAACTAGTTAGATAATAGAGCATGTGGAAGGAAATAAAAGTGTAAGAAGTGTAGAAAGATAGTAAGAGGGTAAGTTATAAAGATCTTTAAATGCCAAATATAGGATTTCATATTTGGTCCTGTTGAATGTATTGAGTATATGTTTGTAGAGTATATGTGTGAGGGAAGTCCTATCTGTTCTTCACTTAAGATATTGGCAGTTGAGTGAATGTGGATTGAGGTGGGAAGACATTTGAGGCAAGGAAACCAATCAGAAGATTATAACTATAGTCCAGGCAGGAACAGCATCAGGGTGTTGGCTGTGGGAGTAGTGAAAATGGATCAAAAGAGAAATGTGAAAATGGAAACAAGACTTGGCAAAAGATTAGTCATATGGGATAAGTGTGAGAGAGGAGTCAAGGATAACATTGAGGTTTTGAGCCTGAGTGATTGGAAGGATAGTGATGCCCTTGGAGATGGGAGGAAAAGATAAGGAATTCTATTTTGAGCATGTTGAGTTTGAGATGTCTATATGACATATGTAACATGCCTATGTTACAAGAGATCCAGAAGGCTGGTGGTAATGTGAGACGGGAACTCAGGAGAGAGAATAGGGATATATATATATATATATATATGTATATATATATATATATATATATATACATATATATATATGTATATATATATATATATATATATATATATATATATATATAAATGATCTACATAGAAATGATAATTGAATTCAACTAACAAGAAAGACATAGAGGAAGTTCCAAGCACAAGGAATATAATGAATAAAAATATACTTTTGGGAAGAGGAAGACATGACTTCCCTTGTCAATCTCAATATTCTCTCAATCCAGTAGTGAGTAGAGCTTTAGACTTAATCTTCAGGAAATGCTGGGTTTCAATTTTGCCTCAGACATCTAGTAGCTATGTAACCCTAAATAAATTACTTAACCTCTATGACCATAAGTTTCCTCATCTGCAGTATGAAGGGATTCAACTCCCAGGACTGCTAAGATTTCTTTCAACTTTAAATTTATGATCCTAATAACATTTCATGAAGCATTAGTTCAATATGCTAAGCACTGGATATACAAAGTAATCAGTCCTTGCCTTCCTCAGGTAGAATGGTTCATTGTCCAACTCTTGGACATGCTTATTTCTTCTCTCTAGAAGAAAGTCATCATAACCCTATTTACTTTTGTCTACTTCAATTTTTTGTTTGGGAGTAGTGGTAGTGGTGGTGATGGGCATTTTATAAAGAACTTCTATTATGTTTTGGAGGAGCTATAATTAAACCTGGTAGAGAATGTACCTAGAATGAAGAAACCACAATTTTTTTCAAGTACAGAAGTACCAATAATAAACTAAATTTTTGAAAAAAACCTTTCAGGGAGGTTATAAATTATACTATTTCCCAATCCAAACTATGATTTAAATGTTAATATTATCATGGTCATAGTTTGTGAAATTATAACATAATTAAGGTCTCTAGCTGTGAGTGCTTACACTTTGAGAGACAGACGCAGTGCATTCTATACTGCAAGGAATCAGTGAAGTCTTAACTCTATCACTTCTGACTGGAGTGCAAAAATCAAATCAATTACTCATAAACACTTGTGATAAGATTAATTTAATTTTTTTCTTAAACAAAGGGGGTAAATTAAAAGAATCAGCGTATTCCTTCCCACTCTGTAGTGACAAGATTAAAAATTAAATTTATACATATTTCATTTCTACATAATAAAGCCTTTTTGCAAAAAGAAAAAAAAATACCACAGTTCATCTAATTAAATCAAAGAAAATTGCCTGCAGCAATGTTACAGTATTACAATTAGACGGCTGCCAAAACCCGCCGTTTGAATTCTTAAACACCACTATGGGTTTAAACACCAAATATGTTTTCCAGTTTTTTTGGTGACTTCATGGAAATGTCATGTTCTTTTTCTCACTCATATATCAATGTGGGGTGGGGGGGTGGAGGGATATCCTCAGTTTCATTCCCATGTCCACCTTGCTCAGGAAGTTGGAAAATGATTTGATTTTTTTGTTCACAAACTTTTTTCTTTCCACAAATAATCTGAGTCATATTGAAAGTCACACTCACATAGGAAAGTGAAAATTAGAGAGTTTATATCAAAAGTGCTTTCACCTAAAATGTATAGGCAAGAGGGTCAAGAAGATGAGTCATGTTTCTTGAATAATTTCCCTTATCACATCTCTTCCCTTTCTCTGGCATAGAACTGTTAGAGATACAAGAGACTTGAAACTATAGACTTGAAAGTATAAAATGGCAAACCCAAAGGGACATTTGAATTATAGTAACAGTTCATATAGTAACATATAGAACATAGAGCTGGAAGTGAAGCTTAGAGAATAGATTTTAGAAGCTCAAAATGAGAAGGACTCCTATAATAATATAATAATAAAAGATGAACTAAAATTTGTCACAAAATTCCAGAGCTGAAAGGGCCTCTTATGTTGTCTAGCTTAATTTTACAGGTGAGGAAACACTCAGAAAGGGAATATGGCTTATCAAAGTTCATAGGATAGGAAAACTAAATGAAGAAAGGGATGTACATGAGCTCAACTCAGAACTATATGTGAGTAGGCAGATGGACACTATTTTCAATCCTCTGTTTTTCATCTCTTCTATTCTCTCTTATTTGAGAAATACATATGTTGAATGTGTATCTGAATTTGAAGACAATTCCCACAGACATCTGTGGAATGTATCTGTGAGTCTGTTCTTTTCTAATAGAACCAGTCAAGAATTGTGAGCTCTGAAATGTCTATATTTCATGGGCATGTGAAGTCTTGACTCCAAAGCCAGATATTATAGGGAGTCAAGAAAGTTCATGATCAGAAAAAAAAATTAAAAAAAAGAAAGTTCATGATCAGGAAGGAATATCTTTCAGGGATACATGTTAGACTAAATTAAATATAAGCCAATCTACAAACATTTATGAAATGTTTACCCTATGTGGGGTACAAACAAAAATCATGAGGGATAGGAGTGAGTTTAAGTTCTTCTCAAATTCTTTATATGGAACACAATGACCTCTCTCCCTTTCTTTCTATTCCCACCACAATCACACTCATCACCACATGCCAGGATTATTGAAATATTCTCTTAACAAGTCTTCCCACCTCCAGTATCTTCCCCCTCATCTACCCTGCATAAACACCAGATAAATCTTCCTTACACATAGAACTAGTCACATCACTCTGATCAATGCAATGATTAATTATGACTTCAGAGGATTTAGGATGATGCATACCTCCCACCTTTCTTCCATTGGCAGACATTGCCAGTGTGTTTATTTATTTTGTATAATTGTGTTTCTTTGTTATAAGGGAGGGTTCTGTGGACCTGGGGGAAAGAGGAGGTTGATTTTGGCAAGTCCATTTCTCTGCCTCTCTCTTCCTTTCTCTCTCTCTTTCATCAGAAAGATATGTGTGTGTTTGTGTGTGTATACACACACACATGTATACATATAGACACGTGCATACATTTATATGCATATAATTGTGTATGTATGCATATATATTTATAAATATTTGAATTAATTGACTAATGAGGTATATAATATATTGTGAGTATATGATATGTTATAAAATATAATGTATATAATATTGATTATAAAATATATTATACATATTTATAAAGAACATTTAACAAAAATGATTTGAAATTTGTGGAGGAATATATATGCTAAACAAAATAATTTTATATTTTATGCTTGAGGAAATAGGGACCTATTGAAACTTTTTGACTAGGACAGTGACTTAACAATTTTAAGGTAAAAAGGAAAAAGATTACTCATATTATTCCTTGGTTCAAAACATATTTTACTCACTTTGTCTCTAGAATAAACTTAGGGTAATAGGTATATAGATTGTGAGATACAGAGAAACTTTAAATTTATGAAGTCCAGTGGGCTCCAAGCTTTTTTTTTTTTACCTTTAGCAGCACAAAGATTTGAACACCCCCATATATATGCATGCATATGTGTATATATATATACATTTATATATAATTTATATAATGTATTATTTTAATAATTTATATATTAAAAACTTACACAAAATTAGAAATAATAAAATAATGAAATCAATATAAAACATAATTTTATCCTAGATTGATGTAATCAACAAATGGGAATATATGGAGAACTTTGTTATTAATTCAGCATCTCACTTCAATTTGGACTTTGCAGTGAACCTATTCTACGAGAGTTGTGAAAACTTTTGGAGAGCTTAAACTCCCTCCTTTATGTCTCTCTATATTAATGATCAGAAGACTGTCAAACAAGGATAATTCTATTGTGATTTATTTCAAGAAATCTTGAATTATTTTGATAGGTTTAATAGTGACATTGCCAAAACAGAGAGTTTAAGGTGGTACATCAGTATACTGAATTAAGAATATTTTAAAACATTCAACAAATAATATCCAAGTGTATTCTATAATAATATTTGTTAAATATGATGTAGAAATGGTCTATTGTAAAATGTCCTTTGGAATAGCCTCTATGTGCACTACTAATACCTTTAAGGATGTCTTCACTTTAAAAATAAATTACATACACACACACACACACACACACACACACATATATATATGCATACATACATATATATATATAGTATAGTATATGATATAGAATTTTCCCTAATAGAATATGAGAGCTTTGAGGGCAGAAAGTGTTTTGTTTTTATTTCATATTCCCAGTGCCTAGCACATTACCTGGTACATAATAGGAGCTTAAGACATTATTGTTGATTGGTTCATTGAATGATTAACGTATAAAAAATTATCTAATATATAAGAAAAAGATGGTGATACAAATATAAAAATAATTTTTATCCTCAAGTAGTGTATATCCTATTAAGAAATACAGCATGTGAACCAAATATGTCTGATATAAAAAATATAGTAAAGTTCTTTCTTTTTCTATTTTTCTGAGTTGTTGTTGTATGGTTTCTCGATTTCTTGTTTTATTTATTTAAAAATGTGTGTGTGTATAAATATACACATATTATATAAAACATAGAGGAAAAGCTAAAATACTGGATGAAAATCAGAATTAAAAAAAATCTTAACAGACACCAACATAAGGGCAAATCTAAGATGAAATTTAATAGAAATCAATATAAGGTATTACTTTTAGGTTAATCCCTCCTCAATTTTGCAAATATAAGATGAGAAAGCCATTGTTAGTTGTTCATATGAAAATGATTAGTATATTCAGTAGTTTATTGTAAGCTTAAAAGAGACAGTTGTATAATATGGCAGAATGCAACAAGTAAACCACAGTCTCACTGTATATTCAGAAATGTATAGTATCTAGAACAATTCTACTCTGTTCTGATTAATCCATTTTTTTAGCATTGTCTTCAATTCTGGTTATCAGATTGTAGGTCTTGCTCCCTTTCTCCCTTTGATAATACTATTCTTCCTGGGTTTTCATGATATTATTCTCATATACTACTCCTACTCCTCACTGTATTCATATCCTTAGGTTGGCTCCTTATTACTTTAAAAGATAGTGTCCCTTTGTTTAATGCTTCAAATGCCACCCAATCTGGCTCCAACTTATCTTTCTAGACTTATTTCATGGTATTTCCCCTCACATAGTCTATATATCATGAAAACAAGCTTACTTGCTATTCTTGGTACATATTTCTGTCTCCATCCTCTGGATTTGCATAGGCTTTCCTACATCCCTAGAATGATCTCTAATTCCTTAGCTCTGACTCTTGGAAAAACTTTTTAAACTCAGCCCAAATATAATCTCTTCCATGAGGCATTTCTTGATCTTCCAAGTTGTCAGTATTTCCTTAATCCTCCTTCTCCATTTACTTTTTATTTACTATGTGTAAATTTTGCTTTTATTTATTTGTACATATTTCATTTTATTAGGATAATGCAAAACTTCAGTTTTGTCTTTGATTCTCTATCAATTTGCACAGTAGCTTGAATAAAGTAACACTGAATGAATGTTTGTTGAGAAGCTAGAGAATATCCAGATGAGATCAAAAGAATTGTATAGAACGTTGACTTTATGGTGTAGCAACACTGGTCAAAAGAGTTGGGAGAATTTAGCTTAAAATGGGCCATCTTAGGACAATATAATAATTCTCTTTATGTCTTTGGAGAACTGTCACCCTGGAGAAAAAATAAATATAACAATCTCTCTGAGCTTACTTTCTCAACTCACATTGATATTAGAGTCTGGGTCCCCACAGGAATGTTTGTTATTATTTTAAGATTTCTAGTGTTAACCCTATAGGTTGCTATCTTTTTACACTAGCTTGAAATTTGGATCATTTTCCACCTAATTGCACTCCTTAGAATAGTTCCATTATGTCCCTAAGCTTGGTACTTGACCTTCCATCCATTCCCTTCTTTTTCTATTTCTTTTTGCAAGTTGTTTTCCCCCATTAAGTTGTAAATTCATTGAAGAAAAAGATTTTTTCTTTTTTGTACAAATATTCTTAGGGATTATCACAGTGCCTGCCAGATAGTAAATGATTAATAAATGTTTATTGATTGACTGACTGATTATCTCTAACAGTCAGTTGAGTCAGGGCTCAAGTTATTTCTTTATAACATGTACGCCTTCCCATTCCTACTTAAGGGAACTTTCTCTTTGCACACAGAAAGTGTTTTTTGTTTTTTTTGTTTTGTTTTGTTTTGTTTTTTAACAGAGATAGTGTGCTTAAAGTATAATGACAGTGAAATAAATATGCAGAGAACACATGGTAAAGATGGATTTTGTAACTCTGACTCTATTTCCTTTTCTTTCTTTAGAATCCTCTCCAAGTTGTTTAGTCCCTTATGTGCTGTATTTCACCCATGGACTCTAAGAACTGATACCCTTCAGAAGTAGAGTTGACACTTCTCTTCATCACAAAGTGACATGATCCCTGAAGCTGCCATCATTCTTAAGTGACTCTCCTCACTTGTTGTGACTATATCTATTGTCGACAGTCATTACTGCTCTGCAGCTATTGCTACTATGTCCAGTGGATTCTGTTATCAATTCCAGTTTCTGGAATTTCTGATAGGATAACTTTAGATTTTCCTAAACTTGGATAGTTACCTGAACACTCCTCTCTTGGAGTGTTCATTTATCTATGATCAGGAAATAATATGTGAAAAAGAAATGGAATTGTGTTCATAGACATATAATTGGAAAGAGAAATGCAAACAGAAGTCCTTCTTGGACCCTTTTCCAGCTCCTCCCGGAGCTGCAAGGCTCCAAGGGCCCATTTTTACTTGAAGCCATTATGAGAAATAATCTGAAGGTGACTCCATTTGCATTTTTTATATTCACACTCAGTTTCAACTTATCATCTCCAAATCATTGATTATTCTGCCTCTGGATAGAATTAGGCTGATCATGGGTCATCTAGGCAGTATAGTAGGTAGAATACCAGGCCTGTAATCAGGAAGACTCATCTTTCTGAATTCATATCAGGCCTCAGACATTTAATTGGCTCGATGATTCTGGACAAGTCACATAACCCTATTTGCTCAGTTTTTTTTATCTGTAAAATGAACTGGAGTAGGAAATGGAAAACTGCTTCTGTATTTTTGACAAGAAAACCCCAAATGGGATCACAAAGAATCAAACATGACTGAAACAACTGGAAAATGTGGTACCAAACCTGAGTCAGCCTGACCAGAAAAGGGTTTCTTAAAATTTCCTCTTGAATTAGTTACAGATAGAATATATCTGCACATGCTATAAAGACTGGGTCTTTCTTAACCAGTAAAGCCTTCTCTTCCATTATTAGCTTATTTAACTTGTCTTCAAAAGGAAGAACTATGAGAAATTGATTAAAGTCTGAAGAGAAAATTTTAAATTTGCTGAAAGAGAAAAAAAGCAAAACCTTAACAAACAGAATTACTTGAAATTGCAATAGATTATTTAAGGATATAGTGAGGTCTCCTTTTCTTGTACCCCAAAACATAATGGCATAGATCCAGTGTAACCTGATTTAAATATCTCCCCCACATTCTCACCCTCAGAGGAGATGATCTGAAACCCAACTGTGAGCTTCAGGAAATATAAGATTCATATGTGAAACTTTTTGTGTTACTTTTAGGACTTCTCAGGCCCCAGAAATTTCTTTCTGGGTTGCTTTTACATGGGAATCCCTGGAATGCCTTGATATAAGACCAAGGAAATATATCCTCATTTGTACCTTTGTTTTGTAAAATCAAATGTTTAAATGAACCTTGAAGCCTCTAATCCTCCACTGCTCCATAAAGGAACTCTATTTTTTGGACAATTGGTTTATCCAGCTGTAAGAAAATGAAAAAATATATATATATATATATATATATCATCTACAGGAAGCAGGTATTTTCTTGGCTTGAAAGATTGCATTTTGTTCTTTACAATGCTTTTCTTTTTCTGAATAGTATTTTATTTTTCCAATTACATGTTAAGATAGTTTTCAACATTCATTTTTGTAAGATATTGAGTTCTTTCTTTTTGTCCATTTCTCCTTACTCTCCCCAAGACAGCAAGCAATCTGATATAGATTACACATGTACAATCATTTTAAACATATTTAGTTCAATGGATATTGATGTAGGCCTAGAAAGAGTGGGAAACATTTCTGACAGTGGTACCACTGCAAAGGCAACAGTAGGAGGCATTTTATTGTGGTCATCAGCACATACCAAGGCAGAAGCAGTGATATGGACAGCAACAGTCAGCCCCATGATAGTGCTTTCTTTTTGTAACTGTTTTAATAAGGTTCCCTTCCATTTGCTGCAAGAATGCAAGTTGTTTTTACAATAAAGCTGACATTTGATATCTAAGGTCAATGATAACCAGGGATGAGAATGCATTATTTAAGCCAAGAAGGTATGATAAAGACCTAGGTGAGGGTGACTTCATGTCTCCTTCCCCCAAACACTCTAGTGATTGGAATCTGCAGCCTTTTGAAGCAAAGAAGACCTTTTGCAGTAGAGATCTTACATATTGGACTGAGGGCTTATCAGAAGCAAGGGAACTTTTATTAGATGAGAGGGGTCACCAAGGAAAAATCTGAGAAGCTAAGCTGATTTGTACCTCTGCTTGGTAAAAGTAATTATCTAAATACTTAGACTGACAATTATCAATCACACTGGGTAAGAGAATCTTGCACAGGAAACCCTCAGTGGAGTCTTAAAACAAAGGCTTAAGGGACACTCTTAAGGCACATCACAGAATAATTTCCTTTTCCATTATGAATTTGAACTAGATGGCCACTGAGTTGAACCCAGCTTAGATTCTGTAATTCAGATTCTGTGAGCAAAAACTATTGATGCTTTATTAGTCCATGGACTTCCATAAATGTTTTATTGAGGATTGATACCTTGAAGTACTTTATTTCTTTCAATATTTTGGGAATAGCATATTACATTGAAGCTAACCACCATGACTGATTCTTACTATATAATCAGTCCATTTCTTTTTCTTTCCTATATATTCTCTATGATACCTTTTTCACACATTCTCAAGCAAAAATTGTTATTGACAATATTCTAGAGCTTGTTAATATATACTGAGCAGCTATGTAAGTTGCATATGTGATCTGGAATTTATTTTCTCTCCTCAAAGGTCTATTCTAAAAAAGAGGAAACTGAGACACAGATCCTAAAGGGATTGCTTGATTCTCTGCCTCATTTCTTATCTATCCTTAATCACTCATTGGGCATTGCCTCAGTCAAACTGAGACCTATTAAACATCTTAGCTTAAAAAGGACAGTCTTCAGCTCAATCCAGCACTATCTCCATTTATCCTGATCTATATCTTGTCATTGGACCCAGATGACACTAGAAGAGAAAATGAAATTGATGTATGAATAGCCCTCATTTAAATCTAATTCACTTGCATATCATGGCATCACTTTCTTGATATCATGGGTTCCTTCAAGAACAAAGGAAAAATAATAAATGAATTGCTTAAAAATCTATAATTCCTCAGGTGGCAGAAGATATTTGAATCCAAATTTCTTGCTTTCTCATTCAATGATTGTCTATGCATATTATTTTGCTCCATAAAAGACACTGCCTACTCAACAAACCTGACAATTCCCAAGATTTTTAATATTTTATATAGACATGCAGAACCACACATATGCATAAGTTCACACATGAGTTGCACAAAATTAACTTTGTGTTATTTTCACATGAAAAATGCGAAGGTTCAGTTCTCTGGTATGACTGACACACTGGAGCACTCATTGAATTAATACAGTTACAATATTTCCTGCCTATAATATTTGTCTTTTAAAGACACGGTCTACTGCTCACACATATGATGTTTCCCACTTACTCTGTTTTCTTTTCTCGTCCTCTGGAAAATGTTATTATGGGTTTTGCTGTATTTGGCTAAATATTTGGTTTATTAAAATGCATCATATTTCCCTGACACTTTGAGCTGTTGTAGTGGCTGAATGTGAATTTACAACTGAATTGAAAACATGCATTATTTACCCAGTAGCTTATAATGTTAATACAGAAGTTTTATAAGCAGACGCCTTAAGACATTTCTACTAAAAGCTGTGATTTTCTTTGGGATGAAGTCATATAACCACAATTTCTTTTGTAGTTCTATATTTAGGTCCAAAGAGAATTAAAATATAGTCAAAACTTTTTTGGTTAATCTACCTGATTTTAATTGCCTTCGACTTCTTTGGTTTTCATGGGGAAACCAATATGCCAACTGACTGGATTTTACACATTTTTCCAGGCAGGCATAAGATTTCCAAATATACAAGTCCTTAAAAAAAAAGTTTGCCAAAGAATCTTCTCCCTCACTTAAATTAGAGACATGGAATCCAATAGAACATTTCTATTCAAGAAGCTCTATTTCTTGATGTCTGGAACAGAGAATGGGGATCAAGGCTTATTAGGTTTGGTTGCATACCATGACTGTTTCTTCACAGTCAGACAAGAGTATTAATAAATTTTAAAAAATTCTTTTAAAGCAAGCCATTCCCCCATGTCAATGTCTCACTATCACAAGATCAGAAGCATATATAAGAAAATGGACACTCAGAGGAAGCAATGACAAGAGCCATGGTCTGAATATTTTTTTAAATGTTATCTAGTTTCTGCTGTTAACTAGCTATGTGACCTTGGAATGTCATTTCCCTTCTTTGAGTTTCTCCCCTTCTCTGAAAATGAGAGTTTTGAGTTTGACTATACTTAATATTTCTTCCTGTTCTAATAATACATGTTTAGTGATTCTAAATTACCTTGATATATTAATATTCTATAGTTCTGAGAACTCTTCTTGCTTGAATATTTTTTCATTTATCTTATAATTTTTCATGTCTGGCAAGAGTATTGAACTTAAACTAAAAGCAAACAAACAAATAAAACAACAGGTTCAGTTCTGTGTTGACCATGTATCAGTCATATGGCCTTGGATAAATTATTATCTGTTATTCTGAGCCAAGGTTACCCTGTCATATGAAAAACATTATTTTATGTATGATTAATCATATTATCAATGAATCTTCAACTTGGGAGGAATGAAGAGAATGACATTTGAACTGTGAACTATTTTTTAGGAGGAAACCCATCAGAATGTTAAGAATCTATCCTTTAAAATATCTCCAAGAGGCCTCTCAGGCTTTCTTGTTAACCAATTATAATACTCTTCACTATTCATAAATACAATTACAGATGTGCTACCTGAAATAACACTTACTGAGAATTAAAGCATTTCTGCTGTCCTCCTATGCAAATTTCTGTTGTTGATGCAAATAGCAATATAAAAACAACAACCATCAGATTTTGGGTGATGTAAGTAACAAATAAAATAGCAATATTAATAATGGCAAGAGTAGTGATTTAATTCAACAAACATTTGTTAAGCACCTACTATGTACAAGGCATTATTTTAGACACTGCAGATATAAAGACAGAAAATGAAATGGTTATGTTCTTTCTCACCTTTCTTAAGGGGCTACAATATACACAAAAATATGTAAATGCAGTATAATTTGAGGAGGGAGAAAGCATGAATAATTGGGAAAATTAGAGGAAAATAAATGAAGAGTAAAGCTTTTAAAAGACTGCTATGAGGATGGAGGCATTAGAGGTAAGGTGCAAGACTTATGCAAGTATAAATAGGCCTGAATCAAATTGCTAAGTTTGGAGAATAACTTAACTGTAAGAATATAAATTTAAGCACAGGGAAGTAATATGGAATGTCTCAACTTTCATGAGCAAAACTCAAACCTAGGCAGGTTTTGATAAGTATTTATAATTTCTTATCTTTTTTTTTACCCCAAGGGAAAAAGATTTCTGTGCTCTTTGGGCTTTTGCAGACAATAGATCAATACAGATAAATGTTATTCCTTTATAGTCTTTAGGAGAATGCACAAAGCAGTAATGAAGGCAGATCATTATAGTATGTAAGTTCCTTGCCACCAAGGGCTTTTCTTTGTTTCTTTTTTCCCTCTCTCTTTCCATCTTCTTTTCTTTTCCCCCCATTTTTCCTCCTTTCTTTATTTAGTATATAGCACACATCAGATATTTAATAAATGCTTATTGATTTGAATTGAATTAGGGCAACACAAATTAACTCTTCATTAACAAATTTTGTATATAGAATTGCAACATCACATAGCTTATATCAAAATTTTCATATAGGCTGGGAAAATTTGTTATTAACTAAATCATTAATTCACTTAGTTCAATATTTTAATGGTTCTTGTTTTCACTGGTCTGAGTGCTCTTTCCATTGACATGGATTGATACCCTTTTGGTTAAGTCCTTAAACTAGGCTGATACTTAGATGACAGAAATAATTAGGTCCCTAACTAAAGACTTTGCAGTTCAGTAGGACCTAACGGACACTACAAAGACACCGTTTGAAGAGATTTAGGGTTCCTAGAGGTCAAGGAGTCAAATGAAGAGGTTCAGAGTTATGTCCCCAAATGATGAGGTGAAGCACATGGCTCCCTCCATTCCCCTAGGATTAGCCACAGGGCAGGGAGTTGTGCAGTCTGGTCAGTGCAGAGGTCCTTTGTAAAGGAATTTATGAACCTGAAAAGCTAGACTGGCAAAAAGAAGTTAATTATTGGCCTTTGCTTGAAAGACTGAATTCCTTGATAGCAAGGTTCCAGTAGAGGGATATAAAGTTTCTAGTGGAGGAGTCCTGGAAGAGAGAGTTTCTAGTAGACAAATCCTATAGCAGAGAAAGTAGAGAAGGCCTTGTAAGGGAAATAGGTGAGAAAAATAAAGAAGAGGTAACGCTGAAAGAGAATATCATTTCAGCAGGCAGAGGGTTGCAGCTGAGCAAGCTACTTTAGGCCTTCTGCAAGGACTGAGGCACAAGTTGCTTCTTTTTATAATTGATTCCTAGGCTAGAAGCTGGGGGCAGCTCTTGAGGGAGGCTGGGTACAGTTTGAGCTGGAATCAGAATAGAAAAGCTTGGAATTGAATGAGTGTTTCTGGATTATTCTCCAATTCTATGGTCCTGGACTCAACTAGTCCCACCCAGATAACAGAATCACTTTATCTTGATTCCCTGGGGTGGGTTTCTCAGGGGAGAGCTTAGCATCCCTCCCACCTCCAAAGTCAGAGAGAGAGAAAGAGAAATAGTTTCAGGACTCCCCTTGTCACTATGATTAACCAGGGTCACACTTGGGCATATGAGAAGACAATTCAGTGATAATAGTCAATCATGCTGATAATTTGTTAGTCCGGACATTATAATATTTTTCAATTTTCAATCTTTTGCTTTGATATCCAACTTTAGCTTTATATAGTAAAAAAAAAAAAAAAATGCAATAAAACCATACATGGAAGTATAATGTATTAACTATGAAGAATAACAGGTTTTGAGCCAGAGAATTGGAATCTGAATTCTGTTTATTTCTCATGTGTGACTGGAAAAAAAATTAATTTCCCTTATTTAGGTTTCATTTTTCATTTTTCTTACCTGAAAAATGAGAGAAATAGATGTTAGGTTTTTGGAGATCATTTCATAAGACTATAAGTATTGGTTTAACCTACCAAATTGGAAAGACTTTAACCCTAGTTTCATTCATGGACCATTTATCTGTCAATTATTTGTCTTCTAAGTAGCAGCCTAGATTGAGAGAGAGAGGTCCAACATCAGATTAGCCAGAAGATGAGGAATTTTTTAGCCAAAAGAAAAATGAGAAGATCATTTGTTAAAATATGAATGAAGCTGTGATCTGTGTTGGAGGGATTGTCCATCTGGATGAAATTACAATTTTCTTTGATATATTGAAGTATATAAGTATGAAATGGCCCAAGGAGTAAGAAAGGCTAGGAAGATCTATCCTATATAACCTTTCCTATATAACATGAATTGGCATTATATGTTTTTTTTTTTGTTTGTTTGTTTTTTTATTGTTCTCTTATTGGAAAGATCTTTGTTGAATCTTTTGAATTTATTGTGATTTTATCAGTGTGGACATTTCAACCATTCTTAAATATCTGATGCTGTTTCATTCTGTGGAAATGTTTCTCCATATATCTCCTGAAAACCCACCACAGAGGATACATATAGTGCTCCAAAGGACTTTTTCTCACCCTTCCAAAAAGTGTTAGGGACCAAGACAGCAGTGCTGAGGCCAGTGTCTGTTTTTAATTCTGGAAACTATTATTTAGTTTAATAATAATACAACTCATTTATAACAGTAGTGTTCTATTGTTTATTCTCTTACCTAAAAATAATTACTTTTGTTAGGTATCACACAATCATAACTGAGTGTTCATAGGGATTATATTTCTCCTTGAATCAAACAAAGACATTAAGTGAGTAAATAAGTCAACCCAAGGAATTTAAATAAAAGGAAGGAGCATCTAACAATCAGGCAGAAAGATTCTGACAATCTGGTCTTGAAAGGTTGAGGCAAGTATGGTATTTTAGAACACCTTTAAGGAAACAAGGTGGGCCTAAACTGTGGTAGAAAAGGGAGGTGTCAATTATATTCATTTGGTCTGCATGCATCTCAAAAGCAGACCCAGAGTGGGGAAGTCCCAAGAAAAGGTCAGCTTTTTCCCAACTTCCCTTCACAATACTGATCTACTCAGAGACATTATAATATAATCTGCTGTATTGTTACCCAATCATTCCAGTAAAATGATTTTTGTTTTAATTACAAAGAAGCCAGCAATTAATTAAAGATCAATATAAATGTGAATTTAGGCAGAGAGACCAACTTCTGCCTAGGTTAGAAATTTTCTTAACTTTATGGCTTGTAAGCTTTTTGAAAGAAGGGATTGTTTTTAGCTTTTTTTGTTGTTGTTGTTATTAGCAGGAACAGTGCTTGGCACAAAATGGGTGCTACCACTTCAGTATCTCTAGAATGGGATGACAAAGAGCCAGACATGCTTACCATGACTGAAAGAAAACAAAAAGGTAGGATAATGAAGTCAGCACCACATTTAAAGGTGATTTATCATTGCAATTATTACACTGAAGGATGGGACCATAGGAGTAAAGGTCAGGTAATACAAGTATTGCACTAGAAGGAAGAGAGGAAGTCCTTAAACATACTACACAGAAGTTTTGAGAAATTATAGATATTTTCACAGGATGAGAAAGTGTGATATATGTAAGAGTGGTTGAAGTAAGTAGAGGAAAGAGAATTTGACATAGTCAAAAAGTGAGGCAGCTAGATGACAGAGTGGAGAGTGCTACATGCTGGGAATTAGGAAAACCTTGATGCTGTTCAAATGGTCTAAATTAGTAGTTATAAGAGAGTTGTTAAGAATCTCCTTTAAATCAGCCCCAGGTTTTAGGAGTGAAAAAAATCACTCATTCCCGAATATTAGTTACAAAATGAAAGTTTATTGCTAGATAGAAATCAGTTTACCCAGAGACTGACTTCTGTATTGGCAGATTTATGGAAAATGGACTTTTTGCATTGAGAATGCAGTTCTCAGTGGACAGAAAGTCCTGGCAGCTGAGTGAGCTACCGAGGTCCATCTTCTTTTCTTTTTTTCTTTTTTTTTTTTTTTAATAAAACAAAAAATTTTAATAGGCATATGTTAAAAATTAAGATAATACAAAATTGTTAATAGGCACACATTAAAATTAATATATAACATATAACACAAAGATTGTTAATAGGTACATATTAAAATTAACACATAATATATAACATAAAAGTGTTAATAGGCACATATTAAAATAAACATATATAACACAAAGGTTGCTAATAGGCATATTAATAAGGGCATTTTGAGTGGCACAGTGGCTAGAAGGCTGGTCCTGGTATCAGGAAAGCTTCTCTCTGGTTGTTGCTCAGTTGTGACAGCCTTGTCCAGCCCTTGTTGTCCCCATTTGGTCTTTTCTTGGCAGAGATCTTCCCTAGTGGATCCAGTGGATCCACTTTGTCAAAGGTAAAATGACTTGTCCAGGGCTATGCAGAATGTGAGGCTAGATTTGAATTCAGTTCTTCTTGACTCCAGGTCCTGTGCTCTATCTCTCTCTCTTTTCTTTTCTTTTTTTTTTTTTTTTTGTGAGTGGGTTGGGGAGGAGACATTTATTTGGTCACTCCAAATACAGGATTTGGAGGCACAGGAGTCAAGGGCATGTTACAGTGTGCCTGACCATGGGAAGCACAATGGCAAGTGAAAAGAACATCGACTCTGAAGATAGAGGACTTGAATGAAACACTTGAGTCTTGCAGTATATCCTTCAATTTCTCATCTTTGTTGAAGTAGTTGTAGGAGGAGTTGGGTTGAACTGTATTCTCTTACTTTACTATGTTGTCTAGTTTCTCCTTTTTCTACTTCTCTTGATTCCTGTTGTTGGAGATCAAATTTTTTGTTTAAGTCTGGTTTTTTCCTAAGAAACAGATGGAATTCCTCTATTTCATTAAATGTCCATCTTCTTCCATCGAAAAAAATACTCAGCTTAGCTGGATAGTTTATTCTTGGCTGCATTCCAAGTTCTTTTGCCTTTCAGAATATCTGATTCCAGGCCCTTCGATCCTTTAATGTTGAGGCAGCCAGATCTTGCGTGACCCTTATTGTTGCATCTCAGTATTTGAACTGTTTTTTCCTGGCTGCTTGTAAAATTTTTTCTTTAGTCAGAAAATTCTGAAGTTTGGCCACAATATTCCTCGGAGTCTTTATTTTAGGGTCTTTTTTAGAAGGTGTTCGATGAATTCTTTCAATGCCTATTTTCCCTTCTAGTTCTATTACTTCTGGACAGTTCTCTTTGATGATTTCCTGTAAAATAGTATCTAGGCTCTTTTTTTCATCATAATTTTCTGGTAGTCCGATGATCCTCAGGTTATCTCTCCTAGATCTATTTTCCAGGTCTGTTGTTTTTCCAAGTAAATATTTGACATTTTTTTCCAATCTTTCATTTTTTTGGTTTTGCTGGACTGATTCTTGATGTCTCAATGAATCAGTCATTTCTATTTGTTCAGTTCTGATTTTTAGTGAGTTATTTTCTTCATTAGCTTTTTTTTACTTCTTTTTGTATATGTCCAATTGAGTTGTTTTGCTCTATGGAATTTTTTTCCATTTCACTATTTTTTTTTTTTTAGTGAGTTATTTTCTTTTTCCAATTCGCAAATTCTGTTTCCCTGCACTTCTTGGGAGTTTTTTATCTTTTCCAATTCACATTTTAGGAAGTTGTTGCTCTCTTTCATAGCTTCTCTTTCCTTTCCCCATTTCTCTTCTAGTTCTCTTTTAAGGTTTTTAATAGTCTCTTCTAGGAGAGCCTTTTGTACTGGAGACCAATAATTGTCTGGAGACTGTCTGCTCTTAGTCTCTTCAGGGTTGAAAAGCTGTTCTTTTTCTGTGTAGAAACTATCAATCGTTCTTTTGATTTTTTTACTCATTTTGTTTGTAAGGTTTGCCTTCAGAGCCAGGAGGTTACCAGCTTCCTCCGCAGAGCAGTGAAAGGTATATGGATGGGTAGCTGTCTTGCCAGCCGGTTACAAAAAGCAGCGAGGTACTGGAGTGCTCTGGGAAAGAGTTCCCCACCCGAAAGTAACTCAGGCCTGAAAAACCTCTGCTGTGTGAGATAACGACTGCCCTGGGGCTAGACGCTGAGCAGTGAGAGTTTCACTTCCCAAGCCAAACCCTGCCCTGGGGCTGTGGGTATTAGCAGCTGAGCAGTGAATGGATTTGCAGGGACTGGAAGTGCCTGCCCCGAAGCACAGTCAGCTGGGGAGGTTCTATTGCCCCAGGCTGTGCCCCCCCTGCCGTGCAGATTTGTAACTGCCCCCGCAAAAGCCCCGAACTGCCGGATGTGGCCACAGGGCTGCGGTAAAGTCTGCCTGAGTCACTTCCGGGTTTGAGGGGTTACAGCCAGATCTCATTAGGTTCTGGCATTTTTTAGAGGACCCTCTGTTTTAGACTTTAACTTCTCTGCCAGTTTACCGCTTTGTAATCAAGGCAGAGCAGTTAACAGAGTGGTCCCTATAACTTCTCTAGCCACAGAGATCACCCCTGCCCCTGGTCTGCTCAGGACGCTAGTCTCTCACTGCCTATGTTAGTCTGTTCCTGGCCCCTCAGGACAAACCTTTCCTGGCGAGCTTCCGATCAGTGGGTAAGTTGTAGTGCTTCTCATCTTCATGAATTTAAGCAGTGAAGAGCTATTTTTGAGTCTGGATTAAATAGTTGGTTATGAGGGGAAGGAAAGGAGCTTAGAGAGTCGTGTGTGCCTGCTCCGCCCCCGAGGTCCATCTTCAAAAGATCTTCATTGAAGGAAGCTATTATATTGGGTTACTTAGTGGGGGTTGGGACAGCCCAAATTGGCTCATTTACAAGCTGGGTTTCAGCTTGAGCTGGAATTTGAATAGAATTGAATGAGTTTCTTTAATTAAATAAGGTTGGAATTCTTTTGCTCTGGACTGAACCAAGCCCACCTAGATAACAGAATGAAACTGTTTGTCTTGTTTCCCTCAGGCGGGGTCCCTCACTGAGGCAGAGTTGAAGATTTTCTCCTTAAAGGAGTTTTAGAGTTTCGGGGTCCCTTCTTTAACCTGAGTTCAAATTTGACCTCAGATACTTGGAATTTCTGTGGCCCTGCATAAATCATTTAATCTCTGCTTCAGTTTCCTTATTAGTAAAATGGGGATAATAAAAATACCTAACTCCTTGGCACATAATAAGCTTAATATAAATGGCATCTCTCTTCTTTCTCCCCTTCTTCCCCCTCCTTCTCCTTCTCCTTCTCACCTTCTCTTTTTCTTCCTCCTCCTTATCTAAGATTTGGCATCTGGTTCTCCTTCAGGGCTTTGTTGCCTTGGTCAAGTCACTTGACCTCTTGGTGTCTCAGACAATTCTCTAAGTCTATAAATTGCAGAAGAAAGATTGATTTGCTGTGAGAGATGTGGTTCTTCAATGGGAGTGTCCTACCAATGAAATCATGGACACTATAAAAAATACACACAGAAACACCCTCCTCCCAATTTCCCATCCCCACCCAAGCATGAACTCATATAGTGCTTTACGATATACAATGCACTTTCCTCACAAGAATCTTACAAATAATGTAAAAATGAATATTCCTATTTTCTGTATGAGACAACTTAGACTCTGAAAGAATAAGCTACTGTTATGCCACAGTTCTCTTTTATTGTCCTGACTCAGTTTCCCTAATTGTTCTGCTTCGGTTTATAATTATCAGCTCAAAGCTCAGTCCTGCAAAACCTCCCCTCCCTCTTTATCAGAATATTTGATAAGGATAAAAGACCTTACATTTTAGAATATCAGAATGCCTCTCCCCATCC
Source organism: Antechinus flavipes (assembly GCF_016432865.1). Lineage (NCBI taxonomy): Eukaryota > Metazoa > Chordata > Mammalia > Dasyuromorphia > Dasyuridae > Antechinus > Antechinus flavipes. Next base: position 380,084,123 of record NC_067399.1, read on the forward strand.
CAAGCTATAGGAATGTCAGATACTGTTTTATTAGGATGCCTTTCCCCCTCTCCAGAGGCTCACCCCACCCTGTCAGAGTCCCCTTCCCACTCTCAGCACCCTGACTCAACCCCTGCCTCAGTCTACCCCCTGAGTCTGAGCCATGTGTATATATGTCATTGAGAACTCACATTGTTTGCTGGGTTCTTGGAGACGATAGTCTCATTCAGCCCTGGGACCAAACCATGGATCCATTTGGTCCCAGTAAATCTCTCCCTTTTAAATAAATTATTAAATACTTTCTAATCTCTCTTTTACCTCAGTTTCTCTGGCATTACACTACTTACCTATGGTAAAATCATGGTAGAATATAGTTCTATTTTCAAGTCAGAAAGCCTAGGTTCAAATCTAGCTTAATTGTCATATTGTTGTATTACATAGATTTAAAACATTTTAAATCTCAGAAACCATTTCCTACAGTGATATTATGAAAAAATATGAATGGAGGAAATATGAATGAAGAAATTTCTTTAACAAGACAAGTTGGCATTTTCTCTGAAATTTTGAATCTTGTAGAATTGCCTAGAACAGTGATATTAAATAATTTGCCCAGACTCACAATGCAGGCATGTTAGAGATAGGACTTAAACCTAAGTCTTCTTGACTCTGAGCCTAGTTCTTTCTATATTATTCCACATGGTAATGATGTTAATAGTAACAACAGCATTCATTTATGCTGTGATTAAATGTTTTTAATGTTTCAGAGGCAATTCAAGTATTATCAATCAGATTTTACAGATGAGGAATGGTTATCATGTTATTGTTATTCATCATGATTGACTCTTCATGATACCACAAACCACACTGTCCATGAAGTTTTCTTGGCAAAAATATTGGAGTGACTTGCCATTTTCTTCTCTAGTGGATTAAGGCATACAGATTTGTGATTTGCCCAGAGTCATGCTACTTGTGTTTGAGGTCAGATTTGAACCCAAAGTTTCCTGACTTTAAGCACAGCATTCTATCAAATGAATCACCTACTTGCTCTAACATTCTGCTATGTTAAGTGATGAGGATAAAATTCATTTTAAAATCTGACTCCAATGTAGCTGTCTGCTATATCATTGTGATTTCCAAAATCAGTTAGTCCATAAAAGTTCTTTTAGCCTAAATTTTATCTGAAAAATATTATCATCGTTGTTTCAATTATTCTTACAAGATATATATTATATTATTTCAATGGCAAGCAATATAACTTTGAAGACATTTCCATTTATGTTTCTGATGGTTTGAACAAATGTAAATTCGGAGGAAAAGTTCATTGTATTGGACTAGCTAAAATGCTAGATTTTCAGTCAGAAGACCTGGGTCAAATCATTATTAATGTCATTGATCCCTTTGTCTGACTAGTGAAGCTTAGGGATCCCCTCTCAGAATAATGTAACTTATAACACTTAAAGTGTAAAACAAAATATACATATTATAGAATAACTCAATTATGTTAAAATACAAACATTATTTCCCACCCAAGAAAACAAATTCACAGATCCCACTCTAGAATCTCCAAAGTCCCTTCCAGCTTTAATATATAATTCCATACATAGAATTTGAGTGGAATGAGATATCAGCCAAGTTTAAAAGACCCATAATCTTTAAGAATAAATTATTTATCCTCTTTATAAAGCCAATGAACATGGGTCATGGGGCAGTTTAATTCTTACAACTCTGCCCTCCATTTTGAGATTTTACACTAACTCCAGGCAGATTTTCATATGTGATGATTTCATTTGCCAGAAGTTTGTTTCTTTGCTTTCTGCAGGGTGGCTTGTGGATGTATATGTTTGACTCTTGGACATTATAACACCTGCTATCAAGGAAACTATAATAAAAATAACAATGAAAACATTGACTAAGTATGTTTGCAATCAAATATATCCCTCAGTAATTTAATTTGGAGGCAGCAGAGAGCATAGCATTCTAAAGAGAGGGCTCTTTAATAATTCATAAGTCTAGAAATGGGAAAAGTTGATGCTGAGCCTTAGAAGAGCTGGAGCTCCCTTCTACCCTTAATTACTAAACAGCCACATAATAAAACCTAGAAGCTAGAAAGGAACTTAAAATCATAGAACAAGAGAATATTAGAGGTGAAAGGAAGTCTAAAATTACATCTCTAAAATGTTTGATTTGGCTCCAACCTACTTTTCCAGAATTATTTCACATTAATCTTATTCAAACACTCTATGTTTCAGTCAAACTGGTTCACCATTTGTCATGTATGGCATTCAATCTCCTGCCTCTGATTTTTCACAGGGTATCTATCTCCCATGACTGTGAAGCAACCTCTCCCTCTTTACTTTATAAAACCCCTTGCTTTAACTATCAGTTCAAGTGCCATCTTTTATAGGAAGTTCATCTCGATCCCTTCATTTTGTAATGCCCTCTCCCTATAAATTACTTGGTATCGATCCTCTATTTTTATATTTTTAACTTTAATTATCTGGCAACCTATGTATATTGTTTCCCTCCAAGAGGCTGATATTTTTGTGTTTATATTTTTGACATGATACTTAGAACAGTGCTTACCAAATACTAGATGTTTGATAGATGCTTGTTGAATGAATGAAAAAATCTGAGAGACCTTAGAAAAATAGAACTTGAAACATTGAAGTTGGAGGGAATAGTGGAGAAAATCTATTGAAATTTTGTCAGATATCTCTCCTATAATTTGAAATACATACATACATACATATTTGTGTATATGTGTGTGTGCATTTGTGTGCATCTGTGGATTTATGCATACACATATATAAATACATTATAATATGTGTATTATGCATATGTGTTATGTCCATATATACATACATCTCAGAAATAGTGCCCTTCTATATCATTTCGTCTGATATCGCTACTTTTTACTATACATCATATTCTAAATCACATTTGTCTAGACATTTTTTCAGTCATGTCTGACTTTTCATGACTTCATTTGGGACTTCTTAGAAAAAATATTAGACTTATCTGTCATTTCTTTCTCTATCTCATTTGAGGAACTGAGGCAAAAAGGGTTCAGAAACTTGTCCATGGTCACATAGCTAATAATTGTCTGAGGATGAATTTGAATTTGGGAGGATGAGTCTTACTGACTCTAGGTCCAGCACTCTATCCACTGTGCTACCTAGCTGAGTCTCTATATCACTATTTCATTACTTAGAGGAAGACTATCAAGTTCATAGAATAATTTCTCTAAGATCATTAGGTAACTTAAGAGCAGAATCAAGACCCAAACTTTGTTTTTATTTATTTATTTTCTCTTACTTTATTATGCCACAGTTCTCTTTTATTGTCCTGACTCAATTTCCCTAATTATTCTGACTCAGTCCTGCCTCCATTTCCCTAATTCTTTTGCCTCAGTTTCTAATTGTTCTGCTCAGTCCTACAAAACCACTCCTCCCTCTTAATCAGAGTATTTGATAAGGATAAAAGATTTTTACTTTTTTATTTTATTTTTTATTATATTTAAGAATATCAGAATGCTTCTCCCCATCCCAAACTATCAGAATATCAGATACCTTCTTATTAAGATGCCTCTCCCCATCACTGGGGTGCCTCCCCCCATTATATCATCCCATCTCCAGTGGCTCACCCCACCTCTATCCCTGCCTCAGTCTATCCCCTGAGTCTGAGCCAAGTGTACATATGTCATTGAGAACTCACATTGTTTGCTGGATTCTTGGAGTCTCATTCAGCCCTGGGACCAAACCATGGATCCATTTGGTTCCAGTTAATCTCTCCCTTTTAAATAAGTTATTAAATACTCTCTAATCTCTATCTTGCCTCAGTTTCTCCGGCATTACAATTTCTAGTTTAAGGTTCTTTGAAAAAAGGAATATATTAATGTCTAATAAATAAATTTCATTCCCAATCACTCAGCAGATTATATGACCATCACTTATTAGGCATAGGAAATAGACAATAGGATATATAAGGAGTGTTGTGCCAAACTTTACTTTGATTATTCTCCCTCAGTTTCCCTAATTGTTCTACCTCAATTTCCCTGAATTGTTCTTCCTTGTTGCAACATCCCCTCTCCTAATCATTATGATCCAGATAAGGAGAAAGACCTTCTATCTTAGACATCATGATCTCAGCCCTTCCCTATTTATCAGAATGTCCCACCCTGTCAGAACTGGATTGATAGTCTCAGTGCTCTGACTCTGCCCCTGCCTTGGTCTACTTGGTAGCTTGGAGCCACGTGTATATATACTTTATGTGAAGCACACATTGGTGGGTGGATGCTTTGGACATCAGTCCTGGGACCCTCATGACCCCAGCACAATCTTTCCCTTTCAAATAAAATATTAAAAACTCTCTAATCTCTATCTTGCCTCAGTTTCTCCAGCATTACAGTAACACAGTGATGAAATAGAAAATTAGCAAAACATGCTCAGTATGTTCTTAGATTCAATTTTCCTGGATTCAATTTCCAATTCTATAATTTACTATCTTCAGCAAGCTACATCCTGAATAGAGCTTCTGGCCTAGAGCCAGGAAGACCCAAGGTCAAATCTAGCCTCAGATATCTACTAGCTATGCAACTCTGGGCAAGTTTGTTGTCATTATTTTGTTTCAGTCATGTCTGATTCTTCCTGATCCAGTTTGGGGTTTTCTTGTCAAAGATTCTGGAGTATTTGTTGTTTTCTTCTCCAGCTTATTTTATAGATGAGTAAACTGAGGCAAGCAAGTTTAATGGCTGGCCCAGAATTACACAGTTTATAATTGTCCAAGGTCATGAGGAGACATTTTCCTTTCTCCAGACCTGGAACTCTACTCTCTGTGCCACCTATCTACCCTCCAGGGCAGATAACATAATCTCTATTTGATTCAGTTTCCTCATATGTAAAATGGAGGTAATAACAGTGCTTATTTTTCAGGATTATTGTGAGGATCAAATGAGATAATAATTATAAATTGCTTAGCACAGTACCTGGCACATAGTAAAAACTATGTAAATGTTAGCTGTTATTATTATTATTATTATTGCTTTATGAAAAAGGGGAATACAATTTATTTAGCATGTTTTGTTTTAAGAAATAAATAAAACTATAACAACAAAATGCTTTGTAATCATGAAGTAATAGATCAGTGTGGATTTGTAGGATCTTAAATTTTGCATGAGAATAGAGAGATTTTAACAATGATCAAATGCCAATCCTTCCTTTTATAGATGAGGAAATAGGTTTAATGAAATTATTTGACCAAGGTCAAACAGGTAGTAAGTAGGAAGCCAGGAATTGAACCCAGTTCTTATTATCCTAAAAGCTTTTGAACTAGTATTATTCCTCCACTGAAACCCTATTTCAGTGCCTCTTCATAGTATAAAGCCTCTCACCAGGATTCTACTCAGAGGCTTGATCAGCAAAATATAAGCTCTTATAGTATATGAAAAGATGGTAAGTTTTCAAGAACGGGTCCAGTGATAGACAAAAAGGTGCCAGGGGCAAGCCCACCTAAGCATCAAACGGCTCATCACTGGGTTAGCCAAAAGGTAATGATTTTTTTCCCTCTCAGTAACTCTGGAAAGACATCTATTAAGTTGTTAAGTGGGTGTTAGCTGTGTCAACAGAGGGAGTGCCCACTCCAATGGAATTACAGAGGATTGAAGGATCATTATTTATATCATCATCATTATTATTAATGTTTATGGTTTTCTCAAGAATCAGCCCCTCACAGTAAGAATAGATTGACTCTTCTAATGGTGGCAACCCAGCTGTCTGAGATTCGGACATGGTTGAAAGCTGTTTGAATACCTCTATAATAAAAACAAAAAAAGTCAGCCAGATCTTATTTTATCTTATTTGTACTACAGTACCTCAATACTCAGCCTTGTGAGCACTCCACCAGTACAGACTAAAACCCATTCAACTCTTTCATACTGTACAATTTTTATGTATGTTTTTCCATCAAACCTTTTAGCAGTTCTACTGAGTGAATCTTCCTTTAATTCAGGTGTTCTTAACCCACCTACCTACCTACATTTTTTTTTCTCTCTCATGGTCTATTTTGCCTGCGTATTCTTTTTCAGAATAGTATTTTTAAATAGAGGAAATGCTACATTTCAGTTAGAAGTTAATGAAAATAAAAAAGTTTTTTTTTTTTTTTTTCCCCCCATCAGAGTTCACAAACTCCTGAAAACTTATCTAGGACCTCAGAGAATTCCTAGCTAAGAATTCCTGCTCTAATAATTTTGATATTTTGTCTTAAACTAGCATAACTTGATGCAATCATCACAATGTCACCTACAAATAAAGAGTATTTGGAGAACTCCACCATCTATAGGAAATTTTTTTTAACTTTATTCAGTTTCCTCTAGGACAAAGTTGATAAACACTTTTGGCTATAATTTATTTTCTTATGATTTGCCCTGCTATTTTTGATTAAAGGAGCACAAATGTCTACTGCTACATTTTTCAATATATCTTGAATAATTTTGATGCATGAGATGGGAGACATCTTGTTGAAAAGTATTTTGCTTTAGCAAGTCAAATACTTAAAAACAAAACAAAACAATATTAACAACAACAAACAATAAGCAAATAAGATATTGCACCCTCTACATGTTCTAATTAAATTGCTAGTGATAGTGATGAACATATTCCCAGGAATATTACTTTAAAAATTTTTATCTGTCTTCTCTTAATGTTCTTAACAAGGGATGTGCTTGATGCATATGTGATGATTTTGCAAGAAGACATTCATTCATAATCACTCAAAGAAATTTGGCCAACCTTCCACATTAAAAAAAGTGGATAAAATATAGCTATTTCTCAGATACTAGACTTGAAGACTTAGAGCTGAAAGTGACCTTAAAAGACATTAAGTCCAATCTCCTCATTTTACATACTTGGCCACATTCTGATAACTAGACAGCAGTACAGTTGGGCCTCTGAAACAGTTCTTCTAATATAAAGTCACATAAGATCTTGGACTAGAAATTATACATAATTAAATTCAAGGGTTACCAACTCACAACATAGCTTTTAACAGCAAGCACCTACTTCACTGTTCATGTCAATCCTTCTTTACATACATGTATGCATATATATATATATACAAATGCACATATACATATATACACATATATGAATGTATGTATAATATATCATGAAATAATTCCCAATTACCTTAAAAAAAATTTAGTCCTAAATTCTCTCCCTCTTTGCCTTTCCCCCCTCTGTCAAAAAGCAAAAAATTGATCTTGATTATACATATGAAGTCATGTAAAACATGTACCTATGTTAGTCATGTTGAAAACAATTACAGGAAAAAACACAAGAAAAAAAAGTTTTAAAAAAGCATACTTCAATTTGCATTCAGATTTCATCATTTCTCTCTCTGGGGGTAGGTAGCATTTTTCATCATGGGATTTTGAAATTGTCTTGGATTTTTTTTTTTATTAGAGTAGCTAAAATTTTCTCAGTTAATCATCTTTACAATATTGCTATTACTTTACACAGTGTTCTAGCTCTGCCCATTTTTTTTTTTTTTTGCATCACTATATATAAGTTTGTGCAGGTTTTTCTAAATCCATCCTGCTCATCATTTCTTATAGCACAATCATATACCACAACAAGCTCAGCCATTCCCCAGTTGATAGGCATTTCTTCAATATCCAACTCTTTGCCACAAAAGAGTTATTACAAATATTTTTATACTTATAGGTTCATTCATCTTTTGTTTGATCTTTTTGATATACAGACCTAGTAATGATATTGCTAGATAAAAGAGAATACAAACTTTTATGACCCTTGGGGCTTAGATCCAAATTCTTCTCCAGAAATGGTTGGACTATTTTACAGCTGCACCAAAAGTCCGCTAGTGTCCCAATTTTTCCACCTTCCCTCCATTATTTGTCATTTTTATTTTCTGCCATTTTAGCCAAGAAGATAGTGATAAATTGATATTTCAGAGTTGTTGTAATGTGCACTTCTCTAATCAATAATGCTTTAGAGCATCTTAATGTAAATTATAGTAATAGTTTTTATTTCTTTTTCTGAAAAGGCCTGTTCATATTCCTTGACCATTTGTCAACTGGGGAATGACATACACACACACACACACACACACACACACACACACACACACACACATACACATACACACATATAAATTTGTTTCAGTTGTCACATATTTGAGAAATAATGCCTCTTTCAGAGAAACTTGCTTCAAAATTCTGCCCTCTCCCCTATTTCATGTTTTCCCTTCTAATTTTGGCTTCATTAATTTTGTTTGTGCAAATTTTTTAATTTCATGTAATCCATTTTACTTCCTGTGATCCTCTCTTTCTTTCTATTTAGCTTTCTTTCTTTCTTTCTTTCTTTCTTTTTTTGTCATAATCTGCTCTCTTATTCATAGATATGACAGGGACATTTCCCCACACTCCCCTACTTTACTCATAATGTCACTTTTTATGTCTAAATCAGTTATCTGTTTGACCTTATCTTGTTATACAGTGAAAGATATTAGTTTATACTGATTTTCTGCCAAACTTTTCCAGTTTTCCCAGCAACTTACAAAAAATTAGTTCTTATTCCCCCAAAGTTGGATTTTTGTGTTTATCAAACACTAGATTACTATGCTTATTTATTACCATATAATGTATACCTAATCTTTTACACTGATTCACCATTCACTCTCTTAGCCAATACCAGATTATTTTGATGATAAGTACTTTATAATATAATTTGAAATTTAGTACGTATAGAAGGCTTTTCTTCACATTTTTTAAATGAATTCCTTGATATTCTTAATTTTTTGTCTTTCAGGTGAATTTTTATTGTTTTTCTAGATTTATAAAATAATTCTTTGGTAGTTTGCTGTGGTACTGAATAAGTAAATTAATTTATGTAAATTTGCTATTTTTATTATTTTGGCTCAGCCTATCCGTGAAAGCAATCAATATTTCTCCAACTATTTAAATATGCTTTTGTGTGCAAAATGTTTGTCACAGTTTTTTTATAATATCTGGTTTTGCCTTCCTTTTGTATATTCTTTGGAGCTTCAGAGTAAAATAAGTTATAGAAACCAAACTCCTAAGGTCCTAAAATGGAAATGTTACATAAAATTCACAGATAGGTTTATTTTGTGAGTATTGAGAGACTATTGAACAATTCAAGGAATAAGGGCATGTAGGAATAGTGTGTTCAATTATTGTAATTCCTTATTAACTATCTATAACTAGCTGGACTAATGAGCTGAGCTAAAATAAACTTTAGTTTAGTTTTAAAATGGCTTAATGTTTTCTGAGTTATGTTTAAAAATGGTATCTCAATCCCCACCTCCACTGCCATACCTTACTATCCATCAAAGGGTTTAAATTTTGAATCTTCACTACAGAATTTGTAATTTTAATTGTTTCAAAATAATTGACTATGGTCCTTGAAGAATGGAATTTCTTGGTGTTAAAAGTATGTCATCAACATATCAAGTATCTGTAATTCTGTCAGTGTGAAAAGTCCCTCCCCCAAGTCTAAACTCATAATCTTAGAGAGTTTTTGGAGATTTTTAGGTTATGTGAGGTGCCTATAGCTAAGGAATTGATTGACAGTCACTCAGAAAGCTTTTATTAGGAGTTTACTTTGGACCAGGTATTGTGCTAAGTACTGGGGATACAAAGAACTACAAAGCAAAACAAATAAGCAAAAAAACAACACCCCAAACTGGAAAGCCCAGTCTTTCCTCTAAAGAGTTCACAATCTAAAGAAAGAGGAAACATACTAACAACTGTGTACCAACAAGCTATATACAAGATAAATTGGAGATAATCAAAATAGCTTCATTACTAGTACTAAGGAAGATCTCTAAAAGTAGGATCTAGGTAAGTTATGAAAGGTTTTGAATGGCAAACTGAAGATTTCATAGTTGAGTTCAAGAGTTTTAGAGAACTACTTGAGTTTATTGAATGGGGAGTTGTTAGTATTAGTAGAGTGGTGACAGTATCAGAGAGAAGGGTACATACACAAGAGGTGTTATTAAGGAAGAAATATTCTAGTGGACTTGGAGAAAGAGAAAGAAGTGTCAAGGATACCACACTGATTGAGTGTGGATCGTTGGAAAAATGGTGGTACTTTTAGGAAAAACAAAAATATGAAAGAGGTGAAAAGAAATTAGAGTTTTGGGGGAAGAAAATGAGTTTGCTTTTGAACATATTGAATTTAAAATGTCTGTGGGCCAACCATTTTGAAATGCGTGATATTCAATTGAAGATTTAAGGCTGAAGGTTAAGACAAAAGTTATATATAGATAAATAAATCAAGGAATCACCAGCATAGAAATGATACTTGAATCCATGGAAATTCATGTGACTACCAAGACAAATCATATGGAAAGAAAAGAAAAACATGCCTAGGACAGACCCCTGGAGGTCATTTATGGTTATTGTGACCTTCTTGAAGACAAAGCATAAGAAACTTTGGAGAGGTGTTCTGATAACAGGGGAGAGTAATGTCATGAAAATCTAGTGAAAAGAGAATATCAAGATAAGGATCTTTGACAATTTCCAAGGCTGTGTAATTATTAAGAAGGATGAGGATTTAGAAAAGACCATTTGATTTGACAATTAAGAGATTGCTGATAATTTTTGAATCTAAATCTGATAAATTTATAAAAAGTAGGATATCAGTGGTACTTTCCAAGAAAGTAGGACAACTTAACTTAGAAAAACTCAGCTTGAATACTGTCTCTGTGCTTTGGTCAAACTATTTCTTCCTCTCAGGACCTCATTCCTCATTGTTGTCTTTACACAGAGAGCTAACACATATAGTGTGTTTGGAGCTAGGCAAGTAATTTCAATTCGTAGGACAACTCTTTAAGATTTAAGTTTTCAAGCTGTTACCAATCTGGTTGTATGGAGACATCTCCCTGTATATACTGATGAACTCAGATCAAGTTTAAAATACATATACATACATATATGTGTGTGCATGTATGTGTGTGTGTATATATATACATGTACATATACATACACATATTACTTAAATTCATAGTATGGTGAGGAGGAAAGAATATTATAAATTTTAAAGTATAATAGAAATGAAACTTAATGCAATTACCCTTTTTCTATTTTTTGGGCAATGGAACCAAGTAATGTATGCGTGTATGTGAATATATGTGTGTCCATACATATACACATATGCATGCATGTATATATTCACACATACAGGCATGTGTCTGATATATGTGTGACTAAACACACATGTATATGCACACATGCACATATGTATGCGTGTATAAACACACATTTATGTGTGGTATATGTGACTATAGACATTCGTGTACACACACATAAATACATGTGTATAAATTTATATATAATGCACATATATTGGTATTTGTATAATAAATATATATTATATATGCACACATATTGGTATGTGTGTGATATATGACAATACATGTATGTGTGCATATATGTATTAATTCCAGAGATTCATAAAGACTTTTTGCTTTATTATCTCCGTGGAGAAGAAAGAACAACCAAACCAATAAAATTGGGACTTGTAATAATTTAAAGACACTTCTATATTTCTTGCCTCAAAGGGTGGTTTTGAGACAAATACTTTGCAAAATATACAGCAGTACAGGAGTCTACTGACCTCTTCTTGTGAATTTGAGGGGGATTGTGGAATAGTGACTAGAGTACTGCATTAGAATACAAACTTGAATTCCAGTTCAGTCTTTTACTCTCTGTGTGACCCTTAACTCTTAGAACCTCAGATTCCTTTGTTATAAAAGATAGAGGTTAGAACTGATGACTTGTGTCTTTTTCAGCTTTACATCTCTAATGCTGTGTGTAGAGAAGAGGGAGTTCACAATAAATTTCCTCATTTGCAAAACAGGCTTAAGAATGCTCGCACTACTGAACCTCACAGACTGTTTGGAAGGAAAGAGTAACATTATCGTGCTATAGGAATATGGGCTTTTATTATTTGTCAGAACTCCACTTCTAGTGTGAACTGGCCTTATTTGGAGTTTTCCCTTAATGCACTACTCTGACTCAAGAGACCAAGCAAATACCCAGTTTGATTTATTTGGTAATCAGTCCTTTGGAAAATATCAACTCTTTCCTACTCCCATCCTTTCCTTCCCACCCCCCACCCCACCCCTAAAAAAAGCAGATGTTCTTCAGTTAAGCCTTCCCTGTGATTTTTAATACTCTCTGTGTCACCAATGCTACCATCAGGACTCCTCTTTCAATAAGATGCTGATTGGTTGAATATGGCTTCCAGTAACTCAGCCTTTGTTTTGTAAAAACATTATTACAACATTGTATAACACTTTAGAAATGTTTCAAATTTAGGCTGGCGTGGTGACTTAGCAGACTAGGGGGCTAGCATATGGAGTCTGCTACACTCAAGAGACTGTGGTTTCATTGCTGGCACCCACCAGTCAAGTCAGGATTAGCAACCAGGGTATTTTCAGCAAGAGCTGAGTTTGCAGAACCATCAGGTACTGTTGCCTGGTTTAGACCAGGAGAAGAACTGCTGGCCCACGGAGACAAATATGAAAGTGGCACAGAAATTGAATGCAGACATTCTTCAGCTCAGAGTAACTGATTGGGTAGGTATTCACTTGTGTTGCTTTGCTTAGCCCAAACTGGGGGTAGGGTGGCAGTGGAGGGGGAAGGTCCAGGAGCAGGATAAGAAAAAGGGCACTAGTTTGGCAATCACAAAAATTGTTTTCAAGACCTGCCTGCAATTGATTAGCCATGTGGGCTTAGGCGTGTCAATTTCCTCATCTCTAAAAGTGAAAGATTTAATAGGTGATCTCTAAGGACATAGACTCAGACATACTGTTTTATTGGAGGTTTGTTCTAGCTTGGTATATTAGTGACATACGTGACTCAATGGTATCTTCTAATTTTAGTTTTTCTATTTTAAGGATTATGCTTTTGACAGTGGAGATAGGTCCTCTACAGGAACAGGGCAGTTTCCCTTCTTTTTTTCTACACTAAAAGGTCTCTGTCATTTAATTTGCCATCACCCTCCCAAAGTCAATATCCTGTGAACAACTCCCATATGACAAGATTCTCTGAACAATTTTACGTTATTCTTCAGATGACAAATATGCATTCAATCACCAGACCTAACCCTAAAGGTTAGCCAATTTGGGAGTACCTAAAATAACCAGCATTATACTGGTTTATCATTCAAGAACTCAAGGTCACCTCTATGACAGGATGACACATGAGAATAGAGCTTCTTGTATTCTATGTTTCTATAACTTAGTTCCACCAGAGCTTCACAAGGCAACAGAAAGAGCCAACGTCAGAGTCAAAGGGCTTGGAATGAAATCTCTGTTCTACGACTTACTATTTAGATAACCTTAAGCAAATCACTGAATTTCAATTTCCTCATCTCTAAAATGAAGAGTTCAGACTTGATGACCTCTTAAGTTTCTTTCCAGCTCTTTATCAGACTATAAACCAGAATAAGGGGTGTGGAAGGAAGGAGCCAAACATTAAAGCTCCTGCTATATGCCATATGCTGTCCTAAGAACTTTACTAATATTATCTAATTTGATTCTCACAACTCTGGTGCATTGGTGCTATTATTCTCCCCATTTTATAGTCAAGAAAATGGAGACAGAAGTTGTAACTTTTCCAGAATCATACATCCCAGTAAGTATCTAAGATTCTGGTTCTAGTCCCAATGCTTTATCTAATCTGCCACCTAGCTGCCTCCTAAAGTATTCTCCAGATTATTATGTTTTGAGTGCCATGAAGTGTGCTACTACTAGCAAAATGAAAAGGTGGGTTGAAATGACACTAGGGAACAGAAATGACTGGTCAGAAGAAGCAGGGTCTTCTCTGTAGAGTTTTTCTTCTAGCAGTGACCCACTCCCCTATCTCTCTGAAAGTGACCATGATCCAGTTTATAAGAGTTTATATTCATATTTCTGTAAACACAAGAAGTTAGAATTTACTGACAAGACAGTGAGTAAACACCATAAAATTTAAAAAGAATTTTCTTCTCTAGAACTTTATGAGGGAGGTTCTGACTATTATTTTTCCATGTTATAGAAAGATGCTACATATATTACCAAAAGACACCCGGCTAATTGATGGCCACACCAATATTTTAATTCAATTCTTCTGACCCTGAGTAGAGTGATGTATTTATGAGAAAAGAGGGAACAAGCAGCATGGTATATCAGTTAGATCCATGGATAAAAAAAAAATCAGGAGATGTAGATTTGAAGTTTCTCCCTGCCACTAATCTGTTATACAACCTTGGACCAGTCAATTATCTTTCTAAGAGACAATGTTCTTATTTCTCAGATAAAGAGATTCAATGAGATGATTTCTAAGTTTATTTTCCATTTCTAAAAAAGGTCAATTCTTTCTAGTCCTAACATTTTATGCATCCAGAATAGTGGCAACAATATTTTTTTAAAAATCATAAAGGAACTAAGTAAGTGATGTAGTAACTTAATATTTGGACCATGCTCCAAACATACTGGCTTCTTATGGAATAATTCAGATCATACTATCAACTGTTTAGTATCCAGAAAGGAGTGCCTTGGGAAAGACAAGTTGGCAACAGGAGGAGCTAATGTTTAGGGTGACCACACTGCCATACCTAAGGTACGGTTTTCATTAAAAGAGAAATGTGTGGGTCGGGAGGGAAGGGGAATTGCATTGAGAAAGTGATACTGTTCATGTCTTTTGTTTACTGGAAGAAGGGCAAATTGACACAATTGGAGTAAGAGGAAAATGACTGGGGGGGGGGGATGGGGGAGGCAGAGGGGGTTGGGGACATACTTGAAGTTGAAGGAGGCAGAAAAAAATCATGGCAGTTAAAGCCAATAAAGTCCTTTATTTGAATGCCATTAGTGGGTTTGGCAGGCATGTTTGCCATCTACTTCAGAGGACCACTGCACAGATTAAGAGAGGCTAGATGCTAATTTGCACATATGGAAATGCTTTTTCTCTCCGTTCTGATGGCTCTGTTGTGGACAGATGGAATTAGCAAGAACTCTGAAGCCGTGAAGGCAAACACATTAAAAAAGGGGGGGGGGCAGAAAAACTTTCTTTTTTCCTTTCTCTTTCTTCCCTCTCTTTCTTTTCCTTTTTCTTATTTCCCTTTCCTTTCTTTCCTTCCTTCTTGCACTTTCTTTTTTAAAATTTCTTTTCTTTTTTCTTCCCCTTTTCTTTCATTTCTCTTCTTCTGTCTCCTTTCTCTTTCCCTTCCCTCCTTCCCTCCCTCCTTTCCTTCCTTCCTTTCTTCTTTCTCTACCTCCTCCCTCCTTCCCTTGCTCCCTCCCTTCCTCCTTTCCTTCCTCCCTTCCTTCCTTCCTTCCTTCTTTCCTTCCTTCCTTCCCTCCTTTTTTCTTTCTTTCCCTTCAAGAAAAACTTCAAACTGCAAATAAATAAATAAATAAACAAACATATATTGTTATCAGAATTGTTTCTGGCATTAATAATGCATTTATCATGTTTCAATTGCAAATCCATTTCTAACAGTGAGTGAGAGAGACATTCAGAGCAGGATTCAGGATGCCAGAGAATGTTGGCAAATTGAGGCCCATCTTTAGGCAGATTTGGCCTTATTTACTGCATCTATATCTATCTGTGTTTCAGACTGTTTGTTTCATAAAAGCACCTTCCCTGACAGTCATCAGTAACTTTGGAATCTTGACTGCAGCTTTGTGTCCTCATGCGGTTGTACTCCCAACACTTCCACTGTTAGAACTTAGAGGGGTGGAAAAGCACAAGCAATCCCACTGGATTTACCTTTTCACCCCTGAAGCAAGCCCAGCTAGTCTGAAGAGTCCTTTTTCTGTTGCCTTTCACTCACTGTCTTTTATGGGGAGACTCTGTAATATTTTATTTATTGACAGACTAACAAGGTTTAGAGTACTTTGAGAGCTGGTCCCGTCCAGAGGCCTGCCTGGCTGAGACACCTGTCTGGGTAATTGGTGTTCCATATCAGGTTATTTAAAAGGAGAAAAGCAAACCCAACAGAGGCAAATGAATCCTACATGTGGAATCATAGTATTTAAATCCAAGAGAGATCATCTCATCAACCCTTTACTTCTCCAGAGGGAGAGGCAGATGTTCAGAGAGATCAGGTACCTTCTCTGAGACGCTAGAAGTAGTGGGAATTCAAACACAGTTCCTCTTACCCCAAATCACTTGCTTGTACTTCCACACTAGAGAGTTAATTGAAGTGAATAAGAATCCTTGATCGGTGATTCAGTATAGACAAAATATGTCTTCTCCCACCATTTCAGTTTCTTCATCTTTAAAATGGGAATAATACCAGCAAGAACTGCCTTCCAAGGTTTGGGGAAGGATCAAATGAAATACTATACACAATTCATGTTGTCAGCATAAAGTAGGATACAAGACCAATTTTATTTCTATGAAAATATAGCATCACCCTCATCTACTAATGGAAGTCACAAGACTTGTCTTTTCTCAATTATTTAAAAAAATGTATTTTAAGCAAATCAAAAAAGACCAATGTGTAACATGGTATTCCTCCAAGGTTTTCTAGTATACTTTAACAAATTATTTAGACTATTAATTTTACATTGCTTTTATTTCCTAATATATCTTTCCCCTTCTTTTATTCAGAGAGTTGTATCTTATAACAAAAATTAGTCAGAACACGGACATTTTAGTCACTTTTTAGCACAATTCTAAATTGTTTTCTATAATGGTTAATGGTGCTTATCTTTCCGAAGCTCCTCCAACATTGACTAGTTTTATTTTTTGTCATCTTTGCCATTTTTCTGGGTATAAATTGAAATGTTAAATTTCATTTGATGTCTTGTTACCTTATTTTTGCAGTTTCAAATACTCCTTTAAATGTTTATTCATGGTTTCCAATTTTTCTTTTGAGAACTATCTGTTATGTTCTCTGACTTCTATATCCTTTAAGGAATGGTCCTTGGTTTTATGTATTTGTATTAATTTCCTATATAACTATCAGGCTCCTATCAGGGATATTTGTTGAGATTTATCCTCCATTTCATCTCATCCCTTTTATTTTACCTACATTCTAAAATTCTTTTAATTGTCCACTTCTTGACTATCACCATTTTCTGTGTATTCTTCTCAATACATTCTAATTTTTTCATGCGAAAACCCAATCTGTGTGTTGTTAGCTATGATAGTAGTAATTTTAGTATTAAAAAAATAGTTTGTAAGATTATTTATGTCAATCCTGTCAGATACAACTTCTTCCAATCACATTATCACTAAACTTGTAATTAAAAAACCTTAGTTCCCACCCTAGCTCTGTAACTCACCAGCTATATAATCTTGGTTAAATCATTTTAAGTAATCACTATGGGACTCGATTTCCTTATTAATAAAATTAAGGGAACTATAAGTCCCTTCTAAATTCTATCAGCCAGCTGACTTTTTAAACAGCAAAGTAAAATATACATATTAATTATTATTGTTTCCACTGTCATTGTTATTATAATTGTGAGGGAAGGAAATACTTCAACAAATATTTTTCAGAGGGGCATTAATTAACTAACCCTCCATGACTGGGGAGATGACAGCCCAATATTCTTTGCTGCTGTATTAGACCATAGCTCCAATATTATGCTAAGCTCTGGGCAATGAGTTCATTTGATAAACTGGAAAGAATTATTCAACAGAGAGCTATTAGGATAGTAAAGGGCCTCAAATTCAGTTAATATAAGGATTGTTTCAAGGAAATTATGCTTAGCCTGAATAAGACTTGCAAAGGGGGTGAGGGGAGGGAGGAAAAAATGATAAGTTAATTTAAATATTTGTCAAACTGTCATGTAGAAGGGGCGGTAGAACCATTTTGCATGGCCAACTTTTTGACCTGTAGTTAGCTGCTTCTTTAGGAGTTGAGTAGGTGGATTGCTTGAGATTCAGAGATCTGAACTTAAGGCAAAGACTTCAAGTATCTGTGGCAAGTCCAGTACCTTCATTATGATCCTCCAAGGAATGAAGAGCTACCAGAATTCCTAAAAAGGATCATCTGATTCAGGTGGGGAAAATGGAGCAGGTCAAACTTTCTGTGCCAATCAATAGTGAGATTGGTTTCATGCTGCATTTCCAGCCTGTATGAAATAAGGAGACCCAATCTTCCACTCTTACCCCTCCCCATTCCCCCACCCAATTTTATTTTGTTTGTTTTGTTGGCTCCAAGGGGCAGAATTAGGAGGAAGGAGTACAAAAAAGGTTATTAGAATTGATATAAGGAAAACTTTTCTAATAATTAAGAGTTACCTTAAAATGGAATGGGTTGCCTTTGGAGACAGTGATTTTCGTTTCATTGGAGCAAAAAGTAGATAACTATTCTTCATGTATATTGTAGAAGGAACTCTTATTTAAGTAAAGACTGAACTTAATAATCCACAAATCTGTGAAGTCTGAATTTAGTGTCCTAAATGCTCCCAGGATGTATTTATTTCCTGTCTAGAATACTTTTTTTAATAGACCAACAAGACTCTTCAGAAAATACAATGTATTGGAATAGGTGCAAATGAAATGGTCCCAATGCTTCAGTCCCAGAATCAACATTCCTACTCAAATCAAACTGTGCACACCCTTTTATCCAGCAGTGTCTCTACTGGGTCTATATCCCAAAGAGATCATAATAAAGGAAACAGGATCCACATGTATAAAAATATTTGTTAGCAGTCCTTTGTGTATGGGCAAGGATTTGGAAACTGAATGGATGCCAATCAGTTGGGAAATGATTGAATAGTTATAGTATATTAATTGAATGGAATGCTATTGTTCTATTAGAAATGATCAGCAGGATGATTTCAGAGAGGCCTGCAGAGACTTATATGAACTGATGTTGAGTGAAATGAGTAGAACCAGGAGAACATAGTATACAGCAACAGCAAGATTATACAATTATCAATTCTGATGGACATGACTGTTTTAAGAGCAAGATGATTCATGTCTTTTCCAATGGTCTTGTGATAAAGAGAGCCAGCTGCATCAAGAAATAGGACTATGGGGACTGGTTGTAGTCCACAACTAGGTATAGAAGAGTTGCATATGTTTAACATATATTGGATTACTTGTCATCTAGGGGAGGAGATGGGTGGAAGGAAGGGAAAAAAAATTGGAACACAAGGTTTTGCAAAGGTGAATGTTGAAAATTATCTATGCACATGTTTTGATGATAAAAAGCTTTAATAAAAA
Organism: Antechinus flavipes; assembly: GCF_016432865.1. NCBI lineage: Eukaryota > Metazoa > Chordata > Mammalia > Dasyuromorphia > Dasyuridae > Antechinus > Antechinus flavipes. The sequence goes on from NC_067399.1 coordinate 380,103,309, forward strand.
ACATTCCTACTTAAACCTGCAGCGACATAATTAGAAATCACTTGGAGCAAATTAGTTACTCATAGATGGGGAAGGATAGACTATATAGAATGAGGCAAGGCCATGGAAGCTTAAAAAAGTTGAGGATATGGGAAAGAGAGTGTTTGAAGGAAGCAAAGATTAGGGTAAGAAGTCAGGTACTTCATTTAGTGAACAGGAATGAGTAATATAGTATCCTTTAGATGACAGTAACAAGAATCTTTACATGTTGGAGTTATCTTTAAAATAACAATAGTGATTGCTGAGAAATTATTTTGAAGAGGCTGTGAAAAAACAAGGAGTGTGTCAATTAGTCCTTCTGGATTTCTGTGCCAGTGATGGAAGAAAAAAAAAATCTAGACTTGGATAAATTACCAAGAGATTAGTGTTTTTAGTGAGCACAAGAAAATGGAAGAAATATGAAAAAAAAGAGAGGTAGGATGAAGAGGAGTTGCTTAGTTATAAAAAAGGGTACAGAGAGAGCATGGTGGAAAAGGAAGACAAAAGAACAAAGGGCCTAGGAAAGTTAGGATGAATGGATATTTTATTCCTTTGTGATGTTTGATTTCCATGTGGTAATATTGGTGAAATGCAGAAACCTGAAGGGACAGAATAGATGAAAGAATTTGTTGGTCACATGGGGAGAGGTGGAGAACTATAATACTCAAGAGGAGTAAACATTCCCCACAGATATCAGCACTAGGGGGGAAGGAAAAGGGTGCACAATCTGGCTGCCCCATATTAATCTGAAAAATCTTCATGATTTATAGAATTCATGCAAAAGAATGATGTGAAAATAGGACTGAATACAACCATGAACATTCTCATGATCTGAGTATTTTTATATTTCTAAAAATTATTAAGGATCTATCCAAATATTTTTATGTAAGTTATATTTATAGATACTTATCATATTAGAAATAAAAATGAATTTCAAATTTGTAGACTTTCTAGACCATATTTTGACAACTACTGATTTAGACAAAGTCCAGGAGACTTTGTCACATTCTTAGAGCAATCACAAAGTTGCTCTCAAGAGAAATACTGTGCTAAAGACCCTATTTGTACTAGTTTTTGCATATTATTTTTCAACATAGGGTGATATATGCATCCCTACTTCTATATCCTCAATTTTATCCCTTATAATGATGGCCTGCCTTAGGTTTCATGAAGCTCTGCTTACTAAAGGACAACTGCTCACTGAAACACTGAAGGAGAAACAGTTGAAATCCAATAGCCAACATTTGTCATACGACCAGAAACCTATAGCATAGATACACATTAGAAATTAATAATCTTCAATACCAATCTATGTCAGTTAATACTAGTAACATTCATCAAAGGCAGCATTCAAAGTGTGATACACAGAACCTGGGGATCTCTTAGTTTCTATTATCATAATAGTGGTAAGATGTTTTAATTTCAAATATAGTAAATATCAATAGATATAACCTATTAGCTTTGGGAAAGGTGTCCTCATTAATTGTTGAATCTAAAGAAATTCTATGGAGAAGAAAATGGCAAACCACTCCAGGATCTTTGCCAAGAAAACCTAAATTGTGTCATGAAGAGTCAGTCCCATTCATTTGGATAAATGAAACAATTGAACAGCTACAAAAAAGAGGTCCTGAAACCCCAAAATTTGAGAATCATTGATCTAAAGGATATCTTTCTCACCTTTTTGTTATATTATTTTATCACTGTAGTATAAGAAGACAGAACTGAGGCTTTCAATTGGGCTGATAGAACATATCTAGCCTATCCTTAGTCCTACAAACATGATAGAATGTTGGTATCATGTGATCTTTACAAGTTATAACAAATAGTAATATGGTTGAGCATGAAAGCAGACTTAGAGATAGTCTAGTCTGTTCTAGTTATTGTGCAGCTGGAAACAAACAAAAGCAAAAAGTGATTCTTAGATAGGAAAAGAACTTGTTAAAAGTCTCACAATTACTAAATGCTACATGTGAAGGTTGAACTGAGTCTTCTTATTCCATTTCCAATACTCTTGCCACCATACTAAACTGAATTTCAATGGGATTCATTAATTCATTGCATCCCATTCTGTCACTGTCAGTTCAGATATGGTTTTCAAATAAGCAATCGGTACCAAATTTGTTTACATATATACCAAATTTATAGTCAGGACAGTTAGATGGTACAGTGGATAGAAAGTTGGGTTTGGAATCAATTAAGACCTCAGTTCAAATAAAGTCTCAGACACTAGCTGGGCAAGTCATTTAACTTTGCCTCAGTTCCCTTAGTTATAAAATAATCTGGAGAAAGAAATAGCTAATCATTCTAGCATCTCTGCCAAGAAAACCTCAAATGAGATCATGAAGAGTAAGATGTGACTGAAATGACTGAAGACCACAAAAAAAGGGTTATTTGGTCATATGTTTCAAGGAAGGCATATCTTTTTTTCCCCGCATCATTTTAGCCAGACCTGTAAAACTCCTGTGGCATACTAAATAGTTAAAAATTTAAAAATATATATAATAAAATAGAGATAAGGTTAATGTTTTCCAAGTCAATATATACCTTGTAATATAGTTTAGCCAATCTCCTGAGACATTTTTGTCAAGATGTGGCCACTGCCCAAGGTAGACAAAAAAAAAAAAAAAAAAAAAAAAAAAAAGTGGATGAACACTCCAGAAAGAGCTCAGCAGCCCTCACACTAGAGTGCTACTCATCCCTGAACAAACAGTTTGAGGGTAACTAACAAAGCCACAAGTGAGTGAGGACAATGTCTACCCTAAGCATGTGAAGACTTCCTCCGGCATAATAGGTGCACGAGAATTATTTGTTTCATGGCTATTAAGGCAGCAGAAGCAGGTGCTATCAAGTGCTTAGAACTTGTTCAGACAGTAGATGAGAAAATCATCTATTGCATCCTGGGCCACGGCCAGATGTCCTGACTTTTATCTTTTCACTGGACTTGACTCTGGGTGACTCTGAAGACTCTGCCTCATTTAAGCCTCACATTACCCTATGACATCATTGGCCCTTTTCCAAAACAAAAAGACAAACAACAAAAACAAACAAAATGTGGCCAGCAATAATCCTTATCTATGTTTTTAGTGGCCCTTGTTAAAAAATAATTGTTAAAAACAATTCGAGTTGACACTAATCTAAAAGATTATTGGCAGATCCTAGTAAATGACAATATCTGGTCCAATGAAGAAACAACTAATATTACTATCAAACTCATTAAGTTTGGAGAGATGTATCACCATGTTGTTTACATTAAAGGCATAATAATTATTAAAGATTAGTGCTAAGTAATAGAGAGGTTCTGATTAGCCTCAGTGAAGGTAGTTCTAATCCTAGGGAAATGAGAAATTCTTTAAAAAATTGAAGTGAGATCACAAACTATCTTTTATGGCTGCTGCACTAGAGAGTTCCCCTTCTGGGAACTTGATCAATATTTGATCATTGGTTTTGAGAGTGAGAAAAAAAGGTCTTCATACTTATAATTTATGGAGTGCTTTCTTCTTGACTATTCTGAGATTCAGGCAGTAGAATTAATATTATTCTCATTTTGCAAAGTCAGCAAATCTTTATTAAGGAATGACTATGTCCAGGCACCATACTAAGGGCTGAAAACTGAGACACATAGAGAAGAGACTTGGCAAGGTCACAAAGCTAGTGGTAGAACAAAGCATCAAACCCAAGTCTCCTACGTGCAAATTGAATGTCATTTCCACTACACTTTTCGTATGTGATGTTTGAAGTTACAAAAGTGCAATCCCATTATGATTTGAAGATTCAGCATTAGTTATGCTGGTCAAGTTATGCTGACTTAAAAGTTAGGTGCCAATAATCTCAGCTAAGTATTTTGTTCTTCTATTCTTGTGGTGACTTTTGACCATAGGAACTCAAAGGTTATCTCCTCTAAATCTATTATTTACAGATAAAAAATGGAAACCCAGGGAGCTTGAATGATTTATCTAAAATCACACAAGTTATAAGCATATGATGTGAGATTTGAAAACAGTTGCCTGACACCAAAGCCAGTACTTTTTCCATTATATTATGCCATTTACTGAAGGCTAACCAAATTATCCCTGCTAGGAATTCATTACTCAATTAGTCTTGCTGGTGGTTGCTGAGAATTTCTCCTGAATTCCAATTTCTGGACTTCATCTCCTCAAGAAAATCTGTCTCTACACAGCAACATAAAATGTAATGTAAGAATATTTGTCAGAAAGTCAGAAAGCCAAGGATCAAGTGCCTTCCTTTACTATTAAGATTATCATAGACAAGTCATGTTCCTTCCTTAAGTCTCAGGTTTCATCTGCAAAATTGAGATAATAATATTTATCCTGGTTTCATTCTGGGATTGTTGTAAAGAATACGCTTTGTGAAAAATAAAGTGCTAGATATATAAGCTGTAGTGACTATTACTAGGGCAGCTAGTTGGTATGGCGAATAGAATACAGGATCTGGAGTCAAGAGGATTCATTTTCCTGAGTTTAAATATGGTCTCAGACACTACTAAATATGTGTCCTTGGATAAATCACTTAACCCTGTTTGTCTCAATTTCCTTATCTGAAAAGTGAGCTAGAAAAATAAATGGCAAACCACTCTTGTATCTTTGCTAAGAAAACTCCAAATTGGGTTATGAAGAATCAGACAAATGAATAATCACAGTGACCATTATTTTCTGTTGTAATAGATTTGATTTATGTGGTGGAGTATATTTTCTAGATTTAACATATATATATATATATATATATATATATATGTAGCATACATATATATGCATATATGTAGTATCAAAATGTTAAAGTACATCCTGCATAAAGGACTTTTTTATCACTGAAGAGAGACTTAGGCAATATTAATAATTTCTATACACCTAAGGAGAGAAATGTTTGGTTTTTTTTTTTCTGTCATGCAAAGGTATGTTGATTAAATGGTCACAGAAGCTACATTTAACAGTTAAGGAAGGTACAGTGTTAGTGGGTGTGGGGTGAGTTGGAACATGGTCCCCAAAGAAGAAAGTTTTAAGCTCCCATGAGCTGAGTTTTCAACACATAGTTTTAAGCAAATTTTGTTTTTATTTTGTACAATATGAAAAAGCTGATGACTTTTACATAGCAGAAATAAGCTTTTCTAGAAGAAAAAAGATATATGCATATATGTATACATATGTATATTTATTATGTTTACTGTAAGTAGAACATCATGACCCTCATCACAGCAGTTAATGGTGTTTTCCTTCCAGCTGTTTTTATTTATCCTTAAACTTCCACTAAAACTTATATTTTATTTCAAGAGGCATTCCATAATTAACTTTTCAACTGGTGGCAGTAGTTTCTAATCATGCCATCAAGAGAGTTGAACTGTTCTTTTGGGAGAAGATGGAAGAATGGAAGACAAAAAGTAGCAGAACATTTTGCCTGGACCACAGAAAGGAGAACTTGCTACAGGGTGAGTTTCATAATGACAAAGACATTTAAGAATCCAAACTGAGCAAGGAATGAAGAAATGACAGAAGAGGGTGTTGAAAGGTGAAAAATGGGCTTTCCTTATGCCCACTTTGGCAGGAACACAGAAGAATGGAAGACATGTTCGTCCTCTTCTGTCTCCCCCTAACCTCAAACTGATGACACATAATAGAATGAGGGGAAACATTCTAGGGGGAAAATGTTTAGTTTTTGGAGTATTTTTAGGAAATATTTGAAAATGTGATTATGTCACATAGAAGTAATAAAGAGTAGTGAGGAAGGGACTAGTCTTGTAATCACGAAGAAAAGTGTTCAAATCCTTCCTTTTATATTTATTAACTATGTGATTCTGGGCAAGTTACTTGATTTCCCTGTACCTCAGATTTCCCATCTATAAAAGGAGGAGTTTAATTTTACTTCTGTAAGACTGAAGGTATCATGGCACACTGAGTTATCACTGGTCATCTTGATTTTTGTCCTGCCACTGGACTTCAATGACTCTGGAAGAGAGAATGAGGTTGAGGACTTTGTGCAACTCTGCCTGATTTAAATCTAATTCACAAGCAAGTCATCACCCATGATCTACTATTTTACCCCAACATCATGATGTCATTATTGCTCTTTTAAAATGAATGATAAATAACAGATGAGGAAATTGAGGTCCAAAAGGAGGGACATGGCAAAAACAGGATTTGAACCTAGGAGTTTGGAAACAAAGGACTTCAAATCAAATGTTCTTTTACAATAGGATGCTGTTTCCCTAAGGACTAGCTCCTCTACAAAAGTTTTTGTAAGATAATTACTTTGGTACATTATTAAACTTGAGTTCTTACAGACTACTCCAGTGCAAAGCTTGTAAAGCTTAAAATATGGACCAGAATTGGATTCATCCAAGAAAAACAATTCATTCAAGTTTGGAGAGGGTTGTTAAAAGAATAGGAATTTTTAGAAGATGGTTGTTTTTGACAACTTCTGAAGAACAATAATAAGGTGGGAAAAGGCTGTTTTCATTGGCTTTCATTTGTATAAATCTATTTATATGTACATTTTCATTGACATAGCCTACAAAATGGATTTATTTCTATTTAAAGTTTTTTTCATAACTTGGCCCCTTCTTACCATTCAATTCTTTTCTTAAACAACTCGTTTCTTTTTCTTTACAACCTAGCTCTACCAGCCTACTTTTACTTCTTTGAACATTACATTCTATATCTAGTATCTTTCAATCTACACAAGTTGTCCAAAATAATCAATAACTATAGAATTTTAGTGTTTGACAAATCCAAAGACCCTAGCTTTTGGGATAAGAACTCACTATTTGACAAAAACTGCTGGGAAAATTAGAAACTAGTATGGAAGAATGTAGATGGCTGAAAGTCCAAAAAGATATGCTTGAATCAGACAACTGAGCACTTAAGGCTAATTACCTATTAGATATGAGACAATGACCCTATTAGCATATATTTGGATAAATGGCTCTTCTCACCCTTGGTGCTTGCTGAATGTTTGGGGTTAAGATAATAAGAAGCAAGGATTGGAGGGAGAAGGGAAAGAGGGCAGAGTCACTTGGTTGTAGGACGAGGAGGAGAGAAGCTGAAGATTCTGGACTTGAGAATCCAGAAGAGATCTTTAGCTTGCCTACCTCCTTCACTTCTCCCCCTAAAAACCAGGGACTTTTATTGATCCTGACTCTGACTGATCCTGAGGCTGTCTAGAGAGCTAGCCCATACTCTACAGAAGAAACTAGGCATTGACTTACACCTAACATTACATAGCAAAATAAGATCTAAATGGGTTCATGATTTAGACATAAGGAGTGATATTATAAGCAAATTAGAAGAATATAAGATAGTTTACTTCTCAGAATTGTGGAGAAGAAAGAAATTTGCGTCCAAAGAAGAACTAGAACTCATAATTTAACACCAAATAGATAATTAAAGTTAAAAAAAAAAGTTTTTGTACAAACAAAACTAATGCAGACAAGATCAGAAGAGAAGTAATAAATTGGGAAAACATTTTTACATTTAAGGGTTGTGATAAAAGCCTCATTTCTAAAATATATAAAGAATTGACTCTTTATAAGAAATTATATTTATAAGATTTATATTTATATTTAAATTTATAAGAATTCAACCCATTCTCCAAATGATAAATGGTCAAAGGATATGAACAAACAATTTTCAGATGAAAAAATTTTTAAAAGCCTATTTCTAATCATATCAAAAGCTGCTCTAAATAACTATTGGTCAGAAAAATGCAAATTAAGACAACTGCAACACCATTACATACCTCTCAGATTGGCTAAGATGACAGGAAAAGATAATAATGAATGTTTGAAGAGATGTGGGAAAACTGAGACATTAATACAATGTTGGTGGAATAGTAAACAGATCCAACCATTCTGGAGAGCAATTTGGAACTCTGCTCAGAGGGTTTTCAAACTGTGCGTAAACTTTGATCCAGCAGTGTTTCTACTACTGAACCTATATCCCAAAGAGATCTTAAAGGAATGAAAGGGATCCACATGTACAAAAATGTTTGTGACAGCCCTTTTTGTAGAGTCAAGAAATGGAAAGTGGGGGGATGCTCATCAGCTGGGGAATGGTTGAATAAGTTATGGTTTATGAATGTTATAGAATATTATTGTTCTATAAAAAATGATCAGGAGGATGATTTTTTAGAGAGGCCTGGAGAGATTTATATGAACTGATGTGAAGTGAAATGAGTAGAACCCAAGAGATCACTATACACAGCAACATCAGTTTTATAGGATGATCAATTCTGATGAACATGATTCTTTACAACAATGAAATGATTGATGCCAGCTCCAACGATCTTGCGAGGAAGAGAGCCATCTACAGCCAGCGAGATAATTTGGGAACTGAATGTGGATCACAACATAACATTCTCACTCTATTTGATATTGTTCACTTGCATTTTGTTTTCCTACTCATTTTCTTTCTTTTTTGATCTGACTTTTTCTCTGCAGCAAGAGAATTTATAAATATGTTTACACATATTGGATTTAAGATACATAACATATATTGGATTACTTGCCATCTAGGGAGGGAGTGGGAGGAAGAAGGGGAAAATCTGAAACAAAAGGCTATGCAAGAGTCAATGTTGAAAAATTATCCATGTATATGTTTTGAAAATATAAAGCTTTAAAAAAAAAAAAGAGTTAGCTTTAAAGTCAGGATGAGTTAATAGTTATTGGTTGTTTCATATATAGCTTAAGGTATAGCTCTGGGCAATGATTACTTGAAGGGAGGGGTCCACTTGTATCAATAAAGGAAGTTTGCTCATCTAGGAATTTTTAATACTATTGAAATCACAGGTTCTGATTATTTATCTTATATGCTGAAAGATTCATAATAAAGTTTATAAAAGTGAGTTCTTGATTTTTTGGAAATTTTCTTTATAGTAATAACACATTGTAGATCATAGACAACAATGATATTTTCATTAAGTCATCTTAAGTGCACACAGAAAAAGCTGGGTGGTAGTCCAACTTCCTGGAATTCTCAAGGTGAGTTTTGTTCCCCAAAACCATGCATTTGGAGTTCCAAGGGTGTAGCCAAAATGGTGGAGTGAAGCCAGGAAACTACTCAAGCTCTCCCAGTTTCCCTCAAAAAATCACATGAAACCAAGCCTCTAAATAGAGTCTGCTGAAATGAAATCACTCTCCAGCTCAAGGTAGATTGGAAACTCTTTAAATAAAATCAGTATCACTTGAGTAAAAGGAATAACCAAACTTAGATGGAGTCTGGAAAAGGCAGTGAGAGGGTCAGCACCAGTGGGGCAGTGTCCAGTCTCTGTTCAAAAGGCAAATTATGGGAAACCAAGCTATTTCATGAAAAGAACAGGTAAAGCTATCTCTGCTATGAGCAAAACACCAAACTCAAGGAGCCCCTGTGATTAAAGCCAAGGCTCAGAGCTGCACAGGAATCTTGGGCCAGTGTCCCAGGAGCAGAGCAGGACCCTAAAAAGTACAAAAGAGGAAATACAAAAAAGAAAAAAAAAAGAAAGAAAGAAAATGAGCAGGAAACAAAAAATAGCCTGGACCATAGAAAGCTACTATGGTGAGAGGGAAGATCAATCGACTAACTCAGACAAGGACAAAATGTCCACAGAAGAAGAGTGATATGAATTGGTCTCAAGCCCAAAGAGATTTCTCGGAAGTGCTCATAAAAAAGATTTTAAAAGTCAAATAATAGAGATAGAAGAAAAAATGAGTAAAGAAATGAGACCTTCCCATGTGGTTCCAGATTTAATCTCTCCTTTCCATCTTCTCTTTCATTCTCCTGCAGCCCCCTTTCTTGACCAAAAAACCAAAATAATAAAAAACTGTAGGAATTACCATTCCTTCCCTGTGGACCTCATAGGGATGCATCATCAATTCACTTCCGATCTCTTCCTTGCCTCTCTCATTTTTCTATTCTTATTGATTCAGCTATAGGAAAGTCATGGGATTTCATCTATAATCAGTATATATTTTACTCCTTCTTCTTTATGTACCTTGCTTCTGTAAAGTCTTCTCATATCTTTAACTATGTGCATCCTTTTTCCTTGATGATCCATTTAAAAAGAAAAAAAAAACCTTAGCCAGTTATTTTTCTCTTATTTTGTTTTTCATTTTTATAATGCAGTAATTTATTTACATTGCTTGTGTTTCACTGAGGTGTTTTCAAGGATTCCCCCTGTCTTTACCCCACTTCCTAGAATGTGTCAAATATTATGATCAATTTTTCATTGATGATTCAGATTTGTAAGGTATGTCATTTTGTTACGCAGCTGGAAATTGGTATGCTTTTTAAAATAAACTATTCCATTCCTTAGAGTGATTTTTTTGTGGCTGCAGAACAATCTTGTATTATTCAAATTTCTTTTCCTTTGTATTAGAAGTTCTTTCTCCTGGCTACTTACAAAATTTAAATATGTTCAGTTTAATTACTGTATACATTGGAGTTTAAAGTGAAGTTTTTTTTTTTATTTTAATTTCTGGAGGCAAATTAGATTTGTTTGAGATATTTTATAGTAAAGATTAAAGAGCTCTGAAAAGCTTGCTCTATGGTATTCAGGGTTTTAAAAATTTCTCATGTTCTTCTGAGGAACCTATAATCATTCAATTATTTGCGTACACCTAGTTTCAAGAATAGTCCCTTTAGGATCTGTCCTTTTAGCATTTTTGTCCTTTTTCTTCATTTTTGTTAGATTTTGCTCTGATATAATAATTTTAGATTTTATGCCTCTTAATCTATATTTCTTTAGAGAGATACCCTATTGTGAATTTATTTTATATTCTAATCTTATAATTAGGTTTTTAAAAATCCAAGTGCATTTTTAATTTTAAGCTCTAAATTCTAATTATTATTGATTTCTTTTTATGGATTTCATTTTTCATTTGAACAATTTTTGAATTTCTTTTTTTGTTGTTTTTTCCATAATCCTTTGGGAGTCTAACAATTTTTTTTTAAATTTCATTGTCTTTTGTTGCATATTTGTTAAAAAAAAAGAAAGAAAGAAAGAAAGAAAGAAAGAAAGAAAGAAAGAAAGAAAGAAAGATAGAAAGAAAGCTTTATATTCTCCTTAAGAACTACTCACCTTTCCTTCTGGGTTTATATAAAAATCTGTTAACGTAGTGATATGTTCTCTGAGCTTTTATTGAGGCTTTTTCTCTTAAAATATTTGATACTTCAGTCGTTATCATTGTTATCCTCTAACTTTCTGATTACTTCTATTTTTCTGTGGGTGCATCTCTGACACTGGGTTTCAAGATTAGGATATAGGGATCCCTGGTTTATTCCATTTCTTGATTTCCCTCTCTGGGGACATAACTGTACTCAGCTGATTTTTAGTCTCATTTTTTAAAGGTCCATTGCAGATGTCCACCCTCATATTTTAGTCTCATTTCTTTCTTAGCTTTCTTTTTCTATTTACAACTGAACTGAACAAGCATCTCTATTATTTTGAGAGACTGATTAAACTGTGTGTGTGTGTGTGTGTGTGTGTGTGTATGGAGACAGAGATAGAGAGACAGAGACAGAGAAAGAAAGAGAAGAGGGAGGGAAGGAGGAAGAAGGGAAAGGGTGGAAGGGAAGAAGAAAGGGAGAGAGGGAGGGAGGGGGAGAGAGAGAAACAGAGACAGAGAGGCTAATGGAGGGAGAAGTGAGAGAGACAAACACACAGAGAGTTTAGTTTTTTTTCCAAAAAAATTTTGTTAAAGACCTGATAGTTTCTGTCATTAATTCACTGTATGACTTTGGTCTGATCTGACTTCAGTACACTCTTGTGTAAAATGACCGGATGGGAATTATTCTTGAAGGCATTTTTAGCTCTAAATTTCTGTATTTCGTGATTCTTATTTTACTTTTTGTTAGCAACATTAAAATCTTTTAAAATAGGCTGCCTCTGTTCACTTCTTCAATTGCTAATAAAACACCAAGAAGGAATTTAGGGACACAATTAATTGCCTTTATTATCCCCAAATTCTTAGACAAATGGCTAATAGAGCACTTTGGCAGACTGAAATCCATTTAATATACTGATTACACATGCCCAAAGCAGAGCTAAGTAAGTGGAACCAAAAGAAAAGAATTCACTATGGCTTGTTGTTGTTTAGCCATTTTTCTTTTGTGTCTGACCCTTCATGACTCCTTTCAGGGTTTTCTTGGCAAAAATACTGAAGTGGTTTGCCATTTCCTTTTCCGGATCATACACATGAGAAAACTAAGGCAAAATAAGAAAACTAAGGGTTAAGTAACTTGCTTAGCGTCATAAAGCTAGTGAGTATCTGAAGTCAGTTTTGAACTCAGATTTCCTGATTCCAGGGCTGACTTTCTATCTACTGTGTCACTTCACCTGCCTTCTACAATAACATCAATAAAAAGAATGCTAAAACAAATTTGAATGCTGATTAATTATCAGATTCAATCGTAACTGGAAGAAATCTCCTTCATTTAAGAAGATAAGTGAGATATTACATGTAAAAATGGTACCTATCCTGTCAGATATGGTTATTTTTGCCTATGTTTTTAATTTGTTTTTCTTTATTATAAGAGATAACTTATTTGGCAATAATAGATTTATCATTAAGTTGTCTCTAGTGAATTAAACTATCTGAATTGCATCTTAGCCTCAGTTAGTATATTGGCAAATGACTATTGTATAAAAACAAAATACACCATTAAAAAAAAAATCAATAGATAACTTCCCTCTTGAATGAAAGAGAAAGGCATTTAAAGAATATGTATATCTGCCAAAACTTCCACGAATTGTTTTTTAATATAGTACAAAATTACAAAGGTTAAAAAAAGACATTTATATAAACTGAAAATAAAGTTCTTAACATTTCTCTGAAGACAGACAGATACCAATACCTATAAAATACAAAGAGAGTGTAGGGTTTTGGAACTCTATTGACTTGAGCTCTAGCTTCCCAGGAAGAAAAGGGAGTTATTGCTTGCTACTTTCATTGCCAGAACTACTTCCTTTATAACAGTTATAAGAAAAGAAGAGCAGATTTGAAGAAAGAAGCAAAGAATACTTCTGTGAGCTTCTACTTTGTCTGCAGGAAAAGAAGAAACACTTATTTCCTGTAATGAAGGTTCCAAGGTCCTTAGAAAAGAGAGGAACCAAAGTCCTATGCATTCATCCATTCTTCTTGCTGTTCCCCTTATCATCCCCTTTAACTAGGATCTCTAGAATTTGCTTTTCATTTTTTGACTAATAGGATTTGTTAACTTAGGTTCTCTGAATGTTTTAAATTTTTTTATCTTTATATGTCTTTTTTTGCAATTGAATTTTTTCCCTCAGTTACATGTAAAACATTTTTTTAACATTTGTTTTTAAAATTCTGAGTTCCATATACTCCCCCTTCCTTCCCATCCCCTCTCCCCATGAGGAGGCCCATGTGAAACTGTATGAAATATTGCCATAAAAATCATGTTGCTAAAACACCCCAACATAGACTCTGCCCCTCCCTCAAAAACATCTCTCAAGAAAAACAATTATACACACACACACACACACACACACACACACATACACATACACACACACACACACACACACACACACACACACATATATATATATATATACACACACACACACACACACACACACACACACACACACACACACCTGTATTCAGTCATGATCAATTCTTTCTCCAAGTATGGATAGCATTTTTCATCATAAGTCCTTCAGAGTAGTTTTGAATGATAGTATTACTAAGAATAGCAAAATCATTCACAGCTAATCATCCCAGAACTTTGCTATTACTATGTATACTATGTACACTTTTCACTTTACTTGAGCTCATGGAGGACTTTCCAGGTTTTTTCTGCTAGCATCTTGCTCACCATTTCCAATAGAGCAATAATATTCCTTCATAATTCCATGTCATAATTTATTCAGCCATTCTTTGCCCATTATATTTCAATACAATTGGTTTCCTTTGTAAATCTATATTGAAAAATATTATTCTGAGAAAGGATCCTTGAGTTTCACTAGACTGCTAATGGAGTCCATCATATAGCCTTCCCCACCACACACACACCACAGAGTTTAAAAAACTGTCACAAAGTTGCAGGTCAAACTTCATTTTCAGCATTTTAAGTTCTCAGCCAGATCCGTGGGCCAGATCAGTGGGCCATTGGAGGTGCTGCCCTTTTTTGCAGGACAGATTGGTTTTAAAATCAAATATATCCAACTTTAATAACAATAAAATGATGCCATTTTTCTGGGATTTTTTTTTTCCTGCAAGGAACCAAATTAAGGAGGATCCTTAATTTCATTGCTGTGATTTTATTGCCTTCACTGTAGACAAGACAGAATATGAGTACACCAGAACAGAATAACAGTGAAGAATTATATAGGAAAATGGAATAAAGGATAGTTAAAGAGTAGTGTAAGACCAAAAATATATTTGGAATAGTGAGATTTCAAAAGGAAGAGTTAATTTATAGGTAGTCTTTGCACTCTGTTATCATCCACGCAATGTTAAGACACTTAAGGGAAGCCCTGATAGTATGGTGAGTCGACTCTGTGAAAGATTGATGTCAGGACATGGGCAAGAAGCACACTTCATGTGAAGGTGTAGATTGGTTATGATCTGCACCATTGGAGGGATTACTCACATCAATGAATTCAAATGTACATCAATCTAGTGAGGCTAAATAAGTTGGTTTATAATATTCTAGCTTCAAGGATTTTCTATATTTTATGATTCTATCATCCTGTCCTAAAGTTCTATGTTCTATTATTTTGAATTGTTATACGGCTGTGTTCAACAGTTTGTACTGTGTGATAATCTTAAAATCCTGGTTCCTTCATTCCTAAACCAAGAAATGCACAACAATGAATTTCACCCAATATAAATGTTCCTAAGTGTCTGTACCTTCCTTGCTACAGGACAAGCTATGCCACTGGCCTCATTATATCTTTTTCAAATGGACCAAGGAATTATGAATTTTTGAATATTACATAATAAAGAAGTTTCATTAGCTTATTCATAATTGTTATTGATGGAAACTTAACCCAGAATAGCTCTAAAACACAAATTAAAGAGAAAACCAATAAAAATTGTTAATCTGGGAACAGTTGTATGTTGCAGTTTAGCAAGATGAAAGTGGTCAAGGACAATTGTTTTTAAATGTACTTTAATTTCATGTTAGCTGATTGATTATAGCTCAATGAAATGGGAAAATCAGTAGATTTGGATTTCAGAGACCTTAGGTTCTAATTCTAGCTTGGTATTACTATAGATCTCATTTTTGAAATTACTCTATCTCTTTGGCCTTCAGCTTTATCATTTTCAAAATGAAGTGTTTATACTAAGTTATCTCTAGGATGAGCCAGTCAATAGTCAAACATTTATTAAGCACCTACTGGTGCAGTTAGCCTAGTGAATAGAGTGCCAGGCTAGGAGTGAAGAAGACTCATCTTTCCTTGACTCAGAGACATACTAGCCTTGTGATCCTGGGTAAGCCAGTTAACCTATTTGCCTCAGTTCTTTATATATAACATGAATTGAAGAAGAAAATCATTTCAATGTCCTTGCCAAGAAAACCCAAATGAAGTCAAACTGAATGACAATGAAAGCATCTGCTATGTGCCAGGCACTGTGCAAAGCCTCGATCCCTTCTAAGCCATATTTTCTATCTTTGGGATGCAGAGAGTGCTGTTTATCCTAAGTCACAAATTAAATTGCAAAGAGGGAACAAGAACCTAACTATCCCAGATTCCAGTCCAGATGTTCTTTTACTACAACATAATAATATTTAATACAAATATTAAATTAATTTAAAATTAAATTTTATTTTAATTCACATATTAAATAAATAATAATAATAAATTAAATTAAAATTGTAAAACTTTGTGTTTTACAAAGTGCTTTACAATTATCTTATTCAATCCATAGTACATTAGGAGATAGGAAATCCTCTCATTTTAAAGATGAAGAGAAAACTGAGGCAAGCAAGGATTAAGTGATTTGCCTAGGATCACACAGTTAATAGATGTCTGAAGTCAGAATTCAAGTCAAGTCTTCCTGACTTCAGATTCAGTGCTCTGCTCACTGCATCACACTGCCTCTAGGTCTTCATGAAGGACTTAAGGCTGTAGGACAAGAACATGTTTCATCCAATTTAGAGGAAATAATACTTAGAACTATATAATATGAGAATTCAAAAGAAATTTAGAACATATAATGTGAGAACTAAAAAGTTCTTAAAGTCACAAAACTATAAAATGTTGAGCTACAAAAGAATTTAGAACATATTCTAGAAAAAATAAAGTCAGCACATACAAACAAAGAATGCTGTAGGGCTTGGCGCTATCTTAGAAATCATCTATTTCCAGTTTCACATTTTGCAGAAAATGAAACACTTGTCCAACATCACCCAATAGTGCCAGAAGTAAAAATTAAGTATGGGGTTTGTAAAACCTCTCAATTCCATTTTAGAAATTGTTTGGAGAAGCCCTAAAAGGAAAGGTCACTTCATTCCAGTTAAATCTTGTAGACAACAGGGTTAAACAGTATTTCTCTGAGAAGATGATTATATTTACTAGAATAATACAAACGACTAGCAGGGGAAATACCATCTGCCAGACTATTTTTGCAACTGTATGAAAAATGATGAGGGCTGTGGCCACTGCTGGGCTTTTACTGAGGATGGGAGCTGATCCCTCTGGCATATGGTCAGTGTGGTCATAAAGAGAATCATGGAGTTCTTGGAAGGCATCCTCTTCCAAACAACCAGTAGGGACGGTTACACTTCCACTCTGCTTTCTCACCATTAAACCAATGGAATCGCTACAGTTTTTGAAATATATTTCTTATAACTTCATGAGGTCAGCAATACAAGTATCTTTAGATTGGTTTTAAAGATGAGAAAATAGAATCACTGAATCTCAGAATCTAGAAGATAGCTTACAAGTCACCTGGCCCAATTTGTGTCTGCAGAAGAATTCCTTCTACAACATCCTAGACAAGTGAACATTGGACTTCTGATTAAAAATCTTCCCCTTTAGTAAGGTAATCTACTATTTCCAAAAGCAGTCCATATTACTTTGAAATAGCTCTAAATGTTAGAACAATTTTCTATATATAAAATTGAAATTTGTCCTTTGTAACTTGGGTTAGTTATTCCCAACTCTTTTCTGTCTAAAAGTCCTTTCATAAATAATTCTTCAAATATTACAAACAGGTAAAGAGATCACTCTTAAAACTTACATCTTCTTCAGTCTAAATATGCCAGTTCCTTTAACCAATTTTGCTATGGCATGATTTCTAGGTGACATATTTGCCACCTATGTTTTAACTTTTAAAGCCTTTCACAAACTGATCTCTTCCTAATTTTCCAGTATTTCCACACTTTCCTTTCCTTGATGTACTCCATGATGTAACATTGGGTTATTTGTTGTTTCTCATATATAACCGTTCATCTCCAGACTCCTTATGCATATACATCCATACATATATTTATACATACACATACATTCACCATATACATAAATAATTTTGCATTTGGTCTCTACCATTTGAGTGGGAGCTCTTTGAAGACTGGGATAATTTTATGAGTTTTCCTCAAATCCTAGCTTAATAAATATTTGCTCACTGAATGACAATAACATACATAACAACTATACTAACATAAGTAAAGTCAGCTCTAAGAGGCAATAAAACACAGGTCAAATACAATAAACGTATAACCACAGGAGAACATACAGCCTTCCCATCTATTAATAATTAGAAAGTTATGAAGCAGAAAACAATATGTAAAATCAATCACCTTTGGACAGATTTTTGGAGGTAAAGGAAGTTAGAAGGGCTTAATGTGCTATATGATCCATGGGATCATGAAGAATCAGACATGACTGAATGAACAACAAAAATCATAGGGAAGTTCAGAAAAGAAGGTTTTGGGGGAAAGATAAGACAAGAGAAGAATTGTGATTCAGTGATAAGGTTGGAAGCCAGAGCATTAGGAAGAGAGTGAGAGGAATGCGTGGAGACATCTTTTTAGATTGTTTTCTCGAGGAATTTAGTTGTAAAATGAAGAAAACACATGAAATAGCAGTTAGCAGGGTTACATGGATCAAGAGATTTCATTTTTGAGGATGGAGTAAACTTGGGTATGATTGTGGGCACTAAGAAGAAGATAATATACAAGGAGAAATTAAAGGTTAAATGAGAAGATGGGAATAAAAGCTGTTGGAGAAGAAGAGATAGGATGGAATCATTTGTGCAATATAGAGGCATAGCTATATCTCGCATATGAAGGGCTAGCTCTTCATGTGAGATGAAAGTGAAAGAGGAAATAATGGCAGAAGGCTTCTCGATGATTTCAGATAGAGAGAAGGGGAACAGAAGAAGCTCTTGAAAAATGGTCTGATTTTTTCCAGTAATACATGAGGCAAGATTCTTTTGTGAAAGAGGATTAGAAGGAGGAGTCATAGGAAGTTTGAGAGAGTATGAAAAAGTTTAAAAAATCCAGTGTGGTGAATGGGATAGCCAGATAATTGTGAACATATTAAAATATCATCTTTAACAATGAACACCATGTTTAAGTTATAGAAAATAACTTTTTAGTCAGCATTTTCATTATTTCCTTTAGCTTCATCCAATAACACACATTTAACACTAAAGACAATAGCTTGTTGAACTGATTCAAGTCTGAAGCTTGGCAGAGCAAAATCAGTGATAAGAGAAGAATGCTAGGGCCATGTGAGCAAATAGGATAAAGGACTAGACATTTTCTCTCACCATAATCTCTCAAACTTCTTTAAGTAAGAAATTATACAGCAAACATAAACTAACATTAGCGTTTTCCATGATCTAAGACATTCAGAATCAAAGAAATGGTCAAAAAATTCTCCCAAAGCCAGAAATCGATACTCAGTGACTCTAAGCTCACTCAGTATCCTTCTCCAATTCCTTCCCTATGACCAGTACCCAAGGCTGCACCAGGAAACCCAAGGACAGGATACCATATAAAAATCCATCTCTATGCTCTAGTACTCGCTTTTCACAATGTCATAGGAAACCCAGATTTAGACTATAGATGTTTTGGTGGGTCTCAACAGCTAGCTTTATTACATTCCTTTAGGAACAAAAGCTTACCTGGAGCTGAAACCTGGAACCACTAGTATCAAGGAAAACAGGATCTGAATTTCTGGTGTTTGGGAAATTAGATTCTAACAGTGCCAGGGAAAGCAGATTCTGAATTGCTAGTGATGGATTAGAGAAGAAAGAAACAGAGGAAGGGAGTTAGGTCACTAGTTCAGAACACAATGCATGTGGGAAGCTATGTAACAACCAAGGCTGAGGGAAAGAGTATAGTATCTAACTGGGCTCAGTTCTGACCACCCAAAAGTAATTGGGGCTGAATCCTAGATTGAGCATCATGTGATAAATATTTACTTGTATGAATAAATAAATTTTACTTTACTTTCTATGAATATTTACTCATTGTGTGAGAAGGCTGAGACACTGAGATCCAGTCCCCAAGGTAACCACAAATAGAGAGGAGGGATTCAAGAAGTAAATGATAAGGAAAATAAAGATAAAGGAAAGATAAAGAACACCAAAGATTTAAGGAAGAGGAAAATTCAAAGACCTTGAACATAAATAAATCCACAGGAAAAACAGTTAGCAACAGAAGGAAATATGGTCTTCAAATCTAGTGAATAAGTTCAGGCATTGATGAATAAATCCCATCACCACCACTACTACCAAAAAAAAAGAAAAGAAATATAATTCAAGACTTGATGAAACAAAATATCCTGTGAAATTTGAAAAGAACAGGGAAGCCCAGCATGCTGTCCTGAGTACTTTAAAAGATAAATAATCATTATGAGTGCAGAGTTTATGTCCTGCACAGTAAAAATAATGAGCAGAATAGAAAAACTGGAATCTGCAATAACAAGACACACCCACACTCACACCCATATACATATATACATATACACACATAGATATACACATAAAGAGAACAAAAATTGGGAATATAAATACATAGAAGTGAAAAATAATCTTAAAGAAGAGAAATAAAAAAGAAGAAATTTGCTTTCCATTCAAAGAAAACCTACTGAATTTCAAGATAAAATTTGCAGGGATAATTTAAGATTCATAAGTCTCTCAAAGAATATGTCAGGATAAAAGAGATCCTTAACTTGACAATGAAGGAATTAATTAAAGAGAATTTCCCAGAACTGCACACAAAAAAATAGAATTCCAACGGAAGGAATTGATTGACTCCAGAAAACAAAACAAAACAAAAAAGTATCAACCCCCCCCCAAATCCTAACCCCTAGTTTCAAACTCCAAGACAGTAGTCAAATTTAATAATTCAACTCAGAAATAGCAAGTTTTGTATGCCATCAAGAGAAAGGCCTTGAAATACAAGGGAAAAAATATTTAAATAAAGCACTACTTTTTTTTAATTTAAAATTTAAATTTAATTTAAATTAAATTTAAAAATAAAGGAATGAATGAAATAATGTGTTCAGAAAGAGTAATGGAATTTACAGTCTAGATGGTCTGTCCTGCAAATCTCAATTTACCTATACAGAACAAATATCAACATTTAATATGAAAGAATTTGAAACATTTTTAGAAAAAGAAAACAGAGCTGATGAGGTTATTTGTCTCTTAAATACATTAAAGAACAGAAATTAAGGACTAATAAATAACTGACTGTCACTGGCAAGAACAATGACAATAATAAAATGATATTAGGAAAATTTCTTTCTAAATATATGCAGGGAGATAAGGATCAATCTGGTAAAGGTAATAAAGAAGAGATGGGTGGGGGATATTATGGACAGAACAAGGTAACACATTGCTTAATAGGTGAATGCTTTTTAAAAGGGACTGGAACATGGAAGAATACATAGAAAGGAGGGAGGGAGTAAGGAAAACAAGAGGAGTATGTGACATACTGGGGTCCTGAACTATAGAGCCATACCTTTCAATCTAGTGATACAGTCTTTTGCTTCTTCCACAAACAACTCCATATATATTTGCTCTAGGTTTTTTCTCTGGCTGTCTTCCATTCTTGGATTGTTTTCTTATCATGTTTTTTTTTTTTTATTGTCTGCCCTGGCTTCCTTTAAGAGTCAACGAAAATTCCATCTTCTATAGGAAATCTTTCCCAATCTCTCTCAACTTGAGTGCCTTCCTTCCGTTAAATATTTCTTATTTAACTGTTTAATGCCTGATTATATGTATTTGTTAATTTGTTGTCTCCTCTATTTGAATGGGAGTTTCTTGGGTACAAGAACTGTTCTTTACATGTCTTTGGGGCCCTAGGACTTAGGTCATTGTCTGGCACATACTCAATACTTTAATGATTAATGAATTTTCATTATTTTGAGAAACAGTAAGGCATAATGGAAAGATCCTGAATCTGAAGGCATATGATTTGGATATGAAGTGTGGCTCTGTTGCTTATAAAACTGTGGGCAAGTCAATTCATTACTTCTCCCTGTATCGTTTTATTCTTTTGTATAATGAAAATAGTAAGAATTAAATTATCTAAGCACAAGGTTATTATGTGGTCCAAATAATGAAGTATATAAGGTGCTTATAAACTCTGAAGTTTTCTCTAAATGTGATATATTAATGATACTGTTCTTCCTAATTTTGCTGTCAGTATTTGAGCTGATAAATAGCCACAGTCCAGCTTGGGATGCCAAAAGACTTAACTTAGTCTGGACTAAGAATGGTATGAAGTGTTAGGATCCCAGTGAGAGAAGAGATAAGATTTTTAAAGCAAAAGCACCATAAAACACAGATAAGGACTGATGAGTAAACTAGTGTAAACAATGAAATCTGTGAAATCACATGTATTTGAATTTGTTCTATTAAAAGTTATAAATATGCAAACTATCATAAATTGTTCTAGCCCAATGGGAATATGCAGTGTGAATTCAAATAATGTGACTACTTCACAGAATTCAATATTCATTTTAATCAGAACCTAAATGAATTTACTACCTAAGTGACTTTGGTGTCTCAATGGATCTCAGTTTGCTCAACTATGAACAATAGTCAGTAAGGTCTATTCTAGTACTAAGGTCCATGATATTTATGAATGATTTGCCCTATAATTGATCTGCATGCTACTCCTCCATTTATTTTCCTCTTATAACTACTTTGCTACAATGGTGTAACAGAAAGAGAGCAGGATTTAGTGTCAAAAGACCTTGATTTCATGTATCACTGTTTGCCATTAGAAAAGTCATTTGAATTTTCTGGACCTTATCATCCAAATAATAATAAAGGATTTTGGATAAAGGATCTCTATCTTCACTTTCAATTCAAGAACATATGATCTGTACAATTTAAACCAAATCAAAAAGAACCAAAGCAGAAGGCATGTGATGACAATGGAATCCAAGATGATAAACTATAACCATAGACCAATGCCAGGGCAAGAAAGAAATATTTTTTTTAAAAATAGCCTTTGAACAAAGAATTCCAATGTGATTTGACTTATATCACAAATGAATGAGCCCTCAGTGTATAGTGTTGCTGCTTTAAATAAGCTTCAGCTGTGGACAGCTCTTGTTGACTGCTATTTTATATGGCAGGGAGGGGATGTTTGGGAAACATCAGAAAGGGATACCTTACTCCTTTGGTTGTGGAATTATTTAATATCTTTTGATAATGAAATTAGTGAACATAAAGGAATTAGAAGTTGTAAGACATGGGCTTGAGATTCAGCTCTGTTTTTTACTAGCTTCATGACTTTGGGAAAGTCTCTTTAACACTCTGAATCTCAGTATACTTACTTATAAATACTTTTTCCTCCTGAGATTGTTTTGAGGAAAAAAATGTTTTGTAAACTGCAAAATGTTATACTATTGTGAGCAATAGGTGCCAAATAATCTTATTGAATAAGTGAATGAGTGAGATGTAATAGGCCATTTCATTTTAAAGTTAGGAAATATGCCTTTTTTTTTTTTTTTAAGGATACAGGTTACTCTTTTATGTGGTGCCAAGGAGGTGAAGAGTTCTATGAAACTATCATTATAAAGAATTCATAAAGATAAAAACTCATGGGACCTAATCCTTTGTTCTAGATCCAGACACAGCAGGTCCTTTTTCTCCTGCTCACTATATGTTTACCTTAAATTTGACCCCAAGGTAAAAATGGAATACTCCTGGAGAGGAGAAAATACATGAAGTCCTTTGCTTCTTTAATGGCAGGCTCCCTTTAAACAAACGCTGCTACACCTGCCAAACTCCAAGCTATTGTGTGATGTTGAAAGCTGTCTATGTGAATGTGAGTTTCAATGAGCAAGTTCATTTAACTCCTTGGAATAATACTCAAGCCCATCCTTAAGAGAGAAGAAATGTACTCCCAGACACTCGTTTCTTTAAATAAACCTGTTTTGTCAATAATTGGCATTTTTGTTACAGACATTTCACACACAAGCTGAAAAGCCAAAAGGAAATTTAATTAAAAGCTAACAATTACTTGGCTCAGATTTATCCTGAAGGACCAGAAATCATTTTGGAGGTGAGAATTCATACCCCAGTCTTTGGGAAGAATCACTGAATTGTTGTGGAATGCAGCAATCTTATGTACTTTTGACAAGGATCAGACACAGCCAGGAGATTCTTTTTCTGTTTTTATTTACAGTAAGACTGTAAGGAAAGAACTGAGAGGCAAGTTCTTGATGATGGTGGTAGTGGTGGGGACACTAATTTGTTATTCTAACAGCATCATTTTTGGTAATCTCAGTCTATTTTGTGTTATCTGAAATAGGAAAAAAATATTGAGTTACCATATCATGTTTTTATGGGCTAGACAGCTTTTTTCAATATCACTACTATTACTGCAGCAATAACTATCTTATCTTTTTAGAATACATTGTACAAGACTAACAAAATGATTTTTGTATAGTATTAGTAAATTTATGGCTATTAGTGATTGCCATTCTTGATATCAGTCATAGTGCTTTCTGTTATATGATTTCATATTTCATTAGTTCTACTCTTACTCCATATCAACATTATTATATAGATCTAAATAATATAAATATGGATGATATAATTATCCATGCATGGTTATAGATCCATATAATTATATAAACAACATGATTCTGATGCATATACATATGTAATATATATGTGTGTATAAAATTATATGTTTGTATGTGTGGGTGCACATATATGCACATCTATGTATGTGTCTAACATCCTTTCTGGGAAAGTATTACACATAATTTGTGTTCTCAGATTGGTCTCCTAGCATATGATTACCCTAGGTTTAAGAAACATATCGTTTGTATTGCCTCACTTTCGCTTCCTGAGTCATTGAAGTTCATTGGCAAAACAAAAGTCAAGATGACTGGTGATGGCCCAAAATGTAGTGAAAGATCTTGGTATCTTTCATGTTTGACCAAGTTCTAGGCACTCTCTAGTGCCTACTTCAGCCATGTTGGCAGTTGGAACATTAATTGTCCTCATCTGTCCCTTTTACCCTAGGAAAGTCTTTACATATTCCCCATCCTAACTGGCTAACATGTTTGAGTTACTCAATCTCAGTTACTCTCAACTGATTTTTAATTCACCTGCCAAGATGGTTTTCTTCTATGTAGCTGCTGGGCATGATACAGTTTCTTGGAGCCACAGGTGAGTTACATGGAAGGTGAACATCAAAGATGAATAAATAGCTCTGAAAAGTGTGTGGAAAGCTCTTACACCAGAGATGCTAGACTTCCCTGAACACACTATATATACCTCAAAGAAAAAGTATTCATGAAATGACACCATCAAGGATTGTAGCTACAAGCATTACCTCTATAAAACGGTAGCACCATCTTCCCCAAATACTTAAAACATCCTTGGAAAGAGTAGAAATACACATAAAATTTCCTAGTAGAAAGACATATGTAAAGGTTACTCATGTTGCCACAGCAACTTATTCTTGCTGTATTAAAATTAGGGAACTGATGTATTATCTTCTTTTTTCTTTTTTTTTATTTATTTAACATTTTATTAATTTTTTCCTGGATATACATGTATATTAATTTTATTAGCGTACATTTCTTTATAAATCATGTTGAGAGAGAAAAATAAGAACAAAAAGGGAAAAAAACACAGGAGAGGAAAAGAAACAGAAAAAAAAAATAAACATAGCATATGTTGATTTACATTTAATTACCATAGTACTCCTGGATATAGATGACATTTTTTATTCAAAGTTTTATGGGATTCCTTGGATCACTGAATTATTGAGATGAACTAAGCCTTCATAGTTGAGCTATTACTGTGTAAACTGCATTTCTGGTTCTGCTTTTTTTCATTCAGCATCAGTTCATGTAAATATTTCCAGGCTTTTTAACAATCAGTTTGTTCATCATTTTTATAGAACAATAAATTCCATTCCTTTTTATGTCAAAACTTATTTAGCCATTCCCCCATTAATGGACATCTACCTATTTTCTAATTTTTTGCTACCACAAAAAAAGAGCTGCTACAAATATTTTTGTACTTGTGGTTCTTTCCCCTCCTTTATGATTTCCTTGGGATACAGACATAGTATCAGAACTGCTGAGTCAAAGGGTATGTACAATTTTATAGCCCTTTGGGCATAGTGCCATATTGCTCTCCAGAATAGTTGGATCAGTTCACAACTCAACAATATATCAGTGTACCAGTTTTCCACACCACCTCCAACATTTATCATTACCTTTTCCTGTCATCTTAGTCAATCTGAGAGATGTGAGGTGGTACTTCAGAGTAGTTTTAATATGCATTTTTCTAATTAAGAGTGGTTTAGAGCATTTTTTTCATATGATGTTAGATGGCTTTAATTTTATCATCTGAAAATTGTCTGTTCATAGTTTGACCATTTATCAATTAGAGAATGACTTGTATTCTTATAAAGTTGACATGGTTCTTAATATTTTTTTAGAAATGAGACCTTTATCAGAAACACTGGCTATAATTATTTTTTCTAGCTTTGAACTTCTCTTTTAATCTTGTTTCTGTTAGTTTTATTTGTGAAAAACCTTTTTAATGTAATGCAAAGTTGTCCACTTTGCATTTCATAATGTTTTCTAGTTCTTTGGTCATAAATTCCTTCCTTCTCCAAATATCGATAGGTAAAATATCTGTTGCTCTCCTAATTTGCTTATATCACCTTTTACCCATAAATCATGTACCCATATTGACCTTATTTTTGTATGGGCTATGAGATACAGACCTATGCCGAGTTTCTGACATATTATTTTCTATTTTTCCCAGCAATTTTTGTGAAATAGTGAGTTCTTATCCCAGACGCTGGAGTTTAGATGTTTATCAAATATTATATTACTATAGTCATTGATTATTGAGTCATGTGTGTCTAACTTATTTAATTGGTCAACCATTTCATTTCTTAGACAGTACCAAATGCTTTTGATGATTGCTGTTTTATAATATAGTTTTAGATCTGATACTGCTAGGATAGTGATCCTTTGTGTTTTTTTTTCCTTAATTCCCTTGATATTCTTGACCTTTTGTTTTTCCAGATATATTTTGTTGTTATTTTTTCTAACTCTATAAAATAATTTTTTGGCAGTTTGTTATGGCATTGAATAAATAAACCAATTTAGGTAGAATTGTCATTTTTATTATATTAGCTCAACCTACCCATGAACAATTGATATTTTTCCAATTGTTTTAAATCTGACTTTATTTATGTGAGAAGATGTACTTTCTATAATGACTTAATTTGCCTTACATGTAAGGTGGTAGGTTTATTGGATAAATCATTCTGCTGGATTCCTTGGGCTTGAGCTTCTTAGTAACTTTTTTTCAGTTTTTCAGTTAAACTCGTTGGGTCAACATTTCCTATATGAATAGCTTGGGTACATTCTATCATTGCTAATAGTGAAAAGGAAGGAAGGAGAAATGCCCTCATATCTCACAGTTTGGATAAGGAAAAAAGGGGAAAAAGTGAATAATGATTCCTTCAAAAGACCTTGGTTCTTGTAGTATAGTAGATCTTTATTACCAGAGACTGCTCTCCTGAAAACTAGTGTGGCTTCAATTACTCAGAGACTAGTCAGTTTCACAAATTTATTTAATAATTTGTTCATACATCCTTTGTTTTTAAAAGTAATTTTTTTATTTTCAAAATATATGCATAGATAGTTAACATTTACCCTTGCAAAATCTGGTGTTCCAAATTTTTTTCTCCCTTCCTCCCCCCAATCCTTCCCTTAGATGGCATATAATCCAATTTAATATAAATTGTTTAATATACTTAATTAATAATAAATAATAATTAATATAAATGTTTAATATAAATATGTACAATTTTATATACATATTTCCACAATTATTATGCCACACAAGACAAATCAGATCAAAAAGAAAAATAATGAGAAGGAAAACAAAAAGCAAGCAACCAACAACAAAAAAGTGAAAATACTATGTTATGATCCACACTTAGTCCCCACAGTCCTCTCTCTGGGTGCTCTCTCTATCACAAGTCCATTGGAACTAGCTTGAATCATCTCATTGCTGAAAAGAGCCATGTCCTTCAGAACTGATCATTGTATAACCTTGTTATTGTTGTATACAATGTGTTCTTGGTACTGCTCACTTCACTTAGCCTCATTTCATGTAAGTCTCTTAAGGACTTTTTGAAATCATTCTCCTGATCATTCTTTATAGAACAATATTATTCCATGGCATTCATATACCATAACTAATTCAATTGATTCTCCAATTGATTGATATCCACTCAGTTTCCAGTTCCTTGCCACTTCAAAAAGATTTGCTACAAACATTTTTCCACATGAGGTTCCATTTCTCTCTTTTATGATCTCTTTGTAATACAATCCCAGTAGAGATATTACTGGATCAAAGGGATACACAATTTGATAGTCCCTTTGGACATAGTTCCATATTGATCTCCAGAATGGCTGGATCAAATCACAATTTCACCAATAATGTATCAATCTCCCACTTTTCCTATGTCCTCTCCATCATTATCTTTTCCTGCCATCTTAGCCAATCTGAGAAGTGTGTAGTGGTACCTAAGAGCTGTCTTAATTTGAATTTCTCTGATCAATAGTGATGTAGAGCATTTTTTCATAATACTAGAAATGGTTTTAATTCTTCATCTGAAAATTGTCTGTTCATATTCTTTGACCATTTATCAATTGGAGAATAGCTTGTTCTTACATCCTTAAGGAGCAAAGAAGTATAGAAAGTAAGATACTTCTTATATAATATATACACACACACACACATATATATGCACATATACCACATCTGGGTATATATATATATATATATATATATATATATATATACACATATATATATATATGTATATATATACCTATATAATATTATCATATAATAATATAGTGGCACATTATAAATGTTTATATCTTATATTATTATTTATTTAAAGTATCTATCTGGGACCCTTTGTCTTTTATATTTCTATACCACTTTTCTCAATGTTTTCATTAGTTCCTATGACTTCAATTGTCATCATCATATAAATAATTCTGAGATCTATTTGGCAAGCCCTAATCTTTGCCCTAACCTCCAGTATCACATTGCTAGCTATCTATTAGATATTTTGAACTACATAAACACCTTAAATTCAACATATTCAAAACTGAATTTATCATTATCCCTAAACAATGTCTTTCCAACTTCCCTATTGCTATAAAGGATAACACCATTCTTCTAGTTATTCAAACTTTCAAACTCAGCATCATCTTCAATTCTTTTCTCACATTCATTCCACATATGTAATTTATTATCAAGTTTTGTCTTTTCTACTGTCATGATACTTCTCATATATGTAACCTTCTTTTTACTCTTACAGCCACTAATTTGGCAGAGCCTTATCACCTTACACTAGACTATTGCAATCTCCCTTCCTTTCTTACTCTTTTCCATCCTCTATTCAGCTACTAATATAAAGGTTTGACTATGTCATTCCCCTACTCAATTCCCCTACTCACTTGTTCCATTTTATCTTATTATCATATGAAATTTTCTGTCATTTAATGATTTTTATAGCCTAAACACCTCCTATCTTTCTAGTCTCTTTAAAAATTTACTCTCTTTCGAGGCTTGGAGAGGCCTACATGAACAATGATGCAAAATGAAATAAGCAGAACCAGGAGATCATTATACACGGCAACAACAAGACTATACAATGATCAATTCTGATGGACATGGCTCTCTTCAACATTGAGATGATTCAAACCAGTTCCACTTGTGCAGTGATGAAGAGAACCATCTATACCCAGAGAGAGAACCATGGGAACAGAAGGTGGAACATAGCATAGCACTCTCACTCTCTCTATTGTTATTTGCTTGCATTTTTTTCTCAGTTTTTCTTTTTCTTCCTTCTTGATCTGATTTTTCTTTCATATACACATATTGCATCT
Organism: Antechinus flavipes; assembly: GCF_016432865.1. Classification (NCBI taxonomy): domain Eukaryota; kingdom Metazoa; phylum Chordata; class Mammalia; order Dasyuromorphia; family Dasyuridae; genus Antechinus; species Antechinus flavipes. Next base: position 380,132,715 of record NC_067399.1, read on the forward strand.
AACATGCATTTCAACATATTTAACATGTGTTGGACTATTTGCCAGATGGAGGAAGGGGTGAGGAAAAGAAGGGGAAAATTTGGAACAAAAGGTTAGCAAGGGTCAATGTTGGAAAAATTACCCATGCATATGCTTTGTAAATAAAAAGCTTTATTAAAAAAAATTATTCTTTTTCTCATACTGTATAATCTAGTAACAAATTACCCTGGCATGCGTTCTATCAATAAAAAGTTATTAAAAAAATAATCTAGTAACAAATGAACTCCTTGCTATTCCTTGTACATGACACTCTACCACCAGCCTCTGACTATGCAGTCTCACTGAATGTTTCAAATGCTCTCCCGCCTCACTCCTCTTTTTGTTCTCCTTTGGTTTTCCTTTTGTTTTCTTTGTAACCCTAATACATAGCACAATACCTGACCTACAGTAAATATTTGAATGTTTATTGACTAGTTATCTATGAGTATTTATGTCACTATACAAACATATACTCTGTACAAACTATATGAAAGGCACTGTTCTCTCTTTGCCTCTTTTTCCCTCTTTTTCTGTCTTTGTCACTTATATTGAGAGAGTAATGTGACTTGGCAGAATCACACTACCAATTTGTGTCAGAGGCTTGAGTTGAACTCTGATCTTCATGACATCAGCTACCTTTCTATTCACATTACTGTGTGTGTAAATACATATTTATTCATAGATATATGCATATATATGTTGATACAAATGACATGTTATTTATACTCAAATGTGTGGGTATATACACACATACATCCATACATACACAATACACAAAAATAATTGAAATTGAATAAGATGTCATCTAGAAATTACATAACAAGAAGTTAAGTATAATGGGCAGATATCCAAAGTACTATATTACTACCCTTGTAATGTTAGGACAAGCTAAGAAGCTTGTTGGATAAACCCTCTTAATAGTACTTAGGGAAGAACTAAGACAAGAATCTTATAAGATGGAAAAATGTGGATGAGTTACAATTTGCAGTATTGAAAGGAGTAGAGATATCAATGACTATGAAATCACTATACTTTTCCCCTATCATGGGTCTAAAGCTGTGCCTATAAGTACTAATGCCATTAGAGAATAAAGTAGTAATGCCATAACAAAAACACAGGAAGCAGAATTATTTATATGGTGATGACAATCAAAGACATTAATTGAGAAAAATGGTATAGAAATATAAAAGACAAAGGGCCTTAGAAAGATTCTTTAGGTAAATAATAATATAATATGTAATTTAAATAACATCTACTGGGGAAAGCTATGCTATAGGTGACAGCTGTGAGGGTGTAAAGGATTGACATACAAATTTACCATAAACAAAAAAACAAACAAATAAATGTGCCAAATAGTATTCCTATATTTCCATTTTATGGGATTCACTGAGGGTATCTTTGCTGAAAGTATTAATATGTATCAAAGGAGGCTTTTGCAATCAATGTTCTACAAGAGTACTCTACAGTGTTCTGTCTATAGCAATATCTATTTACACATTTATCTAGCTTCATTTTATATAGATATATGTATATATACAATAATTATACATATATACACATATGCATATGTATTGATTAATGTAGCCTGTACATGTGATTTCATTGGTTAGGAAAATTCCAATAAGAAAAGACTTGTACTGTTTCAGATATGCAACTCATCTATTATATCTATTTTTACAAAGCTGTCTAGAAGTTAAGAAGTTAAGAGATTTGCCTATGGAAAACAGGATTCATATATATTAGAAGCAAGACCTGACCATAGCTCAGAAAAACTCCAAGCCCTTTCTGTTATACTAGTTTATATGATTAATTGTAATGTTCTCTTGTTCAGTTTCTTGGGGTCTGGAGGTCTTGAGAGCAGCCTTCATTTCAGTCAGAGTAATCACCACAAGAATAGCCAGGTGTTAAAGTCCAAATCCTTTATAATCTCCTTCCTGATGCTGGGCAGTTTTCTGGAGATCCTTTCAGTCTAGCCTTGGTCTTAGTGGAGGAAGTGAAAGAGAAGAGCCTGCCACCAGGAGGCTGACTGAAGGTGAAATGAATTTCTGTCTCCTTGGCTCTAAGAGCTTCTAGTACACTTGTCCTCTGTAGCTCTCAGTCCCTGCTTATATGCTCCACATTGCGTATAAACCAATCATTATATCACTAGGATATTTGTTGTAAGATTAAATCAATCATTCTGAACCATGCTAAACTAGATAACCATTGTCTCATCAATTCCACTTAGTACCTTGTAAGCATCCTTGTTTCAAGTTTAGAGTTCTGGCCCATAACAATTAATAATAATGGTAATAATAATATCTTATATGTCCATAGGACTAATAATTGTCAGAGATGAGTTGGATTCTCTAGCATAAGAGTATATTTTCATCTAAAGGTTCTGAACAGCTAGGGGGTGATTTTTCTCTAAATTCATCAGTTTAAACTTTCGTTCTGGTATGTTCTCCCCAATGTTAATCAGTGACTAATGCCTCAGTTCCAGTCAACCAATCAACATTATTTGACTTTTACAAAGTATTATTCATCCTAAAGATATAACAAGAACTAAAACTATAAGATTTCTCTTCAATACCTACTAAGACTCTTTTTTTTTTGGCTCAGTCCCTGCAGAGATTGAGCTCCAACTTAATGCAGTTTTTACATAGCATTCATCCCACCAAGTTCACTTCTAAATGAGACCTTGGTTGATGGACCTATGAATCCACATCTCTTCAACTATTGACCTGAGGTGAGCAGATCATGATGTAGAGCCTAAGTTTCCTTGTCTCCCATACTCAACCTCCTACAGATCCAAACATGGATTCCAACTCTCAAACTTCTCCTTCTTACCATCATTACTCCTGATTTTTAAAGCTCACTAACATTCTCATACTCTATTTTAAAAGCATAAAGAATATATTCAATAAGAGTCATGAGCTCATAAGGCAGAAGATGGAAGCACTAATAGAGTCACTAATAGTGAAAGTCTTTGCTTTCCCACTTGTATACTGACAGATTAAAAGAAGATAAGACCTTTCTTTGACTGATAAGTGTCTTTTTGAATACTCCCAAGTTCTGGTTCTGTGGATAATTAACAATCTGTCTCGTTACTATGTGGCTAACAGACAAGAGCAAGGTACAGAATGTCTGCATATGTTCCAAATTGGGAGCAGGACCCTATTATTACACACCTTCATGACTTTCATAAAGCATAGTTTTCAGAAAACAAATGTCCTATTCTCTTCCTTATGAGGTAGCAGAATATTCTTGGGATACAGTAGGGATAAAAGTAGACTCTTGATAAATATATATTGCAAAATATAATGTAATATAGATAAAAAGGCCATGAGAATCAGAGGAAAGGTTAAGTGATCACTTTCAGTTATAAAGTAAGGTGTGAGGAAAATTATTTAAGTTATCATGAAAGAAGGGGCAAATAATGTGGATCCTGAAAAAAAGAGAAGGCTTTTTTATTTATTTTTGAGTAGATTTAATTGTTTTTTTTTTAACATTGCCTAGATTTTCCCTCCCTTTTCTTCCCAGAAATCCATCCCTTGTAACAAAAAATTAAAAGAGATATGTAATATTCTTCTCTAAAATGTAATTTGCTCTTGTTGGGGTTTTCTTGGGGTCTCTGGAGCAGCCTTAGTTTCAGTTCAGTAGTCACCCCAAATGCAGCCAGGAGTTAAAAGTCCAAATTCTTTATTGTCTCTTTCAAAGTCTTGTCTCCTTCACTTGGGGTTCAGCTAGTTTTTTCTGGAGGCCTATCTCTCTCCTTAGTTCTAAGAGCTTCTGCTCCCTATCTTCTCTGGCTTCTGAATCTCCCAGACTTTCAAGGGTTTGTGCTTCAGCATCCAGCCACAACAAAGGTGGAAGATGGAATGAATCTGTCTCAGCCTCCAAGAGCTTCTAGTGCATTTGTCCTTCTGGCCCTGAGAGCTTTTTGCTTATATGCCCCACACTGAGTATACACCAATCATTATATTGCTAGGAAACCATTATTTGTTATAGGATTAAATCAATGCTAAATTAGATTTAACCATGGTCTCTTCAATCCACTTTCAAATTCTGGCCCATAACATCTCCTTGTAGGATCAGATAAATCATACTGAACCATGCTAAATTAGATAATTATTGTCTCTGTCAATTCCACTGACTTAGTACCTTATAAGGATCCTTTGTTTCAAGTTCAGAATTCTGGCTCATAACAGAGATGGATTATAAAGAGATAAGGAGCAAGAATATTCCAGATGTGAAAAGAAGTAGACTTTGTAAATGCACAATGATTCATTAGTAATACTGTTATAACCAACACTAATTCACACCTGCATAAGGCTTTGTATTATAACAATAATTCTAATGACACGTTTTTGTCTATTTTCTTAGATTTATATAGTGCCATTCTTTCCAGGTCAGACTACAATTTAAAAATTTACTTGTTTACTCTGTGTGTGTGTGTGTGTGTGTGTGTGTGTGTGTGTGTGTGTGTTATTTTTATTCTCAGGCATCATTTTAAGAAGCTCAAACTGGGCAGTAGCCAATGTAGATCAACTATAATGGTAAAGAGCTTGGAAATTATTCTTCATTAGGAAAGAAATGGGAATGTTTAGATTGGAGAAGAAAAGATTGAGGGGTGAAACATATTTGGTATTTTTAAACATTTAAATAACATTCATGCAGAACACAGACTATACTTAATTTGCTTGATTTTAGAGGACAGAATTACAAGTTCCAAAAATCACAGAGAAGCAGTTTTAGGCTCTTCATAACTTTCCTAGTGTGAAGCTATCCTAATGTGAAATGAGTTTCTTCAATGGGAATTGTGTTATCCCTCATTGAAGTTCTTCAAGAAGAAGTTGGGTGACCCTATGGCTGGTACAAGTTATGGTAGGAATTCTTTTTGAATATGATTTGGACAAGGTGACTTGTAATAACCGCGTTAGCACAAAAGTTCTTGATTTTTATTATTGGTTGAAATGAGAGGAGAGAGAGAGTGGACACAGGAATTCCTGTCAACTCGCTTCAACAAATAAGTAATATACCATTCTGTGCGGGCTCGATCTGTTGGTGTATAGAGAGATGAGGAGAAGGGATAAAAGGGTGGAATAGAATGAGCAAATCACCTCCTGTCAGAATGGTGGGATGGGCCATTTTCCAAGCAAATGCTAATAGAGGATTGTCCAACTGGTAATTAGACTTAAGTGCTTGTTTGTCTGAACCTCAGTGCATCTGCTCAGTTTCAGCCCATTACAGTGACTGCCATTGTCCACTCTGGTGACCCTGGTTTCCTCTTTTTTCTTTTTCTTTTTTAATTTTTATAATAACTTCTTATTTTCAAAATATATACAAAGATAGTTTTCAACATTCACCCTTGCATAACTTTTTGTTCCAAATTTTTCTCTCTCCCTTCCCCCATCTCTCTCCTCTAGTCTGCAAGTAATCAAATATAGGTTAAAGATGTGCAATAAGTTTTCTAAACCTCTTTCCACATTTATCATGCTGCAGCTTGAAAAATCAGATGAAAAAGGAAAAAAAAAATAGAAAGAAAAATATAGCAAGCAAACAACCACCACCACAACAAAAAAGGTGAAAATACTATGTTGAATATGGATCCATATTCAATCCCCATAGTCTTTTTTCTGGATGCAGATGGCACTCTCTATCACAAGAGCCAAGTCAATTGATCATCACATAATCTTGTTGTTGCCATATATAATGCTCTCTTGGTTCTACTTATCTCACTTAACATCAGTTCATGTAAGTCTCTCCAGGCCTTTTTGAAATCACTCCTCTGATTGCTTCTTACATGTAGAGGGGTGAAACTCTTGAGTCATTGCACTATAGTCGGTTCAAGCATTTAGGGCTAATTACTGATTGGACAATACTCTATGGGCATATGCTTGGAAAATGGTCCTTCCCACTATCCTGTGCTGGCTCAATGATCGGTATCTACAGAGGATTGTAGGAGGGACTAGGCAGTGGAGTAAGACTAGCCAGGTCACACTTTGGTGGTAGACGAGGGAGAAGGCGGTCGCGGAGATTCTGCTTCCATCCTGTTCAATCCTGCGTCTAAGGACCAAGAATAAAGACTAAGGACTTTTGCTTATCCTGACTCCAGCTGATTCTGGGATGTCCTGGGTGCTAGTCTGGTCGTCACACTTACAGAACAATAATATTCCATTGCATTCATATAACATAACTTGTTTAGCCATTCCCTAACTGATGGGCATCCATTAAGTTCCTAGTTCCTTGTCCCAATAAAAAGAGCTGCTACAAACATTTTTGCACATGCGGGTGACCCCAAGGAGTCTAATAGTTCCTACTAAGCTGAAAAAGCCTCATATATTGCTTTACTTTCAGTTGTATCAACAAAATTTGCAGGAAGAGGCTTGTTACTGGAAAGCTATTCAGTTCAAGAATTACTTAACCATGGAAACCCAAGAAGTAAAGAAAATTATAAAATGTTTTGTAGTCATATTTGGCTTCCTTTTGCTTCTGTGGTGATAGGAGTAGAGAAGCCAAAAAGGAATCAAATGGTACTCTGAATTTGTCAGTTTTTAAACTGTCTATAAATATTAACTGTTGGGTACTCAGAAGGTGCCATCCTTGACAATAGATGAGAGAAAATAATTGTTGAGGAGATGTCATATCAATCTTCACATTCATTTGTGTTAAAATAAGATACTACTTGTTAGACTAGACAAATTATACACAGGAGTTCATACTTAAAGTTTTGAGGTCATTGATGATCAATCTCAAAATATTCCAAGGACAAACTAGTAGTAAACACTTGGGGAAAATATGACTAAGAAAAATATTAATCATTACCAACAGACAGCTCTACTTTCCAATTTCTGCAAAATCTTTAAGACAAAAAAAACTATACATTTATTAAAGGCATTCTTGATAAAGCTATAAGAATGAAACCATCAATCTATTCTATTGCAGATTGCATCTTTATGTTTATACAAGGGGCTAAAATGTGTGACATAAAATATAAGATCCACTGTATACAATACTTACTGACTATAAGCAAATGTTGCCTTTGGAGAAGAATCCTGACTTGGAGGCTTTTCTTCAACAAAATGTTTCCCAAGAACATGATGAAATCATACAAAATCCCTTGAGATTTTTATATCTAGAGATAAAGGTAGCTATAGATAGCTACAAAAATAGATATATATGTATTTGTATGAGTATATGTATGCATTTCAGAAATGCATGAATACATGTAGATGTGCCTGTATATATGTGTATATATAAATGTTTCAAAGAAAACTTTGTTGAGAACTTCTTTGGTTATCCACATGAAATGGGGCATAGAACCAATTTATCACAAACACAGATATATAGAGTCTATATAGAAGAAAATTAAAAACTCTTCTGGATCTTCCTGTATGTGCATAGAATTTTGTTGATTCAATCAAGCCCAGAAATAACATTTGGAAGTCTGGTCTATCTATATAGAAAAACTCCCTCTCATCTCGGCCTATCCTTCTCCCTCTCTCTATGTCTCTTTCTTACTGTCTCTTTCTGCCTCTTTCTGTCTCCGTCTCTGTCTCTCTCTCTGGGTCCCTGGGTGTCTCTCTCTCTCTCTCTCTCTCTCTCTCTCTCTCTCTCTCTCTCTCTCTCTCTCTCTCTCTCTCTTTCTCTCTCTCTTACTTTCTCTCTCTCTCTCTCAGTGCACATGGAGTGACTTTTTTTTTCCATTCTTCCATGTCATTTAGCTTTTACTGAGCAAAGTAACACAGTGGATAGAGTGTAGGAATCAGAGTCAGGATAACATAAGTTCTAATCCTATCTTGGACTGTGCAATCCTGGGCAATTTGTTAATTTTTCCTTGCCTCAATTTCATCATTTTGAAAATGGGGTTAATAACATTTATCTCATAGCTTGTTGTGAGGATTATATGCGTTAACATACATAATTTTAATCTTCAAAACATAATATAAATGCCACATATTACTAATATTATTTCAATGTACTTTGTGAGTTTAAGAACATTATTATGAGGAGTCCCTAGGCCTTGCCAGATTGTCAGAGGGGTCCATGACACATACAAAAAAGATTAAAAACTTCCATTGTAGATGGAATTTGTATTCAGTAACTGGTTTGTCCAAATTACTTCTGAGTGCCAATCAAATTCTCAGATGTGAATCTGTAAACTAGGTACCTTTTCTGACTCAATCTTTATTTTTCTTTTATCCTTGATTGATTATTTTTTCTGTATCTGACTTTGTGCCTATTTTCTTTAGGATATCTTTCATATTATATATGAAATTATACTTATATTGACTATTTTCACAGAAGTGAGGATAAAATATTAGAATTGGACTTCAATTCCAATGAAAGAGCCTTGGCTCAAATCTTTATTTGAAAGTTATCAACAATGTTGTCTTTGCTTCACTTAATTTTTGTTAGCCTTGGTTTTTTTTTTTTTTTTCCCTGTAAAATGTGTATATTAGTAGCAGTAGCAATTATTTTATTAGGTTGTTGAAAAGTTCAATTGAGATCATGTTGATAAAATACTTTGGAAACATGAAAGTTCTATATAAATGCCAATTATTATTATTTTTCTCACCTTTTCCATTTCCCCCCTCTTACACACACACACACACACACACACACACTGTTCCTTCTTTTTGACAAGCTTTGTGAAAGAACTGCCAAGATAATAGAGGGGGAAATGGCTCTCCCTTTTATTTTTAAGGAAATCCTTTAATATTTATGAAATACTTCTCTGATAACACTTTAAGGTAACAATTTAAAGTATACCAATTCTGACGCCTCGAGTGATACACTCAAGTTTACATAGCTGGTAAGTGTTAAAGAGTAAATAGGAGCCCAAGTTTTCTGGTTTGAAGTCCAGAGTACACTCTACTATTTTTTTCTTAGGCTATTCTGCCCCCTTTGTAATTATTAGTGTTATGGAACTACTATTGTATTTATTGTATTATGTGTTTAAAGCATTTTTATTTGCTGTTTCTTCTTCCTTCTCATATAGCCCTTTGAAAAGCATTTTTTATGGTAATATTGCATATTTTTGCTGACTGTGATTGGAAGTTACTCATTTCTGAGTTTTTTTTTACTTCCGCTTACTTATAAGCTCCACCTCACTGAAATCCATTCCCTTTCACGTCATGGTCATTGTGATGTCACAGTTCCCTTCCAGAATAAAAGACAACAAATCCCTGCTGACCCAGAAACCTATGCTAGTATTTAATACATATTTGTTGGTTAGCAGACTGATTGCCAATTAAATTGAAGAGAAGCATAATGAAGTGATAATTTGGCCAGAATGGCCAAACAAATGTGCATAGATCTCCCCCCCCCCCCCCCACAACCCTCAGATTTTATGTACAATTCTGCAATGCCGAATTACCTTTCAGAGTTGGAAACAACCCTTCCCCCATCCCATCCACCCACACTTGGGCACTTTTACTTGGAAATGTGTGCATGATAAAATTTAAATACCTGTGAGATAAGATCAGAAGATGACAAGAACAGTTGATGAAAAGTCAAAATATTTTAGTAATGTAAATGCGTTTCAGATTTTAATTTTATTTTTACTTTATGTGTTTCCTATTCTGAATGGGACAAATTGATGTGCAATTAACTCCATTGTATGTTCATTTTGAGCCTTGAAATTGACATAATCACTAATAACACTATTAATACCAACATTAATGATCCTCTGTGCTCCCAGGCACTTTGCTTTCTCAAGCATATGCTATTTATAGTTGCACCTGAGAGCTGTTGATGTTGGGGGTAAGGGGAAGGTTTAAAATATACAAATAATGCTTTGTGACCTGTAAAATCCAGCTATATTAAAAAACAAATCCAGAGTCATGAAGTCAGAACCAAATTTCTCCCTGTAGGACATAGACTGGAGTAGTGAGGCTGAGAAAGAGATGCAAAGTAGTAGAACATTGTTTTAGGGATTAGTAGGTCTGGGTTCTAAGAGTGGTTTTGTTACTGACTTTGTACTCTTCACTTTTACTCTCTAAAACTTAGTCTCCTCATCTTTAAAAATCAATGCATTAGCCATATGTGATATACTTCTAATCATCCTCTAGTCCCACTTTCCAAGGTGAAACTGACAGAACTCTTGAGCTCAGGGGGTTCTGAGCTGCAATGAGCTAAATTGATCAGGTGTTCTTGCTAAATTCAGCATTAATAAAGTAACCTTCCTGAAGTTAAGGCCCACCATATTGCCTAGGGAGGGGAGAGAATCAGTCTGAGTTGAAAACAGAGCAGGACAAAGTTTGCACATCAATCAGAGTAGGATCAGAACCACTTGTGGGTCCAGCCTGGGTAATATAAGGAAAGTAATTATTGATGTTGATGCTGATAGTGATGATGACTATAGCAATGGATTGGAGATGAGCCACATTGATGAAGTGGGGGGGGGGGGAACATTACTTAGAATCAAAGCCAAGTTTGGTTACACATTAGCTGCATGGTCTCAGGCAAGTTCCTTTACCCCCTGGGGTCTCAGCATCTTTGCAGTATATATGTATCTTTTCTGCCTTAATCTGTCAAATATCACAGGAGTTCTCTTATCAAGCTGATATTAGGCCATTTGCTATTCTTTCAATCTGGTTAAAAATGCATCCATTGTCATTTAGTACAGATATTTCTATATCTACATAACAATAGCATAAGATTAGTTTATCAAGCATTTTGTTAAAAGTTTAGATAGACTATCTAAAAAAGTGTCCTTATCTACCAGTTAAATTACTGTCAAAAAAGGAAATTTGATTTGTTTTCTATGACTTAATCTTCATCTAATTCACTGGCATTTTGTAATTTCTTCTTCTTCCTCCTCTTCTTCTTCCTTTTCCTCTTTCTCTTATTCCTTTTCCTCTTCTTCCTCTTTCTCTTCCTCTTCTCCTTTCCCTTCTTCTTCTCCTCCTCTTCCTCTTCTTCCTTCTTTTCCTCCTCCTCCTCCTTTTCCTCTTCCTCTTCTTCCTCTTTCTCTTTCTCCTCATTTTCCTTCTTGTCCTGCTTTTCCTCCTGTTCTTTCTCCTGCTTCTCCCCCTCTTTCTCTTATTTTTTTTTCTTCCAGCTCTAGATCCATGATCTGTCTGAAAATAAAGATGTTTAATTGGCTTCCTCCCTGCAATACCTTTCCTAAAGTCCACAAACTTTAAAGTAACACTAAGAATAGTTCAGTCATCACAGGACTAAAAATAAATTGAGAAGTTTTATCTGTTTGTTCCATTATGATAATGATTACCTCATGCAATAGAAGCAGTAGTCTTATCATTTCTTTGATTCATCTCATTTTCCTAACATAGTTAAATGTACTTTCATTGATTGTTTATTACTAACAGAGGGCTGTCACATTTGGATAATAATGCCAATTACATGTGGGTATGCAAGGTTCAATGTAAAAGCTCTTTCATAATAGGAAAGTAACTTACATTTATGAGCAATCTTCAAATTTTGGAATTTTTGAACAATATTAACTTCAGAAAACTCAAAGAATAATTGACCAGATCAGTAACAATAACACGAAATGCAATTACTCAATAAAGACAGGGGATGGGGGGGGAACCTTTAACAAAATAATCTAAAACTAATTTTAAAAATCTGAAATCAAGAACAGGCATTATCTATAAAGGGAATAAATTGAAAGCCTTTCCAATAAGTTCAGGGGTGGAGAAAGGATGTCTATTATCAGAATTACTATTTAATATTGTAGAAATTATAGCTATAACAATAAGACAAGAAAAAAAGAAATTATAAGATTAAGCATAGATAATGAGAAAACAAAATTATGTATTTTTTTAAACAGATGACATAAAAATTCCCTAGAGTTAAAAAAGTGCTAATCAAAACAATTAACAACTTCAGCATAATTTCATAATATAAATTAAAACCATATAAATAATATTTTTTATGTCATAAACATAATATACCAAGAAGAGATATAAAAAGAAATTTCATTTAAAATAACTATTGTCAATAAAATGCTTGAGAGTCAGCCTTCAAGATACACATTATATGGAACTATATAAATACAATGATATTCTTCATGCAAATAAATAGATCTATATAATTGGAGAAATAAGTACTCATATGTAGGACAAGTCAGTATAGTTAACATGAAAAAAAAAACTACTTATATTAATTTACTTAATGAGTATAGTATCAATTAGACTTCCAAATAATTATTTAATAGAACTAGGAGAAATGACAAAATTCAAAACATCAAGAATATCAAGGGAATCCACATTTTAAAAAAAGGAAAAGAAGACATTCTAGTAGTATGTTACCTCAAACAATACTACAAAGTTGTAGTCATCAAAATAATTTTGAGTGGCTAAGAAATAGAGTGATTGATTGATGCTTGATCAGTTTACAGAAGCAGATGAGCACACAGTAAGCTAGTATAGTTAAGATTCTCAGGCACTTTGACACAATTTTCTGATTTCTCTTCACTTCTCAGATTGGACCAAAGTTGTCCCCCAACCAGTATAAGATCAAGTACAGGTTATGCTAAATCTTCTAGTTCATCCCTATTGGCCATAGATTCTTGCTGAATTCCATATAGTATTCACATGGCATTTCTGAGGAAGAGAGCATAGATTCCACATCTTGCTCAGAATAACTCAATGACTACTTTTCAGCCTGTAGCTGTACAGTTTATTTATAATTATAGCCACAGTCTGCCTGTACTTTAAATGCAAAGAGGGACTTTAACTGTCAAGTTATTATATTACTCAAGAGTTTAATTAATAACACACTAATTGTAGAAGCCAACATCAAGAGTCACATCATATTGTTTCTATTACATGTTGAAAGTGTTTGAAGTGATTTGGTAATTAAAAAATAAAAAAAATAAAAAAAACAAACTTCGAAGTAGAGTGCTATCTCCTCATAGAGAAAGAAGATGTTATATGGTATGTATTTTTTCATTTCCTAAGTTGTTGAATTTCCCCTTGGGTTCTGTGCTGAAGAAGTATTAAGAATAGTTCAAAAATACAATCAGACCAAAACATAGTCAAATATTTTTTGGATATGAAATTACCTGCCAGAATGCTGCATGAACACTCTCAAAAATACATTCCTAGATTGTTGGAGCTATAAGGGCCCAAGGCTCATAGAACATACAATGACAGAAAAAAAAAAAAAAAAAAGGAACTTTATATAGATCATCTAATTTAGACCTTCCTTTGGCAAATGAATAAAATGAGATCTATACATGTGAAGTGATGCATCAGTCACAGAGCTGTTAATTTTTGGACTTGAAGCCAGATCTTTAGACATTGAGTTCAGTCTTTAGATATACCTAGATTAGTATATATAACAATTGCTTTATCTCTTGTCATCAACGCCTTGTGAAGAAAGAATTTATTACAATGATATCATCATCTTTGGCCTTATAAATTTTTAAAAGATTTTCTTTGCATTTCAGAATGTGCATATAATGAAAACCAAGGCATGCATTGGTGCCAATAAAAATTAATAAATTATGACAATCTGATAACCATGAAAAATCAGTGATAAAAGTGAGAATTGTATCTTATTAGTGACTTGAATGAAATAGAAACCATGATTAAGTTTTAAAGATTAGGAATATGATTAGAAAATTGATAAAAAATGATAACTTGTATAAAAATGAAAATAACATTGTAAAGCAGAAAATCCACTAATACAATTTAATGTACTGTGGTATAATATTATGTGCAGCAACTAAAGTGATATGAACCATTTCAAGTACAAAAAAAAGTTATCTGTAGGCTTGAATTAATAGATACATTTTATGGCACATTTTAACTATAACCTAAAATCAGATTCGTAGAATGTAAAAGAATAAAAGAGCCTGAGAGATCCTCTAACTTCCTCATTTCCTATATAAATAACTATGTAAATTGTAGCCATTATTATGGCAACAAAGTAGCACATTGGACAAAACAATGGTCCTGGAGTCAGAAAGATTTGAGTTCAGAACACAGCCTCAGACTTTCACTAGTTGTATGTCCTTGAGCAAGTCTCCTCATCTATTATAAAAAGGATAATCTCAGTGTCGTGAGAATCAAATCAAATAGTATTTGTAAAGCATTTAACATAGTTCCTGTCACATAGCAGATGTTATGCAAATGCTAACTAATATTTTTATTTCCCACAAAAAACAAAAAACAAAAAAAACTGAGGCCCCAGAGAAAGGAGAAGACTTGTGCACAGCCACACAGAGGAAGAACTGGAATTTGACTCTGTTTCTTCACTCTCAGCCCAGTCCTTTTTTCTATTCTACATTCAATAGTGTCTTTTCCAAAAGTGCACATATGAATTGATTCCATTCACCAGGTGTAGAGAGGGCATCATTCACCACTTTCTAAGCCACAGATGCACAGTTTGTAAACTAATGATGTGCAAATTCACATAATCAGTGATTGCAGAAGAGGTCCTGTTTGGCGAACTGCAATGCAAAGATGCCTGGAAAAGCAGTTATGAAAGGAAATAATATGGAATAAAATAGAATGGTGAAATTTCAATCGACTCTCTTAGCTGCTATAATTTATGAGACTATGGGTAGTGATCTGTTTGATAAGCAATTCAGCTACAACACTGTGGAAAAAAGTGGAGTTGATATCACTCATTACTGAAGGTCAGTAGGGCTTATTTGCCCCACACCAATTTCTACTTATGCATTCATGTTCTAAAATATTCCACTTCTAAATGCAGTACAGACTATTTTGAAAACCATTTCCCACCAAGGATTTTTGAATGGAAAAGAAAACTGATACAAATCTCTTGGATGAAATTTGAAACTTGTCCCATTTGAAGTGCATCCAGTAGGATTTATGGTGGAAACAACAAAGATAGTCAAATTGTTTCCTATTTTAAATGGGAATGTTAGTACTTGGGAAAGACATCAACTTGCTATAGCCAGGAGGACTGAAGACTTTTATCCTGATATAAAATTGATATAGTCTCAGGCAACAAAGCACAATATCTATTTCTCTGGTAATTCCCTATATACATCAGATCCTTTCCAAAGTGCACAGCTCTGTGTTGCACTGTATTGTTGAACAGGGTGATTCAGCATTAGGATTTAGGTCATGATAGAATATGCCAGTTTTTGAGGTTTCCAGCTCTGAGAATCATAGAATCTTAGACTTGGAAAGGACTTCCAAGGATACCTCATTTAATGCATCTTTGAAAAGGAATAATAATCACAATAGATCTACTGCTTTAAGGTTTACAAATCATTTCCTTATGGCATAACTGGGAGGAAAATAAAGCAAACATTTCTCCTCCTTATTCACAGATGAATATAATGAGATTTACATAAGTTAAATGTCTTATACTTGGTCATGCAGCCAGTCCATCAGAGCCAGGTTATTGAACTCATATTCCTAAGCCCAGAGCTTTCTCCCCAACACCATAAAATTAATTGTATTTTTTAAAAGAAAAGTAAATTCAGGTCATACTGTAAGTATGTAGTAAGTATAAGAATTGGAATCAGGCTTAGGTGCCTTGATCTTAAATTTGGAGATCTTTGCACTATACAGTAATCCTGATTACAATAAATAGACATTCAGAATCATCTGTAACATGTCCAGTAATAGGTTTCTTACTACCTCCAGAGCTGGTCCATTGCACTTTTGGACATTTCCAGTCTCTAATATCTGCCTCATATATTTCATGATCCAATGGAACTGGTTTCCTCTGTGTCCCTAAAATAAGACATTCCATACCTTACTCTGGGCATTTTTACTTGACTATGCCACATGCCTGAAACTCTCTCCTTTCTTATCTCCATTTTCTGCTTCCTTCAAGTCCTAGTTAAAATCTCATCTTATACAAGAAACCTTTCCTGATCCTCCATAATTCTAATTCATTTCCTCTGCTGATCATCTCCAGTTTATTCCATATGTAACTTGCATTCTTTAGATTGTGAGTTCATTGAGAACAGGGGTTATTTTTTGCCTTTTTTTGTAATCCAAGCAAAATGCTTGATATATAATAATAGGCAATTTAAAATGCTTAACAATTTAACTAGTTATTAGGTTTTTAAAATTATATTAACCAAAATTTGATTTTTAGCAGTATCTTCTGATTGCTTTTACTTTTCTGTCTCTTGATCTAAATGAAAGTAGTGTAATGATATTTCCCTGTGACCAGTCACAAAAAGTTTGAAGAAAGTGATTATGTCCCTCTCAATTTTCTCTTCAGACTCCAGAATTTTTCCTCAAATACTTCTATTACAGAATGATATCTAGTCCTACCAAGTAAATTTCCTTTTTGTAGCATGTCTTGAATATATCAGTACTGTCTCTAAAATGTAGTGTCCCAAATAGAGTATAACACTACAGAAGTATTCTGGTCAGTTAAAGTACAGACAGAATATTACGTCTCTCCTTTAGAATACTGTGCTACTGAGAATGCTGCCCTAAGTTCAAATAAGCTCTTTGAAAGCACTATTGTTATCATACTGATTATTCATAAGTTTATCATAAAATTCTTCCTCACCCCATTTTTACTATTACTACTACTACTATTACTACTACTGCTACTACTATTACAACTGTATGCCACTTATCATAACAATATGGGAAACCAGTATAAAATCATGCCTCCAAAACTCAAAGAAAGGAAATCAGTTTAAATGTCTGTAGGAAAGGAAATCCATGACTTTGCACATTTCAAAGTAGGGTAACTAATTAAAGAGTACATCAAAACCCCCGGATGAAAATCACTTCAGTGAATAAAAAGATTTGGGACTTACATCTTTGAAGTAAGTGTTAAAGATCAAGCTTGCATTAGAAATCATAAAAAGGAAAAGATCTGTGATAATGGATCATCTGGACTTAATTCTGTATAAACATTGCTTACTACAGGAAGCTAAGATGGTCATAAATGTCCAACACTCTGGACAAAATCCTTTAGAACAATGGTTTGTTTGTTGGTTTTTTTTTTTTTTTGGGGGGGGGGTTATAATAAAGCTTTTTATTTTCAACACATATAACATATAGACAGTTTTCAATAATCACCCTTTGCCAAACCCTCTGTTCCAATTTTTTTTCTCTTCCCCCTACCTTCTCCTCTAGATATCAAGTCATCCAATATGTGCTAAACATGTGCAGTTCTTCTATACATATTTCCATATTTTTCATGCTACACAAGAAAAATCAGATCAATAAGAAAAAAATGAGAAAGAAAACAAAATGCAAGCAAACAACAACAAAAAGAAGCACAAATACAATATTGTGAATCACATTCAGTCCCCTCAATCCTTTTTCTGGGTGCAGATGGCTCTCTATCACAAGAGCATTGGAACTAACTTGGACAACCAGGCTGTTTAAACGAGCCACATCCATCAGAATTGATCATAATATAATCTTGTGTTTCCCGTGTACAATGTCCTCTTGGTTCTACTCATTTCCCTTAGCATCTATTCATGTAAGTCTCTCCATGTTTCTCTGAAAACATCCTGCTGATTGTTTCATACTGAATAATAATATTCCATGACATTCATATATCATAACTTATTCAGCTACTCTCCAACTCATGGATAGCCACTTCTCTTCCTTGCCGCTACAAAAAGACCTGCTACAAGCATTTTGCACATGTGAGTTTTTTCTCCTTTTTTATGATCTCTTTGGGATATAAGCTCAGTGGAGACACTGCAGGATCAAAAGATATGCACAGTTTGAAAGCTCTTTGGGCATAAGAATGATAGTTCCTAATGCAATATCCATGAACTTCAAAAAAAGAAAAAAAAAAGACAGCAGTATTTCAGCATATCCCATTTCCTTTGTAATTTTCTGCATTTTATTTTATGTATCTAAAAACATTCTGAGATGAAAATCATAAGCTTTACCTCACTGCCAAAGAGGTCTGGGATGTGTGTGTGTGTGTGTGTGTGTGTGTGTGTGTGTGTGTGGATTTAACAATTATGCATTAGAATAGAGAGATATTTAAAAAAATAGACAAATGATATAGATATCTATAGAGTCTACAGTACATGACAAATTTTTTTTTTATTTTTTAAAATAGTCTTATTTTATTTTATTTTCCCACTTTCTTTCTTTCTTTCTTTTTTTTTTTTTATAATAACTTTTTATTGACAGAACCCATGCCAGGGTAATTTTTTACAACATTATCCCTTGCACTCACTTCTGTTCAGATTTTCCCCCCCTCCGTCTACCCCCTCCCCTAGATGGCAAGCAGTCCTATATATGTTAAATATGTTGCAGTATATTCTAGATACAATATATGTATGCAGAACTGAACAGTTCTCTTGTTGCACAGGGAGAATTGGATTCAGAAGGTATAAATAACTTGGAAAGAAAAACAAAAATGCAAGCAGTTTACATTCATTTCCCATGTCCTTTCTTTGGGTGTAGCTGCTTCTGTCCATCCTTGATCAATTGAAACTGAGTTATATCTCTTTGTTGAAGAGATCCACTTCCATCAGAATATATCTTCATATAGTATCTCTGTTGAAGTATGTAATGATCTGGTTCTGCTCATTTCACTTAGCATCAGTTCATGTAAGTCTCTCCAAGCCTCTCTGTATTCATCCTGCTGGTCATTTCTTACAGAACAATAATATTCCATAACATTAATATACCACAATTTACCCAGCCATTCTCCAATTGATGGGCATCCATTCAATTTCCAGTTTCTAGCCACTACAAACAGGGCTGCTACAAACATTTTGGCACATACAGGTCCCTTTCCCTTCTTTAGTATTTCTTTGGGATATAAGCCCAATAGAAACACTGCTGGATCAAAGGGTATACATAATTTGATAACTTTTTGGGCATAATTCCAGATTGCTCTCCAGAATGGTTGGATTCGTTCACAACTCCACCAACAATGCATTAGTGTCCCAGTTTTCCCGCATCCCCTCCAACATTCATCATTATTTTTTCCTGTCATCTTAGCCAATCTGACAGGTGTGTAGTGGTATCTCAGAGTTGTCTTAATTTGCATTTCTCTGATCAATAATGATTTGGAACACTCTTTCATATGAGTGGTAATAGTTTCAATTTCATCCTCTGAAAATTGTCTGTTCATATCCTTTGACCATTTACCAATTGGAGAATGGCTTGATTTCTTATAAATTTGAGTCAGTTCTCTATATATTTTGGAAATGAGGCCTTTATCAGAACTTTTAACTGTGAAGATGTTTTCCCAGTTTGTTGCTTCCCTTCTTGTTGGAATCCTTACTAACTGCTAAGTAATTAGAGTTGATCTAATCTTACAAGAAGATGTTTTGGGCAGAATCTGAAACAAGGTACTAAGTAGAACTACCCATAATCCCTCTCTCTGGAAGGAGCATAAATAGGCCAATGGGCCAGTCGGAGAGCTCTGGAGAGGAAGACGCTACAAGTCGAGATTTCACCGGAATGACATGAAGAGTTGGAGCTGGCTGGAGGCTGAAGAAAGCGGAGGCAGAGGCTGAAGGACCAGACCTTTGGATTTAAAGACATTTGGAGAGAGCTCTTGGAACCAAGCAGAGAGATAGGCCTCTAAGCTAACCGGGCTATATTGGGATAATAAAAGATCTGAACTTTTATCACCTGGCTGCGTTTTGAGAAGAAAAAGCTCACAACATTTTGGCGCCCTGAACGTGGGACAAACAGACCCCTCAGTGGATTTCAGTGGAAAAGCTCCGATCCTGATTCAAGTGGAAAAGCCTCTGATCCTGATCCAGTGGAAAAAACTTCAACCCAGAAATTAGGGTGAGTGCAACAAAGAAATTTTGTTAGAAGAGTTAAAGTAGAATTTCAGCTAAGATGGGACAGATATTTAGAAAACAGTCTGTTTCTGTTCAAGGAAAATGTTTAGAGAGCATTGTCAAAATTATGGAAAGCCAAGGTTTAATTATAAGTTTACAGCAAATCACTGAATTTTTACAAACTGTAAAGGACATATGTCCTTGTTTCTCTCTTGATAAGGAATTAGATCTAAATGAATGGAAATTGGTTGGAGAGGATCTTTGTCAATTCTATGATAAAAATGGGCCTAACTCAATAATTAATACATATAATGTAATACAATTGGCTATAAGAAGTTATTTAAGTGATAGAATGATGAAAAGGAAAGTACAGGAGGAAGTGCCAACTTTACTAGGTGAAAAGGAGGACAAATCAGATGAGAATGGAGTTAATTACAATTCTGAGTATGATACTTCACAGCAGGAGGAATTAAGTGATTCCACATCTCATGACCCTCCCCCCGCAATTAACCGTTCATGGGTGGAACAAGGGGGAGGGAGGGAGACAGAAACACAGTCAACTTCTCCTGTAAAGCAGAATTTGACAAGATTAGAAAAAGCATTAATTAAAGCAAAAAATGAAGGAGAAGATATATCTGATTTTATAAATGCATATCCTGTGATTGAAGAGCTCAACTCCTCAGGTCAAAAAGAGAGAAAATACACTCCTTTTAATTTGGGACGCAATAGGCAAACAGGAGCTGTTGTACAAATCACTTTTGACCAACTAGCTGGTGAAGGTCAGTATGCAGAGAGTTCAGAACAGATTTATTATCCCATAACAGTCTATGAGCAAATTTCTAAGGCTGCAATAAAAGCCTGGAATTCTCTCCCTGGACAGAAAGATGGAAATAATGTTTTCACAAAAATAGAGCAAGGTCCCAATGAACCTTTTGCAGATTTTGTGGGACGTTTACAAACAGCTGTAATAAGAACCATTGGAGACAATGCAGCAACAGAAATAATGACCAGACATCTGGCTAAAGAAAATGCCAATGAGATTTGCAAGAGAATTATATGGGGGCTAGACAAAGATGCTCCTTTAGAGGAAATTATAAGACACTGTGCCACAGTGGGCACAAATGCTTATTATGCCCAGACTATGATGAACATGGAAAGACAAGGTCCTTCTTGGCAGAGGAATTCTAGAGAAACTCGTCGATGTTTTCAATGCGGAAAAATTGGACATCTAAGAGCCCAATGTAGATACAGAGATAGAATGAGAAGACAGGATGAGAGAAAACCCAAAACCCCATGTCCAAAATGTAAGCGAGGCTTTCACTGGGCCTCTAAATGTATATTGACCCAGAGGAATGAGAGGCAGGGCCCAGCTCTAAAGTATCAATCAAAGGACAGGTGGGGCATGATAGCAGCTGAGGTCACACCCAGAGAGACTTTAGAAATTCAGAACTCTGATGTCATCAACCAACAGAAAAGCAATCAGGATTACAGTTGGGAAGAATACAGGCCTTTTAAGACAACAAGACAATATCCAATGCAAACAGCTCCAATGTAATTACCAGATGATGAGGAGAAATCCCAAAAGTGGTAAATAGAAGAGAATTAGATAGGTTAACTGCTTGGGAAGAGGATCTGCTTATATTTCCACAGGTGGAAAAGGAATCAGATGGCTAACAATGAGACTGTCAAAAGAACTTTAAAATCTTCAGCTTTCAGTTCCTGAAAAACCAGCAAGAATCACTGGATTCCCTGAGATGAAAAATTGTTGATGAGACTTTTTGCAGTACTTCAGAGCTTACAGGAATTATTAGATTCCTGGCGCATGAACTAATGGACAATGGATTCCTTATGGACTATTTCTAGGACTTATGGACATTTGTAAATTTTCAGGTCGATTTATGTTGTTACATTACTACTTGCCTGTGTTATATTACTATGTGCTTATGTATTTTAAGCAATTGCAAGAATCATTGGATTTCTTGAGATGAAAGATTGTTGATGAGACTTTTGCAGTACCACTAGCCTGTGTTATATTGCTGTGTGCTTTTGTAAATTATGTATAATGCCTCCCATATTGATGGATTTATGTATACCATGTATATCTGTTACAAAATTCTGGCCCATGTTGATGGATGTATGTGTACCCCCTCAGAAACCCCCTATGTTTTAAAACAAAAGAAAGGGGGAGATGTTGGAATCCTTACTAACTGCTAAGTAATTAGAGTTGATCTAATCTTACAAGAAGATGTTTTGGGCAGAACCTGAAACAAGGTACTAAGTAGAACTACCCATAATCCCTCTCTCTGGAAGGAGCATAAATAGGCCAATGGGCCAGTCGGAGAGCTCTGGAGAGGAAGACGCTACAAGTCGAGATTTCACCGGAATGACATGAAGAGTTGGAGCTGGCTGGAGGCTGAAGAAAGCGGAGGCAGAGGCTGAAGGACCAGACCTTTGGATTTAAAGACATTTGGAGAGAGCTCTTGGAACCAAGCAGAGAGATAGGCCTCTAAGCTAACCGGGCTATATTGGGATAATAAAAGATCTGAACTTTTATCACCTGGCTGCGTTTTGAGAAGAAAAAGCTCACCACTCCTTCTAATCTTGTTTGCATTAGTTTTGTTTGTACAAAGGCTTTTTAATTTGATGTAATCAAAATTTTCTATTTTGTCATCAGTAATGGTCTCTAGTTCATCTTTGGTCACAAATTTCTTTCTCCTCCACAAGTCTGAGAGATAAACTATTCTATGTTCCTCTAATTTATTTATAATCTCATTCTTTATGCCTAGGTCATGGACCCATTTTGATCTTATCTTGGTATATGGTGTTAAGTGTGGGTCCATGCCTAATTTCTGCCATACTAATTTCCAATTATCCCAGCAGTTTTTATCAAATAATGAATTCTTTTCCCAGAAGTTAGGGGCTTTGGGTTTGTCAAACACTAGATTGCTATAGTTGACTATTCTGTCTTGTAAACCTAACCTTTTCCACTGATCCACTAATCTATTTCTTAGCCAATACCAAATGGTTTTGGTGACTGCTGCTTTATAATATAATTTTAGATCAGGTACAGCTAGGCCACCTTCATTTGATTTTTTTTTTCATTAATTACCTTGAGATTCTCGACTTTTTATTGTTCCATATGAATTTTGTTGTTATTTTTTCTAGGTCATTAAAATATTTTCTTGGAAGTCTGATTGGTATAGCACTAAATAAATAGATTAGTTTAGGGAGTATTGTCATCTTTATTATGTTCGCTCGGCCGATCCAAGAGCACTTAATATTTTTCCAATTATTTAAGTCTGACTTTATTTGTGTGGAGACTTTTTTATAATTTTGCTCATATAATTCCTGACTTTCCTTTGGTAGATAGATTCCCAAATATTTTATGGTATCAACAGTTATTCTGAATGGAATTTCTCTTTGTATCTCTTGCTGTTGGGTTTTGTTGGTGATGTATAAAAATGCTGAGGATTTATGGGGATTTATTTTGTAGCCAGCTACTTTGCTAAAATTATGAATTATTTCTAATAGCTTTTTAGTAGAATCTCTGGGGTTCTCTAGGTATAACATCATATCTTCTGCAAAGAGTGATAGTTTGGTTTCCTCATTGCCTAATCTAATTCCTTTAATATCTTTCTCGACTCTTATTGCAGAGGCTAGTGTTTGTAATACAATATTAAATAATAATGGTGATAGTGGGCAACCTTGCTTCACTCCAGATCTTACTGGGAAAGGTTCCAGTTTTTCCCCATTGCATATGATGCTTACTGATGGTTTTAAATATATGCTCCTGACTATTTTAAGGAAAAGTCCATTTATTCCTTTGTTCTCAAGTGTTTTTATTAGGAATGGATGTTGGATTTTATCAAATGCTTTTTCTGCATCTATTGAGATGATCATATGGTTTTTGTTTGTTTGGTTATTGATATAGTCAATTATGCTAATAGTGTTCCTAATATTGAACCAGCCCTGCATTCCTGGTATAAATCCTACTTGGTCATAGTGTATTATCCTGGTGGCGATTTTCTGTAATCTTTTTGCTAATATTTTATTTAAGATTTTAGCATCAATATTCATTAGGGAGATTGGTCTATAATTTTCTTTCTCTGTTTTCAGCCTACCTGGTTTAGGTATCAGTACCATGTCTGTGTCATAAAAGGAGTTTGGTAGGACTCCTTCAATCCCTATTTTTTCAAATAGTTTATTTAGCATTGGAATTAATTGTTCTTTAAATGTTTCGTAGAATTCACATGTAAATCCATCTGGTCCTGGGGATTTTTTCTTAGGGAGTTGATTGATAGTTTGTTCTATTTCTTTTTCTGAGATGGGACTGTTTAGGATATTTACTTCTTCCTCTGTTAGTTTGGGCAAGCTATATTTTTGGAGGTATTTTTCTATTTCATTTAAGTTGTCGAATTTATTGGCATAAAGTTGAGCAAAGTAACTCCTAATTATTGCTCTGATTTCCTCTTTGTTAGTGGTGAGTTCTCCCTTTTCATTTTTAAGACTAACAATTTGATTTTCCTCTTTCCTTTTTTTAATCAGATTTACTAAGGGTTTGTCTATTTTGTTGGTTTTTTCATAGAACCAACTCTTATTTTTATTAATTAATTCAATAGTTTTTTTACTTTCAATTTTATTGATCTCTCCTTTTATTTTTAGAATTTCAAGTTTAGTGTTTGACTGGGGGTTTTTAATTTGTTCCTTTTCTAGCATTTTTAGTTGCAAACCCAATTCATTGACCTTCTCTTTCTCTATTTTATACAAATAGGCCTCTAGAGATATGAAATTTCCCCTTATTACCACTTTGGCTGCATCCCATACATTTTGGTATGATGTCTCATTATTATCGTTTTCTTGGGTGAAGTTATTAATTATGTCTATGATTTGCTGTTTCACCCAATCATTCTTTAGTATGAGATTATTTAGTTTCCAATTATTTTTTGGTCTATTTTCCCCTGGTTTTTTGTTGAATGTAATTTTCATTGCATCGTGGTCTGAAAAGGATGCATTTACTATTTCTGCCTTACTGCATTTGAGTTTGAGGTTTTTATGTCCTAATATATGATCAATTTTTGTATAGGTTCCATGAACTGCTGAAAAGAAAGTGTATTCCTTTCTGTCTCCATTACATTTTCTCCAGAGATCTATCATATCTAACTTTTCTAGTATTCTATTTACCTCTTTGACTTCTTTCTTATTTATTTTGTGGTTTGATTTATCTAATTCTGAGAGTGCAAGGTTAAGATCTCCCACTATTATAGTTTTACTGTCTATTTCTTCTTGCAGCTCTCTTAATTTCTCTTTTAAGAATTTAGATGCTACACCACTTGGTGCATATATGTTTAATATAGATAGTGCTTCATTATCCTTGCTACCCTTTAGCAAGATATAGTGCCCTTCCTTATCTCTTTTAATTTGATCAATTTTTGCTTTAGCTTGATCTGAGATCAGGATGGCTACCCCTGCTTTTTTGACTTCACCTGAAGCATAGTAGATTTTGCTCCAACCTTTTACCTTTAACCTGCATGGATCTCCCCGCTTCAGGTGTGTTTCCTGTAAACAACATATTGTAGGATTCTGGCTTTTAATCCATTCTGCTAACTGCTTCCTCTTTATGGGGGAGTTTACCCTGTTCACATTTATGGTTAGAATGACCAATTCTGTATTACTTGCCATCTTGTTAACCCTGGTTTATGCTTTTCTCCCTTCTTTCCCCTTTCCCCCCTCCCCAGTATTAAGCTTGTGAGCACCACTTGCTTCTCACAGCTCTCCCTTTTTAGTATCCCTCCCCCCCCCCCCGCCTTAGAGTTCCTACCCCTATCTTACCCCTTTCCCTCCCAGTTTCCGTATTACTTTCCGCTTAGCTTATTCCTTCCCTTTTCACTTTTCCCTTCTCACTTTTCAATGAGGTGGGAGAAGTTTCACAATAGATTGAATATGTCTTAAGATTTTTCACTTAAAGCCAATTCTGAAGGCAGTAAGATACCCACTATATTCATCCCCCTCCATTCTTTCTCTCAGATATAATAGGTTTCCTATGCCTCTTCATGAGATGTGCTACCCCCACTTTCCCCTTTTTCTGGTACAATGTCCTTTCCACATCAATTTCTAGAACAAGGTATACATGTATTCTTTATACATCTATATAGTCGAAATATAGTTCCCAAGATTAATCTTTACCTTTTTAGATTTCTCTTGAGTTCTATATTTGTAGATCAAACTTTTTGTTAAGTTCTGGCTTTTTCATCAGAAATAGATGAAATTCGCTTACTTCGTTGAATGTCCATCTTCTTCCCTGGAAAAAGATGCTCATTCTCGCTGGGTAAGTTATTTTTGGTTGCATACCAAGTTCCTTAGCCTTTCGGAATATCATATTCCAGGCCCTTCGATCTTTTAATGTGGATGCTGCCAGATCCTGGGTGATCCTTATTGTGGCTCCTTGATACTTGAATTGGGTTTTTCTAGCCGCTTGCAATATTTTTTCCTTCATCTGAGGGTTCTGGCATTTGGCCACTATATTCCTTGGTGTTTTGATTTTAGGATCCCTTTCAGTGGGTGATCGATGAATCCTTTCAATGTTTATTTTTTCCTCTGTTCCTATGACTTCTGGGCAGTTCTCTTTGATAATTTCCTGGAAAATAGTGTCCAGGCTCTTTTTTTCATCATGTTTTTCTGGAAGTCCAATGATTCTCAGATTGTCTCTCCTGGATCTGTTTTCCAGGTCTGTTGTCTTCCCCAGAAGGTATTTCACATTCTTTTCCATTGTTTGATTTTTTTGGATTTGCTTGACTGATTCTTCTTGTCTCCTCGAGTCATTCAATTCCAATTGTTCAATTCTGATTTTCAGTGAAGTATTTTCTTCACTCACTTTTTAAAAATCTTTTTCTAATTGTCCCATTGAGTTCTTTTGTTCTGTGGAATTTTTTTCCATTTCGCCAATTTTGTTTTCCAGTTCACCAATCCTATTTTTCAAGGATTTTACTTCTTTATCCACTCTCTCTTTAACTTTCTCCAGGCTCTTTTGCCAAGCCTCTCTCTCCTTTTCCCAAGCTTCCCTCTCCTTTTGCCAAGCCTCACTCTGCTTTCCCCATTTTTCTTCTAGCTCCCTTGTGAGAGCCTTTTAAATTACTTCTATGAGGTTCATCTGTGCTGAGGAACAGATGATCTCCTCCTTTGGGGATTCACCTGGGGACTGTCTGTTTTTAGTCTCCTCAGGATTTAGAGTCTGCTCTCTATCTGTATAGAAGCTGTCAAGGGTTAAAGTCCTCTTCAGTTTCTTGCTCATTCTGTCTAATAATCAAAGACAAACTAGCAAAGAAAAACAGAAAAAACTGGAGTCTTTCTTTGGGGGAGGGGCTGGGTGTGTTACCAAGCTTCCTCTCCAGACTGTGCGGGGCAGCAGTGAGGCACTAGCCCGACTGTACTGCACCTGCGCTCTGAGATCCCAAAGCGTGCTGAGCACTGTGGGGGGGTAGGGGGGGCGGCCAGGTCCCGAGAGACTCCAGCTGTTTGGGGTTGTATTTTTCACCCCCGGTGTTTTTAGATTCTCTGCTGGGCTGCTGACTTGCTGCCAGAACAAAGTATCTAATCCTGTAGTGAAGCTCTCCCCGCAGAGACGGCTGTGATCACTCCCCACCCCCTCTCCAGTCTGTTCCCGTGCTCTCACTGCCGCTGCCTGCCGCCTGCGCCCGATCTAAAACCATCCCAGCCCTCTAGTAAAGACAGACCTTTCTTGGCGAATCTCAAGGATGGCTTCTCTTCGTAACTATTTGTGGGGTTTTTTTTCAGTCAAGCATTAATTCAGAGGCTTGTAATGAAATGGATAGTGAGAGAAAGCGTGGAGCTTACACAGCTGTGTGCCTCCTCTCCGCCATCTTAACCGGAAGTCCGCAAAACACATTTTTAATCCAATTTTTTTTCTTTTATGGATTTCTAATTTATTCTCATCTCACTATGAATCATTAAATCAACAATTAGTTCCTATTTTGTACTAAGAACTGGAAATTAAGGAATAATTTATTTCCATTTTTACTAATTTGTGTAAAATCTTGATGAGAATGGTCTATTCATGCATTGAAGGTATCCTTGATGAAAGTCGGGGAAAGAAAATGGCAGACTTTTGTAGTTAATAACCACAAGAACACATGTTCATAGGCCCACAACTCTCTCAAAGTAGAAAATATAAAATCCTTTATTGTTAGCAACCAATATCTTTTCTCCAAAAATTCATCATATATACATGTTCAAAAATGTTCTTTTTATTTTAAATTTGACAAAAGTAATGAAATATTAAAATTTTAATTTATTTACATTCTTTACCCTTTTGCAATTTAACTTCTAATCTCATTACTCAAATTACTCAAACTGCCCTCTCTCTCTCTTTTTCAGTTTATCAATGAGTTCCTAATTACTGACTTTGGCAGTCTATCTCATTGCTTTATGACCAGTTTCCTGATGCTTTTGATACTATTGAACACTTTTTTTCCTCTTAGATATTGTCTCTTTTCTGGTCTTTTGTGATAGTGTTATTTTCTGTTTTTTCTCCTACCTATCTTATCTCCTTTTCAATCACTTTTGCTGGTTTATTATCCATGTTATGTTTTTTTCCAATTTTGTATTCCACATGATTCTGTCCTATATATAGTTTTGTGTAGAGATATAATCTCAGCCTTACCCTGAGCTTCATTTTTATATTAAAATTGTCTATGTGTCAAACCATATGCCCCCAAAATATCTTATCTTTCCAGTCAAACTCGCTTTTCTTCAAAACTAGACTATTTCTTTCAAAGATTCTACTTTTCTTCCAGGCTTCTAAGGTCATTATAATGGCAATATCCTGAACTCTTCATTCTATCTTACCCTGCATTATTCCAACAGTTCTGTCTCCATAGAGTCTCTTGAATCTGAGTTTTCTTAACTCCTATAACTTTAGTTCAAGTTCTTTTCCCAATTTTATTCTTATCATCCTGTACCTCAGATATGATACTTCCCTTCTCATCTTCCTACTTTTGCATTGGCTGTTCTCCTGGTATGCCTCTGCCTCATCAGATTTTTCTTTTTCTTCAAGACAAGGTACTACTTTCTATATTAAGTTCTTAATTGTGTAGGTTCTCTTTCCCTATCTTGTTTTAAGTAATTTTTTGCATTTATTATATTTATATTATTTGATATTATTTACATTTATACTTATCTTTTCCATTAGAATTTATAAGATACTTGAGAATAAGAATTATTTCATTATTTATACTTATATCCCCATTGTCCAGTATAATGCCTGACACATAGTAGGTACTGCATCAATATTTGCTGATTGATTGGGTGCTGTTATCATTTTTTAGATGAATAAAATGAGGCTCAAGTATAAGTTGACATGTCAAGCATTATACAATTAATTAGTAATAGAGTCAACCTTCAAACTTTTATCTCTGACTCCAAATCTAGTGTTTTCAAAATCTATGATATTGAATTCCAATTCCTCTACAAAAATTTTTTTTTGGTTACTCCACCCTGTGCACTGACCTCCCCTCCATTTGAATTCTGGTAGCAGTTAATTTTAATATCAGATTTGAACTTGAAATATCTTATGTTTTCTATAAAAGTCCTGTTCCTATTTATTGTTATAGATTAAAGATGATGCTATGTTTTCCATGGCTAAACGAAAAATATTACTAGGTTATAATATATTGGAAAAGCTTCAGGTTTTCTCTTGACTTAAAAAAAAAATCTCTTTTTATGAGAACCATCCAATCTAAGCATGGAAGAGTTCATTACAAATAAACTATAACTAGATGACAAATTCATTGGCCATGATAACCAACCCAGAAACATATAAAAATATATAATATGGCCTTCAGTCTTAAGTTTTTCCATGATAATAGGGCTAAATCTGAAAAAGACCTCTGAAGCCATTTAGTCCAATCCCTTCATTTTACAGATGAATAAATTCAAATGTAGAAATATTAAATGAATTTCCCAAGGTCAAATAAGTAGTAATCGTTATTAAGGGAATTCGAACCCAGATTCTGTGATTTAGGAGCTAATGTTCCTTCTGGCTATTTCATGCTGATAAGAGTGGTTGGAAAGGAGAAAAAAAAAAGATTCTAAGAATTATATAAACTTTAGATCATTTATGAATATTAATTTAACTGTTAGCATTATAAATGAAATGCATTGGATATGGTCCTGGAAGAAATTACCAAGAGTAATAATGACATTCTCACTGTAAATGAAACCAGAAGACAAAAGGAAATTACAGCTAATAGGACATATGGCTCACAGGTTTTCCTTAGAGAAGCAAATGAAGGAGTTAACAGAGTTAATATCATTATATGAAGCATCATTTGAGGAACTCTTTAATCAGTCAGCAAAAAAAATTAAGTTCTTACTATGCATGAAATACAGTGGTCCATTCTAAGTATACAAATACAAAACTAAGGATTCTTGCCCTCTAGGAGCTTACATTATTATATT
Source organism: Antechinus flavipes (assembly GCF_016432865.1). Lineage (NCBI taxonomy): Eukaryota > Metazoa > Chordata > Mammalia > Dasyuromorphia > Dasyuridae > Antechinus > Antechinus flavipes. The sequence goes on from NC_067399.1 coordinate 380,162,887, forward strand.
ACATTACATTGTATACTCTATTTATGAGAAAAAGAATACCAAATGACTTATCAATCAATCAATAAGTACTAATTAAATTCTTTTTATCTGCTAAGCTCAGTGCTAATAAATAAGGATACAAAAAGAAAATCAAAATAGTCCCTGCTCTTAAAGAATTTATATATTAATGTGAGAGGTGAATAGAACATCAATGGTCATATGTGTATTTATGTGCATGTGTGCATATATTTCTATGTGTTTTCATATTGATATGGATATTAGATAAAAGGAAATGAGGTGGAAAGGGCACAAGTAATTAGGGATGTGGAACAAAAGCAGAAGACAATTCTTGAATTGAGTCTTGAAGGACATGTAGAATTCCATGAGCTGGAGATGAGAAGGGAGGGAACTTCAGACAGGAATGCAATCCATTGCAAAGGTACAACAGAGATAAGAGTATATTATGTGAACAGAACAGTATATTATATGAACAGAAAGACAAAGCAAACAAAAAATTTCCCACCAATTTGACTGAACTAAGAGAAGTAATGTGTAATAAGATTAGCAAGGTAAGAAGTGGCCAGGTTGTCAAAAACTTTAGAGGTCAAAGAGAGAAGTTTCTTCTAGGTAAAAGGAAGCCACAGAAGCTCACAGAAGAAGGTGTTATGCTTTGGTAAGAATGAGCTGTGTTTTAAGCCAAAATACAATAAGGTAAGTGGTGCTGTGGATAGAAGGGTAAGCCTGAAGTCAAGAAGACTCATCTTCTTGAGTTCAAATCTGTCTTTAGACACATATTAGCTGTGTAATCTCGGGAAAATCATTTTATTCTATTTGCTTCAGTTTCCTTACCTGTAAATTAATTGGAGAAGAATATGGCCAACCACCTTAATTTCTTTGCCAAGAAAATCCCAAATTTGCTCACAAACAGTTGGCAATGACTAAAAATGACCGAAAAACAACAATAAGTATTTTAGAGAAATCCTTTTGACAGGTATGTGAATGGTGGATTGAGCTGGGGAAAGACAGTGTAGGATGTTTAATTAGGAGACAATTGTAATAGATCAAGTTAGAGGGGCTGAGGGCTTGAATTAGGGTATTAATTATAAGCAAAGAGAAAGAATTTTATAGGAGAGATGTTGAGGACATAGATTTAACAAGATTTGCCAACTGATTAGATATACAGAATTAATAGGAGTGAGAAATTGAGGCTGACATTGAGGTTATGAACCTGAATGATTGAAAGCAAAGTGGGGTCCTCAATCGGAAAAAGAATGTTAAAAATTTGACTAGTTTGGAGGAAAATATAATAAATTCGGTTTTGGACATGTTCTGCTTATGATACCTACATGATGAACAATTCAGGATGCTTCAGAAGCAGTTGATATTGTGATTATAGAATCCAAGGGAAAAAATAGAGCTTTTATAATCAACTACTTAGAAATACCAATGCAAATATATGATATCACCAAATGAGAAAAGGATAAAGAAAGGAGAACTGTGTCTAAGTACTTAAAGTCTTAAATGCCCATCCTTATAGGTAAAGTAGGGATGATGAAGAAGAAGAAGGGAAGAGTTGTTCTCTTCCCTTAATCCCATCTCTCCCCCTATTCTGACTATAGACATTAATGGAAGATATACTTGAACCTGATTGTTCCTCTTCTTATACTGGATAGGAATAGATCTGTGGTTCTTCATTAATTTAACTTGAAAAAAGTTTTGTCTTATCACTTATAAGACTAGTCATTCCTTAGAATGGTCTACCTCCCTGGTAACTGTCTTTTCTTCTCCTTCCAACCACCTGTTTCCTATATTTTTCATCTTCTCCTATTGTAATGTAAGCTTCTTGAACCATTGTGTGTGTGTGTGTGTGTGCATATATGTATATGTGTATTTGTATCCTCAGTGCTTAATACAGTATCTAACATATATTAAATACTACTAAATGTTCTATTTCTCTCTCTCTCTCTTTCTCTCTGTATAAATACACATACACACACGCTACATATATATGTAATGTATGTATATGTGTATATATATATATATATATTCTACTGAGAGAGGGGGTATTGAACTAGAATTATATCTATTGTTTAGGAAACTTTTTTTTTGCCTTTGGTTCAAACCAATTTCATAATTGTGATCCCTAAAGAGATAGAGGTACCCCAATTTATAGCTGAAATGATTGATGACTTCCCATCAAATGCTAGTTCTACAAAAGATCATGACACATAGTAAATAGTAAATAAATCCACTTATCCAAGAAGATACCAAACAGAAATCAGAGCACTTATGTAAATTAGAATATACAGGAAAATATACATAATGAACAAACTGATACAGTAAGGTAGATATATATCTCAGCTCAGCCAGAAAAGGAGACCTTTTTTTCTAAGGGGAATCTTTTCTTGGTCTTTAGGAAGGCTGGCATTTCTATAGGTATATCTTGCACAATATATATTCACTCAAAGCTGAAAGGGAGAAAAAAGGCCTCTTCTCTCTGAGATTTTTGTACCAATTTTGACCTTCACATAGGCATTCGATGACACATTATCATTTTCCCCACCAATGAGTCTTACACAAATGTTCCAAACTCAAAGTTAAGTTTATATCAGGAGTGACTCAATGGTAGAGGGAAGGAGAAGTTTACAGGGAGATATTTAAGTGATGTGTGGGTAGTTTGAGAAGTTAGATTTCTACAGATATTGTCATAATAGGATGAAGGGATGGGTGAAATATCTTGTTAAGATATCTACAACCAATCACTGTGTGAGTCAAGGAACTGGCTATCCTTCTGAAAAGGGGTCCAGGCCTAAACTATCCCAATCCGGCTAGAGTCTATGACAGAGCACAAGCCTTTTGACACATGGAATGGATGAATAAAGAGGATTGTAAATCTGATGAATTGTAAACACCACCAATCAGAACCTTGAAGGGAGGAGTAAGGAACCAAATTTAATGGAATAAAGCTTGCTCCCACTTCTGTATTTGGTGTCTAGCCCATGAGCACATCTGCTTCTCATGAAAATCACTGAATAAAAGATTCTTTTCTCACTCTAAAAGAGCATCAATTGTAATACCATTCCTGGGTTAGCTTGCAACTGGCGAAGCAATGGGCAGAGGCAGCTTGTCCTGGGCTTACTCCCCAACTCTATCGAGTTCTATGATATCTTTTGAGAATAGACATAAAAGTAAAAGGCCAATAAAAAAGTTATTTTAAAATCTACTAGAACAAACTTTCATGAAGCTAAATAATGATGTATGAAATAGTAAATAGATATATGTTGAGCAATAATTTTTTAATTTTTTCTTTCCTTGCTTTTCATTTGTTTCTCTAGCATCTAGCATAATCTGTTTTACAGTAGCTCTTAAATCTTTCTTTTTTTAAATTTTTTTTTCTTAAATCTTTCTTAATAGGGGCATTTTGTGTTGCATTGTGAGTGGATATGACACCTAGATTTTAGAAGGCTATATATGAAGTTTTGAAGCACAATCATATTCAGGAAGTAAAGATAGAAAAACTAAAGAAATGGACTTCATGATGAAATTGTGAGACAGGTAATTTTATCATCCCCATTTCTCAATTGAGGAAACTGAGGCAAACAGATTAAGTGACCTCACTAGGATCATACTGTCTGATTGAGTTAATGTTCAATCTATTCATCTCTCTCCCTCCCCTAACCACATCCCTCATTGAGGTAACATTTGAATTTAGGTCTTTCTTACTTTAAGTCTAGTATTATCCCCATTACTCCTCTTTGCAGTCTCAACAATACTGAGTCCTGGAATACTACCAACATCCAAAATGATTCACCAGCTTCAGGAATGTATTGGTTTTCTATTTATTTAATATTTAATATTCCCAGGTCTTCTAAAACTGTGACTGTTTAGGTGAGATGGAAAGATTCATCTTTCTTACCTCTCTTTAGGATTCTGAAAACTGTTTTATATAGGAATTAGAGTGCAAAAAACCAAACACACACAAACACACACACACAAACCCTCTTCATTTGGATTGAGAAAAGTCTTATCCCACTTTCAGAAATGGAAATAAGAGAAATATTCTCAATAGTTTAAAGGAATAAAACAAAATGGCAAAATTGCAATAAATTGAATAAACAGAAAACAATCAGTACCCTAAAAAGTCTCCTTTATGTACTAAGCAGATTTTTTCAATTGACAAGGGAAATGGCCTTGAGGTATGCTCTTTGAAACAGAACAATAGAGCTTTTGCTCAAAAGAGTTTACAAGTTTTGTTTAGAATTCTACATGTGAAAGCTGACCTAGATGGAGGAGACCTTAACAAGAATTCAAATATTAGGAAGAAAAGCTCTGAACTTATTAATACAGTTATGAATAGAATGTGTATGGATGTCTATAATCCATTGCAAGCAATTTCCTTTTATTTGGGTTCACTGAAGAAGGTTGACACATAGAGTTATAAATATGTGTGTGGGGAGGGGGAAATGAGCACCGGAGGGAATGCACTGAACTACCCCGGGATGCTCTCTCTTTCCACCCCAAGCCTCCAAACCCCCACCCTACCCTCATGAGTGGACCTAGATGAAGGTGGATTTGAGAGGAATTTGGAGCTAACAGTACATGCAGCCTTTAAAAATAATTCTGTTTTACTTTGCAGAAACTAATTAATTAATTAATTGTTGTTGGTTGCTTTAAGGTTTACAAAGAAATTTATAAATATTATCTCATTTTTATAGTCATGAAACTTTTAAGAGACTATTATTATCATCACCATTTTACAGGGAGAGCTTGCCTTGGGTTATATCTCTTCTAAGTGTATGAGTCTAGATTTGAATTCATTTTTTTCCTTATTTTACATTCAATATGCTTTTCACTCTCCTACTTAGCTGTATTTTCTTCCTTTCCCTATCATTATTCTTTCATTACATTTCTAATTTTTTTCTTTTTTTTGCTAAACATGAAGAGAGTTGTTTATTTTTTATCAAATTTCTCTCTGCCATTTTGTCTAGTATTTTCTTCTAGTCCCTTAAAAACAATATGCCTTGCCTGCTTCTGAATAATTCTTATGGAAAGGAACTCATTCTGTAATGCTGGAGAAACTGAGGCAAGACAGATATTAGAGTTTTTTAAAATATTTTATTTGAAAGGGAGAGATTTACTGGGACCAAATGAATAGATGGTTTGGTCCCAGGGCTTAATGAGACTATCGTCTCCAAGAATCCAGCAAACAATGTGAGTTCTCAATGACATATATACACATGGCTCTAAGCCACCAGGGGGTAGACTGAGGCAGGGAAGGAGTCAGAGCACTGAGAGCCAGGAAGGGACTATCAATCTGGCTCTGACAGGATGAGGAGGCATGGGGGACATCTGATAAATTGGGATTACAGAATGGGGAGAGGCACCCAACATTCTGATGATGCCTAAGATAGAAAGTCTTGTTTCCTTATCTGGATCATCATAATTAGGAGTGAGGAGTGGGGTTGCAGGATTGACCAGAACAATTAGGAACTGAGGCAGAACAATTCAGAGAAACTGAAGCAGGACAATTTAGGGAAACTGAGGCAGGATAATTAGGGAAACTGAGTCAGGATAATAAAAGAAAACTGTGGTACAACATTCCATACTCTCTTCTGATTATTTAAGTCATTGAATTATCTTCCTTTAGATAGGACTTAGAACCATAATTTTGACCAACCCTATGTGAAACAAATAAACAAAAATAAAACTAGAAAAATTCAAGGACTTATGGCAAGGACAGGTCTCTCCCTGATAACCCCAGAGTTCATCAACAATACAAAGGATCCCTGTTGCAAGCATGTCAGGTCCTCTGCAGTTGGGGAGCATCTCAGCCAGAGAATCAAGTTTGAGATGGACAGTTCATTGTGAGTTAGGTCTGTGGTCATTTGTGCATTTAACTCAGTCTCTGCTTATGTAGGAAGTAGCAATGTTCAAGACAGTACTGTTGCCCATCCTAAGAGGGGTACCCCACGTCTGTCAGGGACTCCAAAGGGGGGGAAGAAGCAGGGTCTAGAGTAGCTCCATTTGTCCCCTCTCAATAGAACAGGAGCTGCTACCAGGATCCACATTTCTGAGCAGTGTATGCACAGTTAGACCAAGGCAGGCAACCCTGAATTTTTGAGGTCTGATATCAAGCTGCAATGTCCTTTAAGAATGCTGAAATACTTATTAAGGAACTGAGATTACAGGAGTGGAGAAACAGATCCGGAGAGACTGCCAGTCTCAAGACAGGTGTCTGATCTCTGGTTGTTTCTAAAAAATAATCCCCAAAACTAAGTCTGCCAGGGCAATTCCAACAGAATAAGGAATTTCAGAGTTAAAGCATAATCAGCAAATCATAGTCCAGTAAATTTAAGCAAGGAATAAAAAACGAAAATGACTGTTCAAAAGACTTCCAATTCAATCTGAACTAGTAAGATAGGGGGTGGGGCAGAAGTGCCTAAGGCAAAGTGAATAGGATTCCCATTCTTTCAGGTATTTTGAGAAAAATATGTTTCCCCAATTTCCTATCTCTTCCTCCTTTTTTTTTTTTTTTCTCATGGAAAGGAATTATCAAATGACCATCCTATATATAAATCCCAAGAGTGAATCAAAATTGCTATACATACAGACTAGTACAGTATGTTTCCTAAAAATTTCTCAAACATAAACAGCAATACTCACACAGTTTTAACAATTTCCATCCCAAATCTTAAACACACAGTAATAGATGACCCAGTCAGGTTTTAACAGTCATTCATCAACCATTCCCAAATTCTGCCCCCCTCATATTAGTCCAAAGTACACTAGGAGCAGGGACAATGGTCTCTCAAAAACTGCGTCATACTGAGGATGGGCCAAGTCACTCAGTCCAGGCAGGAGATGGGTGTGGTGTGCTTACAGCTACCAAAAATTCACATAGGCCGATCCATGTCCCAGAAGCAGTTCAATAATCTATAATTTGACCAAAATCTAGAACAACCAAAAAACACAAATTTAACAAATAAAGGTTAAAACAGTCTGAGATAGAAAGACTTGGTTCCCCAAACTGCTGCCAAATAGGAAGCAGTTTCCTCTGTGAAAAGATGAGTTTGCTTAACAGGGCAGGCAAATGACTGTCAGCTATAGTCCCAAATAAATAGGAGTTAGGTCTCACTGTGCTAATTGTCCTCTTATTATTTAGGAACCTTTAAAAACCTGAATATTCAAGATACAAGTATTCAGTAACAGGTAGATGACCAGTGTAAATACTCATTTACCTAAGTATTTAGGATATAATGATTACATATACAATCAGACTGAATATAGCAAGGTATGACATAATTGAATTGCATTTACAGTTCTTATTGACCATTGTCTCTGCTTAGTCACAGGAGGAAAAAATGAAGGGACATAAAGATAACATAAGCAGTTAAAACTCAACTTTCAGCACATACCAGGACAAAATAGCTTTAATTCATTTTTACTCCAGTTAATTGTCCCACTTACTGTCAGAGGGTGGAGCTTTAAAACACCCAAATAACATTAACTATAAGCCCAAGAAATTTTATGTCCAATAACAAATCCCATTAGCCAAAGTTTCAGATAAATTCTAAAAAGATATTTACCATAACCTTATATTGATAACAGTAAGAAATTTGTCTCAGTAAATTCACTTCTTTCATATCTAAGTAGATTTTTCATAAGTGAACATTATACATACAAACTAGTTTGCTTTTAAAATACCCGATACATAGACAAATATCCCAAATTGCATATTGTACGTAACAGAAACATTTTCAAAAGGACAAAGAACAATTCAGAGAAACTGAAGCAGGATAATTTAGGGAAACTGAGGCAGGATAATAAAAGAGGCCATTTAAATGACCTCAACATGACCCAATACAATCAATTAAAACTTAGAGAGAATATCCTATACAGAATATCCTAATACCACATAAAAGAATCCAAGAGGTTCTTAAAAATATTAAACTTTTAGAAATAATCCTACCAAAGAATAGATCACATTTATGATCATATTCCTTAACCAAGGAAACCATTATGTATCAAAAGAAACCAATATTCAGTCAATTAACTTAAAAGCGGACTTATCTCTTGAAATCATTTGCCAAAGCCAAGCTGGAACATACTTAGAGGGGGTTGGGAGGAAGGAAGGAGAGGATTCTACTGTGGCTGGCCTTCTATATCCTCTTTCCCTCTTGCTACATACTTTAGCTAATTTCCAACCTTCAATGGAGGAAGTGGGGAAGAAGGTGAATTTAAAGTAGCAAAAAGCAGTTGGGGGTTGAGTTTAATGTTCATCTTTGAAGATAAAAGATCCCATTTCTCCCTACCTCACCCAACCTTTTTTTTTTTTTTTTCCACATGCAAATTTTCCTTCTAGTCTCTCCTAAATCACCTTAAAAACTATTAAGATTCACAATTCAGTGGATAGCTAAGTGACTCCATAAAACCCACATGTCCAGCAGAGCTAGATTTAAAGCATAACTTATAATGTTAAAAAATTGCCCAAAATAATTACCAAAGTTTCAGAAGGTAACATATTTTACTTAATTAGAGGCATGTGATCCCTTTCAGGCAAGTTAACAGAACTTCTCTTTAACAAGCCATTGTTTTTAAGATCTTATATTCAAAGATAACCAACCAAATCTAGCCTACATAGGCCATAGTAAAATTATTTCCCACAAATTTTAAAACTGCGCTAAAGAATACTCAGAACAAATCTAGCATGCAAAGGCTAAAATTATTATAGTAAAAAAAATTATAGTAAAATTGTTACCCACAATTTTAGAATCATCCTAAAATTCCTAATCAAATATTTTCTCCTGTCTGAGTTTCAAATTAATTAGCATAAACTCCTTTGTTGTCCAGAGGCCCTATCTGCCTAGAACAGCCTAGGCCAGATTTGAATTTGAATCAGATAAGGTTTTATTGCTCTTTCCCTAATAATCCTACTAACCGGCTTTGAAAATTGCTTCTGCCAGTCTTAACAAGTTAAAAAGTTTAAAATCACAAGCAAATTTTTATACTAAGTACAGTTGCAACATTGAAATAACCAATTCCCAAATTTCTTAATCATTGTTTTTAAAACTTAACAGAGTTCTTAAATTAACAAAACAGACAGACAAATCACACAGAACACAGAATACAGATATAGACTGCACAATTACAACATTAAACAAAGCATTTAACACATATAACCAGAGAGTGCTCAAAAAGGCACTCAGAATCAGATCAGACTAGATGTGTCTTAGAAGACACCCAAACCAGAGGGGATAATCCAGCATCTTGAAATGATACCCTTCTCAGAACTTAATGCCTGCCGGCATTTTATTATTCTGAGAATCCAGATGCTAGCACAGAAAGACAGAACAGGTAAACAGATCAGTTTGTGTCCTAAAACATCCAGACTTACTTTCCAGTGGCCGACTATGAGGGTGTTGAGCTTGGCTGTAGCTGAAAACTGCTCTGTTTCCCTAGAGACTCTGGGAAAAAATCCCAAGGGCCGGCCTCTCCAGGCCAAGAACCCAGATCTCCAGTCGCCCTAATGCCCAAGGCAGAGACCGGAAGGTCTCTAATCTCTACTCCTGCTTTCATTTTCTAATATCTCGGTGGGAAACCTCCAAAATGTAATGCTGGAGAAATTAAGGCAAGATAGAGATTAGAGAGTTTTTAATAATTTATTTGAAAGAGAAAGATTTACTGGGATCAAATGGATCCATGGTTTGGTCCCAGGGCTGAATGAGACTATTGTCTCCAACACGTGGCTCTAAGCTACCAGGGAGTAGATTGAGTCAGAGCACTGAGAGCAGGAAGGGACTATCAATCTGGTTCTGACAGGATGGGGGGAGGCATGGGGGACATCTGATAAATTGGGATTACAGAATGGGGAGAGGCACCCAACATTTTGATGATGCCTAAAATAGAAGATCTGTCTCCTTATCTGAATCATCATGATTAGGAAGGTGGGATGGTGTTGCAGGATTGACCAGAACAGTTAGGAACTGAGGCAGAACAACTCAGGAAAAGTGAGGCAGCATAATTAGGGAAACTGAGTCAGGATAACTAGGGAAACTAAGTCAGGATAATAAAAGAGAACTGTGGCACAACAATTCTCCAGCCTATCCAGTGTCAGTTACTAATTGTATTTTGTCCAGTTTAGAAAATTATTAAGTTCTGATTTCAAATATATAGTAAGCCTTTAAATATATAGTAAGCCTCCTTCCTCTCACATACCTCACATTTGAGATATGTGATGTATCTGACTGGTACCAAAATACATGGAACAATGATTTCTTCAATATTTCAACCATCTATGGTTACTTCTATGTTGGTTTCCCTCTATCAACATTAGTAAATGGTCTTCATGACTTGGTGTGGTAGTGTTTAATTATTTTCAGTCATGTCTGACTCTTTATGACACTTTGGAGTTTCTTAGGAAGTATACTAGAGTGTTTGCCATTTCTTTCTCCAGCTCATTTTACAATGAGGAAACTAAGACAAAAAGAGTTAAGTAACCTGCCCAGGGTCACACAAGTAGTAAATGTTTGAGGTCACATTTGACCTTAAGTCCAAGAGTCTACCCACAGCACCATCTAGCTGCCCCTTCGTGAGTTACTGCAACTAAAAAAAAACAAAAACAAAAACAAAACAAAAACAAAAAAATACATCACCCAATGTTGAATCCTTTGATGACATAAGTAGTCTGGTTCTTGGATAGGAGTATTGGAATTCAAAACCTGGACCTTTTCCAGCTTGGTAGGATTCTCCAGAAACTGGTGGTAGCTTGCTAGGGGCCAGCAATATCTTCATATCATGTCAAGTGTTATCTTCTCATCAGACAAAAAGACATCAGAGAATAAAAACAATGGAGGATGGATAATTAATATGCTTCAATAGTTCCAGATTACATTATCTCACATTTATATATTTTTTCTTTCTTCATAGTTTCAAATCAATATTCTTCTATAATCTAGAATATGGTTTTGATGGATAAGGCTACAAAAATTATTATCTTATGGTCATTAAAGTGCTGATGCAAAGTCCTCTCTGGGCTTAGCTAGATTGTTCCTTTGATAACAGATTAGTGGTATATTACTGGGTGAATACTTGAAGTCTCTTTACCTTTGCAGGGTCTGCTATAGCTTGTGCTTTGAGAACAAGACTTTTGAAACTCAAAGTGACCTCTACATCAATGAGGCCTCAAAATGGGACCTGACATTCATTTCAGCCTTAGAGCTATGATCCTGTGACTTTAGTTAATAAAATCAATATTATGAGAATAAGTATGGAACAATAAGAAGCTAGCTAGTTATGAAATCAGCAAGACCTTGATTAAAGTTAAGTTTCTAACAAATACTGGCTATGTGATGTCCAGAAAACTATCTAAGTTGTCTATATGTACAGGTAGAGGAAATTTCCACACTTAGAGTTCCAAAGAGTGATGAATTCATAGGTCTGGATTGAAATACATATATTGTATTTACATGTGACATTAATTATCCTATCAATTTAAGATGCATACTATGTTTATGTTAAAATAATGTTCTTATATTTATTTTTAAATAATAAGCAAAAATCATAGCATAGGAAGATAAATTAATTTCTCAGATACCATCCATATCCATCCCTCCCTAATTACCACCATCACCAAAAATAATCCAGCTTTGTTTCTAATTTGACCTCAAGCCGTATCTGTAGAACCAAAATACTGAGCAAAAAGCATTATGAAATACCACCATTCAATTATTTGATCATATTTTTCTACACCGTCAAAAGCATCCTGGGGAGTGGAGTCTGACCACAACATTTTAATTTCTCAAGCAGAATTCACATTTGTTTCTTGATGCACAGTAAGCTGACTCTCATAATCATGAATAAAGAACTTGGACAAATGCCTGAGAAATGCCGAGCGCCTGATCTCTACAAACTCCCATACTTTAAAAATGAAAATAAAAGTGAGTGTCTGCATTTTGAACACATTTGGCTATGTGTCTGTATGGGTGTGTGTGCATGCGTGTGTTTTTAAGGGGTTAGAAAATTGGCAGATTGCCCTGAGCCTTTTAGCATGTTTCAATGAGTAAAATAGAAGAGAAGAGAGTGGGGTGAGGAGGTAGGAAGATGTGCACACAGAGATTCTAAATGTTTCCAAAATGAAAATGGTCATCTAGGATATTTGAAAAGAAATTACTAAAAAAATACATAAATCTATTTATTGTTTTCTTCAACCTCATTGAGGGAACTTGCTCAGCAGCTGGTATGAGAGTAAGATATGTCTAAAGAAGTCTTACTATGAAAAGGTATGCTTGTGTATTCATTTTGGTTAAGAAGATTGTCTATTCATCGGATATGGCTCTATTGATATCTTGATCCCAGATGCTGCAAATACTAAAAGTATGTTGATGATGAAATGTAAAAACTTATTTTAGACTCTTATGCAGAATGACTTGATGTCATACCCATTGACCTCCATAGTAGATGAAACAATGTGATGCAGTGAAAACAAAATTTGCAGTTACAGGAACTGTTAGAATCTTAATACTATTCTGAGATTCCATTCCTTATAAGGAAAGCAAGAGATTGCTCAAGATGGCTTCAAAAATCTCTTCCAGCTATAAGTCTTACAATCCCAGAATACCAGGGTGAAAGGACAGACACTCAAGTAGAAGCAATGACCAGGGAATGATGCTGGGATCCCTATGTGCAGGTGCACAAAACTCAGCTCACAGAATCCAGGAGATCTGTGGGAAAACTAGTGTTTAGAGAGTACAGCTAGCACCTTTCAAACCTTTTAAAATTTAATTTTTCTTTCTGATTTCGTTTTGTATGAATTCATCCTGCCCAGTGTTTCACTTTGAGTTAGGGCCCGTGTGAAGCTTTTTGCTTTTTCTTGGTTAGAAGTTAACATCACAAGATGTTTTAGTTCCTGGCACTGTGAATGGGCCTCCCATAAAGAAAATGGGCCCCAGTTTTCAGTACAAATTTTGACAACACCCTCCCCATCATGCCATACCCTGCCCCAAAGCTCCCTCAGAGATGGCTAAGTTTATATTCTTTCAAGTTTCATAAGTGAATATTTCACATGCAAAATTGGTCTAAAAGTACCACAATTTTTAACCCTTTCAAATAAGTAAAGCTTGATTAAAAAAAAAATTGTGGCGTGAGAGATGCAAGACTAGCTAGGGCAACATTATCACGAGGTTCCTTAGAAGTCCTGTTATTTCAGGCCTTGGTTCACTCACTGGGACATTAAGAAACAATTTACACTCATTTTTGATATGATTTAAATTCAGATAGCAAGCAAAAAAAAAAAAGCTTCAAGTATAAGTCTAGCTGTGGAGTGTGTCTTTTATTTAAACGACCTGTATAAATAAATGCAGAGATATTCATCACTAGAGATTTGGCCAATAGGCAATGATTTTTATTTAAAGGCATAGCACCCCATTAAAATTGTTCCCTAAAGGAATGTAGGTATTGGTAGCAGTGAGATATATAGGTTACGATTTTTTGAAAAACTGAAATAATAATTTTCTCTAATTGATAAGTACTTCTTAGGTTCTTGCCACTCTCCACCCAATAACTCCCTGGTATTTTCTACTTTTGTAATATTGTTTTAAATATTAATTTCTTTATTATTCATATTACCATTATCCAATAAAATAAGATTCAACAAATATTTTTAAATGTTCTATTATGTGCAGAATAGATTAATGTCCTGGGGACTAGAATAGATATAGATAGAAATAGATAGCTTTATAAGCTCCCATTTTCTTTGTGGGAAAGAACTCCCTGCCATACATACTCAGGGAGCCATTATATGATATATGATTTGCTATGTTAGTTTGCTATACAATGATATGATATGATACAAAGTAACACACATTAATCACATTACTTAAGTGCCTTCTGTGTACATAGAAATGAATACTGGGGAAAATACAAAGTTTAGGTGACACTGTCATTATCCTCAGAGTATAAATTCTAGTTAAAGAAAATATTAGTCTTCCTGGGAAGGAAAAGAGCCTTCCTAAATCCCTGAATATTTACTTGATGATGCTTCAGATGCATTCTCCAGCTATTCATAGCTACATAACAATTGTCTCATCCCTGATTTTCCTCCTCTTTCCCCACTTGCAGTTTTTCAGTTATACATATTCAGTTATTCAGCTGTCTGACAACCTGGGGCAATTCCACTTGGAGTCCAGACTCCAAGGGACAATGATAACCTATCTGAAATCACTTCTCAATGGTTAGCATCCTTCTACCGCATTATATCCTCCCAAAGCTAATAATTCTGAATACCCACATGACAACTCTATATTCTTTCCTCCACTGACTACTCCCTTATTCTCAACCTCCACAATTCATCTTTCCTCTAGCCACCCTCTTTGAATGGCAAGTCCTACTCTCAAACTACTTACCATTTTTGTGTTTGTTCCACCCTTGCTTTCATTTTAAATTTTTATCTTTCTCACTCCTCTATGTTTTTGTATTCACTGAGATCTGACTTGTTCCTGATTATACAGCTTCTCTGGTTTCACTTACACTAATAATGGTGTTCTGCATTTCCATTTGCAGGCTCTCTCTTAGTAATCTTTTCTCCTTGGAGATTCATTCAATCCACATTTATCGCCCAATAAGGATTCTGATGGCAGCTATCTACTAGACTCCAAGATATTTTCTTTCCTTCCTCGACAGGTTCAATCCTTGGTTCACAGTCCTCTCCTCCCTAACTTTATATTAAGTGACTTCAACAGACATATTGACACTTTCAGAAACAGCTAAACCTTTAATTCCTCAATTTACTAATTTTCTGTGACCTCCTCTTTCTTCTCATCATAGCTACACAGAGATGGTAATACCCTTTATCTTGCTGTCACCCACAACTGCTCTACTTCTAACTTTCTGAATTGTTAAAATCTCTTTATCTAATCATAATCTGTTGCCATTCTACCTCTCCCCCTACACTGCAACTTCAAATCTTTTTTTCCAAACCATTATCTTCAATATCTTCACTCTCCTTGGTTCTTTACCAGATCATCACACCTGTTTTGTCTATATGTTTTTCCTCTTCCCTTTCTTGACCCCTTGGTGATTTTCCAAAGATCTTCCCTTGCTAACCCTCAGCCTTGGATCACTTCTGCCTGTCTGCTCACTTTCTTACTACTCACATATTATTGCAGAAAATCATGAAGCTATGTTGATTGGATCTTATACAAATTTATGTTACATAATCTTATCTGGACCCTCACTAAGGCAAGGCAACTCTTTTATACCTCCTAATTGACTCACTGAACCAATTACCTATAGCAGTATTTTTTTTCAAACTTTTTCATTTCTCCTCAAATCTCTGACAGCTCTCTCCTGTCTGACCCTTTCAACAGAATTATTGTGTCATATTTCAACTGAAAAATAGTGAAGCCATTCATTGTGTTTCATTTTCTTCCCTTTTACTCATCTTACATCAGTACTTCCAGTACTACCTCCTTCTTCACATAGAAACTCACAATTCACATGGAGAGGTTTTGTCCTTCTCTTAAAAAACAAATTCCTCTATATGCATGTGATCCCATTTCATTCCATTTTATCTAGAAGAATGTTCCTTTTATCATCCCCACTCTCTCATTTATATTCAATCTTCCCCTCTGGTTTTCTACTGTTGTTTTCTTAATGCCTACAAAAAATCCTGTGTCTTCCTCAAATTCAAAACTTTCTTATTTGATCCATCTACCACAGCCAACTGATATCATTCTATGTGTCTTTTCCCTTTTATAGCTAAACTGTTAGAGATGACTGTGTAATAGTTGCTTCCATTTCCTTTTTTTTTCCCCCACTCACTAACTTTTTGGCTTCTAACCCCATTGAACTGAAACTGTTATCTCCAAAGTGACCAGCAATCTCTTATTTGCCTAATTAATGGCTTGTTTTCACTATTTATAGTTCTTAGCTTTTCTACAGACATTGACACTTTTGATCACCCCATTTTCCTTGATACTTTCTTTTTTTTTTTTTTTTTGTGTGACATTCCTTTCTCTGACTCTCCTACTTATCAGTTTATCCTCAGTGAGTCTGATAATACACTTTTTTCTTTCTGGATCTCAGTTTTTTCATTTTTAAAATGAAGAATTTGGACTAGGTGCTCCTCAAATTTCTTTCTACCTTAAGTCCTATAATCCCAATATTTGGCAACATGCTATCTAATGTTATTAGCTATTAAAATTTGAACCTTCTTCCTCTTCTATCATTTATACTTTCAAAAAAAAATACTTAAAAAGGCACCCAAATTTAGAAGAAAACCCAAAAGCTGAAAAACAATATTTGCAGCAAGAGTCTGATAAAGGCCTCATCTCAAATATATTAAGAATTAATTCAAATGTATAAGAATACAAAGCATTTCCCAATTGATAAATGGTTAAAAGATATGAACAGTTAGTTTTCAGGTTAAAAAAATCAAAACTGTCTAATTTTATGAAAAGTTTATTGATTAAGAAAAATCAATGAAAACAACTCTGACATTGTTTTATCTGACAAACTCACATCTATCAAATATCAATTATTATGACAGCAAATGAGAAAAAAGAATTGGAGAGGATATAGGAAAATGAGAACATTTGGGCTTATGAATTGATCCAATCATTATAAAGAGCAATTTGAAACTATGCCCAAGGAACTACAAAACTGTGCATATCCTTTAAAAAATTATTATTAGTAGCTTTTTATTGACAGAAATATGCATGGATAATTTTTCAACATTGACCCTTGCAATCACTTCTGTTCCAACTTTTCCCTTCCTTCCCTCCATCCTCTTCCTTAGATGGCAGGCAGTTTCATACATGTTAAACATGTTAAAGTATATCTTAAATACAATATATGTGTACATATTTATACAGTTTTTTTGTTGCACAAGAAAAATTGGATTTAGAAAGGTAAAAATAACCTGGGAAGAAAAACAAAAATTTTGCATGCCCTTTGATCCAGCAGTACCCAAACAGATTTTTTTAAAAGGAAAAAGGACTTATTTGTAAAAACACATTTTTAGCAGCTCTTTTTGTGATAATAAAGAATTAGAAATTAGGAGGCAATTAGAGAATGGCTAAACAAGTTGTGATATATAATTGTAATGATACAAGAAAAGATAAGCAGGCTAAGTTCAGAAAACCTGGAACGACTTATATGAACAGATGTAAAGTAAAATGAGCAGAACCAGGAACACATTGTACACAGTATCAGCAATACTGGTAATAATTAACTATGAATGACTTAATTATGTGATCTTAGATAATTCCAAAGGATTCATAATGAAAAATTCTGTCCCCTTTTAGAGAAGGAATTGATAGAGTCTGAATGCAGATCAAAGAATACCGTTTTCCACTTTCTACATTTATCTTCCTGTTTATTTGTTTGTTTTTTTTTCTTTTGAGTCTGTATCTTCTTTCACATGATTAATATGGTAATGTATGCTGTATGATTGAACATGTATAATTCATAATCAAATTGCTTATCATGTCAGGGAGAGAAAAAGGAGAAAATGTAAAATTAAAAAAAAAGAATGTTAAAAATTGTCTTTACATGTAATTGGGAAAATATATATGCATATACATATATACACATATGTACCCACATACATACAATCTATATTATATATATGTGTGTGTGTGTGTGTGTGTGTGTACATAAAATAATACCACGTATATAATGTTTATACACACACACACACTTAAAGTACTTAAAATTGAATTGAACTGGGTATAGAGATGGTTGTTCCCACATACATTCTCAAAAAATAGTGAATACAGGAATATAAAATGACTGGCTGATTTCTGATTTCCTTTCCAATTTTATGTCTATTATCCTATATTCCCATGTTACATATGAAAGGTTGCCAATCCCTAACTGGGAAGACTTCTATCTGAAGCAGAAACAGCACAGAACAGCTGGGGCTTTGCCCCAGGCCACCAATTGACAGAGAAAGCACTTCCTCATCATCATTCACCCCACCCCCATTAAGTTGACTGCCAACTGGCTGACTTCAGTCCCCTGGGCTACTTGTTCTATTGGATATTATATTAGGTCATCATCTCCATCTCATAGGGTATATCTCCTCATGGGTGAAGACTGCCCCAGGCATGTTGCCTGGTCTAGGAAACTATGCCACAAGGGATACTCAAGATCCACACAAAATCAGAGGAGGAAATCAACAGCAAACATGATAAATTATACCCACTATCTCTCTAGGCACTGCCCTTTTCACAAAGTAAACTTCTCTAGCTCTTAACCTCCTCTACCTTCTTTTTACTTTATACTGTCTGGAAATCTCCTTTACTGTTGATAAACTTCTTTTACTTTGCAGGGAGAGAAGATAAGGACTCCACAGATGTGAAATGTTGTTTATATGTCAGATTTTTTTTTTTTAATTTTGCTAGTCCATTTTGCTCAATTATTTTTCTCTTCTTATTTTGGTTATTTATTTATTTATTTATTTTTAAACTTAATTTTTAAAATCTTGATCAAAAGGGATCTCTTTTAGAATGGTCAATTAAAGGAATGCAATCAGAAATTTATGTGATATAAATACAAGCTTATATCAAGAAAATTCCATCATTTTAATTAAAAGAACATATTGCAGTATTTCAGATAAGAGATGATGAGAAACTAATTGATAGTTTAACCGCCTAGATCTATGTTGCTATTATTTATGAATGTCCAAGTCTCTAAACCTTCTTCCATTTAGGTTTAGTAGCAGGTTTACAGTTGTAGTCTCCATTCCAAACCTGTCACTTTGAAAGCTCTGGATCCCCAGTTCTTCCCTGGCCATTGTGGTCAGTCTACCTTAACCACATGTAGCAGTGACCATATCTTAGAAACTCCTAAACCAAATGAATACGTTCCTGTGCCATCATTTCTGATTATTGTTTTAATTTTCATTCAAAGGAATTTTGAGATGACTTTTTTTTTTAATAAAGGAAAAAATCCTGTGGAAACATGAACAATGTCACTTTATTCTCTAATGTGAATATATTCCCCCAACTTAGTCTCCTTCTAGTTGCTACAATGAAATAAAGCACTGAGTTACACCCAGATAATGATCTATTTAGCACAACATACAATTGCAGAAGCAAATTAAGTCCAAGGCTCTAGGTCAGAACAAAGACCCTGAACATTGGTTTCTATAATTATTACATAATTAAAGATAGTGGAAAAAACAAAAACAACACACACACACACACACACACACACACACACACACACACACGATGTAAGCATTGAGATACCTGTTTTGTTTTTTTTTTTTAATTGATGGAGGAGATTGGGAAACATTGAGCTGAGGGTGGGATATGGGGATTATGTGAATTTCTTAAGCCAATTGACAATTGAAAGAGAAAATAGTCTTGTTACTTTTCCTAAATCAGAAGTTGTAAGAAATTGGAACTTAACCTTACAAAATCGTGGATAGAATGCAAAATGGAGTTACTAATACTATTTAAATGTAACATTTTCTCCTGGGAAATGATGGTAGTAAATATTAATCTTTCAAAGTAATCATGGTCATCTAATTATTGTCATGCAGGGGTCAACTAAATTTCTATTCTATCTACTGAACCCACAGCTATTCTTATGATCTAGGTTTGGATATTACTTGATCTCCATTTCTGCCTCCTCTAACATGTAACCAGGCACCTCTGCTGAAATCTATCCTTTCTTTAAAGTAGTAATCTAGACACTACTTCCTCCATAAAGCTTTTTTCTGATTCCCTGTACCTAACTGAAAATTATCTCTTGAATTTTTTCCAGCATCTTGTCCCACCTACTTTTCCAGTCTTCTTAAAGTTAAAACTCCCTACCTCTAACAATTTGCCACAAACTCTGTGATACAGTCAGTGATGCTTGAATTTGCTATTCCTTACACAAAATACCCCATCTTCTAACTTCTAGCTTTTTTCCACTGACTGAAGTCCTTGCCTAGAATTTTCTTCCCCCTTATCTCTGATTTCTGATTTTCTTCAAATCCCACCTAAATTCTATTCTTTGTAAGAAGCTTTCCCAATATCTATTAATCATAATATCTTATGTCTATTGATTATTTTCAGTCTCTTCTATTACATAGCTTGTTTCTACATAATTATTTGAATGTTATCTCCTTGATTACAGGATTAAAAAAAAAAATTTCTTTGTTTCTTCAGCACTTAGCAAAGTACCTGGCACATAATAGGATGTTAACAAATTTTTATTGGCTGAACTTTATGACTTGTCTTGTAATAAGTTGTGTGTGTGTGTGTGAATATATACATATATATGTATATTACATATTTTCATATATCATATTTTTCTCCTTATTATATTGTAAGCTAAGAATAAGATCTACATCTTCTTTCGTGTTTGCATTTCAAATCTCTAAATATACTAGTTTGCAAATAATATAATTGGGATTTAAACATTTGTTGAAATAAATCACAAAAATCTAATGTTTAGGAAATTTAGATTTTAAATCCACAGAAGAAATAATATATACTTGAGTTGAATCCACTTCAACTTTGTAACTTAAAATAGGATGCGCACATATAGCTCCTAAGGAGTAGCATAAATTTAGAATAAGAGGGTCAGAGATCTAAAGTTGAAAGGCACTTCAGAGGCTAGAGTCTAAGACTCTCATTTTTACAAATAAGAAAACTGAGATGCAAGGAAAGTTAAGTGCTTCATCCATGGTCACACAGGTAGTATTAATGGCAGAGTTTAAATCCAGGTTCTCTGACTTCAAAGACTCACTTCCAAGAGTCACTATACCATGTCATCATCATCATCATCATCATCATCATCATCACCATCAATTGAATTTATATGAGACTCTCAATTCATGGTCTCATTTAATCTTTTTCCTTTTTCCAGGAAAGGAAAGTTTAATTAGCATTGTCCCCATTTTACAGATGATGAAACTTAAGAAGGTGTTACAAGTTTCATAATGTCCTGCAACTAGGGAATGGCAAAGCAGGGGTTTAAACTGAAAATTCCTTCATTTCCAGACTAGCCATCTTTTTGTGACAATAGTATGCCACTACCTTGGAAGCAATGTTTCTCCTCATGCAATGAGCCTTAGTATTCCTTTTAGATTTTAGCATCACCACTTGTAAACAAAGCTTCTAGAAAGAGACTTCATTAATACTTATTACACCTTTGATAAATTAACAGCAATTTTATTTGCTACAATCTGGCAGATTTCCCAAACATCTGGTCAGAGCAGGTCAGAACTGGCCCTCCCCTCTTCTTGGAGGAACAGTTGGGGCTGCTACAATGCTAAGCATTAGCGTTCCCCTGGGGCTGTGCCTTTACCTAATGTACTGTCTGAATGGCACGCTTCACTTCCACAGCACCTGCTTTCTGGCTCTGAACTGCCACTCAATCCCAGCCCAGCCGAGCATAGGAAATTGGGAGCAGTGGGGGAAGCACACATGAGGTAACTTGGGAGAAGATGACATAGTGAATGGGAACATGGGGACCCAAATGTGAAAGCACATAGTGAGGGAGAGAGAGAGGAGGCACTGGAGTTTAGCATCAAGTGCTGTTTGTGGTAATAATGATTGATTATTGTTCTGTGTTTTTAGACAAGTCAGGTAACTACGAGTGTCTTACCTCCCTGGGGTGACCAATCCGGCTCCACTTTTGACACAACATGTCAGGTTTTAATCTATAAATTCTTCTGTGGAATGGAGACCTGTCTGCCTGCTGGAGAGGTATAGAGGGGAAAGAATACTGGACCAAGCACCTGGAGACTTGGATTGCTAGGTCCATCTCTATCACTAATTAGCTATTTGACCTTGGGCAAATCAGTAAGGCTCTTGGGGTCTCCTTCAGACTTGATCTCTCAAGCTCCATACTGATCTAACATCATTTGGTTCTGTCATTCTAAAGTCTCTTCCATATCTCCAAAGTTCTATGTTTCATATTCTGAAATCTTTTTCAGCTTTGACTTTCTGTGTCCCACAATTCTAGGATTTTTTTCTAGCTCCATGTTCTGTGATTCTAAAGCTCTATGTAGCACCAATATTCTATGTTCTATGATAGCAAAGTCCCTCCCATCTCTGGGTTTTATGATTCTAAAGCCTTTTCTATTTCTGAACATCTATGTTCTATTACTCTTAGGTTCCTTGTAGTTTTATTGCAAAGAGGAATGATGAGAACAGACTCTTACCTCAATCTTGTCCCTTTCCCCACCCAGAGCCTGCCAGAGAATATTGAGCTTGAGTTCTTAGATCAACTCATTCACCATGAATTTCCTCAATAGTTCTGGATACCAAAAATAAGCAGGGAAATGTAGAGAACAGTAGAAAGTTACCAAAGTTTGGATAATATAAAACAGAAAAAAAAAAAAAAAGATTGGTTAAATTGTTACAAAAGCCATCATGAATTAAATGATCATAGTCATAAATATGAGCATAAAAATGAGAAAATGAAGATTTGTCTGTTGTTATGACAAGTATTTATTAAGCTTACTTTGTGTTAAGCATTGTGCTAAGTGTTAGAGAAATAAAGGAAAGAAATTATTTGCTATTACTGAAGTGTTCACATTTGAATGAAAGATAAAACATGGAAAAAACTATATGCAAAGGATAAATGAAAGGTATTCTCTCTAAGGAAAGATGCTTACAATCAAGGGGAGAAGGGAAAGAGAAAGTCCTCTTGCAAATATAGGATTTGAGCTGAAACTTCGAGGAAACTAAAAACAGTCAGCAAGCAGAGGTGAAGTGGAGAGCATTCCAGACATGGAGAAAGCCAGGGGCGAAAAATGGAGAAAGTGAGGAGATAGTGTTACAAGAGAGTAAAAGCAAGAAGGCCAGTATTGCTGGATCATTGAGTACTTGGAAGAGAATAAAGTATAAGAGTTAGCTAGATGGCCCAGAGCATAAAGTACTGGAATTGGAAGCAGGAAGACCTTAATTCAAATGTGGGCTCACATACTTATTAACTGTACAATACTATGAAAGTCACTTAACCCTTGTTTGCCTTAATCCCCTGGAAAAAGAAACAAATCATGCCAAACTTTTTTGCTAAGAAAAGCCCATAGACAGTACTGGTATCCCATAGGTCACAGAGTCATGAAGAATTAGGACACAATTGACCAATAATAGCAAAGTATAAGATGATTGGAAAGGGAGGCAGGGATTAAATTATAAAGAGTTTTAACAGCTTTTATTTGCCTTGTGCAGAAAATGAAAGGCTGGATCATATTTTAAGATTATTCTATATCTATTACTTGCTTTATGATTCTAAGATAATTTATTCCATTAAAACTATATAATTATATCAATTTAAGATCTTTTCAACATTTTTCTGTTTTTATTATACCTGAGTGTTTCACAATTTCCTAAAATATAACACATTTAATATCACAACAATTGAAAGAATAATCACAGAATTTCAGATTTGGAAGCCTTTCCTAATACTCCTTATGGATAATGAATTTCCTTCTCATGTGTTATGTTGGATTTTGTTCTGTACAAGTGGATCCAAACAGGCTATAAATTGACTTAGAAAAGCAAAAATTAACATGACCTATGTTTGTACTATATATTTTTTATTTTGTTAAGTATTTCTCAATTACATTTTAATGTGGTTTGATTTGCTGCTTGCTTTTGGTCCTCTGGCTGAATTTGACACCTCTGTAAAGTGTTTAATTGTTATATTTTTGTACCTTCACGTTACCACTGCTAGACTATAAGTTCTATCAGGGCAGGAATATCTGTGTCTCTATTAAGGTAAAGCATGCTTTCCATATAATTTGTGAATAATATGGGTTTGTGGAATTTTTTTATTATTAATAAAAATGACATGAATAACTAACATTTACAATAGCACTTCATCATTTCCTAAGTGCTTTACATGTATATTAATCTAATTTTACATATGCAAAAGCTGAGGCTTCATGGGATTTTAGACTGTATGAGTATTTCTTTCTCTTTCTTTCTTTTTTTCTTTCTTTCTTTCTTTCTTTCTTTCTTTCTTTCTTTCTTTCTTTCTTTCTCTTTCTTTCTTTCTTCCTTCCTTCCTTCCTTCCTCCCTCCCTCCCTCTCTCCCTCCATTTTCTCTCTTTCTTTCTTTCTCTTATC
The DNA here is from genome assembly GCF_016432865.1 of Antechinus flavipes. Classification (NCBI taxonomy): domain Eukaryota; kingdom Metazoa; phylum Chordata; class Mammalia; order Dasyuromorphia; family Dasyuridae; genus Antechinus; species Antechinus flavipes. The sequence continues at coordinate 380,186,943 of NC_067399.1, forward strand.
TCTAAATCCATTGGAGGCCAGGCACTTCTATTTATTTTCATTTTCATCCTATGTAAAACACATTGTTTTTTGTCCTTTATTTTAAAAAAGAATCACTGAAATCATAAGGCTATAGCTTCATTTTAATTTAAATGAACTAAGCAAAAATAAATACAATCAAACTTATTTAAATGATTTGCCCAAGGTCACAAAGCTAGTCAAAGTTAAGATTTGAATCTGAGGTCTTTATGATTCCAAGTCTAGCACTCTATCCAATAACTTGTCTTTAAATAACCTTTAAATAAGTTTAATTTTATTTATATTTGCTTAGCTTAATAAAATGCAATTGATCTAAGAAGTCATACTGTCTAAAATGTACTTGAAGCATTCTAGTACTGAAATTATACAATAAAAATTCTATACTAGAAGGAAACTTAATTTAACCTATATTAATTGAGCTCCTACTGTTTATAAGGTTAAGGTAGATAGGGTGTTTAGAGGACAAAGCTCCTTTGGTATTGATGAGGTTTGGCACAGGACAGAGAATTGTGGGAATCCCCCACAGATCCAACATGAAAGAATTCATGAATCCAAAAAGTGAGACTGGCAAAAAGAAGTTTATTGTTACTGAGAAGTCAGCTTTTGCTAGGAGGCTGACTTCATCAATGGCAAGGTCCTGACAGAGAAGTAGAGATCTAGCAGAGAAATCCTGACAGAGAGCGTGAGATAAACAGGGGTTAAGATGAGAAGAAAATGTCTTTTCAGCAGGCAGGGGGTCCTTGCAGGCAGCTATGCAAGCAGAGATCCCTTGGCCTGGCATGGTCCTGCTTTTGGGCCTCTGCAAAGAAATAAGCCCCAAACTGCATGTTTTTATAAGGAAATCTGAGACTGAAGTTTCAACCCAATGAGATTCCTTCAATACTGTCACTGCCCCCAGGCCTGGATTTCTGGTTGAATGGGACCGATTACTGGAAGTGGTCCTGAGCCAATTTTCAGCTCAATAGAGATATCAAGTCCAGATCTCCAGTTCTGGCTAAGTAGGAGTGATCCTGGACTCAGCTAATCCCACCAAGATAACAGAATGAAACCACTTTTTCTTGATTCCCTGGGGTTGGTTTCTCCCAGAGGAGAATTTCAAGGAGAGTTTCTCAAGCAGCCCCCTCAAAGTCAGAGGGCAGCTTCGGGGTTCCTCCCATCAGTATGAGAGTTTGTAGAGATATTTTCAGTCCTGATCATCCATCTTTAGTGTCTACCTCATTCACCCAAATCTGATCTGTGACTGCAAGAAGCTGTAGAATATATAGTGGTGATAGCCTGGTAAACTGTCTCAACAGATGAGCTAAGTCAGTTTAAGAGTAACTGAGAGCCCTCAAATCTCAAGTCAGTGAGTTAGGGGATCATTTACCCTAAGCCAACGAATCAGTTTAATGGATTGATTAGATGGAATAATTTGTGCCAAAAAGGTGGCTGAAGCTGGCACTATGGAATGCTTAAAGCTTGATCAGACATTAAAGATGTCAAGGTCATCCATCCTCTCTAACCTGGATCATCACTAATTGTACTGATTTTTGTCTTGTCACTGGACTTTGATGACACAGGATGAGAGAGTAGATGTGGATCCCTGATGCCAGTATATCTATCTAACTCTTACTTAGATTCTATCTACCTCCCTGACAAGTAGCTATTCAACTTTTGTTTGCAGGCCTTCAGATGTGAGGAAATCAGTATCTCTGCGGGGAAAAAAAACAAAAACCAAAAAAAACATTCAAGTTTTGGACAGCTCTAATTGATAGGAAGATCTTATTTAGACACTAATTGTAACTAAATTTCAGAGAAAATTTATCTTATCATTTCCATATAAATGTGTGTCTCTGTTTATGTGTGTTAAGAGAGACACAGAGATAGACAGAGATAGAAACAGAGAGACCCTAGATACCCATCTAGCATTGTAGCTTAGGTCTACTCCAAATTTCTTGATGGCCCAGTTGGGTCCAAAATAAGTCAATGAAAGATGAGTACATAAATTAAAAATGAAACTATACTTAGGCACTAGAAGTAAATTGAAAATATGAAGAATGTCTTTTTGATCCTTGATGCCTGCTTTTGTCAGGACAGATTAGGAGAGACTTCATTTATTAACTTTGAAGATACTGGGAAGTGTTTCACAGTCTGTCACTGCCAGGCCAAAAATGATAGCTCAGCTCATCCCCCTCATGCTTCAGCTTTGTTGGTAGAATGCCCAAATGTGGTTTATCCAATGTGAACTTGGCCAATCCCAACGAGGCCAGAGTTCTCTTAAGTAATACTTGATATTGGATTTGGCAGCATAGTGAAAAGAACTCTGAATTGGGAGTCAATGTATCTGGGTAAAAGCCTGATTCTACTACATAGTACTTCTTGAATAACATCGGGAAAGCCATTTTTCCACTTTGAGTCTCATTTTGTTTTTTGTTTTTTTTAAAAAAAGTATGGGGGGAATTTGGATTAGAAGCTCCAGGACATGAGGTTTCAGCTTCAGATATGTCATTTTGTAAGCTTAGATAGGTCTATTTACTTCTCTCAGCCACAGTTTTATAAAAAATCAATTTAATAATCTCTTTTCTATCTATCTTTTAGGATAATTGTGAGGTTCATATGGACTGAAGGACATGAAAACACTTTGAAAACTTTGAAATGCTCTTAGTCTGAAGTGTAACAAGACCCCCATTTTCCCTTGTTTCACTGAAATCTTCCTCTGGTACCTCATCTTGGCCTAGAGGAGATGGGTTCTTAATTGCTATTTCTAGGGAGAACAAGTTTGGTAAGCTTTTATCCAAATGGAAAAGCGCAACATCAGACGACAGCTATTGTACAAGGACCAAGCTAGACAACTGCAGAGACATTCAACAAATGAAGGTTAGGAAACAAGTGATGATTTAGATTTTGGACTAAAGTAGAAGGTAACTACAATAATGAAATCCCAGATCTTTTACTGAAGAATGAAGATGCATCATGATGCAATTTAAAAATCAAGATGTTTGTTGTCAGACAATCTTTCAAATACCAATTCTGCTATCTTGGTGACCTTGGATAAATTATCAACTACTATGGATCTCCATTTCCCCATTTCTTAACTGAAGGAGCTGACCTATATGATTTCAAGGGGCTCTGAGCTCTGGAATTCTATGATCCTCTGAAAAGAAGCATAGGTTTCAGAGGAAAAAGTAGAAGGAAAAGGCACTGACATTGGAAAGGCTGAAGCTTTTATCTCCTCCTCCCCTTAGCCCATCTCCTTCCTCAATGAAATCGATACCCTCTCTCAAGGAATCCCACTTTAAAAGCTTACATTTATCACTAGAGATTAGCACAAAGTCAGGGAGAGGGATAAGAACAGAGGACATAGCTAACCTTTGATCCTAACTTGACTCCTGTCACATGAGTGACCGAGCTGCAATCTGTCACCATATGACACAAGGGCCTTTGACAGGCACTTAGTGACAACAGCAGATGAGGATGGAAGCATTCACGCATAATTAAAAATTGAGTGGAGGAGGGGGAGGATTTTCAAAGGCTGGAGCTGAAAAATCAAGTATTTTATAGTTCTTTTAGAAATAATATTTCTAATGTATCAGGATATAAGTAGAAAACATTAATTTGATTTCTTTGTAAATTTTTCCTTTGATTTTTTTCTTTATTGTCTCTATTCTATTGTAATTTGGGTGAATTTTCAGACATATTACTGTATAATCTCAAATTATATTTTTTTAACAGTTAGAAGGAACAGCCTAGATCATTTAATCCAACATTCTGTCCAGTATAGGAACCTCTTTTATAATGTTCCTGAATTTAGCATCTGACCTCTGCTTAAGGACCTCCCAGTGATGAGTTGGTAGCACATAACCTAGATGTGGCAGTTATTAGCTGAATGATCTAGGGTAAAACACTTGACCTTTTTGTTGCTGAGTCTCAGTTTGCCATTCTGTAAAATGAGCTTAACACTCCTCTTTTCTCTAGACTCCCCAGCTTTCTTCTTTCTGGATTTCCTCAGGTCAAATGAAAAATCTGAAGGATAAAAGAGACCTTAGCATGGAAGACAGAGAAGAGGTATTAGGGAGAAGAAGTTTTAAAAATATCACATTCTGATGTTTTTTCTCTCAAATCATTCTATAGGGAAAGTGTTTTATAAACCTCAACTTGCCAAATAAATATGAGATGATGGTGATACTATCAATGGTGAAAGTGATGCTGATACTTAAGTACCTGTGGGAAATTTGTAACATTACTTCAGACTCTAAAAATTGAGCACTAACCGGATAAATATAATACCTGTTACATCCCTCATTAGGCAAGGAAATAGACACTGAGAGTTTGAGCAACTTGACTAATATCACTGAGGTATGAAATGTCAAAGCTAGACTTGAACTCTGATCCACCTATTTCAAACCATCATTCATTCCACCTTTTAACATCATTCCCATTGGTGATTAGAATTGTACACCAGAAAATGATTTGTAAGATTCCTTTGAGGTATATAAATCTGCAATCTTATTAGTGAGGGAGATAACTCCCTTTTTGGAATTTCTTGTTTCTATTGAACTAAAATTCAATTTAATAAAATAAACATTTGTTGTAAATATAGCCTTAGTGACAACAGCCTCTTATTTTAGTCTCAATGAAAAGAGGCATTTGGAAATTACTGGATATTTAACAAAGGAGGTTTACTTTTTTTTTTTTTAAGGCAGCAGGAATATGCTACTAGGATACAATGGCACTTAGCTTCAATACATGAAGTCCTTCTCATTAGGGTGTGGCCAATTCTATGGTTTTTGGTACTGACCAAGTCTCTATGGGGACAAGACTTGTTATGCATTTAGAAGACTGGATAGGTTCATCAGAGAAGCTGGGGTCAGTCATATCTGGGGGAAAAGCTTTGTCTTATCAATAAGATAATTGAATAATTATGCTTTAAGCATAAAAAAGGGGGAAAAAAGATTTTTATTTCAAGGAACTTAAGTTATACTTGGAAATGGGAATGTGGTATTTGAATAAATGATCAATATAATTTAAAAAAGCAAACTAAGAGAATAAAAGAGAAATTAGGAAAAAAGATGTTCTTAGAAGATTTACATTAATAAAGTGCACTAACAGGTAAGACTTCATAGAAGAGGAAGCACCCAAGCAGAATGTTGAAGAAAAAAAAGGAAGGTGAAAAAATGCATTCTGGGAAATAAAGATGCTTGAAAGATTTATGTATATGTATGTATGTGTGTAGTGTGGGTGTGTATTAAGGATACATAGATAAGACATGATAGATGATAGAAAGATAGATAGAGAATTAGATAGATGGATAGATAGATGACAAACAGTTAATCTCTCTAGAGATCACAATGAGGTGAAAGGAGTTTTTGAGATCACAATAAGGACTATGTACATAGATAGAGTAGACTGAAGAGTCAAAACTGGAGCCTTAGGGAAAAGTAATGCTTAGTGAGTAGAATATGAATGATGGTCCAGCAAAGAAGACAGAAAAAGAATGTGTAGAGGGCCATAAAAGAGAAATATCATGGAACAAACATATTCAGTGGAAGGGAAAGGCAATAGCATTAAAACTGCAAAGATTAAGTAAAATTAGCTCCGAGAAAGAATCTTCAGATTTTTAGTTGGTTAGTTAGTTGGTTGGCTGATGTCCTTCATTCTCAAAGAGAATCAAAATTACATCACTATTTTAGAGTCAAGTTAGTGGGTCTGACTATGACTGATCAGACCAATGCAAGTTCAGAATGTTCTGCCACAGGTCAGATATGTTTGGGGTAGATTCTCTAACTTTGTACGTCTCACATTTCTTTTGAGCTAATTCGATTCTGCTTTGCTTATAGAATACAGCACTTGCCTGATGAGAGCATGTTATTCTGGTTGGTGCTGTGCCAGTGTCTTCCATATCTATTGCTTTTTCTGACCACCTTATGAGCACTTGCCCTGTGTGAGTTCTCCATAAAATAATCTTTGAAGTTCTGAGATCATTAGTAACCTGAGAGAAAACAATCTAAATAGAAGTTAAAAGCCAAATTACAAGGTTTTATAATTTGAAAAGTGAATGGAAAGTGAGGGAATGAGACAAAGATTTTATTTGGAAGTTTGGAAATAAAAAGGGATAAGAAATTTAGAATGATAATTTGAGGTAATAGGTCAAATGAAAAATCTGAAAGATAAAAGAGACCTTAGCATAGAAGACAAAAAAGAAGAGATATTAGGGAGAAGAAGTTTAAAAAATTAGATCAGATTTTTTCAAGAATAAGGTCATAGAAGAAAATAGAAGTGGATAAAATATAAATGAAAAGTAGTAGTAGGGTAGTATTCTACTAAATAGTAGAGGTGCATCCTCAAAAATGAGGTCTTAAATAAGGAACCGTACAGAGGGGTTTGGACATAGAATAAGGAGATCATAGAGGATGACCTTGATTTTCTTAGTAAAGCAGGAGGTGATATCTTCTCCTAAGGCAAAGAAAGTAGGACCAGTGAAAGAGGCCTGAGGTGAGAAATAAAATTTAAGAATATCTGGCAAATAGATCCAATTGCTCAGTAATGAAGAGAGCCATCTGCACCCAGGGAGAGGACTGTGGGAACCAGTGTGGACCACAATATAGCATTTTCACTCTTTCTGTTGTTTGTTTGCATTTTTGTTTTTCTTCTCAGATTTTTTTTTCCCTTGCTAGATCCAATTTTTCTTGTGCAGCAAGATAGCTGTATGGATATGTATAAATATATTGGATTTAACATATATTTTAACATGTATTAGAATACCTGCCATCTAAGGGAGGGGGTGAGGGAGAAGAGGGGAAATTTTGGAACACAAGGTTTTGCAAAGATCAGTGTTGAAAAGTTACCCATGCATATGTTTCATAAATAAAAAGCTATAATAAAAAAAATCCCAAAAGTCTTTTGAAATCTCAAAGAAAAAAGAAAAAAGAATAGATCTGGCAGGAGTATAATAATCATATAAGAATAAATTAATTTTTACATAGAAATGAGGGTTATGTTGACATTCAAAACTTGTATCTGACCCAGTCAAAATGAGATTATTACTTTCTCCAAAAGCATTTATCAATAAACAAAAAAGAACAGAAAACCTAGGACTTGATTTTGTCAAAATATGAATTCCAATACTATTAATACCACCACCACCACCACTCCCACCACCACCACCACTATTACCAGTACTACTACCACTATCATCATCAAATTACTATTACTACTACTACTACTACTACTACTACTACTACCATCATTGTTACCACCACTATTTATTTAGTGCTATTAGATTTACAAAGACCTTCACATCTCTCTAAATCAATGATAGGACATTGATAAGACATGGAATTCAAAAATATGAAATAGTTCAGCTATCACATCATCATCATAAAAGGAAGAAAGGGAAACAATAGCAAGGAGGGATGGATAGATTGGAGTTCATGATAAGGGATGAGAAAGAGTTTAGTAGGAGTGAGACACGAGGGAGAGATGTAAAAATGAGAAGCTATGAACAAAGACAGAACTTACAAGCATTTCAGATTGTGAGTATGCTGTAATTATGGTAAGATCTGAGATCCTAAATTTAAAGCTAGAAGAGATCTTGGAGACTATTGAGTATCACCCTCACCTTACAAATGAAGAAATAGAAATTGAAAGAATGATTTGTCCAGAATCACACATCTATTAAGATTTGGAATCAGGTCTTCCTAACTCAAAGTCTAACTTTCTATCCATTTAATGGGTGTCAAATTTTTTTTTAATTTTTTATTTAATAATTACTTTATATTGACACTCGTTTCTGTTCCGATTTTTTCCCCCCTCCCTCCCTCCACCCCCTCCCCTAGATGGCAAGCAGTCCTTTATATGTTGGATATGTTGCAGTATATCCTAGATACAATATATGTTTGCAGAACCGAACAGTTCTCTTGTTGCTTAGGGAGAATTGGATTCAGAAGGTATAAATAACCCGGGAAGAAAAACAAAAATGCAGATAGTTTACATTCGTTTCCCAGTGTTCTTTCTTTGGGTGTAGCTGCTTTTGTCCATCATTTATCAATTGAAACTCAGGTCTCTTTGTCAAAGAAATCCACTTCCATCAAAATATGTCCTCATACAATATCGTTGTCGAAGTGTATAATGATCTCCTGGTTCTGCTCATCTCACTTAGCATCAGTTCATGTAAGTCTCGCCAGTCCTCTCTGTATTCATCCTGCTGGTCATTTCTTACAGAACAATAATATTCCATAACATTCATATACCACAATTTACCCAGCCATTCTCCAATTGATGGCATCCATTCATTTTCCAGTTTCTAGCCACTACAAACAGGGCTGCTACAAACATTTTGGCACATACAGGTCCCTTTCCCTTCTTTAGTATTTCTTTGGGATATAAGCCCAATAGAAACACTGCTGGATCAAAGGGTATGCACAATTTGATAATTTTTTGGGCATAATTCCAGATTGCTCTCCAGAATGGTTGGATTCGTTCACAACTCCACCAACAATGCATTAGTGTCCCAGTTTTCCCGCATCCCCTCCAACATTCATCATTATTTTTTCCTGTCATCTTAGTCAATCTGACAGGTGTGTAGTGGTATCTCAGAGTTGTCTTAATTTGCATTTCTCTGATCAATAATGATTTGGAACACTCTTTCATATGAGTGGTAATAGTTTCAATCTCATCCTCTGAAAATTGTCTGTTCATATCCTTTGACCTTAATGGGTGTCAAATTAAGTGACCAAGTCTGTAAATTTCACAAAGAGTCAGGTAATATTAGATTTAGAAAGAACTTATGTAAATAGACTTTCAGGAAATAGTCTTCAAGTCATAGAACATTGGATTTTAATCCTATTTTAGAAAATAGAATGTTAGAACACACAACATGAGATAGCAAAGACCATAGACTCATAGAATGCAGAATGTTTGAAATGAAAAAGATATCAAAGTCATGAAGTCATAAAATGCTGGCATGATAAAAGGGATCTTAGTGATCATTTATTTAAATTTCCTTATTCTTCAGATGTAGTAATTGAAGCCCAGAGAGGGGAAGTGTCTTGCCAAAAGCAAAGATGTTAGGGAGCAGAAGTTTGGGAATAGAACTTCAATTATCATGGTTCTCAAATGCTGCTAATTTCACTACAGCATGCTTTTGTATAGACAAAACAACCAATTACCTGACTGGATTTTCTTCTTCCCATTGGGTTGATTTGTTGAGCATTCTTCCCAGTCACAACACCAAACAGAATCATTATTTGTTTAAAGCAATAACTGTCGAGGATTCGACAAAAATACCATATGCATGGAATTGTTTATTTGCTGGTGAGAGGCTGTCATCTACTTCACTGCTTGATTGTTGTCACTGACACATATTTACAAAATTGAGAAAGTGAGGTCTGAACTTCCTATGCATTCAGCAGCCGTGTTCATTAGTAGACAGATTCATAGACAGCATAAGCATCAGTGTTAACAATGTTCCTGACTAAATGTTCTTTCTTCTCACAAAAATTTACTTCATGTCCTTGGATGCACAACTTCTATTTTTAGAATACTTCAAATATTTATGATTTCATGGTTTAGGCATTCCCTTCACCAATGTAGATACAGAGTTATCTTATCAAATAAAATGGTTTTTGAAAAAAATCTGTGGCTAAAGGAAAAAAAAAAATCATTACCTTGTAGCCAGGTGCTGGTCCTGTCTCAATTTAGTTAGAAAGGTCTTCAGATGACAGACATTAGGTCTGTTTAGTCCATAATTGAGCTTATTATTTGAAGGCTTCTCAGTTTATTCTCAACTGGGGTAGTACTGCAACAGCATCATGTGTTGGTGTGGGATAAGTCTACATCAAAATGGGATGTCAGTGGAGGATCTGAGTGGGAAACAGTTAACAGAATTACTTGTCATTCCATTATACTAATCAACAATTTGTTGAGCAACTCTCATGTCACTAGAACTTTGCTAGATTGAAAGAATGGTTTGAGAATCATAAATTCTCAGAGAAAGAAAGTACCCTAAAGATAATTTCCAATGCTGGTAGTATCTTTTCTATAGAAAGCATCATCAGTTACTGATGATGATGATGTTGGCAATAATGATAAAGACAAATGATAGATGATATATAGATATATGGAGAGATAGACAGATAGAAATATATACATTTAAAGTTGAGAAATCACTTTAAATGTTTATATGATTTTCACAAAAAACCTACTGAATTAAGTGTTCCAGTTATATTGTTTCTCAAGTTAGTTTTACAATTTCTAGGGTCAGAAATCAATTGGAATGCTATCTAATACTGAACAACTTTGTTTCACATCTGTTTCCATAGGTATTTATGGAAAGAAAAAGGATCTATATGTTCCAAAGTATTTATAACAGCTCTCTTTATGGTGGCAAAAAACTGGAAATTGAGGGGACTCCCGTCAATTGGGGAATGATGAAACAAGTTGTGATATATGATTGTGTTGCCATATCACTATGCTATAAGAAAGGATGAGCTAAATGGTTTTAGAAAAAAACATGGAAAGACTTGCATGAAATAATGAAGAATGAAATGACCAAAACTAAAAAAAATTTGATTACAGTAAAAGCAATATTGTTTTAAAAACAACATTGAACCACTAAGTCATTTTGACTATCACAAATTTACACATAAACTTTAAAGGACACATGAAGGAAGATTTTTTAAGCAAGCAAAGGAATGATCAACAAAAGCATAAATATAATGATTTTATATATACACATACATAAACACACATATTCCTATTTGTGTCTAATGGTAACCATCTCTAAGGCAGGGATAGGGAGAGGGAAGGCAAAAAAAAATTTACTTGATAACTTTATTGTACATAGTAAACAAAATATAAGTTTTCTATAATAGATTTGCAGTTTCAAGTGTGATCATCTTTTTTCTTCTTCTGTGTTATGGAAATGCTTGTTTTATTTTATAAATTAAAAATAAAATTAATAATTATTAATTAATGAATTTTATAAATAAATTAATAAAATTTTTAAAAAGAAAAAAGTTCTTGTTTAGAGTAGAAATCATCATCTCTTAGAGAATTTATCAGACCCTAGTTGTGCTCTTTTTAATCCCAAAGAATAATTCTATTAAAAACAACTATAACAATAGCAAAATAATAACAATAAAAACAATAACAATCAAACAAACCTTCTAGATCCAATTCTTATTCCCCCTCATTTGAGGACTATTATCCCTATTTCTTCTTTTGGCTAAATATCCCCAGTAAGAATACTGAAAATGGAGCCAAAATATCAGATCAGTTACTTTCTTCACTAGATATGAGTCTTGTCATATAGAATTTGCCATACTATTTAAGCCTTAGTTTCTTTGTCTATAAAGTGGGGATAAATCACTATCCGACACTCAGAGGAGTTATGTAAAATGCAAAGAAAGACATTAATGTGTATAAAATGCTTTGGAACTCTGAAAGCACTATATAAATATTATATTTAAGTAATATTAACTGGCATTCAATATGTATATATGTGTAAACATATTCTATATACTATATATACTGTTTTTTTTTCCTTCATTCTCAGAGGACCAAAATGATATTAGTATATTAAAGTTACATTATGTCTGACTATGACTGGATTAGATCAAAACAACCTTGGAATGGTCTGCCATGGGTCAAGCACAAATAGTCCATATATATATTTGGGCTAGATTCAATAACTTTGTACATCTCATGTCTTTTCTGAGCTACCTCAATTCTACTTTGCTTATTGAGCTCTCTCTAATGAGAGCACATCATGCTGGGTGGTCCTGTACCACAGTCTCCCATGTTGTATTCTATTCTAAAGATCTTAAGAAAGATCTTGAGAATGTCCTTGTATCATTTTTTCTGACCATCATTAGGCCCTGACCCAGGCCTCAACACCAGCTAAACAGGACTTTGTTGCTTTAGGACACTAGATCTTACATCTTCATTGAGGCAGGGTCATACTTAACAGTTCCAGAGTAGAAAAGAAGGCTCAGGTCAAGTATCTAGCAGGATTTCTGAAAACAGCTTGAAACAGTGCACTATTCACCCTGGAAATAGAGCCCTACTTTAACAAAGAGTTAAAAACTGGGTAATAGACTAGGAAAATGAACAGAGAAGAAGAAAAAGTTTCTGACTATAGAAAATTACTATGGTGACAGTTCTACTTTCATTCATTCAGAAAGATTCAGAAGAAAATAAAGAGTCAATGCTCTTACATCCAAAGCCTCCAAAAAAAAAAAAGAATTGGTCTCCAGTTATGGAAGTGCTCAAAAGGAATTTTGAAAATCAAGTAAGAGAAATAGAGGAAAAAATGGGAAAAGAATTGAGAGTGGTGCAAAAGGAAATGCAAAAAGCTAATGAGAAGAAAGCAAAATGGGTCAAAAAGCTCACTGAGAAACATAATTCCTTAAAAATTAAAATTGAGTAAATGGAAGTTAATGACTTCATAAGAAATCAAGTTACAATAAAGAAAATCTAAAAAAAAAAAAAAAGAAAACATGAAATATCTCATTGGAAAAACAACTGACCTGGAATAAATGAAATAGAGGATTTTCAAGCATTCATGATGAAAAGACCAGAATTGAAAGGGAAATTTGATTTTCAAATACAGAACTCAAGAGAAACATAGGAAAATAGTCAGGAAAATGATATCACAAGGGACTTAAAAATTTATCTGTTCACATTCCTATATGAAAGGATGATATATGTAACTCATTAGAACTTTCACATTATAATGGCTGTTAAAAGGAGTATATATATATAGAGAGGGAACACCTCTGAGTTGAATAAGAAGGGATAATATCTAAAAAGAAATGATGAAAATAAGGGCTGAAAAGGAATGTAATGGGAGAGAGGGAAAGGGAGAAGTCAAATAGTATAAATTATGTCATAAAAAAGAAGAAAGAAAAAGGTTTTACAAGGGAGGGGAAGAAGGGGAGGTCAGAGGGAGTGAATGAACCTTAATTTGAATGGAATTGGCTAAAAGAAGAAATAACATATACACTCAATATGGTTATAGAAATCTATCTTACCCTGCAGGAAAATAGGAGAAGAATGGAACACGGGAAGTGGAGGGATAGGGTGAAAGGAGAAAGAGAATAAATGGAGGAAAATATAATTAATAGCATTTATAAAAAGAATTTTCAAACAAGTTTCTCTGATAAGGCTTCATTTCTCAAGCAGAGGGAACTGAGACAAATTTATAAAAAATAAGAGCTATACCTCAATTGATAAATAATTAAAATATATGATCATGCCCCAAATGCTATAAATTCATGTGTATATTTTGATTTAACAACACCTTTACTAGGCATGAATACTAAAATAGATTTTTTTAAAAAATCAAATGATCTATATGTACAAAAAATATTTATAGCAGCTCTTTCCTCAGAATAAAAAATTGGAAATTGAGGGGATATACATCAGTCGGGTTATAGCTGTCTGTCTGTATTTCTGTCTCCATCTCTCTGTGTCTCTGTCTTTCTTACTCTGTCTCTGTCTCTGTCTCTCTCCCTCTCCATCTTTGTTTCCATCTCTGTCTGTCTCTGTGTCTCTGTCTTTCATCTCTCTCTCTTTCTGTCTCTGTGTCCAACTCTCTCAGTCTCTTTGTCTTTGTCTCTCTCTCTCTCTCTCTCACACTTTATTTTCCTTGAAAGTTTTTTCCCTATTAAGGTAGGAGATCTATGTTTTGTGTCACAACATGACTTTTGTGGAAATGTTTTACAAACCTTTACATGTGGTTTCTAAATTGAGGGTGGGAGTAAAAAAAAAGAATCTGGAACTTAAAAAATTTAAAAACAAATTTAAAAATTATTTTAAATGTAACTAGGAAAATATTAACTAAGTAAAAATTTAAAAATTAATTAATTAATTAATTAAAAAACTTGTTGCACAGAAATGTGATAGTGGACTAGAAAGAATTCTAAACTAGACTCTATCCTTCCTTCGACTTTATAACAACTATTTTGACCTTGGACAAATCACTTTCCCCCTCTTGACCAGATTTTTATTTCTAGGAAGGAAAAGAGAAGCTATTTATCTCCTTTTTGAACCTGTAACATAGCAATAAGCCTAAGGTTATGTTACATTCAACATGAGTTCTAATAATAATTAGCTAGAAGAGAATTCGAGGCTTGCAAAGCCCATTAGAAATATTGACTCATTTTATCCTCTCAATTCCAAAAACTACTCATTCTGAAGATGAGGAAATTGAACAAGACAAAAGTTAAGTGCATAGTTCAGTATTTGAACTCCAGTCTTTCTAAATTCAGGTCCAGTGCTGTATTCAATGACTACCTAAAAAGAAACATATATATATATATATATATATTTGTAAAATGAAGGATTTAGACTAGGTTTTAAAGAATCCCTTCTATTTTGAAAGCTATACATTTTATGAATAAGACATAGAAGAAATGCACACATATTCTTTCAACTTTAGAAAATAGATATTAAAGGTTCATGAAGTGCAAAGGTTTCTCAAACAATCAGACAAAAAAGGAAAAGACTGTAACAAGTCCCTGAATACATGTTCTAGATAGGCAAATACACACAGTTATCAGCATGGAAACTACAAGGTATCTTTTGATGAGCAGTTCTGACCTTTAGTGATAAAATCATAATTGGTGAGGGCACATTTGCCATTCAAGTCAATCTTGCAAATAATTTACTTGATAAGAATACTTACTAAGTGTCATTGATTATTAATGAAGGTTAGTCCCCTCCCAACCAAATGCAAATCTAATAGCAGGGATTATTCAGGGGCTTGTTTCTAAAGAATAGAAAGTTGTCTTTTATATTTAGAATTTTGATATTATGTTACAATTGAAATGGAAAAATAAAATGTTCACGTTGGGCAGAAAGTAAGATTCATATATTCAGAAGAGGCTTTAGAATTAATTTTAGAATTATTAGAATAATTATAGAAATTTTAGAATTATAGATTTAAAACATCAGAGCTGGATAGAATAGAGAACAGAATCACAATTCATAAATTGGAATGGATCTCAAGAAGCCATGCAATTTTAAAAGTATCCACAGAGAATCACTTCTAAAATCATACCTAATGAGAATTATCCAATCTTTTAGTGAGCTCTATAGTGAGGAAACCCACTAATTTTTGAGGTAGCTCATTACATTTTAGAAAACTAATCAGGAGAATGTTTTCTGTAACTTGAGCAAGTTCGATTAAATAATCTCTAAGTCAGATTTAGTAAACTGGTAAAGATAAAAAAGAAGAATAAATCAATATGTTAGATTTGTGGGAAAACAAGCACACTGCTACATTGTTGGTGGATCTCTAGATTCAACCAGTTAATTGCACAAGGGATAAACTAATTCCAATTTTTGACTTAATAATTCCACTACTGAGAATTATACTGCTAAAGTGGCCTACATGCTCATGCATCTCACTCTATGTTTATATATTTCTGTGGCATTGCCAGGAGATATGTCACCAGTGCAGATTCTTTTATGATGTTTTAAACAAAGAAACCTGTGTGACCTAGCTGTCTAGGTATTAGGGTTTATTGGTCAGCAATATTCCTAAATTCTCAAGTGACTTGAAATCCCATCTGATCTATAGCACAGGGACATCAATCCCCAGCTACTTTTCATGGATTGCTTTCTCCTTTGTGTGAATTATAGCCTATCATATCACTGATTGGGAAATGGATGAAAAAATGAATAAAATCTATATTATATGAATATGAGAGGCAAAATGGTATAATGGTTAATAGTGGATAAAGAGCCAGTTTTCATGTTATCAATACTTGGTTTTTTTTTTTTTTTTTTCCATTTGGTTTCATAACTTTATTTAGCTTAGAGTATTAAAATATTGGTGATTATCAATTAATTATTCACAATAGGCACAGAAATTATAAAAACTGTACAGGTACTGACTTCTAAAGATTCATGATACACATCGTGACTCTTGTAGCCTCCCCAAGACCCACTTTTTTTTTTCACCCACCACCTCTACTTGAACAAAAGTACTCTTTCCTTTGGTCTTCCTCTCAACTTCAGATCTAGCAGCTCTTTATCAATTAGGAAGCATTCTCTTCCTCCTTTTCCTCCCTTCCTTCTAATTGGGTGTGATAAAAATTTTAGGCCCTTCAGGAGCCTACAATTTACAAACTGCACAGATTCAAGGGAAATAGCCTGATAAGGGATTTTTAACCTTTTTATGTGTGTCATGGACCCCTTTGGCAATCTGATGAAATGTTTTCAAATGTGTAAATTATATGAGATTACAAAACCAGTTATACATAGTTAATAAAAAAAAAACACAACAATTTAAGAACCTGAAAAATAAAGGATTCATTCCAACAGTCCTTTGTACATTGTCTTAGATGGCTTTGAATAATTAGCAGGCCTTAGATTTTCCAGGTTTGAATGAGCAGAACCCTTCTGTCGTGATCCTACATGTCTTATAAAATTTTATAAAGACTAAAGGGAATCATCTTGTAAATTTCTTCAAGAACACACCCAAAGTTCTTTATGGGAGAGTTTTGACACCTGAGAAGAGATATAATGCTTCCTTCCATCCTGAGAGTGCTGATTTCTATAAACAGCTCTGTTTGCCATATGACTGCTATGGTGGACAAGGGAAGAGCAGGGTGTACCCATAGCTAAACCTTGTCCTTCAGATGATCTCCCTAAACTAGCTATCAATTTTAAGACTTTCACCATCTCCCTCCCTTCCTTGGGGACACGTTTGTGGGTCCAACTATGCAGGACTCTTCTTTTTAATTAATTCCTCTTTTTATTTAAAAAAGGGGCAAATGGAAACCTCTTTGGGGCTTCTGATTTAACTGATTGAATAATAAATTCCCTAAGCCAAACTGAAATCAAAAGAATCACCATCTTGAAGAAGGGACCCCAAAACTCAAACTCCTTGAGGGACCCTGCTAGAGGGAAACAAGATAAACAGCTTCCTTCTATTATGTAGGTGGGGTTGGTTCAGTCCAGAGCCAAAAGAATTCCAACCCTACTCAATTAAAGAAACTCATTCAATTCTATTCAAATTCAGCTCAAGCTGAAATTCAGCTTGTAGCCAAAACTCCTATTATAAAAGAGCCAATCTAAAATCCTCTTTGCAGAGATTCTAAACATGCCATGCTATGTTGAAATGTTCATGTTTGAAACCCAAATACATAATGAAAAAAATTTAAAATATATAACTTGAGCTTATTTTATAGGGTTAAAGCTAATACTTTTCTCTTGTTTTGTCTTTATATAGGAGTGGTACCAGAGCTCTTATTTCTTGAAGGTTGTTAAAAATTTTCTATGGACATGGCACTCAGTCCAAGAAAAATCAATATATACTTATATGGCTAAATTTAAATATAAACTTTATTTTTAATTAAATTACATTCCACACTAACCAAAGTCTTTATTTATATACATAAAGTTTGCAAAGTAACTTTGCAAAGTTAGGTGTGTGCATATGTCCGTACACATATATACATGTATGTAAATGTGCACAAGCACATCCTTCTGTTTCACTTCTCAGAGCTTAAGACATTCGATGCGTTGGTGCAACAGTTAAAATCTGATTTCCTGCTGATGGGCAGCACCAAATGGAAGGTAAATCCAGTGATTCAAAGCCCATCCTAATGCCTCAGTTTAAGGTCTTCTTGGCAACTGCCACGAAGCAATTCCGCAGGGCCTCAAATTCTTTGGCACAGAGGTTCCGCCTCAGTTCCCCGCCGGGAGCCGTGGCGGCCTGGACACATTTTCCATATGCAGCGGCCTCGACCCCACAAGTCGCCAGCCGCTCGGGAAAACTCTGTATTTGGCTTCGCACTCGGCTCCATACAGCTCCAGTGCCCGACACGAGTTTGTCCTTTCCCACCCCAATACTTGGTTTTAAGTCCTTCCTTTGGCTGAATAACCCTAAACAAATCAATTCAAGTCAAATTAACAAGCATATTTATTCTTTGGTAGATGCAGTTCCTGAACTAGCAATACAGATCTTTGGAAGATGACCCTAAATATGAGCCAACATTTAGACACTTAAATTATATTATTCCTTCTTTCTTACCTTCTCAAGACATGGAGCTCAGAGTTGTAACCAGCCAAAGTGTGAGAGCAGCTAAGTGATACAGTGGACAGAATGTCAGATCTGGAGCCAGGAAAACTCATTTCCCTCAGTTCAAACCCTGGATAAGTCACTTAACTCTTTTTTTTTTTTAATCTGAAAATGAGCTGAGAAAGGAAATGGCAAACAAATTCACTATCTTTGCCAAGAAAATTCCAAATGGGTTCTAACTAATAAGTTAGACACTACTTTAAAAAAATGGGCAACAACAACAAAGATGATGGAATATGTAAACTATAAATCAAAAAGCTTGACTTTAATCCCTTGTTAAGTTCTGTAATACATTAGTAAGACTGCTGTAGGAATAGTTTACCCCAATTTCATTAAAATATTTCACAGGACTTCCGGTTAAGATGGCGGAGAGGAGGCTCACAGTTGCATAAGCTCCGCGCTTTCTCTCACTATCCACTTCATTACAAGCCTCTGAATCAATGCTTGACTGAAAAAAACCCACAAATAGTTACCAAGAGAAGCCATCCTTGAGATCCGCCAAGAAAGGTCTGTCTTTACTGGAGGGCTGGGGCGGTTTTAGATCGGGCGCAGGCGGCGGGCAGCAGCAGTGAGAGCACGGGAGCAGACTGGAGAGGGGGTGGGGAGTGATCGCAGCTGTCTCTGCGGGGAGAGCTTCGCTACAGGTTTGGAACCTGCAGCAAGTCAACAGCCCAGCAGAGAAGCTAAAAACACCGGGGCTGAAGAACACAACCGCAAACAGCTGGAGTCTCTCAGGACCTGGCCGCCCCCCCAACCCCCACAGTGACTCAGCACGCTTTGGGATCTTAGAGCGCAGGCGCAGCACAGTCCTGCTAGTGCCTCACTGCTGCCACCTGCAGTCTGTAGAGGAAGCTCGATAACACACCCAGCCCCCCCCCCAAAGAAAGACTCCAGTTTTTTCTGTTTTTCTTTGGTAGTTTGTCTCTGATTAATAGACAGAATGAGCAAGAAGCTGAAGAGGACTTTAACCCTAGACAGCTTCTACACAGATAGAGAGCAGACTCTAAATCCTGAGGAGACTAAAAACAGGCAGTCCCCAGGTGAAGCCCCAAAGGAGGAGATTGTCTGTTCCTCAGCACAGATGAACCTCATAGAAGTGATTAAAAAGGCTCTCACAAGGGAGCTAGAAGAAAAATGGGGAAAGCAGAGTGAGGCTTGGCAAAAGGAGAAGGAAGCTTGGGAAAAGGAGAGGGAGGCTTGGCAAAAGAGCCTGGAGAAGTCAGTTAAAGAGAGAGTGGATAAAGAAGTAAAATCGTTGAAAAATAGGATTAGTGAACTGGAAAACAAAATTGGCGAAATGGAAAAAAATTCCACAGAACAAAAGAACTCAATTGGACAATTAGAGAAAGATTTTAAAAAAGTGAGTGAAGAGAACACTTCACTGAAAATCAGACTTGAACAAGTGGAATTGAATGACTCGAGGAGACAAGAAGAATCAGTCAAGCAAATCCAAAAAAATCAAACAATGGAGAAAAATGTGAAATACCTTCTGGGGAAGACAACAGACCTGGAAAACAGATCCAGGAGAGACAATCTGAGAATCATTGGACTCCCAGAAAAACATGATGAAAAAAAGAGCCTGGACACTGTCTTCCAGGAAATTATCAAAGAGAACTGCCCAGAAGTCATAGGAACAGAGGAAAAAATAAACATTGAAAGGATTCATCGATCACCCACTGAAAGGGATCCTAAAATCAAAACACCAAGGAATATAGTGGCCAAATGCCAGAACCCTCAGATGAAAGAAAAAATATTGCAAGCGGCTAGAAAAACCCAATTCAAGTATCAAGGAGCCACAATAAGGATCACCCAGGATCTGGCAGCATCCACATTAAAAGATCGAAGGGCCTGGAATATGATATTCCGAAAGGCTAAGGAACTTGGTATGCAACCAAAAATAACTTACCCAGCGAGAATGAGCATCTTTTTCCAGGGAAGAAGATGGACATTCAACGAAGTAAGCGAATTTCATCTATTTCTGATGAAAAAACCAGAACTTAACAAAAAGTTTGATCTACAAATATAGAACTCAAGAGAAATCTAAAAAGGTAAAGATTAATCTTGGGAACTATATTTTGACTATATAGATGCATAAAGAATACATGTATACCTTGTTCTAGAAATTGATGTGGAAAGGACATTGTACCAGAAAAAGGGTAAAGTGGGGGTAGTACATCTCATGAAGAGGCATAGGAAACCTATTATATCTGAGAGAAAGAATGGAGGGGGATGAATATAGTGGGTATCTTACTGCCTTCAGAATTGGCTTTAAGTGAAAAATCTTAAGACATATTCAATCTATGGTGAAACTTCTCCCATCTCATTGAAAAGTGAGAAGGGAAAAGTGGAAAGGGAAGGAATAAGCTAAGCGGAAGGGAATACGGGAACTGGGAGGGAAAGGGGTAAGTTAGGGGGAGGAACTCTAAGGCGGGGGGAGGGACACTAAAAAGGGAGGGCTGTGAGAAGCAAGGGGTGCTCACAAGCTTAATACTTGGAAGGGGGGAAAGGGGAAAGAAGGGAGGAAAGCATAAACCGGGGTTAACAAGATGGCAAGTAATACAGAATTGGTCATTCTAACCATAAATGTGAACGGGGTAAACTCCCCCATAAAGAGGAAGCAGTTAGCAGAATGGATTAAAAGCCAGAATCCTACAATATGTTGTTTACAGGAAACACACCTGAAGCGGGGAGATACATGCAGGTTAAAGGTAAAAGGTTGGAGCAAAATCTACTATGCTTCAGGTGAAGTCAAAAAAGCAGGGGTAGCCATCCTGATCTCAGATCAAGCTAAAGCAAAAATTGACCTAATTAAAAGAGATAAGGAAGGACACTATATCTTGCTAAAGGGTAGCATGGATAATGAAGCACTATCTATATTAAACATATATGCACCAAGTGGGGTAGCATCTAAATTCTTAAAAGAGAAACTAAGAGAGCTGCAAGAAGAAATAGACAGTAAAACTATAATAGTGGGAGATCTTAACCTTGCACTCTCAGAATTAGATAAATCAAACCAGAAAATAAATAAGAAAGAAGTTAAAGAGGTAAACAGAATACTAGAAAAGCTAGATATGATAGATCTCTGGAGAAAATGTAATGGAGACAGAAAGGAATACACTTTCTTTTCAGCAGTTCATGGAACCTATACAAAAATTGACCATATATTAGGACATAAAAACCTCAAACTCAAATGTAGTAAGGCAGAAATAGTAAATGCATCCTTTTCAGACCACGATGCAATGAAAATTACATTCAACAAAAAAGCAGGGGGAAGTAGACCAAAAAATAATTGGAAACTAAATAATCTCATACTAAAGAATGATTGGGTAAAACAGCAAATCATAGACATAATTAATAACTTCACCCAAGAAAACGATAATAATGAGACATCATACCAAAATGTATGGGATGCAGCCAAAGCGGTAATAAGGGGAAATTTCATATCTCTAGAGGCCTATTTGTATAAAATAGAGAAAGAGAAGGTCAATGAATTGGGTTTGCAATTAAAAATGCTAGAAAAGGAACAAATTAAAAACCCCCAGTCAAACACTAAACTTGAAATTCTAAAAGTAAAAGGTGAGATCAATAAAATTGAAAGTAAAAAAACTATTGAATTGATTAATAAAACTAAGAGTTGGTTCTATGAAAAAACCAACAAAATAGACAAACCCTTAGTAAATCTGATTAAAAAAAGGAAAGAGGAAAATCAAATTGTTAGTCTTAAAAATGAAAAGGGAGAACTCACCACTAACGAAGAGGAAATTAGAGCAATAATTAGGAGTTACTTTGCCCAACTTTATGCCAATAAATTCGACAACTTAAATGAAATAGAAAAATACCTCCAAAAATACAGCTTGCCCAAACTAACAGAGGAAGAAGTAAATATCCTAAACAGTCCCATCTCAGAAAAAGAAATAGAACAAACTATCAATCAACTCCCTAAGAAAAAATCCCCAGGACCAGATGGATTTACATGTGAATTCTACCAAACATTTAAAGAACAATTAACTCCAATGTTATATAAACTATTTGAAAAAATAGGGATTGAAGGAGTCCTACCAAACTCCTTTTATGACACAGATATGGTACTGATACCTAAACCAGGTAGGCTGAAAACAGAGAAAGAAAATTATAGACCAATCTCCCTAATGAATATTGATGCTAAAATCTTAAATAAAATATTAGCAAAAAGATTACAGAAAATTGTCACCAGGATAATACACTATGACCAAGTAGGATTTATACCAGGAATGCAGGGCTGGTTCAATATTAGGAAAACTATTAGCATAATTGACTATATCAATAACCAAACAAACAAAAACCACATGATCATCTCAATAGATGCAGAAAAAGCATTTGATAAAATCCAACATCCATTCCTAATAAAAACACTTGAGAGCATAGGAATAAATGGACTTTTCCTTAAAATAGTCAGGAGCATATATTTAAAACCATCAGTAAGCATCATATGCAATGGGGAAAAACTGGAACCTTTCCCAGTAAGATCTGGAGTGAAGCAAGGTTGCCCACTATCACCATTATTATTTAATATCGTATTAGAAACACTAGCCTCGGCAACAAGAGTCGAGAAAGATATAAAAGGAATTAGAGTAGGCAATGAGGAAACCAAACTATCACTCTTTGCAGATGATATGATGGTATACCTAGAGAACCCCAGAGATTCTACCAAAAAACTATTGGAAATAATTCATAATTTTAGCAAAGTAGCTGGCTACAAAATAAATCCCCATAAATCCTCAGCATTTTTATACATCACCAACAAAACCCAACAGCAAGAGATACAAAGAGAAATTCCATTCAGAATAACTGTTGATACCATAAAATATTTGGGAATCTATCTACCAAAGGAAAGTCAGGAATTATATGAGCAAAATTATAAAAAAGTCTCCACACAAATAAAGTCAGACTTAAATAATTGGAAAAATATTAAGTGCTCTTGGATTGGCCGAGCGAACATAATAAAGATGACAATACTCCCTAAACTAATCTATTTATTTAGTGCTATACCAATCAGACTTCCAAGAAAATATTTTATTGATCTAGAAAAAATAACAACAAAATTCATATGGAACAATAAAAAGTCGAGAATCTCAAGGGAACTAATGAAAAAAAAATCAAATGAAGGTGGCCTAGCTGTACCTGATCTAAAATTATATTATAAAGCAGCAGTCACCAAAACCATTTGGTATTGGCTAAGAAATAGATTAGTGGATCAGTGGAAAAGGCTAGGCTCACAAGACAGAATAGTCAATTATAGCAATCTAGTGTTTGACAAACCCAAAGCCCCTAACTTCTGGGAAAAGAATTCAATATTTGATAAAAACTGCTGGGATAATTGGAAATTAGTATGGCAGAAATTAGGCATGGACCCACACTTAACACCATATACCAAGATAAGATCAAAATGGGTCTATGACCTAGGCATAAAGAACGAGACTATAAATAAATTAGAGGAACATAGAATAGTTTATCTCTCAGACTTGTGGAGGAGAAAGAAATTTGTGACCAAAGATGAACTAGAGACCATTACTGATCACAGAATAGAAAATTTCGATTACATCAAATTAAAAAGCCTTTGTACAAATAAAACTAATGCAAACAAGATTAGAAGGGAAGCAACAAACTGGGAAAACATTTTCACAGTTAAAGGTTCTGATAAAGGCCTCATTTCCAAAATATATAGAGAACTGACTCAAATTTATAAGAAATCAAGCCATTCTCCAATTGATAAATGGTCAAAGGATATGAACAGACAATTTTCAGAGGATGAGATTGAAACTATTACCACTCATATGAAAGAGTGTTCCAAATCATTATTGATCAGAGAAATGCAAATTAAGACAACTCTGAGATACCACTACACACCTGTCAGATTGGCTAAGATGACAGGAAAAAATAATGATGAATGTTGGAGGGGATGCGGGAAAACTGGGACACTAATGCATTGTTGGTGGAGTTGTGAACGAATCCAACCATTCTGGAGAGCAATCTGGAATTATGCCCAAAAAATTATCAAAATGTGCATATCCTTTGATCCAGCAGTGTTTCTAGTGGGCTTATATCCCAAAGAAATACTAAAGAAGGGAAAGGGACCTGTATGTGCCAAAATGTTTGTAGCAGCCCTGTTTGTAGTGGCTAGAAACTGGAAAATGAATGGATGCCCATCAATTGGAGAATGGCTGGGTAAATTGTGGTATATGAATGTTATGGAATATTATTGTTCTGTAAGAAATGACCAGCAGGATGAATACAGAGAGGCTTGGAGAGACCTTCATGAACTGATGCTAAGTGAAATGAGCAGAACCAGGAGATCATTATACACTTCGACAACGATATTGTATGAGGACATATTTTGATGGAAGTGGATTTCTTTGACAAAGAGACCTGAGTTTCAATTGATAAATGACGGACAAAAGCAGCTACACCCAAAGAAAGAACACTGGGAAACGAATGTGAACTATCTGCATTTTTGTTTTTCTTCCCGGATTATTTATACCTTCTGAATCCAATTCTCCCTACGCAACAAGAGAACTGTTCGGTTCTGCAAACATATATTGTATCTAGGATATACTGCAACATATCCAACATATAAAGGACTGCTTGCCATCTAGGGGAGGGGGTGGAGGGAGGGAGGGGAAAAAAATCGGAACAGAAATGAGTGTCAATATAATGTAATTATTAAATAAAAAAACTTTAAAAAAAAATAAAATAAAATAAAATATTTCACAAAGTCTCTTTTGCCATTCTCATGGAAAAGTTAGAGAGACATGAGTTAATTGAAGCTCCAGTGGGGTTTCCTCAGGATCTTTTCTTGATCCTGTGCTGTTTAAATCTTTTATTAACTTAAATGTAGTCACAGATGATAAGAAGCAGGTGGAAAGAGGACAATAACTGAAACAATAGAAGATTGAATCAGAATTTTAAAAACTCTTGCCAAGTTAAGACACTAGACTATCTACAAAAATGGAATTTGATAGAGGTGAATGCAAAATCTAATATTCAGATTCATAGTATTGCAGTCTTAAGCACAAAATAATAGTGGTATGTCTTGAAGAAGTTCATTCATAAAAGATCTAGGGATCTTTTTGTGGATTGAAAACTGAACATCAGGTAACAAGAGTGTGATTTGGAAAACAAGCAAGCTAATGTGATTTTGAGGTATACTGAGAGATATAGCTTTCAGGAATAAAAAAGTTCATTGTCTCACTGTGCTGGTCAGACCAATGATTAAAAGGTTGTGTTTAGCTTGAGTTCCACAATTCAAGAAAGACAAGCTAAAGAGTATCCAGAGAACAGTCATGAGGATTAGTGAGGGATCTCAAGATCATATCCATGTGAAGATTATCAGGAGAAGTCTGGGATAAGAAAAGAAGACTTGGGAATGGAGAATGGAAAGCATCTTCAAATTTGTAAAGGA
Source organism: Antechinus flavipes (assembly GCF_016432865.1). Classification (NCBI taxonomy): domain Eukaryota; kingdom Metazoa; phylum Chordata; class Mammalia; order Dasyuromorphia; family Dasyuridae; genus Antechinus; species Antechinus flavipes. Next base: position 380,212,469 of record NC_067399.1, read on the forward strand.
TTTTCATGAGGGAGAGGAATTAGAATTGATTTTCTTCAAGGTAGATAGGACTTAAATAGATAAAAATGACAAAGGCAAATCTGGGCTTAAATTGACAGGGAGTGGAGAAACAGGCTCCTTAGGGAGAGTGTGAGCATCCTCCATTGGAGACCTTCAGGCAAAGACTGAATCACTAATTGTTGCCAATATTGTAGAGAAGATTCCTTTTCAGGTGCTAGTTTCCTAAAAGAAATTTCCAACAAAGAATAACAGAGAATAGAATGTGAGGACTGGAAGAAGCCATGACTCTTGCTCTAATTTTTTCATAAGAAAGAAAAGTATGATCCAGATTTTTTAAATGACCTGTACAAGGCAACATAGTTCAATAATAGGAAATCAAGATCTAGGAGTTGGTTTTTTAACACCCACATAAATTTTTTTCTTCTACTGCACCAATTCTATCCAAGTCTAAAAAGTATGTGGAAACAAAGAGTGGATTTGTAGTCTCAATGCCTTGGTTTCAGGACTAACTCTTGGTATATTTTGACCAGAAATGAATCACTTAATCAAGCAGTGCTGCAATTTCTCCATTTGTTGGGTAAATAGCTGAGACTAGAATTCCAGAATTCTTTCAACTCTGTATCATAGGATTTTTATGAATGCAAAATATCAATCTTTGAAGGAATCTTAAAACCATAGACCATAAATGGTCAAGAAGGGGCTGTACTTATAAAATATAGAACTTAGATTACATGATTAAGAGTTTCCTGGTATATTATAGACCAAAATTTACAGTTGGTCTATCCTCATTTTACAAATGAAGATAATGAGGCACCAAGAAGGGGAAAAATATCACTTTAGCATAATGACAGCTAAATGTATAGTAGATAGATTAGTGGATCTGGAGTCAAGAAGATTTAAGTTCAGATCTGATATCAGATAGTTTCTAGTTATATGACCCTGTGCAAATCATCCGACCTTTGCCTCTCTGTTTTCTTATCTGTAAGATGGGCATACTAATAATATCTGCTTCTCCATGTGATTGTGAGGATAAAATGAGATAATATGCATAAGTGCTTTAAATGTAAATTCCACACTGTTAGTAATATGTGAAGCTGAGACCTAAATCTAAGTCTTCTTGACCAATGGTCCAGTGCTCTTTCCACTTGATTGTTAAATGACTTGCTCAAAATGTCACATTGAGTTAGCGGCAGAACTAGGACAAGAAACTGGGTCCTTGATTCACAGTCCACTGTTCTTTTCATTATGCCCTGTTACCCCTGCAATGAAGAATGTCATTCTCTCCTTGGTGTCTTGCTCTATACAGCATAATGCTGACAGTCATGCCCTTGAGAGCCCATTCAATATTCAAAAAAGCACAAATTATTTGAATGCCAGCCACTGTTTTCCAATTAAAATTAAACTATTTGTAATCCATGCATATTTATATTCTCACTCCCTCTTTCACTGCTTAGTCCTATGCATGAGGGTTGCAATGGGGAAAATGTATATTGTGGTCATAACAGATACTAGAGAAAGAAGGGGAGGGGATATAAAAAAGCAAGAGATGTGTTCTCTATTAGACTGTCAGTTAATTTAAAGTTTAAAAATGGATTGTCACAAGCTTAAGGTGGCAGGCTTAATAACATGACATTCTTTCTCTCTCTCTCTCTTCCCAACTCGTCTGCTCCACTTGGATTGTACCTGTTGCCGAATGATATGATTAACATTGTGTGCACCCTCTGGCATTATTTAAAAAAGTGAATCCCTAATCCCTACTTAATTTTATGAACTGTCAAAATGATTCTAAATATCTCCTCTGTTTGCATTTTCACCTCAGGACAGGAGTCCAGAGGTACAGATTGGTTGTACAACAGTGGACTTTAAGCAATTTTCATCTTCTAATGTTTGTAGGGAGAATGGTTGAATTTGTAATAATCACCAGATTATCTCTAAAGATGTGCAGTTGTATATGCAAAATGATTCTGTAGGAAAATGTAAAAAAATAAGGTAGAAAAATAATTGATTACAATCAAGAGATTATTATGGTGTCTAATCCTCAGTGGAAACACACACACACACACACACACACATAGACGAACATACACACACACATATATAGAAATACACATTCCAAGACACATTTCTTTTTCAAACAAGATGATTGTGAAATATGGGATAAATTCTAGAAATCCAGTGAACCACCTGCCACTATAGGTAATTCAGTAGGGCATCTTTCTCATAAAACGTGTCTGGGAAACTCAGCAGGCCTAGCTCAAAGGAAAACAAAAGAAAATCACAGCCACAAATGTACTGGTCTCCTTTGGGGAGAGTTAATGCTTAATCAAAACCTCAGAATTGGAAATGACCTCAGAGGGCATCTAATCCAGCCCAAATTGAGATCATCTTTATAGCTCCCCCCAAAGTGGTCATCCAGACTTCAGCTGAAGAACTCTCTTGAGGGGGAAAATCACTACCTCCCTCGGCAGCCCATTCCACTTTTGGACAGCTCTAATTGTAAGAAAATTTTTTCCTTACATAGAGTTTAAATCTGCCTTTCTGCAGTTTCACCCATCACTCCTAGTTCTGCCCTCTGGGGCCAAGTTGAACAAGTCTAATCCCTAATAAGAGTTGAAGGAGTGTTGGAAACAGGTAAAGCTTTGGAGAGAAACTTGGGCAGCTGTCCTAAGCATTTTGTGTTGGGAACAAACACAGAGGAATTGTGTATTCACAGAGATAACTAGAACCTCTGTGTTTTAACCTACCCACTCTAGATACTGATGATCCACAAATTAAAAAAAGAAAAAAAAAGAATTCAGCAAGAGCCAACTGTGATTTTTTTTTTCCATTTATAGGTGAGCAACTTGTCTTATTTGGGGCAAATCGTCCTTGTCTTCATTTTCCTTCCTCACTATTTCCCCATAATTGCTATTATGAAGCACACTGTCAAACTGGAAGAAGAGACTTAGAGGGATAGAGATTGAGAGACTGATATAGACATAGATATCTATTTCTATATCTAGATAGAAAGATATCTCTCTCTTTTTGTCTCTCTGTCTCTATCTCTACCTCTCTCCCTCTCCTCTTTGTCTTTTTGATCTGTCTCTCTGTGTCCTTCTTTTTGTTTCTCTTGTCTGTCTGTCTCTGTCTCTCTCATCTCTCTCTGTCTCTCTTTCTTTCTATATATAATCTAACTATTGACACAGATATATATAATACAAATATCCTTTTATATTATTTATACTATTATGTATAAATACTATTATAATAATATAACATGTTATATATATATGTATACATATATACATATATATATATATATAAACATGTTGATAGATATGTGTGTATAAATATGTGGCGATACAGAGATGTCTCCCAGAAGTTAGAGCTGGAGGAGGATTTGCATCAGAGAGCGTGGATAGCTAGAACTATAAGAAACTTTAAAATAATTGCACAAAGCTTGTAAGAGTTAAAAGGAGCCTTAAAACTTCTTTCAGGCTGCCAAACCCCCAACTTTTAAAATGTAATCCAAATACATGCCATCTCCACTAAAAAGTTTTCCTTGAGCCTTTGTGGTGGTAATGATCTTTTCTTTTAGACCTTACACAGCACTCTGACCTATATCTCTTTAATGTACTATAGTATTAAATGCAGTACTTATATTATTATTATCTGCTTATATTATTCCTTTGCCAAACCGTCAATAAATTATCTTCTAAACAAAAAGTAGATGACACAAAAGTCAGAGTGATGGATCGCAATCAGGAAAACTTATCTTCCTGAGTTCAAATCCAGCTTCTGAAACTTATCATCTCTGTGACCTTGGGCAAGTGATTTAACCTTCCTCAGCCTGTTTCCTTGTTTGTACAATGGAAATAATAATAGCACCTATTTTTCAGAGTTATTATGAAGATTAAATAAGATTTATAAAGCATTTTGAAAATTTTATAGTGCTATATAAGTTTTAGCTATTTTAAGGATATGAACTCTTTCTTAAATAAATTGTGCATATTCCATAGCATATAGTACAGATTTTTTGCAATTATAGATGCTTAATAGGTTGCTGATGAATGAACAAATAGATTAACCTCACTGACATTCAAGAGAGGGTTGCATAGATGAGTCACCTAAAGTGAGACTGGAATGAGGGGAAGATTTCTCTCACAAATCTAAGAAGTACAGGGCTGAAAGAACTCTTGGAATCATAGGTTGAAAGTAGAAGAAAAATTGAGATCTTCTGATTCAAATCTCTCACTTTACAAGTTTGGAAGTGGAAGCTCAGCAAAAATAAATAAATCTTTCTGGGTAAAACAACCAGTATTAGCCAGAATTGATTTAAGATCCTGGTTTCTAGGATTTTTAAATACTATTGGCAATATTTTTATATAGCATGTAACATTATTTATTTTATGATAACGTGGTGATATATCCTATATTTTGTGACACTTTTGTGATTAAACTGAAAAACTGCACATAGTTGTCAACATTGTTGTTAGAGCAATGCATTCTAATCCTTAATAATTGTGTTCCAAAGACATCATAATATCTCACATTTGTCTATCATTTTGCAACTTTTAAGAAGTTTTTAATTCTATTGGCTTTACAAGTTTGCAAAGCATTTTGCTCATGATAATCCTGTGAGGTAGCACAAATGTTATTGTCCCCATTTTAGAGTTGGGAAGTCTGAGGCAAAGAGAAAGTAAGAGAGGAATACTAGTATAAGTGAGAGATAAGACCAAAAAGACCCAGAACACCTAATTTTTTGGAAACTATAAATTAGTATTTATTAATTGTTAATAATAGTAGCAATCATAGCAGCAAACATTTTTCAAGTTTCTCCAGTTATTACTTTTCTGTTATGAAATAGCATAAAGGAAGGCTTCAGGGAAAGCTAGATAAGGAATCTAAATTCATACCAGCTAAATTAAGCAAAGTAAAATGAAAGCATTTAAAGTACATTAGAAGGAAACTTTTCTACATCTAAACACTCCCAATCCTTTTCATTCTTTTGATTTTTCTGATGTTGCCAGTTCTCCTAAGATAATTAATTAATTAATTAATTAATTTGTTTTTTGCTGAGGCAATTGGAGTTAAGTGACTTGCCCCGGGGTCATACAACTAGAAAGTGTTAAGTGTCTGAGGGCAGATTTGAACTCAGTCCTCCTGACTTCAGGGCTAGTACTCTATCCACTGTGACTCCTAGCTGCCCCTAGAGAATTTGTATTTGGTAGGAGAAACACATTGCATATATTGCATCTTCAGAATGAAAGCAGAACTTTCAATTGAAGTCCATGATTCTAATAGACTTAATAGAAAAATTGCTTTCTATGTAATATGGTCCTAAAGACACTCATAGGAAGTGCCATCATTTGTACCATCCTCAGACTTCCTTTTGTTTTACGTCCTTACCAAATATACTACTTCCCACTATGATAATAAACATATTAAAGAAAATAATAAATATTTTCTAAAATACTTGGACTAATTTAGAATCAAAATATATATTAATGTGTTCATGCTTTCACAACTTAGTAAACGTTGACAATTTCCATGTACTGTAATCTCAAACAATTTTCTGGATGTGATGATCTTTTGATTACAATTCTTTTCATGATGAAATAATTTGGAATAGTCTTTCATATGACTGTGAATAGTTTGCCATTATTTTAATCAATTTTTTTTCTTTTATGGGGGGATAATTTTATTGCCATCTATCTGTTAGGAAATTGGTATATGAGTACACACAAGTATACATATATATATTTATATACACATTGTATATAAGTATATATGTATATATCTATTTATATATAAACAAATATAAATGCATTAACATATAAATATACATATACATATAGGGAATACATTTTTTATATGTGTGTATGTTACCCGTGTCTCGAGTTCTTTTCCTCCTGAATTCACTGTCTTCTTATAAAACTTAACTAAAACTTTACCTCCTGAAAGAAAACTTTCCAAGTCCTCTTTAATACTTGTTTCTTCCTTTAAAGATATATTCAATTTATCTTGTCTATAATATATTGGTATATACTTATTTTCATGCCGTCTCCTCCCATTATTATGAATTTTTTGAGAGTAGAGACATTTTTTGGCTTTTATTTTTAAATCCAGTGCTTAGGAAATTCTCTGGGACATAGCAGGAAATTAATAAATGGTTATTGATCTAACTCTAAAATTTTATTTTATTTAAAAATTTATTTTGATTATACATGTACATGTATTTAAAAAAAACATATTTCATTATGAATCATGTTGGGAGAGGAAAATCAGAACAAGAGGGAAAAAACAAGAGAGAAAATAAAATGGAAGAGAAAGAAAAAAATGTAAACATAACTTGTGTTGATAGAATTTTATTTTAAATGTTTGTGTTCATATTCCTTAGTGAAATTGGTCTGTAGTTTTTAAAAATTGTTTTGTCTTTTGTGATTTATGTATTAGATGCAAATTTGACTGAAAAAAGTCTTATAGAATGCTTTCTATCCTATTTTGAGAATAATTTGTATAACATAATTATGAAATCCAATTGCAAGTCAATCTAATCTAGGATTTTTCCTCTTTTTGTTAGTTCCCTTATGACTTCTTCAGTTTTATTTTCTGATATTGCATATTTTGATATTTCTATTTTATATTGGAAGACATTTTATTTTGTTTTATGCTCTTTATTTCTAATCTATTCTACAGTTTCTTCTCAAGTTCATAGGCTTTAAATGTTTTTTTCTTTTTTGCTCTTGATCCCTCACAAGGTTATTGTTTCTATAGTACCTAATTTAAACTATCTCCTCTTTTATATTATGATACTTTCACACTTGCTTTTTCCTCCCTATATTCTGCTATACATCATTATTAAAAATATCCAGTCATGAAAAGAAGCAACATTGAATGAAAAATGTTAGGTGGGATTATAAAACCATTCCTACTCCATGATGATGATAATTCACCATTTTCTACCATTCTCTCACTGTTTGGAACTATCATTTTCTCACTGTAATTATTCACAACTAGACCAGGTTACACCATCTCTAGTTTTACATTCTTCCTATTCTACATTGTACATTCACGGTAACACTCTGGTTGCTGGCTGCATCCTGTTTCCTCATTCTTATGGCAAAATGTAGTGCTGGGGAGATTGCTTCTTACTTTGCATATTTTACTCCCATACTTCTATAAAACCCATTTTAATACTCACATCTCTTATTATAGATAATTTTATCTTGCCCATATCACAATAATATTTTCAATGATCACTGTGGAGTTAAGGATTGTTCTTGATTTAGGAATCATAGTTCATTTTCCTTAATCATTGCAATTTTTGAAGTTTTCCTCATTTTTTCCTTCTGTCTTTATGATCCTCTCTATTGATTTACTATTTTATAATCTAGGAAGATATATTTAGGCTTTTTCTCTTAATGTTTTGGCCTTCCATTACTTCTCTTATATGTTCAGGCACTTCTTTCTGTTTTCTCTTTGTATTCTTAGATATCTCACCTTATACTATTATACAGTTCACTATGGACTGGGTGTTCTCAAGTTTGCCTATTATCTGGAATAAACTACTGTAGTGAAAGGACTGATTCTGTTTGGATTTCTAATGTTCTTTTCCCTAACAGAGAAACTTTTTTGTTCTAGAAAGCTTTAGTTCTGTTTTTTTCCCTTTCCTTCACAGGGCTGGGCAAAATAAATGGCAGTCATTGAGTGTAAAGTAAGATATAGGTTCTGGCTATCAGTGTAATTGGAAATTGAGTAACTATGGACCCCCAATGACAGACCCTTAACACAAATATATGAGATTACATGAACCGACTATACCTGGCATATTGCATGAGTTGGGGAAGAAGAAGTTATGGAGTGAAAGCTCTAAGTGTTTGATTTTTTCCCAATGTTTTATCCATGAAGGTTTTGGTTTGGTTATTTTTAAAAGTATTTTTTGTTTTTACACATTATTGATCCATCTTTATTTGTTCTATATCTGATAGATAATTTAGGGGTTTAGGTTGAAGATATTTGTAGAAAACAATATCTCTTACATCTTTTTCTAATAATAGTGATAATAATATATAATAGTATATAGCAAATGATAACAAAATAAATGTTTGAGGAATGGATTACATTATATGATGAACATAACATTTGCAAAATATTTTATTTTACAAAATGCTTTGATTAGAAAAGAAATGAGATAGATAATAGAAATATTATTGGACTCATTTTATTGATGAAGAAACTGAGAATAGGAGAGGCAAAGTGATTTGCTTATGATTTCTCCTCTAGTTATTGTCAGAATCAGAGATACTCTTAAGTTTAATCATCCTAGAATGTTTGAGTTAGGAGGTATCCTAAATACTAGGTTGCAAAGTCATTAGAACTGAAAGGGAACAGAGATATTATCAACTCCAATTCAATCATTTTACAAGTGAAGAAAGTAAAGTTCAGAGAGGGAAAATGTCTTATTGAAAGATTCACAGAACTCTAGGTAGTGATAGAATTTGGTCTCTAGATCCCAAGTCCAATGGCTTTGTTATACTACCACACTGTCTTTCATGTGTAGTACAGAAAATTGCATCATATCTTTCTAACAAAGATGTCATACCTACCCAATCAATAGACTCACATTTATTTCTATTTTATATTTTATCTAACTTGTGTGAACATGAGACATTAATCATAAAATATTGAGAAATGAAACTGAGACACCATGCAACATATATATTCCATTGGTCCAGTGTTAAGTAGAATAACTCAGAAAACGAGTTCACATTCATATCCTATATTATTTTGTTAACAGGTTAGTGCTAAACCAATTCACATATCCAAGGTTTTATGAATTATTAATCCAAGAGTTAAAAAGTCAATCCAATCTGGTTAGATACAGTAGTTCTTGTGGTTTCCAAACTTTTAAATAATGAATGGTTTCATCACTTCCCCAGTGGATGTCAAGCCAGGAAAATGTCTAGAATCAAAATCCCACTGGGTAATGAAGGCAATTGTGTCAAAAAAGTAGTAATTTTTAATAATAGCAACTCCGACTTATTGTATCATCTGTCCCACTCTCTGGAGAGATCGTTTCAGAATTGAAAGGAGAAGTTTCTTGGGTAAAAGACTTTATGGGATCAAATACTGTCAGTAAAGCAGATACAACACAAGAGTATATACAGAGAAAATGCAACTGAATCTATTCTTGCATTCCAGTGTTGCATAAATACATTCATATAGTCTTCATTGCTCTATAGGCTAAACACCCCCCACCCCAATTATTTCTAAGTATGGAAGACATAAATGAAATTATCTGATGAGCATCTAAAATGATTGGAGAGCTATAGAGGCTGAGATACATGATGTGACTAGGCTAACAGGAAGAATTGTTTGGTCATTTTTTCCCTAACAATGTAACTTTGATGGCTGTGTGCAAGTATCTAATGTCTATTGAGAGTAATGAGAGAAGGAATCTGGTAGGGTGGGAATAACCAGCATTATTTGAAGACTAAAAACACATAAGAGAAGTGTGAACTTTGTGGGAAAATTTGATTGTGAGAATAAAAGTAAGCCAAGGCACTATAAAGAGTGGCCTAGCTGAAGTGGACAAGAGAAACTTAATAGGACAGAATCTGATGTAGGATAGAAATGTGAAATTTGTAATGAGACAACCAGAATTTGGATCACAGCTTAGCTAGTATTTAGGTAGCCATGTGAGCTTCAAAAAACCACTCAGCACCTTTAGATTTTGCTTTTCTCATCTCTAAAATTCTTTCTAAATTCTTTTCTACCTCTAACCTGCTTGTTAAGGATTCTAGAGGTGCTTCGATGTAGGACATTAAAATTTGGACAGGAATTGGTGGGGTTCCTCCTAGGGGAGTGTTTTGGTCAGCATGTTGTATTTCCTTTATAACAGACTAGAAGAGAAAGTGGTACCTACAAACTATAAGAAATTGAGCTTGGCTACTTTATAGTCAAATTTTAGAATCTGCATTTAAATGGATAGCCAATGAATGGTCTTTTAGAAAAAGAAGTAATCATAAAGCATCAGTATGTTTTCTCATAAGACTGGGGTTCAAAATCAGGCTTTTCAGCTTTCTATCTATGAGACTTTAGGGAAGTGACATGCTTCAAACTCCTCCCTGGAAAATGAAGTTGAGTTAAATCGATAATCTCTATGATCTTCTTTGATATGATTCTATTTGTAAGTCCTTTGACTTTTCATTGTTCAAGAAAAACATCTCATGGAGTGAAACTTTCTCCTATGTGAACAGATCACTTTAGTTTGTTCTCATTTTCCATTCTGGCAGAGTTATGGATTGATAGATTAGAGGAATTCCTCTTGTTTCAATTTTAGCAAAGTATTTTTTGAAGTTTTGCATGGTATTCTTGCGGAAAGGATGGAGAGAAATGGCCTTGACAGTAGATTTATTTAGTAATAGTTGAATCACAGTCTGCTTCTTGACAAATCTAAATCTTAATTTATATCCAGAAAGACAAAATTAAAAGTAATCTTTGTTTGCAAAAATTTCACAGTCATCTCAGATCTTAGAGCAGCTCTCTTTAATACTTCCTTGAAACATAGTTTCTATCTGTAAGATTTTGGATTCTCATTCATTTATTTCCATGTTATCTGTGAGTATTTTTGTAATAAAGTTTGTGTTAAGTTGCCATTGATAAATCAAATTTCTATAGCACTATAAGCTTTACAAAGCATTTCTCTCACCATGAAAAAGCTAATAAGCATAATTATCCCCATTTGTCCGATAAGAAAATTGAGGTTCATTAGCATGCCCAAAATAATATAGCTAGGAAGCATCAGAGCTAAGATCAGAACATTCTTTGCCCTTCAGCATACTGCTTTTTAAACTAACTTCAATTTTTTAAAGTCCCAATATTATGTCCCAGTTGATGATTTAGTATAAAGATGACTTGGGCACTGCATCAAAAGGATCTCCCTCCTCATTTTTAATAGCCCTTTTCCTCAGCTTCCTATGGGAACTGATTTTATTTGACCTTTTGACAGAATTATTCATATACATTCACCTCCTCCCCTTTAGATAGTACAGTCCTTGGGAACTGGTTCATAGCTCCCTTGTTTTCACAGCTCTTAGCACAGGATCTTATACCAGGTTGTGCTGAATTCATAGGAACTGTCTTATAATAGCTTATGAGGGATACATACATAGGCACTGAAGAAATATTGAACTGAACTGAGTTAAGTTGAAATAGGAGATGACAAAAATAGAGCTTTGAGTTCTATTTCTCATTCCATTCTCCTTGCACTCTATGACTTAGAATACTTTGAAACGTTATAGAAATATTCCTTATTCATATAATTTCTCTGTTAATCACCACCAGTCCTGTGTCTGGAAGTACTATTGCCCCATACTGCCTTGAGTTTCCTTCTTTGGGCCTCCCTGATGTTAATGACCTTTCTTGTAGATCTTTACTTCATTTTACATTTTTATAAATGCCACAGAATAGTAGTTCACAAACTGTGGTTCCCCACTATACTCTTAAGGGGTGGGACTTGAATTCAAAACTATTTTCAAAATAATACAAAGACATTATACCAAATATGTTAAATATCAATAGTTATAACTCAACTACACAAAGGGCTTTTGAGGTCTGCACTAATTTTTAAGAATATAAAGGTGTCCTGAAACCATAAGTTTGAGAGCTGCTTCAAAAGAACATTATAGCTGCTCTCAAAGCCAGAAAAAAATATCATTGGTATGACAAGCATTTTTAAGTGCCTACAATGCGATAGACCTGCTCTCTTGTAGCTTACAATTTAATAAAGTTCAAGTTGTTTCTCTAATATTTATTTACTATAAGTCTGGGCAAGATATTAAACTTCTTAGGGCCTTAGACAACTCTCCGAGAGTATCAATTGCACAGAATTACAAAGCAGGTGTTGACCTGCCTTGGTAGAACTAATTCTCTGATCTGGAATAAAATCATATTGATAAAATCATTGATCGAATCCTCGATTCTATAAAAAAGTTAAAAATTATTCTTACACATTATGTAATGATTTCATATAACTATTTGCTTTTAAGTCTCCTCCCCCTCTTGAACTGTAAATACCACAAAGGCAGGAACTCTAAATTATCTAAGTTTTCTATGTCCCTGAATTATGCTTTGCAGGCACTTGATAAATGATTGTTGAATTGAATTAAGCAGGCAGAAGCCTGGATCTATTGTTCATGCTGATCATTTTGCATTGAAATACATTATGACAATGAGTTCAGATGACAATTGCCATCAAGAAATGTTCCTGTGTGATATTTCTGGGGCTATAATGTAGACCCAAATACAGTTTTTCTTACAGTGTGTTTCAAACTAATTTTTACTCAGTCAACAAACATGTGGACTGGATGATGTCTAGAGTCCTTGTCACATTTAGATCTTAGAATTATGAGCCTATGTATTAAGAACTTGTCCTGGGCACTTGCATTGATTCGTTCCCATATTGATGTATGATGGTACATAGAAGGGACTAGACAAGTGAATTGAAAACTGGAATGTGGTAACTCATATGAGACACAGGGAAGGACCCACAGCAATCTTTGTAATAAATTCAATTCAACAAATATGTACAAAATAATGTTATGTGAAAGGTACATTATTCAGGGCTGAAGATGGGGAAAGGAAGTACTTAGAGCCAGTATAAGGGAGTGGGGATGGCAGGAGGCATAGAGCAAAGAAAGATATGATATGGTTCTTGTCCCCAAAAAGCTTATAATCTAAAAAATAGAATCATGGTCTTATATAGTTATTACTAGAATGAGCAAGAATGATTCACATTTATCGAATGTTTTCCAGTTTCCTTTATTTGCATGATATCATCTGATAAGATAGGAGAGGCATTATCTTCATTTTATAGATGAAGAAACTGAATGGTATGAAGGCAATTCTCCCTATGTTTTTTGTTCCCCCTCCTTTTTATTCTCTCTATTCTCTGTCTCTCTTAGTCTCTCTCTGTCTCTCTGCCTCTCTCTGTCCCTCTCTCTCTTTTTCTAGTTTATTTTTTTTAATTAATTTTTTTAAAAATTATAACTTTTTATTTTTTAAACATATACATAGATAATTTTCAACATTCACCTTTGCAAAATGTTGTGTTTCATTTTTTTCCTTCTGTTCCTCCCCACTCCACCCCATTCCCTAGATGGCAACATGTGCTCACAAAAAATCAGATTAAAAAAGGAAAAAAATGAGAAAGAAAACAAAATGCAAGCAAATAACAATAAAAAAGGTGAAAGTATTATATTGTGATCCACATTCATTTCCCACAGCCCTCTCTCTAGGTCCAGATGGCTCTCTTTATCACAAGACCATTGGAACTGGCCTGAATCACCTTGCTGTTTTCTACTCAACTTTCTGTCCCCCTTTATCTCTCTGTCTCTGCCTGTCTTTCTGACTATCTCTGTCTCTGTTTCTCTTTCCTTTTCTCCTATTGCCCATTTTCTCTCCTTCACTGTCTGTCTTTTTAAATTCCTTTTTAAACTCTTTCTTTGGTTCCCTTCCATTTTCCCTTGCCCCCTTCCCCTCCTCTTTTCCTCTGACTCTTTCTGTGTCTCTGTCTTTCTGTGTCTCTGTTTTTTTCCTCTGGTTCTCTTTAACTTCTCCTCTCTTGCCTATTTTCTCCCCTTCTTTTTTTCTTTTAAACTTTCCTCTCTGTTCTTCTGTCCCTGCTTTCCTCTCTCCTTCACCTCTCTTTCCCTCTCATAATTGCTTTTCTTCTTCCCCCTCATTTCAACCTTCTTCTCTTTCTCTCCATTTCTCATGTTAGTGCCTTAGTCCCTCTCTCCCCCCTGCTTTTTCTTCCCTATAAGTAACTTTGCTCCCCTCATGTGTCAACTCTCACACATCTCTTTCTATTTCCATCTGCTGCCTTCACTCTTGTTACCCTGGACACCTGTGTGCAGGGAGCCTGTCTCATTCTCTTTCTTCCCCCCTCCCCTTCCTTTTTTTGCCCTCCCTTCCCCTCTCCTCCCCTGTAGGGTGGGTCTCAGACCGCAGGGGTTGCAAGTCTGGTCTCAGAGCACCACTTTCTCAGTGTGGCACTTCCTCTCACACACTGCCTTCGCATGTTGTTTATCTCTCGGAAGGATTGTAACTATAGATAGCATCGGTGGAACTGTATCTGTCTGGGAGCAGATGTCTACCTCCACAGCATCATCTTAATTGCCCTGCTGTGGCCCACCTACCATAAGTCTTCTTCTGCTGATTCCCCCCCTTCCCCTTTCCACCCCTCCTTCAATTTTGCAGATGATTAGTTGAAAAACAGCAGGGTTGAGCTTGTAGGCATAGCTTCATATGGGAGCATTTAAATCTGTAAGGGAAGAGATTTGTTTTCAGTCCCTAGCCAACTGGACAGTGCATATAGAGGTTTTCAGGACTGGCCCAGGGATCAGAATTTGGCAATGAATTAAAAGGACACCACAGGGAGGAGATTGGGGATGAGTTGTAACTGATAACCAACACAGATATGAAATTGTGAGTATTTAGAACAGCAAAAGAGCAGACAAACGAATCAGTGTGATTAATTAAAGTATCCTAAGCAGGCAGGTGCAGGGGGAGATCATTTCTGTCTTCAGTGTATTGGAAAGAGGAATGGATCTAATAGGATGAGACGAGCTCAGATCCTGACTGATACTTTCTTTCTGGCTAACCCTTGGAAAGACATTGACCTCTCTAGACTTGAGTGTCCTCCTGTGAAAAATAAGGGATTTGTCTTAAAATTATCTTTAAGACCTTTTCCATCTATGAAGTCCCATTTTTAAAGAATGTTTTTTTACTTGCTGTGAAATTTCTTAGTTAGGAGATCTGTTCCCTCCTTTTCCATATCTTTAAAACTTAGGAGGACATATATACATACATATGCATATACATACACATACATACATACATATGTATGCATATACATATATATATACTTATTTAACATAATATAATATCTTACACCTGTGTAATGTTTTGTGATTTACAAATACATGCATTGTATCACTACATCCTTACCACTGTCTTATGATTATAGTAAGGACAGACATCTTCATTCCTCTTTTACAAAAAGACATCCTGAGATTCAGAGAAAAGAAATGATTTGTTTAAGGTCATTAGAGCTATTTCGAGGCAGAGACAGTATTAGAATGGAGGTCTTCTGGTTCTGAATAGGATTCTTTTTCTAGTAACTTATGTTATCTTAATAATAATTATTATTATGATCTTAATAACAATAAAGCTAAAAACTTAACATTTTTACTTATTTTTTTGTTCATACTTCTTAAGCAGACCTAACAGGTATTATTATATCTTGTTGTTACAATGAGGTTGGGACATCTTAATTAGTAAGTGATTGGGTAAAATTCTTCTCAACTCTGCATATCTAACCTGCCTTGATCATATTTTACCTTTCATCCAAATATCTCGTCTAAGATATCAGGACCCACCCAGCATGTGTATCTCGCCATCTGCCCTGCCCCATGACTATTACTTCCTTCCCTCCCCCTATCTTCCTAGCTCATTCTCTTGTTCTAGGAACAATAATCAAAAAAAAAAAAAAATTACTTCTTAAAAGTCTTGACAATCTATTGACCAATGGTTCAACTTGAAATCTCTATAACTTCCCAAATCAGATTTCCCTTCCCTTTATACCGTTATCCCATATATCTTATACCCTTTTATTAGATTGAAAGTTCCTGGATGGCAAGAACTATCTCATTTTTAGATCACAATACCTTGAATATTATTTAATAAAGACTAATTAAGCGCCTAGAAAAGTTTGAATACCTAAAAGAAGGTAAAATTGCTTCTCACACTTTTGTTGAGTCTTTTTTCAGACACATCTAACTCTTCATAACACCATTTTAAGTTTCACAAAGACACTAGAATGGTTTTATTTTCCTTCTCGAGCTCATTTTACAGATGAGGAAACTTAGACAAGCAGTTAAGTGATTTGCCCAGGGTCACAAAGTTAGTTAAGTGTTTGAGTCCAGATTTGTCTTCCTGACTCCAGATCTGGTGTCTATTGTAGCATCTAACTGTTCTTACACTTTTGCTGGTTATAACTCCTATCTTCATGTCCAGGGAGGTAGAAGAGGAAGAATAATATAGTTTAAATGCTGGCTCATGTCTAGGGTCACCCTTCAAAAATGGAGAAATAGAAAAGTATTCAGTGAACAATAAAAAGCTGATATGGGGCAGGTAATTTTTTCCTTACATACAAAAGACTCTCATAAGTATGGTTTAACAGTAAGACTTAAGATAGAGGTAAGGAACCTTTTTTTCTGCCAAAGGTCATTTAGATATTTATAACATCATTTGCGGACAATAAAAAATAATCAACTTAAGCAGTGGGAGGTTGTTGTCACCTGTGGTTGCCTTGGAAGAGCCAGAACAAATAATTTTGTGGTCCTTATACAGCCTGCAGGCTAGACATTCCCTATCCCTTTTAAGTGACAGTAAATAGATAAGTGATATTATAATCTGCCTTGAGGATGATGTTTAAATACCACTTAATGAAATATTTTATAGGATTGTTGATTAAACATTTTACATTTCATTTTGTTTCTTCACTGAGTCCT
Organism: Antechinus flavipes; assembly: GCF_016432865.1. NCBI lineage: Eukaryota > Metazoa > Chordata > Mammalia > Dasyuromorphia > Dasyuridae > Antechinus > Antechinus flavipes. The sequence goes on from NC_067399.1 coordinate 380,229,028, forward strand.
TCACAGTATATATATATATGTTCTGGCAAGTAACTGAGGACTTGGGTTCATCTTGTTGGTTTTTGTCTGCTCTAAGAATTCTAGGAATTGAATTTTATTGCTAAGTATCTAGGGATCCTAAGCAAAATACAAACAGGAAATCTTCAGTATTTGGAGTTTTTAGGCCTGTGGACAATCGAATTGACCATTTTGAATCTTGTCAGATGTCATATTTTCAGGGCAAAGTTACTATTTTCCACTGAGTATTTACACCCAGCAAATCACAACTTCCCACTTTCAAGGAGAGAGCTTTTTAAAGTCATATTAAAGTGACCTCAAAAGGTTTTTTAGACATCAAACAGCTCTTAAAATAATATTTTGATGATTTAATTGTAAATAAATAAGGAACATGTGGATTAAATTGCCATCAGAATCCACATGGATTTTTAAATGAGGGGGCATGGGCCTTGGCATAATGCATTCAGGGCCTTATTGAACTGCAAACATTTGAGAAATAGTTTGTGACATCGAGCAGCCCTCAGATGCAGTGGGATTTGCCTTTCCCGGCTTTGATTGTATGTATACATAGAATGAAATTCTAGATGGGAAAGGAGGTTCCAGCTTAAATAAAATCTAGTTGGAAGGGTCCCTAATGCTTGCCAAATGTGTAATTCTGCAGCTCTGGAAAAGTAATGCATTAATGTTCTGCAATGAGAAGGAAAACATGGAAGTCCAGCTTTGTGACATAGGAAAGGAAATGGAAAATTGTGAGGCAATTTGGTGTTCTTTAGAACCTATACATGGAAATTCTATGAGATGACCCACCCAATCAGGCAGTGTATGGGTTGACAACCAGAATATGAACAAAATGTACGATTGCTTTTGTGTATAGCAGAGCCAAGCACACACACACACATGCACATACTCCACCAGTCACAAATCATTGATTGAGAGATCTAAAGAACCTGAGAAGTCAGATAGTACACATGCCCCGTTGTATAGGGAAACAAATAGAGGGCTAAAGAAATTTGTGGCCAGAAATTTATAGATCCATTTTTACCACACTACTGCAAGTGAGAGAAGGAAAAAGAGAAAGAGAAAACATTTAAATTGCATCTGCTATGTGCCAGGCACTGTGCTAAGTTCTACATAAATATCATCTCACAACAGCCTTAGAGGGAGATGTTCTCATCTTTATTTTATAAATGAGCAACTTGCAGACAGAGCTTAAGTGACTCGCCCAGGGTGAAACAGTTGGAAAGTATATGAAGCATAATTAACATCCTTATTTCAGCTACCTCCTTAGTAGCCATTTGCACTAGCTTGGTCAGATGATTTTAAACAGCTGACTATGGAATTGAAAGTTTGAGTGACTTATCCAAGGTCTAACAGTCAAAGGACAGTTTTTTTTTTTTTTAAACTTCAAGTTCTATTAAAATGGGAGATACTGATTTTTCTTGTGCAGCAAGATAACTGTATAAATATGTATACATATATGGGATTTAACATATACTTTAACATATTTAACATGTATTGGACTACCTGCCATCTAGGGGAAGGGGTGAGGAGAAGGGGGAAGGGAAGTTGGAACACAAGGTTTTGCAAGGGTTAATGTTGAAAAATTGTCTATGCATATGTTTTGTAAATAAAAAGCTATAATAAAAAAATGCGAGATACTATTTTTATACTTAATATTTTTAAAATTACATATAAGGATACTTTTTAATCCTTTTCTTTTCTTTCTTTTTTATATTGAGGTAATTGGCAGAGTCACACAATTAGGAAGTGTTAAATGGCTAAAATGAGACCAGATTTAAACTGAAGTCTTTCCTGATTTCAGGGCTGGTGCTCTATCTACTGCGCCACCTAGCTGCCCCTCAGTCCTTTTCTTTGCTCTCCCATCCCCAAGGTAGCAAACATTCTGATAGAAGTTATATACATACAATCATGTTAAACATATTTCCATATTAATCATGTTGTGAATGACGAATCAGAACAAAAAGGGAAAAAAAATAAGAAATATAAAAAAAACCAACAATGAAAAAGAAGTGAAAGTTTTATGCTTTGATTTGCATTCAGTCTTCATAGTTCTTTCTCTGGATGTGGGTGGCAATTTCTATAACAAGGCTTTTGGAATTTTCTTAGATGATTGTAATGATGAGGAGCTAATTCTATCCTAATTGATCACTGCACAATATTGCTGTTACTATATATAATGTTCTCTTGGTTCTGCTCCCTTCACTCAGCATCAGGAGGTATTATTGTTTTATTAAGTTGTAGTGTAGATCAAACTTAAGATTTGATTTCCTGATTATATAGATTTCTTTTGAGATATACTTTCCCTCTCTTGACCAGTTCATAATGCTTTAATTGGGAACTAAAGTTCAAACTTATTTGTACATCACATCACAACTAATACACATTACGAAGATCTCAAAAGACAGATAAATTGTCCTAGTAAATATCTGTTGCTAAATTAAAGCTAGGGCATTAAGTGGTCTGGGGATTAGAGTATATAAAGTATCATATATGGAGGTTGTAGTGGTAAGATGTTTTTCTTGATGACATTAATGTCTAGTTAAACCCTAATAAATCTCCATACCTTTAAAAAATAGTGTGAGCCTTGGGAATGTGTCAAAAAGCCCTTTCTAGAGAACCTAATCTTTTACTTCTTCTGATAATATTTTCCTTTTCTCCAGTTGCTTCCACCATCTAGATCAGCAGGGAATAACAAAAAAAGCAGATGAATAGAAAAAAAAGAGGAGGCATTTATTATGTTTTCTCATTAACATAGACCCAAACTGTCTATTAATATTTGTGGAAGACAAGGTCCTCACTCACTCTGCTGGCTTCCTGCCTTCCATTTCAGACATCAGAAGACTGTGTCAGGTAATAAAACACAACTATGCAACAGGACCAAATGGACCAAATTTAGAAGTAATGAAACAGAGCTTATGATTCTCAGGGACAGATCTTAACCACTGGTCTCTCTCTACCAATTTTTTTTTTTTTGGTTGTTTAAAATTTGTGTATATCATTTGTTTTGTGCCCTGTTTTGTCTTATCAATTCAATTCAGCAAGTGCTAATTAAGCACCTAGTACATGAAAAGCACTATGGTAAGCACTAAGGACACAAAAATAAAAAATGAAGGATTGCCAATTCAGAAATTAGGTTTCAGATGACAGAGTCCCTGCCCTCAAGAAACTGAGGTTCTCCTGAAGGAATGCACCAAGTTACCCATATAAGTGAATAAAATGTAAGAGAGAAGGGGAGGGGAAGCATTAATAACTAAAGGAATTAAGAAAGGTTCCCAGTTAAAAATGATATCAACATACATGGTGAGAAGAAAGTAAGGCAAAATTAGTTTGGAAAGGTAGGCAGGAATCAGACTGTGGGAGTCTTTAACTACCAAAGAGAACAATTTGTATTTTATCCTAGATGTATTAGGGATCAATTCACAGAAACTTCTTGAGCAAGTAAATGATGTGGCATGATATATAGTGGGAAGGTGATGTTGGAAACCATGTGGAGATTATTTTGATAGGTGGCAATTTCAATGTCAATTAGAAAGTTTAGGAGGACTTGAAATAAAGTAGAACAAAGCAAACAAATTCTGGATACTGTGGAGGTAGACTTGGAACTGATTAACCCAGGAGTGAGAGAGAAGTAAGAATCAAAGAGTGAAAAGTTTTGAACCTGGATCATTAGAAAAATGGCAGTAACTTTGGAAGAAATAGGAAAATTAGGAGATAGATCAGATTTATGAGAGACTTAAGAGTTTAGAAAAAAAGATGTTCAAGAGAAATGATTGGGCCTAATACTTAACTAAATGCTGGGAGAATGGAAAGGTTCTGGAATGTTTACTGGGTCCTTAATTCATGATCATTCATATTATCTGGATAATTTAAGACATGAGAAGCAATGGAATACTGAAAATAAAAGATAAAAGAGCACTGAATGTAGAGATAAAAGATCTGGATTCAAATTCAAATAATTGAACATTTTGATATAAGAACTGACCAATATTAAAAATTCAAGAAAACTTAAAAAACACAGAAGCAATGTAGATAGTAGTCAAATAATACAAATAAAAATGACTCTAAAAGATATCAGAAATCAGAGTAAGTATGATCATAGTTCTAGAGGACCAATAATGAAACATATTTCTCTCCTCTTGATAGAGCAGTAATACTACTTCAGCTATGCAAGTTTTCAGGTAAGACTGGATGCCCTGCTTGATACAGAGTAGGCATTTACTAAACACTATTTTAAATAAGAACACAATATTTATTTGGATATTTATTCCTATTGTAGCTCACTATATTTAGACTAAAGAATAGTAACCAATGCATTTTTTCACTTTAAAAAATTTTTTATTCATTAAATAAAATAAACATTTCCATAAAATATGATTGCATATAAGACTGCAAATCTATTATATACAACTTGCTATTCCTTACTATGCTCAAAAAGTTATCAAACTGTGCATACCCTTTGATCCAGCTGTGTTTCTACTGGGCTTATACCCCAAAGAGATACTAAAGAAAGGAAAGGGACCTGTATGTGCCAATATGTTTGTGACAGACCTGTTTGTAATGGCTAGAAGCTGGAAAATGAATGGATGTCCATCAATTGGAGAATGGTTGGATAAATTATGGCATATGATGTTATGGAATATTATTGTTCTGTAAGAAACGACCAGCAGGATGAATACAGAGAGGACTGGCAAGATTTACATGAACTGATGCTGAGTGAAATGAGCAGAACCAGGAGATCATTATATACCTCAACAATGATACTGTATGAGGATGTATTCTGATGGAAGTGGATCTCTTCGATAAAGAGAGCTAATTCAGTTTCAATTGATCAAGGATGGATAGAAGCAGCTACACCCAAAGAAAGGACACTGGGAAATGAATGTAAACTGCTTGCATTTTTGTTTTTCTTCCCAGGTTATTTATACCTTCTGAATCCAATTCTCCCTGTGCAACAAGAAAACTGTTCAGTTCTGCACACTTATATTGTATCTAGGATATACTGTAACCTATTCAACATGTAAAGGACTGCTTGCCATCTGGGGGAGGGGGTGGAGGGAGGGAGGGGAAAAATCGGAACAGAAGTGAGTGCAAGGGATAATGTTGTAAAAAATTACCCTGGCATGGGTTCTGTCAATAAAAAGTTATTAAAAAAAAAACAAAACAACTTGCTATTCCTTTAAAATATATAGTAAACTTGTCATGTGAATTTTTATTGACTGACTATTGCTTAGTTTAAAAGGAATGTTTTTCTCTTTTCTAAGGGAAGAGGAATTGGCAGGTAACAAATAACTATACCCATTAAGAAAATGGGTATAATTAAATATATTTTAACAAAAGTTTTTTCTCTGCAAAGATGGCAACAAGAATATTTACATTGGAAAGCTGTAAAGAAAAAAACTTTTAGAAATGTGAGTTATTGCTATCAACTGTGAATAAATTATTCTATCCAGTATGATAAGACAAAGCAAAATTTGACTCTTAGCAAAGGGAGAAGTCAGCAAAGATTATCTCTGGGATTTTTACCTTTAGTTCATTTTGTCCACTTTTGGAAACACTTTCTACATTCAGGATCCAGTACTGATTGACAAATTGCCTTATTACCTTCAGTCAAACAATAGCTACTAAAGTTACTGGCCACCAGTTAGCTATGGGTCCTTAAGTAAGACTTACTTCTGTATTTCAATTTCATCATTTAAAAATGAGAAGTTTGGATTGCGTTCATCTAAATGACCCAGAATGTGAATTGTTAGAAATTTTCTGTATCTAAGCTTCTTCATCTTTATAATGAACATAGTATCCCTTCTAGAAGAATTTGTATATTAAAAAGAAGCCCACAGGTAGAGCCCATTGCTTAATCTTCAAAGAAGGTATCTAACACAATGGAACTTATTAATAGAAGTGTCATTTGGGGGACAATAATAGGTCTTCAAATTATATAGGCAATTATATCCCTGTCTACCCAAAATGCAGGTCCTGAAGCTATCTACACAAATCACTTGCTTCCTCCTAAGCTTTTCATCTCTGATCAAGGCTTTCCCCCTCAAAGGAACAACTCCTTTCCCACTTGACTGCCTACACAACCTCCTACACATACCCACAGAGAGCGGGACAAAGGCTACAGCACTGTTTAATTACATATGCACATGTCAAAGTTCAAAGCAATGGCACAAATATGACTTTATCTGGTTAGAGATACATAATGATAACCATAACAATTCACATTTCTCTAGTTCTTCAACATTATAGAAGTAAGCACATACCTCTTACAGATTTTGCTAAAGACAAAAAGGCCAGGAATGATTATTCCCATTTTACAGATAAACCACCCCCACAAAAAAAAAAAAAAAACAAAAAAACAAAGAAACAGGGCAACTAGTTGGTGTAGTAGATAGAGTACCGGCCCTGAAGTCAGGAGGACCTGAGTTCAAATCTGAACTCAGACACTTAACACGTCCTGGCTGTGTGACCCTGGGCAAGTCACTTAACCCTAATTGCCAAGAAAGAAAATGAAAAAAGGAAGAAAGAAAATGAAATTTTAAAAAGCAAAGACAAATTGAAAGGAAGAAAGGAAATGAAAGAAAGAAAATGAAAAAAGAAAGAAAGAAAACAAAATTTTTTTTAAAAAGCAAACAAAGACAAATTGAGGATCAAATAGGCAAAGGGGTTGGCCATCTAAATAATCAGGGTCAGAAGCTAGAAAGTAAACTAAGGTCTTATAACTCAAATCCAGTGTTCTTTCCCACTGCACTACACTATACCAATTCAAGTAAAACTAAACATCATTTGGTCCCTGATTTATCTTGGTTTCTGTTTAGATCTATCCAATAACCTGAATAATGTGCAACTCTTCTCTTCAGTTCCTGTTGTGAAGAAACAATCTTAGAAATCATTTGTAAGTAGAGTTTGTAGTGCATGCTGACCAGGGGTTCTGGAATATTCTCAATTTCCTAAGGTTTCAATCCAACTAGCTCTTAGTTGCAAGAAAGGAATCCAGATTCTATATATTAAGGTTATAATAACAGAAGCAGACATCAAAATTATCCCCATATCTTCATACATTTATCATTTGCATCTCTCTATATATACATATATGTTATACATATATGTATAAATATGACCCTGTTGAGAAAAAGAGAAAAAGCACAATGTCTGTTTTCCTTCTTCTTTCTTTCCCTTTCTCCATTCCCCATCTCTTTCTCTCTCTGTCACTGTGTCTCTCTGTCTCTTTCTCCTAACTCCCACCTCCCAAATATCCCTAATGGCTTATTTGTCTGATTTGATGATCTATATATGAGGTCCCTTCCCTCTATATACCCATGATCCTATCATCTTAATCAATTTAGCATAAATTCACACACACACACATGCATGCACACACACACACACAAACACACACACTTCTATCCATTCTGTATTATAATTAACTGTTCAGATACAACTAAAGCCTCACTTCTGCCAAGAAACTGTGAGACTACTCTAGTTCTCTCTTTCTCTGAAATTTTACTATTTCTATTGTCATTCACATGTTTGTTTAATAATTGATTTGCATAAACAAATTTTGTGTAGCAGGTAGAATGTAGGCTCTTCCAGAATCTTTCTGCAATTGTGTATGTATTGCATTTTCTATCCTCGTGCACAGTGTAGAGGTAGGACTCTGTAAAAATTCACAGGTCATCTAATCCAATCTCTCCCTCCCCCCCACTTTATATATATATATATAGCACAGGGTCCTGATCTGTTGGATTAGGGCCTTTGGGAGGGATTCCATAGAAAATGATAAAAATGGACCTCTACCCTGAGTCATGTCTGAAGAGAAGTATTCTGGCCCTTTCGGGAGTCATTCAGAAGGTAAAAGTGTGTTTAGGGATGGTTACCTGAGATGATTGACTGTTGAGCCAGAAAGAGCTCCCATTCAGTTATCTATAAAAGAAATGATTTCCACCCTTTCCTATTTTCTTTCAAACCATCCATCTAGAAGAAGGAAAGAGGTAAGGGATGTTGGCAGGAAGATTGGAGGAATGAGGCAAGAGGGAAAGGAGGGATATAAAAAGAGGGACAGTCTTTTTGGTTACTCTCCCCACTACTATTGCCTTTCCTCAGCCATCTTTATTCCCAGATGCTGCCCTGATATTCCACCAATGAGTTCTTTCATATTTTATTTCTGGAGCTAAAAAAAAATCATTATCAGAGAGTTGATTTTATGGGGATGAGCCTCTTCCCTAGATATAGTCCTTGGGTAAATGTCATTGCCATTTCCCTTCATTCACAGAACCATAGAATTTTAAACATCTTTTTTTTTGGATGAGGTAACTGAGGTCCAGAAAAGGAAAGTGACTTCTCTTTAGTCACACAGCAAACTGGCAGAAAAGCAGAATATTCTCTGGTCCAGATCTCTAGAAATCAAATTCAGTGTTCTTATCTTTTTTTTTTCTTCAGTGTACTTATCTCACAACATATTTTTCCCACAAATCTCCCTGGCCAGAGAACTTAATACCACAATGGGTCTAACGGATTTTTTTTTTCCAGCACATCCTACCCATATATCTTGGATCTAGTCATTTGTTAAAAGTGAGGGGGCAGCAGTAGCGGTGGAAGGCAGAGAAAGTGAGATTGAAATAAAAGAATAGAAAAAAGACAAAATATAATTAATGTCATTAGCAGATTGCAGAGCCAAGAAAGTGGTTCATTTAAAGCCAAGGAGCTAATGCATGCCTCAGCAATCCCTCATAACGTTGATTTCTGAAGACCATAAAAAAGACCATCCTTTAGCTCTGTTATTACTTTACATTGATGATAGGAGGTTAGAATATGAATGCCATTTGAAAGATAGTACCATTTCTTTGATACATCAAAAAGCACTCCACAGCAGACTACTACTTTCTTAGGACACTTACAGTCAAAGCTGGTGTTTGACTATTCTCCTAATGTCATATTACAATGACAGAAGCTCTCGATATATCAATTTAATCTTAGTTCAAAAATTCTTTTAGTTCTGTCTTAGTGAAGTCAAATGGACTTCTATAGTTTCTCAGCTCAAAATTGGACAACGTGCTTATAACAGGAAAAAAAAAGAAAATGCAGAATGTGGTTGAAAGGGTAATCATATTTCAGTGAAAAGAAATTGTGCTAGTTATTTGGCACTAAAGATTTCTAAAAGAAAGCCAGGCTTCTAGGGAGATCACATGATTAAAAAATAATAATGATCATCCTAAACTAATGTGTGGATTGTGAAAGTATGGGGCTGGTCTGGGACTCTAACAAATCCTAAAATGCAAGTATACCCTTACATCTTTTGTACTTTTAATGAGCAATTTAAAATTATATCCAGAGTTAACTTTGCATCTTTTTGCCTAGTCTGAGAGTCTTTACTATTCATGCTAGTTTTGCCTACTGCCTTAGGTCATATGAAGAAAAGTACATGTCCAGGGAGGTGACAGATCCATTGTTTTTTGCCCTGGCCATCTGGAGTTTATATTAAGCTCCCAATTTGGAAAGGATGATCACACTGCTTGTCGAGAGAAGAATGAGCAGGATGGTGAGAGGACTGTCACCACTTCAGAAATATTTACCAGTATTTAACCTTCTAATATTTGAATTGCTTTAAATAAAAGAATCAAAAATCTTAGGGCGTGTGTGTGTGTGCGTGTGTGTGTGTGTGTGTGTGTGTGTGTGTGTAAGAAGCCTTAGACAATTTTAGTTCAAATCTTCATTTTATAACATGAGATACATAGAATTAAAATAGCTTGTTTTAGTGTGGCAATAATGGTAGAGCAGTGAAATGCAGATCTGATTCCTAATCCCATTCTCCCCCTATACTATAATTAAAGCTAGATGACTATGATCACAGAAAATTTTCATGAATTTTAGGCATCAAGTCTCTATTCCTAGAGAAATGGAAGGCTTTTACAATCTCTTACAATTCTGAAATTCTTTGATCCTAAAACTATATAAAACATGGGAAACTAAGTGGTGTAACTCTCTTTCTATTGCATGCTTGGAGTCAGGAAGGCTCATTGCTCTGAATTCAAATTTGAACTCAGAAAATAATGTTTAATACTGGGCAAGTCACTTGATCCTCAGTTTATTCAATTGTGAAATGAGCTGGGGAAGGAAATGGAAAACCACTCCAGTATCTTTGCCAAGAAAATCCTAAATGAGGTCATGAAGAGTAAGACACTTCAAAAAACTGGACAAAAACATATCCTAAGGAATTAAGGGATTTAACTCAATCTAAAAATTTTTAGTAAGTGACTCAAAGATTATAAGAATATCAATTGGTAAATATTTCTGAGATATTGACTTCATTGACACCTGAATTTTTCATTACTAAAACCTTAGCCCAAGTTTTTAAGCTGCATTTTAATTATCTCTTGGCATCTATCATTTTTCACCTAATATTCTGTAAGTTGCTATGCATGCATAGTTGATTAATGTGTAATTATGATAATATCAAGTATCCATAGAATCCTTTGCAAAATTCTTTAGATTTGTTATTGTAGTTGATCATTATTCTATCCTTGGGAGGTAATTTCTCTTATTACAAATGAAGAAACTGATTCTCAGAGAGGCTGTTATTTGTCCAGGGCTACACTTCTAATAAATGTCTAATGTGAAGGAACTCAGGTCTTAATTTGAACTACATGTGTCTAGAGGCTAGGGAAGTCCTAAGAATATAAATTAAGGAGTATAGCAGCAAGACATATAGTAAAGCCTGGGGGACCTTAAGAGGCAATGGCATGGCAAATAATAATGTCTTGTTATCTTCCATGAGTTGTTGACTTTTCGACCATCCAGTCTGCATGAGCAGTCAAACAGTCCCAGAAAATGAAGACAACAGGAGAATAAGGGTTGGACCTTTGTAGTGAGTATATGAATATAATTACATTTTATTAGCTAATTATGGTCAACTCCATAATCTCTCATTTAAAGCCATCTAAAATCTACCTTGAATCTTCAGACATTTTATATCCTCTATTATTTCATATTACTGTATTATTTCAATATTCCACCTAAGCTCATCAACTCACTCTTCACTAAACTTAAAATTCCAGATGTCTCTTATATAGCCTGGAATACACTTCTTTCTCTGCTTTTGCTTTAAAAAAAAAATTGCCTTTTGAAAACCTGATTTTTCTTCAGGTCTTAGCACAGGTGTTATCTCCTGCAGCTAGTGAGTGGTACAGTGGATAGATGACTAAGCTTGGAATCAGGAAGCCCTGAGTTCAAATCTGACTTTTCAGATATTTACAAACTATGTGATCATAGGCATGTCATTTAACTTCATTTTTATCAACTGTAAAAAGGGAATAATGATAGTACCAATCTCATAGGGTTATTGTGAGGACTGAATTCTGAGCACTGCTATCACGGTGTTTACCATTTACATAGAAGTCACAACATGAATTCTTCCTTTTATTTGTTCTCTCTTAACTCAAGGCTTTCCTGATCCCCTCAAATGTCAACACAAAGGATTCCTTTCCCTTCTCAGATTGTCTTGCATGTTTATGAATGTTCTGGCACCCAAGGAAAAAAAAAAAAGGCAACTCTTTGATGACAGGGACTATTTCCATTTTTTTTTTTTTTACCTTGCATAATTTAGGTGTTTAGTAAATATTTTCTGGGTTTAAATTAAATAGCGATATGAGGTTTCTGAATCCTTTCCTCTAAACAACTCTTTTATGTAAGTAGTTCAAATGGTTCTTGTTCCTATTTTATAGGTGAAGAAACTGATTCAAAATTCAAGTACTTAATGTCTTTCCTGTATTTGTTATTGACATACCACTTTCCTGGTTCATATTATATGGTCACAATATTGAAAAAGTCCATAGAAATATGGTATTATTTACTATTTCCAATAAGGAACTTAATGGTCAAATGAATAATAAAGGACAGAGCTAGGCTTTGGATATTGATCTTCTGGCTACAAATCTGGGATCCTTTTCATAACATTATAGATATTCCTTTATATTAGTCATATTTTTTAAATACATGTCATTCAACACTAAACATTACTTACTATGTGCCAAGCACTGTTCAAGGTACTAAGAAGACAAAGACAAAAATGATATCATCTATCCCATTAAGATGCTTGCATCGTACTGAAGAGATACAACATGTTCATAGATGCATAAGTAATATACAGATACATGCACATGCACACAAAATAAATATACAACATTTTCAAGATCACTAACACATAGGGGAATCAAGAAAATCCTTTTAAAAGACATAACATTTAGCATGCATTTATTATAATTATCTACATTTAACATTAATATCTCTACTAAGAGACACTCGGGTTACCTGCAATTCTAAATCTGGGGAGTGATAATTCATTCAGTGCATATTCATCAAGTGGGCTAGAAACTCTGAAGATAGAAGGGCAAAATCATTTTGATTTTAAGAAGTTTGTCTTTAACTGAGGAAGACAATAACAACATGCACACAGATAAATAAATGCAAAGTATTTCCTGAGGGATAAAGGTGAGGATCAGTACAAACTTCCTGTAGAAGGTATCATTGAGATGAACCTCAAAGGAATCTAAGGCTTTTACAATTAGAAATAGTAAAGATGTATTGCAAATACGAGGGAGAGCTTGCACAAAGGCACAAAGATCAAAGACGGAATAGTGTATATTAGAAAACTTGTCTAGAACTTAGCATTTAAGAAGGAGAGTAACATGTAATATACCTGGAAAGGTAGATTGGGACCAGATTGCAAAAATCTTTAAATACCAAAGAGAGGCATTTGAATTTTATACTAGAGCCACTTAACAACTCCTGCAGCCCCTTGTCCTGTCTAACCAATTACATTACATATTCCTTGAAAGAAGGGGCTTAATCTTAAATCTCATTGTATTTCTCTTCTACCCCAGTTCCTAATGAATGTTTGCTGCTACTGCTCCTATCAGGCATTGAGCTAGCTCAGCCCCTTTTATGGAGCTACCTTTTTTCTAAGATCTTGCAAATTTTGAAGAAAGAAATCTATTCATTTCTCTATTAACTGTTCTCTAAAGAGCCATCTGTGTGGCATCATAAGAATAATAGTAGGTCATCAGAAGATAATGGAACTGGAGCTTAAATTTTCTCCCCCACCCCAGCTTAAAAAAAGTCTAATCTTTTGTATTTAATGCCAAATTCACTGTCCCTTCTGGATGAATCTTAGTTACATCTGGTTAGATTTCCTGGGAACCTGTGGTCTTGTTACCCAAATTGCCCTCTTAGGTCCCTTACTCTGAATCCACTGGGGAGGGAAGGTCAACTAATAGTGACATTAATGACAAAACCCAAACCCAGGACTTGAATAACCTCTTGGTTTTCTTTTCTTTCCATGGCCGTGATAATGAAGCCCTATCAAATGTTGGGGGAAGGAAACTACCCAAATCTTGGTTTACTTAAGAGGTAGTTTGTGGTCAGGCACCCAAGAGATGTGTCAAATTACCTCCCTTTAATTTCAAGTAATTGGTGAACAGGATTATCCTGAGTCTCATGGGAATCATGACAATGGATCACTAGTGCTTTTTATCCCTCTTGATAGACTGAAGTGGAAATTGCTGCTATCAAGGGCATTCTACAGCTGCCCACAAAGTCTGGGGTGGCAGATATTTAGACACAAAATAATCCAGCTGACCCTAGAAGCTGCAATGTACAGAGGGACTTATTCTCTAGTGAGGTTTCCTAATATTCCACTTCGATTAAGAATCTGAAATGAATTTTTCAATAGCTTACTCTAATAAGGTGAAATGTCATTTCTTAAAATTTGAGCCATATCCAGTCCTCAAATCTGAGACCAAAGGGTACTTGAGAGAGCAACTAGTTCATCCTTTCCCCTATACAGTTAGAATATGATTCCCTTCTATAGCATCACCAACAATTGATCATCCAATTTCTGCATGACGATATTAAGAGATTGGAAATTCCTCATTTCCTGAACAAGTCCAGTCTACTTTGACGTAGCTGTGATTGTTGAAAAGTTTTTCCTAATGTTAACTTGAAATTTACTTTCCCCAAACTTCTACCCATTTCTTTTATTTCTACCATTGAGGTTAAACTAGTCACTTCCATATGACAAGGTTTAAATATTCAAAGGCAATTATTGTTGCTATAGATGGCACAGTGAATAGAATCCAGAGTCTGGAAGACTCATCTTTGTGAGCACAAATCCAGCTTCAAACACTTACTAGCAGTGTAAACCTGGGCAAGTCACTTAAGCCTGTTTGCCTTGGTTTTCTCATTCATAAAATGAGCTGGAAAAGGAAATGGCAAAAACCACTCCAGTATCTTTGCCAAGAAACCTCAAATGGGATAACAAAAGTTGGATGCAACTCAGCAATAACAACAACAACAGCACATTCCTGCTAAATCTTTCCTCAAGGTCCGATCATCCCTAAATCTTCCTAAACATTTATTTCTAGTTTCCTCATCTTTCTGTTTGCTCTGCTTTGGACACATTCCAACTTGTCAATGTCCTTCCAAAATGTGATACCTAGGAATTGACCCAGGAGAGTAAAAGGTAATGGAAATTAGTACATACTTTATTCTAACTAAAGCTATATTTAAAACACTTTCCATTATTTCATCTATATAACTTTAAGATTTATTTCATAGCAGATAGATATGCAGATAGGCATAAATAGATATGAAGGATAGACTGATGATAAATGAATAGATAGGTAGAGTTTAAAATACAAGAATAGAGAGATATACATATAGATAGCACAAATATACCTTTAGAGAAAAAAATAGGGAGAGAAAAGAGAGACAGAGAGAGATGGAGGCGAAAAAGAGAGACAGAGACAGAGACAGAGAATCAGATACAGAGAGAGAAAGAGAGACAGAGAGGGAGAGAGAGAGACGGGGAAACAGAGAAATAGGAGAGATACACAGATACAGAAACAGACAGAGAGCCAGAGACAGAAAGAAGCAGACAAAGAGAGAGACAGATACAGAGGCAGAAAAAGAATGAGAATGTACTTAGGCACATAATCATATTAAATAGGAAAAGCCAGATTTTGCTTCTTTATTTTGCTTTGTTATAAACTATTTACTTAGTTTTGAATGATTTCATAATTTATATGCTTTTAATAACTCATTACTCAGCTAATAGTAAGGTAAAGAAATATGTAATCTCAGAAAGTAGCTTAGAATCATCTAGTTGTAGCCTATAACAATAATATAACTAGTGTTTATATATCATCTTAAAGTTTGTAAAGTCATTGTACAAATATAATCTCATTTCATCTTCACAAAAAAATCTGGGAGGCAGGCTTTATTATTATCCCCAGTTTACAGAAGAGGAAACCCCGAGAGATATTGGCTATTTGTCCAGGGTCACACAGCTGATAAGTGTCTGAGACCAGATTTAAACTTAAGATGTTCTGGAATACAAGTTCTGTGCTTTTTCCACTGTCACTTAGCTGCCTCCTTGAATAGGAATCTCTTCTAACACCACAGATACAATACAAAAACCCCCTAACATGTTATAATCACATACTTTGTATAGGGCACCACACTGCATTGATTGGAGACATAAAGTTTAGTCAAATAAGGGCTACGGCTCTAGGAGTTTATAATCCATTTCTTTTAAGAGGTCATTAACCTTACCTACATTCAAACATATTAAATATTAACTAATCTACTTCCTCTCAAGGCAAGTCATTTCACTTCATGACAGCTCAAATTGTAAGGTTTTTCTTTTTCTTTTTTTTTTTTACATTGAATCTTTTTTTTTTTTTTTTCATAAATATCTACCAAGTTTCCAGATCTCCTGTCTGGAAGCAAGTGAAATAATAATTTTCTTCAACTTGCTAGTTATCTTCAAATATTTATAGAAACAAATCTACTTTTCTAAGAGTGTGCTAAGCATATTCAATTCTTTCCACCAACCTTTCTTTGTGATAGGGCTTTCAATTCTTCTCACTTCTCAATCTTCAGTTTGTCAAAGTCCACAACACATGTAATGGGGATATTTCTTATGTTTTTTTTTTTAATTAAAACTTCTTATTTTCAAAACATATGCATAGATAATTTCCAGCATTCACTGTTGCAAAACCTGTGCTCCAATTTTTTTTCCCTTCCCCCATTCCCTCCCCTAAATGGTAAGTAATCCATTATGTTAAACATGTATAATTTTTATACATATTTTCACAATTATCATGGTATACGAGAAAGATCAAAAAGGAAAAAAAATGAGAAAGAAAACAAAATACAAATACAATTAAAAAAAAAACCAATAAAAAGGTGAAAATACTGAGTTTTGATCCAAGTTTAGAACCCACAGTCTTCTCTCTGGGTCAGATAGCTCTCCTCAGCACAAAACCATTGGAAATGGCCTGAATGATCTTGCTATTGAAAAGAGTCATGTAAAGGGATATTTCTACCAAAAGGTAAAGGTTGTTTCTGGGATTCTTCCTATGAATAGAAAGAGATATACAAGGATATTTGTGGGGGATTACATGAGAGATCATGCCTGCTACAAATAGTATGGGATGAATTTTTGATTGAGAGAGAGGTATTGGAATGTAATTGTGTTGTTTCTATTTCGGGAAATCTCTCCTTTCTAATTTTTATCTGATATCTGAGTAGCATGTTGAAAGAAATAAGGAATCCCAAGAGCTAGAGATAGCATAGCCATGGGTGACAGAATGTCATGCATAAGGAATAATAAGCATATTTTGTTGATTATAGAGTGAATGAAGGAGAATGATTCTATAAGTCATAGATTGTGAGGTAGTACATTCTAATCATGGGAATCATTTGGGCAAGACACAATTTTGATTTAAAAGAAAAATTATCCTCTAGTGAGGATTTTAAATGAAGTGAGGTATTTGTGAAAGGAAGTCATAAGAAAACATACTCTATAGTAGTAGTATATTATTACCTTAAATGCTGATAGGGAAACCAAAGCTCAGAAAAACACTTGCCCATTATCAAAAATGGAACTGGAACTCAGCATTTCTAAATTCACATGTTATGGGGCCTCTTAACTATTTCAATTTCGACACTGGTTCCAATTAGGCTAGAACCAAAAGATGTGAAAATTTGAAGAGGCCTTAACAATATAGAATCAAATTAAACAGCAAAAGGTCCTTTGAAAGATAAATATGCAGTAGATCAGAAAGGGAGGAAACCTTAGGGTACATACATAAACCATTTGCTTACTTTGTTGAGATAAGAAAAAGGTATAGGATTAGTTTCTGATGTCATGTTGGTTAGCTATTTTGATAGAAATTATAGCCTTGATCATTTCCATTTTTTCCCGCTCTTTAAAAGATATTGAAAATTAATTTGAGTGCCTTCAAATGTGGTTGTCATTCTTCCCTTTAGCCACCCCAATTAATCATTTAAAATGGTGCAGTACTCATTTGATCCAGAGACCTCATAATATCAGGTCTGCCACTTTGTACTTACATGAGTTTTGATGATTTAAAAAAAAAATTCCTCAGAACGACAGTTTTGTCATTTTACTATGAAGAGAATAATATATGCAATATCAACCTCACAGTATTGTTTTGAAGAAAGCACCTTGCAAATATAAAGTAGTATGAAATGTGAATTATTATTTTCATCTAGTTTTGCTTACTAAAAGATGAATAGCATAAAAAAGAAATAGAAATATAGAATAGTAGAGAAGAGGTAGTTAGAAGTTTCATCCCAAACTCAAACCCAACACTTCCTGATGTTCTTTGGGAAGTTAGTAGACGTTATTTTGTATACCACATCAAAGGAAAAAAAAAAGAAAGAAAAGAAAAAGGAAAAGGAAATTCATAAAGTACTCTCTGCCAGCGACTCTGAGAGCCAGTACAAGGGAAGATAGTGCCATCTCATCTCCTTTTGTCCAACGGTTGTGTTCTAAAATATTCAGAAAAAGGCTCAGGTGTGAAAATGTGTTCTTGCCGGCCTCCTCCAGAAGAGCGAGGCTTTACCAAGCAGCTTTCAGCAGCTGCATTATTATCACTACTAACTGCACAGCTCTCAAATCAAAATTTCCTCTTATGTTGGGTGTCGGCAGTGCTGTTCTCAATTTCCCTTTGTGACTGTGACCACTGAGAGCTCAGGAGCCCTGAGACAGTTAAACCACCTCAGGGCCACCTGGTATTTGCGGCAACTCAAGGACCTTCATTGCACTGTTCAGTGACCACATCACTAACCACTAGTTACTCAGAAGCTCAGCCTGAGGGATGTGCAGCTTACCAGTTCACAGGCCTTTAGACAGACAAAATGATGATGAAGCACTTTTTAAGAGCCCCAAGGTAAAGAGATGCTTTAGCCCTGCTCTCAGATTTTCACAGAAATGTACGACTCACCATCACTGATCAGATAATAAAGTCCCAGATCAGGGGTGATGATGCAGGCTAACTTTCAGGCTTACATCATTGAATGTCCAATTCTTTTTCTCACCTCATTTTTTTTTCTCACCTCCTGGCTTGCTTTTTTACACATTATAGTTCCCAGGAATAAAGAGCTAATGAAATTTGCAGTAAAGTAGCCTCCTGCATTTCAAATCAAAAGGAAAAAACAAAACAATTCTTCATTTTCATCCTTAGAGGGATGGTTAGTCATACTTTATCAAATGTTCTAAAGCTGTGTTCTCAGTCCCATTTCTCTGGACACTGAAATAGTGGGTTCATGGAAGGCCCTAGGCTCCTCTATGATGTCTTCTTTGATGTCCCAGCTGGAATTAATTTCTCACTCTTCTAAATTCCATAATATCTTCCTTATGATAGTACTTGATCAGTAAAGCACTTAATAAATGCTTGTTAGATAACTGACCTCTGCTTTTCAAGTTACACATTTTATTTTATATTATAGTTATTTATGCACATTTCATCTTTTTCTAAGCCCTTTGAAGGCAGCCACAACAATTTATTCATCTTTGAATCATTAGGTTGTATATAGGATTTTGAATTTGTTAATGTACTTTTTCCTCAAAATAGTCCATAGATAGTATGAAAATTATAATTTTTTAACAAATGTGAAAACTGAGAATGAATGAATGAATTCTATTAGGTATTTTACAGATGAGTAACTTCAGAAAGGTGAAATTATTGGTCCAGGGCACACAGCTAACTAGTAAGAAAACAAAACAAAGCAAAACAACATTTATCACATTATGTGTCTTCTAATATAATTCTGCTTCCACTAAACTGCGTGACCTATTTAAGTGTGTTTGATAAAAGGAAAAAGAAAAAGAAGTTACTAGAATATCATCTATTCTTTAGCCCTTTGGGCTCAACAAGATTAAAATTTGGTTATAGACACGAGAACTTTGCTACTGCCCCCCAAAAAAGAATGACTTTGGATTCAATGGCATTCTCAGGTTTACTTCTTATTACTTATAAATGGTCTGTGATAAAAGTCCCTTTGTGACAAGGTCCCTTTGTGACAAGCTGACATCTGCTAACTTACAATTTTCTTCCCACCAAATCCAAGTGGATTGTTCTCTCTGTCTCCTTGTCATAAAAGTGATACTTCTACAAGCTGTGATTAGGGTCGCAATCTGTGACAATAGGACATAACAATATTACTTAACCTACTATGGTATGAAATCTTTGATCTTGATCCTTATCTTCAGTAAAACTTAGAATGCTACAATTATAAAAGATTATAGAAGGGAAATAGTATATTTTAACCTCCTGCCAAATATAATAATCCTTTCTACTGCTGGCCACAAGCAGTCTTCTTTAAATATTTCTAATTATGGAGAGTTTACTACCTACCAATACAGCTTTTGTCCATATTAGGATAATTCTGATTGGTAGAAACTAATCCTATATATTGTGTCAAATCTACCTCTTTTTCCATTAATCATAGTTTTTCACTCGAGGGATATAGAATAAGAAAAGGTCAAGCATCCATTTGGCAAGCATTTATTAAGCATATGTGCATGTAAGAGGCCTATAGTGTAGTGGATGGGTGATGGCTTTTGGGGTCACAGCCTTAGGGTTTAAGCCTTGCTTCTGACATATGCTAGTTTTGTGAAAGCAGAAGTGAGTTATTTAACTTCAGGCAATTCTGTAGAATTATAAAAGTGCCAGAGAAGTTACCACTCTTTGTCAGGTAGAGGGAATTTCCATATGGAGTATTGTCTACAGTGATGAAATCAGAGGTCAAGACCACATGTACAAGAACTTTGCTTGGCTCTTAGAATATTCAGATAAATGGATGACACAATCTTCTCAAAGATCTTACAATATAATAAAGGGGAAATAAAACATATTCATATAAAACAAAGATGTGTAGAATCCAAAGGAGTGCAAAACCAATACCAAGGAAAAGTTCATGCAATATGACATGCAACTTTTGATTTAGAGAGATATCCTTTTCATCCAATACCTTAAGAAGTCTGGAAAAGGTTGATGGTGATTTGGAGCAGAGAACTGGGAAGTGAGGGACTATACTGGAATTAGACCTTGAAAAAACAGGGATTGACAAACAGAAATGAACTCTCTATAGACTGCACAATTTATTAAAGGAATAACACAAACTCAGATAATAATAATTAACATACAAATGAATCTTGTTTTTAAGGCTTTCAAAGCACTTCACAAATATTTCCTTCTCACAGAAATCCTGGAAGAGAAGTGCTATTGTTATTCCCATTTTACAGAAGAATACAGAGACTAAGGGTCTTGCCCAGGAATGCACAGCAAGTAAGTGTGGAAGGTTGGATTTAAAGGAGAATCTTCTTGACTTCAAGCCTAGTGTTTTATTTACAATGCAAACTAAGATGCCTCCAGCAAGACAACCAACCATAAAACACAATATTACCTGAAAACTGCAGTGGAGGCTTGTAAAGAAAATGCTAAGGGACATCTGAGGAAGAAGGCCATGTGTGATGTTTATAAAAATAACAGTGGCATTAGTTCATATTTACACATACAAAATGATTTCACATCCTTTGTCTCCTTTGATCTTCACAACAATGCTGAAGTCTTGACTATACAAATATTAGGATCTCCATTCCTTGGAACTTTGATTCCATTCCAAATGCAATTCAATTTAGCTAATATTTATTAATGGCCTACTTTGTATAAGGCACTAACTTTAGAGCTTATTAACCTCGAGAAGTTTACATTTTAGTAGGTCTGGGAGAGGCATTACATCCTATAATATATAGATGCCTATGATGATAATGCTAATTGCTAGCATTTGTATAGAATTTCAAGGTTTGCAAAGTATCTTAACCTTGCAACAACCCTGGAAGGGAGGTATTCTTATGCCCATTTTACAGATGAAGAAACTGAAGTTCAGAGAAATTGAATGATTTACTCAGGATCAATTTACACAATTTGAAATGTGCTGAACTCAGGTATTCTTTACTCTAGATCTACTGCTGTATTCACTGGATAACCTAGATGCATTTTTGGTACAATGCATACACAACGTAAGATAGAGTAATTTTATGGGGAAGAGAAAGTTAATCTGCAAGTTAGGGGGAAAGACCTTCTATGTAAAGTGGGATAGGTAGAATCTGAGGGGGAGGCTTAAAAGAAAATGGGAATTCTAAGCTGTTGAAGTGAGAATGGGTTGAAGTGCAGAAATGGGGGGGTAACTATCAGAATGCACAGTGGTAGGAGTGTGGGTGAAAGCTAGGTCAGTATGACTAAAATGGCAAGTTTATGAAAGTATGTAATATGAAAATTGTGAAGAGCTTTGGACATCAGGATAACAATTTTTAATTTTAATCCAGAGATAATAGGGAGCTATAGAAGATTTTTTGAGTAGCAGTGGTATGGTCAGAGAGAGTAATCTAGTACAGAGAGCTAATAAAGAAATAAAAGCAGAATAGAAGATAATTTTTTTTTCATGACTTTCCTGTAGTCACAAAACTAGTTAATGTCTGAGGTCAGATTTTGAATCTGCTTGATTCCAGAACCAGTGCTCTATCCACTGCACCATCTAGCTCCTCCAGAATACATGATATCTTAAGAGAGCAGAAGGAATTGAGCTCAGCTGATTAATACAAATGAATGATTAATTTGGCTTTATGAATTCTGTCAGCTACTACAAAAATGGAGATAGATCAGGTTACCTAGACTTCATTTTGTGACAGAAGAGAAGATACACATTCTCCAGCCATGACATTTTCCTTTGACTGAATACAAGCAGGATCCCTGACACTTCCTAAACTAATATTGAAAGGGTCGGGCTAATCAATCCCAGGGCAAGTACATCCCTCAAGAGCCTGGCTCCCTCCCTCCCTTCTATATAGTGATTGAAGGACTCTGGGAATATTTCACAGTAAATTCTTGGGGAGGAGAAAAGTGGGGGAGGGGTAGAAAGAGAAAGAAATAGATAGTGAGTGACTAAAACCAAGGGTTTTCAAGATAATCTTCATTTGATGTCTGTTATTTCCACTTGAACTTCTGTCCCTTAAGCAACTATCTTTCCCTTTCTAAAAGCAGTTGCTCCAAGTGTGATTGCCAAAGTTTGACCTATAGAATCTGCACATCGGCAGAATTTTATTTCTGAGCTGCTAAAACAGATATTTCAAGTTTTGTTTCCTCCTTGACCCCCCACCACTCTTAGTTGCTTTTCCTTCTTTTCTCTTCTGTCTGTTTCCAGTGCTACTAGGGGAGATGAGTCTTTCTGAGGTTTGCAAACTATTAGAGAGCCTTGGATTTGAGGTGGAGGGCTTGCCATATTTGACTTTATATTTTGCCATTCTATGTCTTTTAAATGCCTCAAATTACAACTGAGCTATAAGGCAGAGGGGAAGCAGGATCTCAGTGCCGTGGGCAAATTGCTGGGCTTGGAGCCCAGAGACCTAGATGGCTTTGAAAACCATTCTTTAACACTTATGAACTGTGGGAATTTGAACCAAGTATTGATTTTTTTCTGAGGCTTTTTCATCCATAAAATGGGGTGAATGATATTTATAGAATCAAAGACATAGAGTAGGATGGTGCATCAGAGATCATCTTATTAGAATATGAATCCTGTTTCCAACAGTCTACTGTTCATTCAACCTCTGATTGTAGATCATTAGTGATGGCTTACAGAAGTAACTCATTGTACTTTTAGACAGCTCTTATTGTTAAGAAAATTTCCCCCCTTTTTCTTTTCCACTGAACCTAAATCATGTCTACCTGGTCTTCTATCCATAGGTCGTTCCTCTGGGGCAGAACATGCCGAATGTACTAATATAACAACCCTTTAAGTAATTGAAGATGGGCATTATGATTGACTAGGTCTTCTCTTCTAGAGGCCCTCTGATAAATTCAAGAATGATGACATGACAGGTGAGAACAAAACTCAGCACAGAACCATACATAAAAAGCATAGATGAAGAATAAATAATCCAGTGGGAGCACAATAATCTAAATTGTTATGAAAATATAAGTTGTTATTATTGCTTAATCTCTATTTGACCAAACACTCCAATAAACTATATTCTTTTCAATTGTTTATCATGTATTTATAGACTCTTATGTGACATGGGGGATATCTACCTGTGATTTTTGGATCTTACCATTATTCTTCTGTCAGATTTCCAAAATATGCATGAAATGGCCTATATGACTACGATACACTATCATTTATGGGGTACAAATACAAAAGTGTCTAAATTGTAGTTTGAGATGCTGGCAACATTACCATTGGTCTTTTTCCTTAAGAGAAGACTAGATCAAAGAGTGTACTTTTTATTTTAACTTTTTTTTCTATTATGAAAATAATAATCAACAAATGTAAACATTTTACTTTACAAAGAACAAAAAAAGGTTTGTATATGAAAACAGAATTTCCATTACATGCTTTTGTTTTAAAGTACATTATAAATGTAGCATAGCAATGACCTAAACCTCCACTCCTTAATGTAGTACTCAAACAGAACAATTAAGTAATAAGTATATTCAAGGAAAAACAATTCAATGTATTGACCATGTCTAAAAATGGAACTGATTCTGGATTTTTATTCTGTCTCTTTGTCAAGAAACATATATCAGTATCAATTTTCAGGAGTCATCGTTTCATCAATCTTTAGTCTATAATCTTTCAAAGCTATTTGCCATTTTAGCTATCCATCCATCCATCTGTATGCATTGACATGCATATGTGTATATACACATACACACATTATATGTGTATATATGTATATATTTATATGTCTATATCTATCTAGCTATCTGCTTATTACTTTATCTATTCATTATATAAGTAGTCATCTTTTAAAGCTGCTAGAGGATGGATTGAGCGTGACATAATTTGCTGAAGTTCACCCAGATAATATTCAAAGGCCTGAATTTGAATCCAGGCCCGTTAACTCCATATCCAACCTTCTCTGTTATCACAGTATTTCTCCTTACATATCCTAAGCACTAGAACTTCCAGACAACTTTTCAGGGTGGACACATAAAATCTATACTAAGAGAGATGTGATACGTTTTCTTGAACAGTTTCCCCATGATGAGGGAGGATATTACTTCTGTAGAGATAGGAGAAATCAATTGAAGGAATGACAAATCTTGTCACCAAAACACCATGGCCATCATTGTGTTAGGATAAGGGTCCTATCTACCTCCTTTGCTCACTACTCCTGTGCTTGCTAACTCTGCTTTAGGAGAAGCATAAGATCAACTTAAGAAAATGGCAAAAATGTTCCAATTGCTCTTTTCTCTGTTTAAAGTAATCTGATTTTTTCCCCAGTGAAATATGGAGGGGAAAATCAATTGTACTTCAGTAAATTTGATACTCAGAGGACCTGAGTTCAATTCCTAACTGATAATTTACTAGTTTTGTACTTTTTGTCTCCCAAGCACAGTTTCTTCCAGGACAAGGTCAAATATTTTGTAATATTTGCATCCTAGGGACACTCTTTCCTGGACAATTCCTGTCACAATTAGAATAAATAAAAAGACAATGGGCAAACTTAAAGAGCTATAGAAGCGTTGTTACATGATTAGTATGATTATCTTTGGCAATAATAATACTAATAGCAGGCATTTATAAGGCTTTCAGAGAACTTTATATCTCATTTGAGCTTCACAACAACTCTAGGAGGAAGGTGGTAACCATATAATCTTCATTTTATAGATGAAAAAACTGAGGCAGATGGAGGTTAAAAGATACGTCCAGGATAAGTAAGTGTCTCAACATATATTTGGACACAAGTGTTATTACTTCCACAGATTATGTTCTAGGCCAAGAGTGGCCCTTCAGCAAAACTGGGTGACTTTTAGCTTCAGTTTCTCTATCTCTAAAATGAAGACCATCACACATTCATATTCACTACCTAATTCAAAGAGTTGAGGGTGAAGGTCAAATTGAATAGATTTGTAAAAATAATGTTCTTTTGAAATATAAATAAATGTCAGCTTGGTATAGTGGATAGAGTGTGAATCAAGAGTTTGAATCTTGAATCTACAAATAGTAGCTGTGTGACCCTGGTGAACCTTTTACCCCAATTTACAGAGGAGGAAGCTGAGGCTTAGAGATTATTTGAAATAATTTGCCAAAAGGTTCAGACAGTTATTAAGCAATGGAACATATATTGAATCTCCATCTTCTGGTCCCAGGAGCAATACTTCTACCATATCATTCTACTCTTTTCTTAAAATCTCTCAATCATATCCACACTTAGCCCATCTTGTCCTGAATACCAATTCTTTCTACTTTCTTCTGAGTGAGTGTGGGTGGTCTCCCTTCTGGAGTATAGACCCACCGTGAGCTGGTGTTTTCCTGCCTGTCACCATGTAGAGATGACATGAGTGGGTACAATTGACATATTTCTTCCTTTTGGAAGTGTGGGGGCTTGCTACTTTTTTTTCCTTTTGCTTTTCTCCCTTCCAAAGCTGCATGGAAGAGGACATTACCAACAGTGGGTGGTTCTAACAACAATTATGCAAGAAGCTTGATAAATGGATGGTGAGGACTAAATTAGCTGAAATCTAGCCATCTATCAAGATGTAGAGAAGTAGGCTACTTAGAGATTATGACAGATAGGTAGAACAAAAATACTCAGAACAAAATGGGTGCAAGAAATTGGGGCTAATTTCAAGTGAAGGACAGGTTTGTGAAGAGTCTGGAAATTATGTCATCAGATTAAAGACTATTTGAAGGTTGAAAATATAACTATGTTAAAAAAGAGAGAGCTGAGCAGGAGATAGGTTCTCCCCCCATTATATGTTCACAGAGGAGAAATTAGTGTTGTTTTTTTTTGGTAGCTTCAGACAACAGGAAAGTTAGGGAGGTGAGAAAAAAGGAGGAAGACCAAGATAGAGACAGAAGCAGAGACAGCAGAGGGGCATTTATTAAGTGCTGATGTAGTGCCAGACACTGTGCTAAGTGGTAGGTACACAAATACAAGAAGACAAGACCATCTTTGATCTAAAGGGTCTATTCTAATGAAAAAAAATAGGGGTAGATGATACATTAAAATGATTATGGACCAAGAAAAAGGAAAGGACATTTTTCTGGTATAATGATATGGACATTGACAGAAAATGTTGGAGAGACCTATTTCTAGAAAAGATAAGGTAAAAGCCTATCTAATGGAACAAAGCATCCTAAAAGTGGAATTCAAGAATCCAATTATGTCTATTGGAAGAGGGGAGATAAAAACAATGTGTAGAAGGTACAGTGATACAAATCTGAACTCAACATAAGGATGGGTTTTCTAATAAATCTGTGATATACAACAATGCTGTCTCCATAAGAGAATGACATTCCTGATATTCTAAGATAGGAATATGTTTTAGCCTGATATTATCTTGATAAAGTATGGATAACATAAGGAAATAAATTGTGCTGCCCAACAATACTGCTTCTAAAAGAGAGTGACATTCCTGATATTCTAATAATATTCTACTCTTATTCACTCAATGACTTTATTTCCTTAATTCATCCAATGACCTTATTTCTTCAGGTAAAAATTCACACAGGTTATATTTTGCAAAGGAAAAGAAATGACCCATAAGTCAGGAATCTGAACCATAGTATTTGAAAAAGATCTTAAGGATTATCTAGTTCAAAATTCAAAGTGAATTTTAACTTGTGCAAGATCACATAGTTAGCAAATGTCAGAGCTCAAACTAGAGTCTAGGTCTTCTGCAACCAGTTCTATTGAATTTTTTTCACTTAGAAGTTCTGACTTAGCTTGTTGTTTTGATTCAACAACTCTCAGTCCTGTTATATTAGACAAACCACTCCATTTGACAAATTCTATCATGCTATATTTGGAGACTGAGTGAAGTGATATGAACCAGCTGATTACAAAATCTTAGAATTAGTAGGATGCTAGGATATAGGGCATAATTGGTGATTGATTGACATTAATTTGGAAAGACATCTCTAAAAATGTGTACCAGGGAATCTGTTCTTAGTTCTTTGCTATTTAACATTTTCTGAATTAAGGCATGAATCACATTTATCAACCATGAGGATGAAACAAAGTTGTAAGGAATAATTAAAACATTGGATTACAGAATCTGATCTTCAAAATAAAGAGAAATTAAGGGCTAGAGGGTAGGGATTGTCTATTTTTTGTATTTGCATCCCCAGTGCTTAACATAGTACTCAGCAAGTAGTAAATGCTTACTTGTTGTTGTTTTAAATTTAATTTTATTGATTAACTGACTGATTTGTCTAAGATCTCATAATTAATCCATAGGAGAGCAGGGATTTAAACCCAGATCCTATGATTACAAATCCAGTATTCATTTCACGGCACTGTACCCTATCATCTTTCCTTTGGATAAAAAGGAAAGGAAATTCTCTCTTATAAGCTAGGAAAAACTGAGTAAAACAAAACTTAATAATCACATGTGTAAATTCCATACTTGGATTCCAAAAATCAACTTCAAAATTACTACCTGTTGTTGTTCAGTGATTTCAGTCATATCTGAATCTTTGTGACTCAATTTAGGTTTTTCTTGACATAGTTATTGGAGTGGTTTGCCATTTCCTCTCTAAGTGAGGAAACTGAGGCAAACAGAGTTAAGTTACCCAAGGTCACACAGCTTGTATGTGTTTGAGGCTCAATATGAATTCAGGTCTTCCTGACTCCAGACATACTATCCACTGTACCAGTTAGTTATCCCTAATCACTGCTTAGGGTCAATACAAATAGAAGCAATTTCAATGAAAAAGATATGGCATTTGTAGTGAGTTGCAAGTTCAATACAGTGACATAAATTAATGCTATTCCTATGCCGTATCGAGACAGATGTAGCATCCGGGATGAAGTAGGCAATAGTTTTATCTCCTTCGCCATGAACAGGCTACATCTGCAGTATTATGATCAGGTCTGGCCTCCACATTTTAAGTGAAGAGGATATGAACAGGATGGGGGATGGTTGTGTCTGATCAAGATTGAAAGTGTTGAAGAAAAGAGGGCTTTGAAGATATTTCCTCCTGAAGTTAGCTTTGGGACTTGAATAACATCTCCTTGGTGGGGTTTGGATGCTTTGAATCCTCATTGGCTATGGACATCACAGTGACAATGATTTATTGACTCGTAATATTTGGGGTGATTGGGTTTCAGGCACATGATAGTACTATAACACAGGTTCTTAGGGAAGGTAGAATTCCCTGAAGAATTGGTGGTTGTGGGAATTAGATGTCATTAATTTTGCTCTGAATTTTTTGTGTAGTGAAATAAAGCCTGTCTTCTAAGTTAAAATAATTGCTTGCATGGGGACCAGAGCTGATAATTTCCTAATTTCTGGAAAACCTCATGTAAAAGTGGAGGAGTTATTTATTATGGAAGGGATTCTTGGATGGAGGTTGGATTAGATAGCCTCTGAAGGTCCCTTTCAGCTTGTAGGTTCTTTTCAGCTTCTGATTCCTCATATGAAAACTGGGATATAATAATGTTTTCCTTGCTTATGTCTCAGACTTGTTATAAAGGTCAAATCAATAATATATTGGAAGATACTTTAAAATGCTACATACCTAAATTGAGCTATAGTTATTATTAAACCACATAAAAAATTTGTGAATAATACCTATAACAGAGGCTTGAGTGCTAATTAAAAGAGACACAGACCAGCTGGATAAGTAAGGAGTATAAGAAATACCCATTAAATGTAGCAAATAGCCCCAAACTTCAACTAGGCAAAAGATTGGATTCCACAAGTGTGGAAAATATTGAATGCATGGAGAAATGACACTCTCTATCTTGCTCCCCTGTATATGGTGGGGCATATTTTCATCTGATCATTGAGTTTAGTAAAACAAAAGAGCACCATCTGCCCAACCACATTTAGCTTCCAGGAAATTGAAATGAGAGCGGATGTCATCTTTGACGGCCTGTTTTCATTTCTTTTTCTTTCATGCTAATTTTTTTCTCATAATTGCCATTACAAAATAAAACACATACTTGGTGTTCTTTCTTTCCCAAGTTTCCTGCTTTTCAAAGGACAGAGAACTCCATATAGTAAGAAAGATCACAGGATTTAAAGTCAAAGGAGCTGAGTTCAAATTCCAACTCTGTTTGACTGATTTTGGGTATTTTATCTTGCCTACATCTGGCCCTCAGTTTCCTTTATTAAAAATACTTCCAAATCCTAGATGTTCTACAGTATGCCATGATGAGAACCAAAACCAACTTACTAGGCAATTAGTAGACAATTTTGCCTATAAGACACAGTGAGATTCTTAAGCTTGAAGAGTGGTCAAATCAAGATCAAATATCTCATGAAATACATTGGTATATCAGTATACAGTAAAATCTAACTTAATAGACAGCTATATGACTAGAAATGTCTATGGTGCAATAGATAGAGAATGAAACTGGGAGTCAGGAAGATATTCAAATGCTGCCTCGGATAAGTTTGTGATCCTAAGAAAGACAACTTAAATTTCCTTGGTCTCAGTTTCCTCATTTGTAAAAATAGAGGAAGGTGCTATTATCTCACAAGGTTAGTACTCTAATAGCACTCACCTCCAAACGTTGTTTGGAGGTTCAGGTGAGTTTATATATGTAAAGTACTTTACAAATCTTACAGATAGATAGATAGAGATAGATAAATATAGGTACATATATATGTATGTGTATATATACACACATGTATACATACATACATACACAAACACACACAAGATTAAAAAGCAAGGCTCAATTATAAACAAAAAAATCCATTCACTAAGGCAAGAAACTGCTGTCTTAGAAAGAGGAATTTAAAAGAAAGTTTTTAATAACACATCTACAATTTTCATACTTTAACTTCTTCATCAGAAAAAATTAAGCCATTGTATAAAGTTATATTTGGGTATGAATTAGCTATGCATTCTATTAATATTAGATCTGTAAATGGGGGTATGGTAGCTCAAATTAGTTTTCAATAGCCAATCCTTATGCTTTTTTCCTGATCATTTAAAGCTTGGAAATCATTAAAATCCACAAATCACAGCTTGATTGATTGTTTTGATGACTTTTTGACTGAGGAAAATGATTGGGGAAAATGTTAATAATGTAGTTTAAGTGAAAAATATGTTGTGTATTTTCAGGGAACTAGTTGTTAAACATTTCCCAGGATACTCCTGGCTTTCAGGGCCCAACCACCAAATAATTTAAGGCAAATCTTTTAATTTTTCTGCTCCTTTGCTTTACCACTTATAAGATAGTATATTGCACAAAATAATTTTTTGTGTTGTTTTCAGCTCTAACTCCTATGAATCATCTTAGAGAGATCATCTGGATCTACTCTTACATTTTCCAAGAAAGGAAACTAAAGGACAGAGAAAGGAAATGACTTCAAGGTCACACAGTTAGTGGCAAATCTAGGACTCCCTCTGACCTAGTGATCTCCAGATCAATTTTCTCTTCATTCTTATTAAGTCACTAAATATTATTGTTTCAATGTGGTCAATCATATTCTGTAATCAGGGTCTTCTGATGATCAAATAAATTCAATTCAACAAATACTTATCTAGAGCCTATGCTCTGCTAGGTACCATAGTGATTGCAAAGATGAATTCATCATGATCCCTGACAAATTTGATTGGGAAGATGGCATAATTGAAAAAATAAATAATAGTACAAGAGTTCTAGATGCCAATACATGTAAAACCACAGTGAAATATTATTAATTGCCAAAAGAGTCATCCAGTGCTTTGGACAGGAGTCCAGAGAAGTATACTTCTGTGGATTGCCTTATTACACTATATGCTCCAGACAAATAAGCCTGCTTCCTATACCCATACACATTATTCTATCTCCCACTTTCAGATCTTTAAATAGGCTATCTCTTCTGTTTGAAATGTACCCCATCCCTCAACTGAAGCTGTTAGAATACTTGACTTCAAAATTCAACTCAAGTATGACCTCCTATAGGAAATCTATTTGATCCCTGCAGTTGCTAATATAACCCTTTCTCAATTACTGGGTATGTGCAAACATATGCATATATATACATTTATATATATATATATATATATATATATCTTTATATTTACATATGTGTGCATATAGATATATGTATGTATATATAAAGCTTGTATATGCACTTTTAAAAGTATATGTTTCACTGAATTAATTATAACACCTAATATTTACATAGTACTTTCATGCCCCCAATGTGCTTGGCAGATATCTCTTTTTATTTTATATATATTATATATTATATTATATAAACATGTCATTTTTATATTATAATATATAAATATTATATTCTATCTCACAACAACTTTGGGAAGTTCTATCATTATCTCCATTTTACAATTAGAAACCTAAGCATACAATTATTAAGTGATTTGCCCAGGGTCACATAGAAGGGAATTATGTGAAATTAGATTCGTGCTTGTGTTTTCCTAATATCAGGTCCAGTATTCTGCTTCTTGAGAAAAGCGAGTTTATCATTTTTGTTGTTATGTACTCAACAACTAGCTCAAGGGCCTTGAACCCAGAAGGAGCTTTATTGAATAACGAAACATAAAAATGGAGACTTCAAGAAGGATTTAAGTTAGACTTTCACAATACAGTATATTATTCAGGCCAGAATTTTTATATTATAATAATAAAAGAAAACTGGGTATGACAGGATCATGAGATCATGATGAACTTTGTCTTAAAGTGAATTCCAATCAATTGTTTTTATTTTATCAAGCATACACATCTGTTCAGAGATGTAACCTCTGTTCCTCTGATTTGACAGGTCTACTTCACCTTGAAAACCTTGAATTCTACTTTTCACCTCACTAACATCCATCTCTCTCACCCATCTTAGCTTCTTCACCCTCACCATGACTTCTGGTCTCTTATTACCTCCTAATTCTCCAATTCTTTTACTTTTCTTTTGATTTCTCTTTATATTCAATGATGAACTGTTTAATTCTCTAGGTTTTTTGCTTTCTAATTTTCCAATATATCCATTGAATCAATCCTTAGTCCTACATCATCTCTAAAAATCTACTTGGTCTATTCCTAGGTTTCTGGAAACTTAGAGAAAGCCAAGTCCATCATGGTTCAAATTGTTTAAACTCGTTTAGGTCTCTATTCTTATTCCTATGTTAAGCTTACTCTTGTCTTATCTAAGACCATGTGCCTTCTATATGTGCCATAGATTACATCACCTCCCACTCAGATCTATTATTTTGACAGAGAAACTAAGACTTTGTCTCAGGTTTCCAGTTCTATGGCTCACATTTTCTATGTCTCTTAGTTCTTTACCAATTTTGAACCAAAAGAAGTCATAAAGGCTCAGATTTTTCCCATTCCACAGCCAGGGTCTCTACATACCATTCTCCTAGGGGTTGATCAATTGGCTTGGACACTGTCTTCTCTGTCCCAATCTCATCTCATTCAACTGAATTTGCCCTAATTAGAGGAATTCATTATGCTTCCATCTTATCTAGGACCTTATCCTAGCAATCTCTTTTTCGCTTTCTTTCTCTCCCACTTCTCCCTCTTCCCACTTCTCCCTCTTTTTCTCTTTCTTCCACTCTCCCCCACTCCTCCTTCTCTCTCTCTCTCTCTCTCTCTCTCTCTCTCTCTCTCTCTCTCTCTCTCTCTCTCTGTCCCCCTGTCCCCCTCTTTCTTTTTCTCTGTGTATATATATGTTTATATTGATTTATCTATATATATGCTCAGGTATGTCTTGTAAAATTAAAATTCTTGCTTGGACTATAACTAATGTTCCTTTTGTTGTCAAATCCAATAGTCTTGTTTTCCTCTCTTGTGTTTATTCATGCTCCCATTCCCTAAATTATTTAAATTTTCCAAATTTAACTTTGAACTTCTTTTTAAATTTTTCAAAGTTTTTCCTTTAGTTATTTATTCTTGGGGCTTTAATTTTCTTTTCTTTTTTTTAAACAATGAACTTTATGCTCCATTATAATCTCTTCCTTATTATAAGATCATTAATTATCACCACCACCATTATCATTAACAATAACAATAAGCTTTTATTGAATACTTATTATAAGTCTGGTACTACCATCTTCTAGCTCCCTTTTATGTGGTATCTTTCCCCATTACAATGTCAACTCCTCGCTTGCTTTTCTTTGCATATCTAGAGCAGTGCTGCACATAGAAAGCACTTAATCAATTCCTTATTATTCATTTGTTTATTCATTTCTGAGGTCCAATCCTTAATTTCCATCTTCTTCCTGGCTATCTCTACCTGAATAT
Source organism: Antechinus flavipes (assembly GCF_016432865.1). NCBI lineage: Eukaryota > Metazoa > Chordata > Mammalia > Dasyuromorphia > Dasyuridae > Antechinus > Antechinus flavipes. The sequence goes on from NC_067399.1 coordinate 380,262,617, forward strand.
TCTTTTGGCCCTTCAAACTCAAGAGGTCCAAAATTGAACTTCAATAGGACTTTAATACACAGAAAATAAATTCCTCCATCTTTTTATGCATATCAGTAAAGGCATATTATATGGCCTATTTCAGAAATAGAGAGAGCAAAGTAAGATTTTGAAAGATTAAGCATAAGATATAATGTCACATTCTTTTCTGTAAGATTAATTATATTTTTTCTAAGAAAATTGAATTTAGCAACTATTTATTGAATGGTGCCAACTGTAGGAAAAAGAAAATAGTTATTTAAGGGTCACTTTTTCCCCTTCGTTGAAGGAAACAAGAACAACAACAACAAGAGGAAAATATTCATTTTTTCTTCACTTGTATTCAACTTTCTTCTTTTTACATAATATTACTACTCATATATTTTTTATTTTTCAAGTATATTATTTGTAGCAATTTATCTTACCTCTTTCCTCTTTTCTCTATTCAGCAAGTTTAAAATTAATCTTCCTAATGTGCCTTTTTAAAAAAAATTTAACTTACCCATTAAGAAAGTTCCAATGGCTTCTCATTGTTCATAGAATAAACTCTTAAACTTTATGTCTCTCATAATCTTGTTTCAATTTTTTTTTAATTTAATTTGATTTGATTTTTTAATATATATATATTTTATGAATCATGTTGGGAGAGAAAAATCAGAACAAAAAGGAAAAAACATTGGAGAGAAAAAAAGAAAACACAAGAAAAAAGAAGTGAACATAACATGTCTTGATTTACATTCAATCAATATAGTTCTTTTTCTGGATGCAGATTGTGTTTTCCATCCAAAGTTGACTGGGATTGCCTTGGATCATTGAACCACTGAGAAGAACCAAGTCTTTTATAGCTGATCATTGCATATTCTTGCTGTTTCAGTATATAATGTATTCCTGGTTCTGCTTGTTTAGCTCAGCATCAGTTCATGTAAAATTTTCAGGCTTTTTTATTTTATTAAAGCTTTTTATTTACAAAACATATGCATGAGTAATTTTTCAACATTGACTCTTGCAAACCCTTCTGTTCCATATTATCCCCTCCTTCTCCCCATCCCCTCCCTTAGCTAGCAGGTAGTCCCATACATGTTAAATATGTTAAAATATATGTTAAACCCAGTACATGTATACATATTTATGCATTTATCAGCTGCACAAGAAAAATCGGATCAAGAAGGAAAAAAACTAAGAAAGAAAATAAAATGCAAGCAAACAACAACAGAAAAAGTGAGAATGCTATGTTATGGTCCACACTCAATTCCCATGGTCCTTTCTCTGGGTGTAGATGGCTCTCTTCATCACTGAGCAAGTAGAACTGGTTTGGATCATCTCATTGTTGAAGAAAGCCACATCCATCAGTATTGATTGTTGTGTACTTTTGTTGTTGCTCTGTATAATGATCTCTGGTTCTGCTCATTTCACTTAGCATCAGTTCATGAAAGTCTCTTTAGGCCACTCTGAAATTATTTAGGCATTTTAAAAATTAGCTTATCATTTTTTATAGAACAATAATATTCCATTACCAACACCATATTCAGCAATTCCCCAATTGATGAGCATTTACTCATTTTCCACTTCTTTGCTACTACAAAAAAAGTTGCCACAAACATTTTTGCACATATAGGTCCTTTTCCCTCTTTTATGATTTCAGTCCAGTAATATAGATCCAGTAATGGCACCACTGAGTCGAAGGATATGCACAGTTTTATTACCCTTTGGCATAATTCCAAATTGTTCTCTACCGATAATTCATTAGTGTCCCAGGTTTCCCACATCACTTCCATTATCATTATCTTTTCCTGTCATCTTAGGGTGTGAGGTGATACCACAGAGTTGTTTTAATTTTTTTGCTTCAAATTTGAGAAACTCATTTAACCTTTTAAAATCTGTTTCTTGTTTAAAATTAGAAAATTCCAATAATCTATCCCAAACATTGATTCCAGATCTGAATTTCTTATTACCTGATTCCATTATGCATCTTCATTTTCTACTATTCCTCTCCAGTAATTCAGTATCTTAAAAAAAATCAATGAACATTTATTAAGTTCTGATTATATTACATAACCTATTCTTTGTTCTAAGATAAATAGACAATTTAGATACAGTATGGCTCTTGCCCTCATACAACTTAGAGTCTAATAGAATGGCCTCTATACCAGTCATCGTGATGCTTGTATTTGTTCTAAATCTTAAACACTCACCTTATTCTTGTTCCCTAGCCTGCTTTTTAAATTATTATTTTTATTATTAAAATATGTAGCAGAATGGCCAATGTATTATAATTGAAATTAGGAAAGATCACATTTAAAGATTTCCTTGAACCCTTAAGAGCTATGTGATTCAGGACAAATCATTTAAACTTTTTGAGCCTCAGATTCCTCTTGAAAATATTGACAAAAGTTGGCATTTTTATAGCATTCTTAATGAATTAAGATAGTAGTATTTGTAGGATTCTTACAAAAATAAAACACTAATAAACCCTTTAAAGTCATACAAATATTTCATGAATTGGGGTGGATGGTAAAATAGCAAAGGAGAATGTCATCCAGAGTGATATACAGAAGGAACTTCATGTGCCATGAGAGTACTATAGTATCTATGAAAGCCTTGTAGATAACTTGAAACACTGGTGTATTCAATTCTGGCAATACCATTGATTAGGTTGACTTATCTTTTAGAGAGATCAGCTCTCTGATTATTAAAAATTAAAGAAGTATCAGTATAATAAGTTTTCAGTCAAAACATATCCAAAACCATCCTAATGATATGAAAAAATAAATGAAAAATTCTCAGAAAATGGCAAGATAAACTGGAACAACTTAAAAATATCAGTGCTCATTCCCATGTTTCAGTTCTGATGGAGCTAAAGTTAAAAAAAAATAAAAATAAAAACAAAAAGGCCATGCATAGGAAATGAACTGAGAATGGTAATAATTTTGCCCATATACTATATCATAATAAAAATGGATGACATGAGTAATGTGGAAATATGTTTAACATGATTACACATGTAAAAACTATAGCAGATTGCTTGTTGTCTTGTGAAGGAAGAGAGAGAGAATTTAAAACTCATTTTATAAAATTATTCAATACTAGCTTTACATGTAATTAGAAAAAATAAAATAAATATTTATTTTTTTAAGCATAACAATGAATCTAGAAGTTGTGCAAATAAAAATCCCTATAATTTTAGTGAAATACAGGCCTAATCATTCTCTAGTACTACAGTACTTCCTTGTCAAAAAAGAGTAAGTAGATTGATAAATGTTTTCATAAAATGCTATAAACAAGTTTAAAATTTATAGAAATATTTTTGGAACAGATTTCACTTTCCAAAGCAATGCTAAAGGAGTAACTACAAATATGTACAACTGGATTTTAAAAATACAATAGAAAGTGATTTATTTACAGATGAAAGGTCTTTAAAACAGCTAAAATCCAAGAATGGAATCAATAGACTCTTTTGGTAATAACAATATATGAATTCAACCAATAATATATAGAATAGATTTTTAAAAATTAAATAAATGACTATTATGCAAATTTGTTTTGAGAAAGGCATGGGTTTCTGATAAATATTCATGATTTAGTCCTTCCTTTGCCAGAAGCTACAGAAAGGTTATGTTTAAGAAGCCTAAACTTCATTGATTGATGCAAATTATACAATGTAGTTGTAGAAACTGCAATACATGACTGCAAGTTGCAAGAAAGTTAGAACATATCAGTTATTTAGAATTATACATCAGAAACTCACTCTTCTTTATAAATGAAGATGAGAAATCTCCATACTACAAATTAAATCCACAAAACATCCTTGAAAATTAAAGAAATGAACTGTCCTGGAATCAAGATATCATTATAGATAAAACCATTGTCCACAATTACTGAAACATTGCATCGATACATAAAATATTAAAAATATTTTGATAAATTATATCATACCTAATGCTCAGTCTCTAAATTATATGGAATAAAAAGCTTTCAAAATATAGAGATCCACCGGAAAAAGTTAAACTCATGTTGGAATAAGTCAGTAAATTGATAAATATATATTAAATGTCTATTTTTGTGCCGAACACTGTGCTAAGTGTTTGGGATACAAAAGCAAAATTTTATACACACACACACACATGTATCTGTATGTATATATACATATACATACATATAATTATACATATATGATCCCTATTATTTTCTATGTACTAGAGGACTTTTTAAAAAGATGTTTTCAGTGAATACACACACACACACACACACACACACACACACACACAAATAACCTGAGATCATAATACAGTTATGAGGGTCAGGGATACAAGACTCCCATGAATGTGAAAAACCAGAATAACTCTAGACGCTACCCTAACCCTCCATTTTTAATCATTCTGATCACATTTATTTAACTCAAAAAACAAGTAAAATAATACACTAATCATGAAAACATTGCAGTTTCTACTCCAGAGATTAATATCTTGCACACTATATAGAGCCTTTGCAGCCATCCTTATAGCCACAGAAGCTACTTCATGGGATTTCCTTCTACAAAACCTTAAGATACAGATCATGGTGGGAGGAAATCATGTGACTAAATCTGAATGATAAAGAGACAAGGAAAAGGCATTTCCAAAGAGTGTATAGCCTGTAGTTCTTCAGCACACTTTTTTGGGGGGGAGGGAGGAGTGGTAAGTAGCAAAAAATGCAATAAAATCATCAGTTAAATTTAAAAGAAACTAGAAAATCAGTTGTTTGAACAACTTTAACATCTCCAACCATTTTTCATCCATTAAAAAAACTAAATTTTAATGTCACATATGGACACAAGTAAAGGGTATTCTGAACTCTCTAACAGAAAGAGTGATGGGGTTCCTTTAAATATATTTTTCTAGCAAGGGGACACTCATTATATGTTCAGTATGAACTATGTAAAAAGTTGCCAGGGATAGAGTGTGACAGGAAACATATCTCCTTTTTGTGGTTTAGGGCCTTTTGAAGCTTTGGTTACCTGCCCCATAGCACGTGATGACATAACAGTACAGAGGTACTACACCTCTGTCTTCATTCTAGATGTGAAGAGAAATTGATACCCAGATAGAGCTTCCTGGGAGGAGCCTAGTACTGTTTCCCTGTAAGGTAGATTTGGGTTTGCAAGGAAAATCATATAGTTGACAATGAACTACTAGGAACTATAGAAGCTTCTTTCATAATAGGATGGAAGATTATTCGATTTGGGATCAGATCTTGAGTAGATCCTGAGTACTATTTACTATCATCCTTAGATAAATTATTATCTCTCTTTGTACTGCAGTAGTATCAATTTAAAAAAAAGGGATCTTTAAGATCCCTTATAGCTCAAAATTTTATAATCTTATGATTTCCAGGAAATATAAAGCAAGCTTTACTAACCACCACAACTGTTCCCTAATGGAACTCTTTATGTCACAGTGAGCTCTCCACCATGTTAAGTCTTCTTACAGAGGCCATATGTCCAATTGTTGTCATAGTTAATGTTGTCATAGTCCACAATCTTGCTTCAGGTCTGTTTGGGCTACATCATCACTGAGGTCCTATCTAATACTTGGATTTGAAGATCTTATAAATATACAATAGAATAAAATCCTATATATAAGATTTTATATGAAAGACTCCTTAAAAAGAATAAAATTATATATACATATATAATTTTATTCTTTTTATGTAGTATGTATATTATATATATATATAAATAAGATTTCTGAATTGAATGAGAGCTTGGACATTGTAATGCTTAGGGCCCTTTCCTCATTCAATCTAAAATTCCAAAATTCTTTGATTTATACCTTTGATTTTTCCTACAAGATCAATCATGGTGTCTATTGTCGGATATGCTCCTCAGCTCTGGATTTCTAATGAAAATAGTCATAAAATTGAAGAGTCATACAGTAATGCATTACCTGAAGATACAAGATCTTTATTATTTATTATCGTTTTATGTATATATATATACTATTACATCATTATTATAAAACTTCACTATTTTATATATTTCAATACAAATTCAATTTCTTTCATTTCTTCTTATAAATATGTTACATAAGGAAAAGTTATTTTAATGATAGTCATATCCAAATTATGTCCCCTTTTCAACAAAAAATTTTCTTTGCTTTTTTTTGCGGTAGTTGTCCTAATTCCAGAGTTTGTCCTCTCTCTATTGCACCATCTTTCAAATGAAATTGTTATCAAATCAAGCTTAATTAAGTCTTTCTTACCTGCAAGGCTGCCAGGTGATTCACTTAAGATTCCTCAAAACAAAAGCTTTCCATGTCTTTGACTCTATTGCATGCCTTCTTTGTCATGCTCTTCTAATTAAACATCTTATCTCAATTTATAACTTGGTCACTACAGTTTTTTATTTTTTTTATTTTAGCTTTTTCACAACAAATCTTTAAGAAGGTAAAAATGGGGGCAGCTAGGTGGTGCAGTGGATAGAGCACCAGCCCTGAAGTCAGGAGGACCTGAGTTCAAATTTGACCTCAGACAGTAAACACTTACTAGCTGTGTGATCCTTCGCAAGCCACTTAACCCCAATTGCCTCAGCCAAAAAAAAAAAAAAAGGTAAAAATATATTTCTCTCTCTCTCTCTCTCTCTCTCTCTCTCAACTTTTACAAACAACCAAATATGAACAAAGAGTTATTGTAAAAAAAAAAAAAAAAAAGTCAATGATTATTTCTTCATTGTAGTCCCCACAAACTGTGGGGGACAATGAATCATAAAAACAAAGCTTTTATTTTGTTAAGACATGCTAGAATATAATGTACTGATCTCTAGTCTAGAGACACAAACTGTTTAAACAACAACAACAAAAAAATAGAATTATAGAACCAGAAATAAGAACTGGAACATAGCTCAGTACTGTATAGTATGAAAGCTTAGAGATACTCAGGTCCAAATGCCTCATTTTTACGAAGAGAAAACCTAGAGCATATGGAGAGTGGGTGGGTGGGTGGGATAACATGTCCAAGGTCATGCTGATAGTAAATAGCAAAAGCAAGATCTGAAAACAGGCCTTCTGATATAAAATCATTGCTTTTGTCAATATATAACATTGTCAATGCACAACATTATCTGTGATCACACGGTTAGACTCAGCAGACAACATCATTTGACTCTGAAGGGGTGGGGGGAAGACTAAGGGTTACACACCTGTCATTTTGAATATGCTTTCTGCCTATAAGTGAACGAAGACCATTTTTTCATACCGAAGACTGTCATTGTGAATCGAAATTGGCCAAAAGTCCACTTCTGATCAGGATTTAAAGTTTACAAATTGGGACTTTACACTAAATTTTAAAGATGTAGTAGCAGGGTAGGTGATACCAAAACTCCTAGAACTAACAAAGAAATGGACACATTTCTTCATCAAGCCAAAACTTACCCCATTTTTTTTTTTTCAAATTGAGTTCCTGCTGCGGGAAGGGAGGGTGCCTATATTTATTTCTATAATCCTTTGGTAGATAAATATAAAATATGCACAGATGATTGACAGTCAAGATTCCTTTGCTTCTCTTTTAGAGGCAAAAATATAATGTTTCCATAAGCTTAAAAAATCTGCTCTGAATTACCTACCAAAAATACAGTCCTACAACAGTTTAAAAACAAAACAAAACTCTCTTGCTTGTCTGGATGTATGAGAGGGGGAAGGAAAAAAATAGTGACCAACAACAAATGACTCAATTTCTAGTACTGACATGATTGAAATTTTCAGGAACAAATAAGATGCTTCACACAGAGGAAAGGAAGAAAGAAAGCTAGTAATAAACTAGGAACAGAACTGTGACCAGCCTGGGACCCCAGAAGGACCCCTCTGGACCAAGAAACAGTATTCACTCCCGCCTTAGATACAATCCCAGGCATAGGGCTAATTATCTTTTAAAATTCATATCTAGTGCCGTGGGCTGCCTCGTGGGATTAAGCACAGTATGGTTTGCAAATTGAAAACAAGATAGCTGTTAGGAACAAATACTTGCCTCTATGATTACAGTACCAAACAATGACAAAACATTAATTTACATCTATTATGATAGTGAAACAAAGCCGGAGATGTTCCTTATATTTCAAGCAAGAGATGAATTTGCAAAGGGATGTTCTTAGGATGTAGTTATAAAGTGAGGGTGAGGGAAGAGAGATAACCAAAGAAGACCAAATGCTTGCCTCAGTTTCCTCAGTGGAGGATTATTATAATATAGGTCACTCTTAAATTTATTTACTCAAGGATGGGGCTTTGGATAGTGAAACCTTCTTTTTCAAAATAAAGCCAAACAGGAAAGGGGAGGAGGGGATGGCTTTGAAGAAACGGGGGAGATTGTAGAAGGGAGAATTATAGAGGCAGAGAGAGGGGGGCTGGGCTGGGGAGTTAAAGGAGTGTGTGTGAAAGTGCTTCTAACAACAAGCTAGTCAGACCCAGGTTAGGGATTTAAAAATGTTTTATCTACTGGAAATGAATACAACATTTACAAATTGGAAATAACTCTGTAAACTCAGATAAGATTGTCTTGGTAATATTGTAGCATGGGAACAGCTCACCACTGCTTACTTTCAATTAGCCATCTAAACCGTAGTCTATACAAACCCCAATCCCTCCTGCCTCCTAATGAAAAAAGAAAGTTAAGAGTGTAGTGTAAGAGTTTTGGTTCATGTTGCTGAATATGGAAGATGTGTAATCTTTTCCTTGAAGTCTATAGCCTAATGGGAGTGTTTGATAGAACATTTCCTCTGCTACTGGTCTATTTCTTTGATGCATATATAATACACATTGCATGTAGGTATATATGCGCGCGTGTGTGTGTGTATTTTTATATCATATATATATATCTGTGTTGTTGTATGTATGCATGTATTTTCCCTTGATCTGAATGGTAATTCATTATAGATAGCCTTTCCTGTTTACTTTTGTTTTCACTTTAATTTTGATATAAAAGGAATTGCGAGCAAGAATACCGTGCATTTAAATTAGAAGTGAACTTAAGAAAAAAATGATAACTATATTGCAACACAAATAGTATCTTTTGTAAAATACTAGGTGTTTTATTTATAAATTTAAAAATATTATTCTAAGAAGGGGTTTATGTGATTCACTAGGCTGTCAATAAAAGGTTAATACATAAATCTTTAGTCACTACCTTGATATTTTGAGCCATTTTGTATCTTTAATGCAGAGAGAAATATTAAGTGGAGCAGAAATTAAATTGATGATTATCATAAGAAATATTTTCTATCAAATTTAAAGGTCATAAAGTTGGATGTTTCTGTAAAGAATAATAAATAAACATTCTACTAGACATTTTGACTCAAATTCTCTTGATTTTGTCAACATGGAATATGAGGAGGCACTTAAAGAATTAGTCAAATTCAGAATGGTTAATTTGTACATAGTGGCTTTAAGGAAAACAGTTAATAAGGAATAGAGGAAAGAATTTTGGTTTAGAATAATAAGACAGTTCCTCATACTCATTCTACCAATTTTTAGATGTATAACCTCAAGCAAGTCACTTTACCTTGAAGATCCTTAGTTTTCTTAAATATATTCATTTATATGTATATATACACATGTATACACAGAAAATAATATGATAAAGAAAACTACATTTATACATATAGACATGTATATGTATGTATTTGTATATGTTATCTAACGAAATACACATATTCCATATTTATTAGCATGAATGAAATCTTTCATACAATATCTAGCTTTCTTTTTTTCATTGCAACTTGGGAGGGAATGGAATTTGTATAAAATAGAAACTAGAAAGCTAACTGAAAATACAGACTCCCCTGTTTGGCATTTAAATCCTTTAAAACCTAGCCCCCACCTTTCTTGCTTTATTACACATTACTCCTCTTCATAAATTCTTCAATGTGCAACCTGGCCTTCTTGCTGTACCTCTCATATGGCACTTCATCTCTTATCTCTGTGTCTTTGAGTTGACTATGCTATACATGCACTCGTTCCTCAGTTCTGATTCTAAGATGCCCTAGTTACCTTCAAAATTAGGTTCAAGCATACCATGAGATCTTTTCTGATTTCCCTTAGCTTCTGATATCTTCTTCAAAATTTTTATTAATTTATTCAGCATGTCTACACATATGTATATGTTTATTATGCATATATAAATATGTATATATATAGATAAATATACACTTTGTCTATCTACCTTATCTATTTTCTGTATTTTACAGAAAATAGCAGTTTTAAAAGAGGTGATATTTGCAGACAAAAATGGAAAGAGGACAGGAACTTAATTTCTGGCTTTCTTCCTATCAAGTTTTCCATTAGAAAATGGATAAAGCAATGTGATGAAGTATATTACATGTGAGGTCTCCACCCCCTAAAACAATCACTAGGATAGGGATGTGGAAATTAAATAAAGCAGTTATCAGCAGTCTGCCCATCTCACTGGCCAAGTCTAAGATTCTATACCTGGTTTCTCAGTCACTGGGCAGTAGTGATGTCAAATGATGTTCAGTTCAACAGAGAATTAAGGGGGAACTTAGAGACTTGAGCTCTGGCTACATCCCTGACATTGTTCACATGCCCAGCATGTAGCAATCTTTGGTTCTCATGGCTTGCTTTTCAGTATTTCTCACTACTTTTTGTTGTTGTTGCTGCTGTTGCTGTTGTTTATTTGTTTGTTTGTTGTGATGGTGGTTTCTTAGGGTCCAGATACCTCACTTACAATACACTCCACTTTCTTGCTTTGTGTATTCCCTAAAGGACAGATTTTTAGAAGAAAAGTCCATAATTTTAGTCCTGATTCACTTCTCTATTTGTCACTAATGAATCAGGCCTTTCTTAAAGCTGCTATTTCTGTTAATCATATGATTTTAGCTCTTTTCTCAGCACGTGTGTTAATGTGTTAAAATCTAGATGGCCATTCAAACCCATGCCATCTCTTCCTTGTATACTGCCAGTGAGTCTGGTAATTGAGGAAAGATAAAATTCTGAGAAGAGAAGTTTAAAATGTTGAGGTTAATCCCAATTAAATTCCATTTATTTCTGTGAGGGTGAGATTTGTGATTGGTGGGAAGAAGGAACCAAGCATTAAGAAACAATAATTCATGAAAGGGAGAAAGACAATAATTCTAGGGACCAAATTCACTAGCGCACACTGAACCCTTTGTCTTGAAGTTATTGTTGAACTGGAAAGGTGAGTGGTCCCTAAGAAAGCCCCTACCTCAAAAGTAGAAAGGACTGTGGGTTGTATGAGCAATCCCAATTGATACCTGACTAAATAGATGACTGACAGATCAGCCAGTCATACTCACCAGCACCACCCAGTGTCTATATTTGGGGGCTGAGTTAGGATGGTCGAATTCAGCACATGCTTTTCCAGTTATACCTTTTATTATTTCCCAACCATCTGCCACATGCTACAATTTTTGGAGCCCCCTAATTATACTTCATCTCTCTTTATTTCTTGGCTTATTTTTTCTATTCACAAATCCCATTTTGTGGATACACTGACTCTCTTAATGAAGCCTCAGGGAAAATTTGACTCCTCTAAGAGGTCATGGAACATTAGAAAAACTATTTGATTTTCCTCAACTGCTCTGTCTTCATCTTTTCTTACTATGTTCAAGGCTTTTTGTGAGAGTTCCAAAAGATGGGCTCTACCTATATACAGTATATTTATGTTGTCTTCTAGATAAAAGATAGAATATAAGTCTCTTAAGAACAGAGACTATTTCCTTATTATTTGTGTATCCTTAGAGTCTGGTATATAGAAGGCACTTTATAAAATGCTTATTGATTCATTGAAAGGTAGAGGGAAAGAGGCTACTTTTTTTTGTATTACTCCCATCACTCCATAGTAAATCATCATTAGTCAAGTCCTGTTCTTAAATCATAGATCTGACCATGTCACTATCCTCTTCAGTAAATTCTGTGGCTCCCTACTAATTCCAGGATTAAAAAAAAAAGATCCTCTGACATTCAAAGGTCTTTTTAATCTATAATGTCCTATAACCTATCCAAGTATGTCTTTTTATTCCTTATACCATCCCACATAATCTTCAGTGTAGGGATATTGGCTTTCTTACTATTCTTGAAACAAGACATTCCATCTCCCCACTCTGGGTATGTTCACTGATTGTCTCTCATGTTTAAAATGTTTTCTCTTTTCTTTTTTACTTCCTGACTTCTTTCAAATCTCAACTAAAATGCCCACTTTTCCAAGAAGCCTTTTCTGATCCCCTTTTATTCTGTCTTCCTTTTTTATTATCTCAATTTTAACTTTCAAATAGCTGGATTGTACATAGTTGCTTGCATGTTATTTCACCCATTAGACTATAAGCTCCTTAAGAACAGAGACTATTGTTTTTGTTTTTTGACTTTCTTTGTAACCCTTGTACTTAGCACACTACCTGGTACATAATAGGCACATGATAAATGTTTAATGGCTATTGATTTTATTGACTTGGAGATCCAAACATGGAGAGGAATAAAAAAGGAGCCATCTCTATTCAAAGCAAGATAAGTTAATTATTTTTATTTATGAAACAATAAAAATGGGCAATTCAGATAGAAAAGACAAATTCAAAATCCACAGGCATATCAGGCTGAAAAGCATTTTCTTTTGGTTTTGGTATCTCTCTCTTCTGATCACATTCAATGAATCATCAGACAAACCCAATTTATATAATATTGCATAGACAGATCCACAATGAGGGGATTATCCATTTTTTCTTGACTATTTACCAATTCCTGTAAATAACTGACATAAAGTCAATACCACAGATATATGTTTTTAAACATAGTAATTTAAGGTAATCTTTACAAAAGGTAAATATAAGAAATGCAAACTGATTTCTACCAGTACTATCTAAGATATAGTCAGAGATTTTCCAAGATAAAATTGTTGAATCCATTTTCTTTTTCCTCCTAAATAAATATATAAATAAATAACTGTAAACTGTATTATCTTAAGTAGCGTTGTTGTTTTCCTTTTTTCTTTAAAGGTTCAGTTCAACATCTACCGTTTCATTAAGCCTCCCTTGATCCCTCTAGCTCATGTTAATTTGTTCCCTACACTAAGCTATTTGTTGCTTAATGTCTGTATTGATAGTTTGGTCTTTATCATAAAACATCATATATTGTTTTCTTTTTGTATTTAATCTATCAAATGTAAGTTGAATAATGAGTGAAATTGAGTGTTTTCAAATTAAATGGTACTAAATACAAAATTCTGTGAGTTTGATTATCTGAACTATCTGTTCAGATAATCAGCTTTGCAAGTATAGAATGGAACAGATGACAGAATTACAATTCTGAGAAGAAAAAAAAAAATCTGGTCAATTTAGTGATCTGCAAAATTTAGATGAGTTGGTTTTTATGAAAGCCAAAATGGTGAATGTTGTCTTAGACTGCATTAAAAAAAAAGACATTGTGTCTAAAGCATAGAGATGGGCACCCCTTTAATTTCCAGTTCTTTGCCACCACAATGTTAATTGCTATAAACATTTTAGAATATATAGGTTCTTTTCCTTTTTCCCAAATCATCTTTAGAAGAGATTAATTAGTAGCATTGCTGGATCAATGGGTATGGGTAGCTTAATAATTTTTTGGGCATAATTCCATATTGTTCTCCAAAATGGTTGGATCAGTTCACAATTCAACCAAAAATTAATCTGTGTTCTAACTTTACTATACTCACCTCCAATATTTGTCACTTTCCCCTTCTATTATTTTAGCCAATCTGGTAGATACAACATGATATTTCCAGGCTGTTTTAATTTGCATTTCTCTAAGAAGTAAGGATTAACATTTAATGCTCTTAAAATAACTGAGGACAGCAAACATATTTTGTTAATGTGGGCTATATGATAACAATTATTATCATATCATTATTTTATATTATTATTATTAAAATATTAATATTAAAATGAAAATATTTTAATAATAATTAAATCATTATTACTTAGCACTTAGTATATGCCAAGAACTATGCTAAGCATTCTACAAATATCTCATTTTATCCTCAAAACAATCTTATAGCTGATATCTTATAAAATTCATGTATTAATTTGCTTAAAAGAATAATAAACCTATTACATGTTAATGTAAATAATATGTTTTATGAAAAATAACTATTTTCTGAAACAAAAATAATTGAGAAAAACAGTGCTATCTATCTTGCCCATCTTTTTAATGTGTAGTTTGATGGTTGAATTATCTTAGCTGCTTCTACATTCAGTCTGTTCAGATATATTGTTTGGTTGTAGTATGTAATATGTAATTGGAAAATATCTAGAAAACTGCCCCCGTGTTCAACCTTTGAAAAGCATTGTTTTAGAAGATAAGTTAATTCTTCATCACTGGGGATTTCAAATGATGGTCACTTTTCCTTTGGTTACTCAAATTGTGGAAAAGGTTCATAATTAAGCACGTTTTGGACCAGATGATCCTTAAGGTTCCTTCTAACTTAGATTCCTTCCACAGTTTTTAACCTCTTCATATGTCCCAGAATTCCTGGAATATATTAGGTATTTAATAAGTATTTTTAATTGATTAAATGGTACTTATTTTCTCATTTAAAAAAAAAAAATTCAAGTCCTAATTTATTCTGCAAAATATATTTTGTAGTAATTAATGCTGATTTTCCCCATTTTAAAATGTGCCTATAAGTTACCAGGGATTCCAATTCTGCCTCTAACTCATTTAAGCAAATAATTTGAAATATCTAGGCCTCAGTTTTCTAATTTGTGAATGAAGGGGATTGGATTACATGATCTCTGAATTCCCTTCTGACTCTGAATCTTCTTATTATGTTTCCTTCTAGCCTATTCACATGTGGAGACATGTTTAATTTATTTGTACCTGGTAAGGAGAAGCCTTCCTATTTATAAAGTTAGCAGTATTATTTAGAAGACATTGGTAATGATCCTCAAAATAGCTCCTTTCTGTAAGGGACTGACTCTTCTAAATCCCTTTCTTTATAAATTCAGAGGAAATAGTCTTGGGAAGGAGGTCAAGAATGAAATATTTAAACCTTTTAATTTCAGTAATCAAATAGGTGTAGACAGTATAGTTGAGTGAATAGAACTGGCAAGAGATGGTGATAGGTTACAGGTCCAAATCATCAAGAGACCTGAGTTTGAATTCCAGATCAGCCACTTACTGGTTGAATGATCAGAGGTAAGTGACAACCTCCCTGAGTCTCATATTCTGCTTCTATAAAGAGGAGACATGAATAGTGATTCCTTCTACTCCATAGTGGGTCTGTGAGGCTTGAATGAAAACAAGGGATATAAAGCTCTTTATAAGATGCTTCCCCAAAAAAGTACAAGTTATGATTATTTAATGGGCAGCTGGGATTTGCAGTTTTGTATATGTCTGGGAGCATCACACCAGGTGTCCTGCTGCTTTCAGTACATTTGGTTTATTACTAATTTATTATAGTAATTCTCTGTTAAAAGAAAAAAAATTAAACTTGGTGGTGACATAACAAGAACATTAAATTACCAATTTGATGATGTGGATCAAGTTCTATTCAAATTCATGATCTTTGGCAAGTTATTTTATCCCTCAGCCCCAAATTCCTTATCTGCATAAAATAGGGGAATGCTGATTGATGATAAATGATATTTATGTAATGGTTTAAAATTTGCATAGTGCTTTATACACATACCTACATGTAAAGCACTGTGCAAATTTTAAAATATTATCATTTATACCCATTTAAAGATCAGAAAATTGAGGCCCAGAAATATTAATAATTTTCAGAGATAGGGTTTGGATGTAAATTTTTCATGTCTCCAGGAAATACCATTCTGTCCATTGCCTCTGTTATATATATTCCCTACCTTAAAGTGCTATTTTAAGGAAAACACTATAAATTTTAAAATACTAAAAAAACCCATCAATTATTATTATTGTGATATTTGGAAAAATATTCCACTGTATTTTAGAAACAAACACATCTACCCACACAGCAGGTGATTATTATTACATACACATTTGTCCCTTGACCTCTAATATCCTTTCTCATTCTTAAACTTTCTAGCACCTGAGTAATAGTCTAAGCATCAATTCCTTATATATGTTTAGATAGATTTGTATCAACATTGCGTTGTTACACTTGACTTCCTCTTTTTTTTAATTATGTAAAAAAATCACATTAAGCTGAATCTAATTACTGCAATGTATATTAGAAGCAGGGCACCATCAAAATTTTATTTAAATTAATCAGGTTTTGATTTAAGATATTAAATTCAAATTAATCATGTAAAAATGGAAATGATCCTTGACGTGCTTCCAGCTGTGACTTCAGTCTGTTGTCTCGTGTGAGTCACTTTCGGGATGTCTTGGGGGGAACATTACAAAAATTCACGCCGGTGCTATTTCAATTAGAGTTATTTAGCAGGACAGATGTAAAGAATATGGTATAATTAAGAAGGAGCTGATGACACAGCTACAGATTTTCAGAATGGGTGAGAGGAAAGGAGAGTGAGATCCTAGGAAAAACTGTCTATCTATCATATAGAGCAAGTTCAAAGGCAAAACAAAGTATTGGAAAGACCACTGTATTCTTCCTCTAAAGAAAAATATAAAATATGACTCTGGATTCAAATTTAAATATCTGTGATCAAATTGATGCTTACAAATGGTACAATTATATACACAGACACTTCCCCTCCCCCCACATCTTTTCTTTACCTCATAGGATACTCTGAGTATTATACAAGCATAGAAGTAGGAAGGATCTTACACTAAGAGAAAATAATATATCAGGTCTAAAAGGAGCCTCAGAATAATAAAATATGGAATTTTATAGTTGGAAAGGGCCTTAGTGATCATCTTCTCCAATTTTTCTACAAAGGAGACAAGTGAGACCAACAGCAGTAAAGCTAAAGTTACAAAGCCAAGTGGCTAGAGTCAAAGGTTGAAACTCATATTTGACTGATTCAAAGACTTTTAAAAAGTCACAAAAGTTAAAATAAAATATCTATAAAATTAGCTTCCACCTCTTCTTCTTGCTTATCCTGCTGCCTACAACTACTACTATTATTTACCACTACTACTATAAAAATCCATGCTATAATTAATTTTGTGATATGGAAGGGGAAAAGTTTTGTTAGAGTGAGAGAATATTAACCAAGATTATGTACAGTAAGAACTAGCTCTGCTTTCATATGACTATGGATGTCTTAATGAGACAAAAACATTCAAACGTTAGCTGATTGGGTTTTGCCAGTACATTTGATTGGAATAATACTATGGCCACAATGTTGAAACTAATCTAATAAATCTAAGAAATGCAAGAATGATGTTATTCCAAAGGATTATGATAATAAACTTGACACAGAAGAAAAATAGGACAAATGGCTCTTCTTGATGTTCTGGTGCCAGAAGAAGTAAAGATAAATAAGAATAAATAAGAAATATTAATGATCTATTTCCTGAAAATATTTTCATATAGATGGTGATAGAAGGCAAACCCTGAGTGTGCATGAAATGGAGGCCATTTTACTTATACACTAGTACTATATTGTAACAAATTTTAAAGCAAATTTGACAGAGGAGATTTATACTAATTTTTTTTTACAACAATCCCCTTAAGTCTAAGTCATATAACCATATATAGCTAATTAGTTCAAGAAAATAATATTTAAAAAATCATTCCTGGGGGCAGCTAGGTGGCTCAGTGGATAGAGCACCAGCCCTGAAGTCAGGAGCACCTGAGTTCAATTCTGGTTTCAGACACTTAACACTTTCCCAGCTGTGTGATTCTGGGCAAGCCACTTAATCCCAATTGCCTCAGAAAAAAAAAAAAAAAATCATGCTCAACTTAAATCATTAAGATGAAATTAAGACATTATTAAAAGATGGAAAATTCAAAAATCTTGTCTGTTGAAAATCTTGACTTAATTAATGCACATGCAATGCTAATAATGAAATTCTGAAAAGCCCTTTCGGAGTTTAAAGGCCTGAATCCATAAAGAATAAATAAGTTAAAAAAAAAAAAAAGCAAAGTAATTTTGAAAATCAGGTATCTGCTGTAATGTAACCAACACAAATGCATATGTTCTTTCACTATTATATAACACAAGACATAAAATTATGTCAGGACTTATGCATAGCTGTTTAAAGCATCTATCGCCCTGGTAAGAACAGCAAAATAAAAGGAAGAATTATCAAAGAATGCCCCTAAGGGTAGTTATCAAATATCCCCATGGTAAAAGCAATTTGAGAGAGCCATGTAATATCTATGTAAAGGCACTGGAAAGTTTTTTAAATCTCTTGATGGTATATGCAATAGAAGACTTGAATGTCATATAACATATATATATAAAACAAAGAATACAAAAAAGACAAATAATAATAATAATAATTCATAGTTAAATATTTTATAATATTTACTACATGCCAGGTACTTTACAATTATTATCTCATATGATTCTCATGATGACCCTTTGGAATTAAATGCTATTATTATCCTGTGTTACAGATGAAGAAATTTAGGCAAATAGGTTAAGTGACTTGTGTAGATATGGACAGCTATTTGGTATTTAAAGTCAAATTTGAATTTAAATATTCATGACTCAAAGTCCAGAGCTCCATTCATCATGTCATTTAGATGTTTCTTGGATGGACATCTATAAACTAAAGCAAAATAGAGATTCTAGATTTCCTTAATCAGCAATTGAAATCAAAATGTTAATGCTAATACAAGGAGTCAAAGTGCCCCAAAGAACAAAAATAATCAAATTTATCATTAAGCAACAATCAAATTTATCATTAATCAAAAATTTTATTGCAGATGTTTGAAAGGTAAGGAAATGGGAGCTCACAAAGATGTGAAAAATTTCTGGTCCTATAAATGATCATAAGTATACAACTTAAAGGAAATACAAATTAGATTAAATAAGGAAAGTTTCTCCCCTCATTACTTATATGAATAATGAAGCAATTATATCAGAGGAGGTGACTGAGACAAACACTTCTTTGTAAAAATGGAACAGATAAGTTCCAGTATAATTAACACCAATGCTTCATAATGTCCTATGAATTACTAACAAATCATTGCTCTGTTTTGCTCACAAATGGAAGCCAGGCCTCACTTTCTTATTAGAAGGTTTAAAATATCTACAACCAAAAGTTGAGTATATTAGCAACTCTTCCAAAAAATACAGATCAATTTCCTTTATATGTATCATATGCAAATCATTGGTAGTTTACAACACCAAAAAAAAATCTATAAACAAATATATATACTTATATATAACATAATATTTTTATTTAAGAAGCAAAAAGAGCATTATAAAAAGTCCCAGAGGTATAAAGATAAACTTACTACTACTTTTGTAATTGTTGAACAAATTTTCTGAAACTATCACATTTTTATTGATTATGTTGATTATTTCATGACATATCTCAATACTATACACATGGCTAATTCATATATTGTGAATATATAAAATAGACTTAAAAGAATAGAAAAAAAAGAAAAAGAAAAGAAATCTCAAAAGAAATGAGAATGCTGAAGTATTTTATAGTCACATGGAAAACTTGTCTATTTAAAATATACTACCAATACAATAGTGTCAAGAACAATCAGCATAAAAATGTAATTTTTCAGTAAAATAGTTTAAGTCCAATATGGTTCTGTTTAGCCTTTAAATTCATTGTCTACCCCCAAGTCAAACTAAATATGGCTTCTAAATTAAAGATGGAACTGAACTAAAATGTCAGAATAATTTCTTGGCATACATGGGAAACATCAAAATATATGGATCTACCAAAAATTAATATACAAAAAGGCTCCTTCATATTCAGTCATTTTTATCTCTTGATATCAAAATATAGTTTAGAGTGAATAAATATAAAATTCTTAATGCTATACTCAAGAGAAAAAGAAACTAAAGGCTTCAACCTTGAATCCAAAGGCCATAATCAATCCATGAATGAAAATGATCCTCACAAATGTCTTGTTTCTTTCTAAAAGATTTTGAAGAAAGACTATAATTTAACATTTAACTTTTTATTGGTATAATACCCATATGATATTCCTGGCTTGTACTCCCACATTCACAGTTGGGCATGACTTTACTTATCTAGTGATAGATATTGCTTCCCAGCAAAGACCTGATTAGAAACTCAAATTTTCTCAGGCTTTTAGTGAAACCTATTGTGAGAAAATACTGCGTTACCACAGCTGTATGTTTGGTACAATGGATAGAAGCTTCAAGTCTGATGTTACCACTCTTGATTCCAGACAAGATTTGAACTCAAATCTGGCTTCAGATATTTACTAGCTGTGTCTGATCCTGGAAAGTCACTTAATTCTGCTTGCCTCAGTTTCCTCATCTGTAAAATTAATAAACCAAGTATATTATAGTCACTTTTACAGTTCCAAAAGCTTACACATCACATTCAGAGAAGAAAATAGCAAATTCATCCAACTTTGTTTGCCAAGCAAACCTCAAATGGGATCATGAAGAGTCAGACATGACTCTTGTTAAAGAACAAAACTCTCCTTACTGACCACTATAGCTCTTTAGTTCAAGTTATTGTAATTCCCATTTACACAAAACCAACTCTTCCCAATGACAATACAAAACATAAATATTTAAGGCAATAATAATAATGTTCATAACGCAGGAATAATCTATCCATCATAGTCCAAACATAAACCTGGGCCACACTCTCCCATCAATATGCTCCTATTTCTCTGTATTCTTTTTTTTTTTTTCCTACAAAACTAATGGGGGCAGAATATAGTAGCAGAAACCTCTAAGAGTCGTTTCTTTTAAATTATAGATAATAATGAAAACAGCCCTCTTCCAATAAGTTTTGACCATTGTCCTTCAAATCAGGCATTAGTAATTTAAGCTTTCTTGCTAACTGTTTCTCCTTCTCTTATCTCATCTACTCACCTATCCCCACCTCCCACCCCACCCCAAATATGGAGCTGTGATTGAGCTGATTTTTTTTACACATTGTTGAGTTCTTCTTTCTCCTGCTCAGTTCTGAATGTATTGCTAGATTTTTCACCATTTAGAAACATTCTTCACCACTCCAGCTAGTTTCTTTTGTCAATGAGTCAAATCAGTGGCTCTTGTTACTCAGTGAGTCACCTTTCCCTTATGAGAAAAAAATTACAAGCTCTTCTTTTTCTGTTACTTATAAAACCAATAGTCATCCCATCATCTTCAAATTATTATTTGATTTCATATTTTGAGTTTTAACATCTCATGCCTTAAAAACAGTTACATGCAAATGAGCTAAAGGACCACAATGTCCTGTCATCTCAGACATTTCTCAGTTCTCAAACTAGTTCTCCTTAGTTTCCACACCACTTAAAATTGTTTATTCACACTTGCAGTTTATAAATATTAGTATATAGAAGTTATTTCTCTACTCCTTTCATTGACCAAATTGTTCACATAGCCTACATTTTTACACAGTAATTTAAATTCTTTTTAATGCGTGCCAAGGTTCACTTTCTGCTTCACTTCTGGCAGCCAAACAGCACACATCTTATCCAAAAAACCTGCTTCTTTACATATGGATTTTAGCAGTTTTTATTAAACAAAAGTTTGTTTTCTTCTCTTTTTAGTCACCAAACTATTGACCTGTGGAAAATCTATCACCTTATAGTCTTTGCAAATTGATTTTATTTATTCTTCTTTATTCAAAAACACATTTTTTTCTGTCTCTTTTAGCAACCAAACAACTCACATATGAAAATGGTAGTACATTATACTGGCATCCTGAAATCCCAACTAAATAGGAAAACCACTAACAGCAATTAACACTTATGCAGTAACAGTCTGAATGTAAGCTTTTGGAACTGTAAAAGTGACTATAATATACTTGGTTTATTAATTCCAAAATAAACTGTTAAATGCATGGTGGATGGATGTAAGAATCATAATTTATGTGGAAATTTTGACTGTATACAACTCCAAAGCATTGAGTTATAGCTCCTTGTTGGAAACCTTTACTTCCTACCCCCACTCCCCATAACCTATTCTTTTGGGTTCACCAGAATACTAAAACTAAAGGCATAATCTCACTGGTATAACTAAACATGATTTTTTTTTTTTACTATTCTTGTTATTTTTTAGTCTCTTTCTTCTAATTTTTTTTAAAAATAGGGTCCAAATAGAAACTGGGAAAAGTTATTGTCCTACTATGATGTTTTGTCATTTAATGTTCTGTGGCCTACTGCATAGGTAGATAAGAATAATTTCTTTTTGTAGCTGAATAAAATATTAAGGTATAAACTTATCTTCTGTAAACTCATTGAAAACATCTTCAGGGGATGAGTTCAATGTGAAGGTGAATGGTTCATAAAAAAAATATATGACTTAAGCTGGGCTTTAAAAAATTGAAAGAAATGTTTTCAAAGATTTTTTTTTTCCATTTAAGAAATGGGGCAGTTTCATGATTAAATCAACTAATTTAAATAGTGCTTTAAGGTTTGCAAAACATTTCCTCACAATGGCTCCATAAGGTAGGTATTATTATTCCCATTTTATAAATTTAGAAATTGAGTCTCAGAAAGATATAGTAAATTGCCCTTTAAGTTTATAAGTATTGTTTCTGAAATCTGAATATACCTCTCATCACTCCAAGTCTGGAGCTCTTTCTTTAAAAAAAAAATAGTAAGAAAAAATAAAAGGAAATCAAAACACAATAAAACAAAAGAAAGCAAAACATTGTCATGTGCCCAGGAGAGCATCAGGGAGGATTCAAAATATATAATAATAAATTACCAGAATATAATCTGCTTATGCCACCAGAGGAAGTCTTCATATGCTTGGGGTAGACACGTCATCAATAAATCTGAGTCCTTTGAGTTACCCTCATTCTGGTTTAGGCCATCTGCTGAGAAGGTTTTATTGGGGTGTGTCTGCTACACATGCTGTAGATTCTTGTAGCCATAAGTAAAAGTTGAGTGTCAGGTAGATACCAAATGTGAATGAGCATTCCTGAAAAGGCTTCACCAAGCCCTTATCCCAAAGGTGCTAGTACTTGCTGAACACCCCAGACACCCCAGGAAATGTTTAATAAATGACTGACAGTATGAAGGCATTTATTATTCCCATTTCCCAGTTGAAGAAAATTCGTTTTAGAGAGTTTAAATGATGGATGCAAGACTAGACAATGAGTTAATTCTAGAGTCGGGTTTTGAATACAAATCTTAAGATTCCTAGGCTATTTATTGTTCTTCCCATCATACCATGCAGCCTCCAAATTTCTATTATGCCTTCTAATGTCAGTAAGGTAAGTAAAGTAAAGTAAGTTCAGTAAAGTAATTTCCTTGTGCTCAAAAAAAAAAATTGTGCAAAGTGCTTTCTTTTCCTATCCCTAGTGTTCAAGTTGCCACTTTATTGTAAAGGTTACCAAGATATAGCAGTTAGAAAATAATTTAATCACTATAATATAGCATAGATCTTGTCTTTGATCCATCTAGGAACAAGGTGGACAAGGAGAACAAATATTTAGGTCATATCTTTTATTAGCACATGCAATGACAGAATTGGAAATGAGAGGGAAAAAAAGACAATGTGACAGAAAGGAAGAACACTTATTTGACTTCAAAGAAGCACAAAATCTGAGTTTAGGAAGGGAACTCAGTGGCCATTTAGTCCAATTAATACACAGAAGAAATCCCCATTATAATATACCCCAAAAGGGGCTTTCTACCTTCTCCTGACAAAATGTCTCTAGTACCTTCAACTAACTCTCAAATGTCATGGTTCGCAATATAATTGTCTCCTTGATATCTGGGTCACCATTCTCTGGTTGGGCTATATCTTGACAATGGCATTTCACTTATAAGGATTTCACTTTCATGATCTAAAAAAATGGGGATAAGGATCCCTGCCTTGTATTCCTCAGAGGATTGGCATGAGGGTAAAGTGATATAATACATGTGACAAAGCTTTGCAAAGTGAAAAGCACATAAAAATATCAGGAAATCAGAAGATCTTGATTGGAATCCCTCCTCTGATATATTCTAGCCATGTGACTGTGAAGGTATAACCTTCATGAGTTGCCTTACCTTTCTGAGTCTTAATTTCCTTGTTTATCAAATATAACTAATTGTTACTGTCTACTTCACAGGATGAAAAAAAATATTTTGTAACTCTCTCCACCTAACACTGTAGAACTGTGTTTGTTATTTAAAATGTTATTTAAAAATTAAAATAAAATAGGGTAGAAATAGTATTGGCAGATTTTAAATCATTTTGGTTCAGTGTAAAACAAACCAAAAGAAAACATGTTATTATTAAATACCTACTATGCAGGACTCTGTGCTAGATAATAAGGATACAAAGATAAAAAAAAAAAATTGTGCAATTCTAAATTTCAAGGTATTTGCATTCTATGAATAAGATAGAGTAAACATATAAATGAATACTAGGCAAGATATTTTGTAACAGGAATAAGGTGTCATTATCACAAAGCTGTATAAAAGATGTTCATCCTTAGAGATTAACAGACAATTAACAAGCATGGAACTATATACTAGGGCCCTCCTCACATTGTCTCCTAAGCAGGGAGTTGTTCTTTTTTGAGACATAAACTTTGTTTTCCAAGTACAGGTTCCTTTGTGATTATTATAGGTGGAGAAAGTATGTGATTCACAGTTTTCTCCATCCCACTCACTTGATATACATTCAAGTAATGCCTATTTTAAAATAGATTTTTTAAAAGATATTTTTGAAACTAACCAGTTGGGAGGTGAAAATAATCATGGTTTCATCATTTTTTGTATGTATGGAAATATTTTCTCAGGGTGACAGTTTAAGTGATGATACTGATTTCTCATAAACACAACCTCTTCAACAAAGGAATGGCTTTTAAGTATGAAGGGGGAATATATTTTGTCTGGTCTCAATTTTCTTTTTGTTATCACAGTGAAAACTGAAACTCCACTATCAGTGCTTGGCCTTCTTCCTATCAGTAAGATTGACTCCTTATACTCTGTAGTTGAACCAATGCTTTCTTGAAAATAAACTATTTTGAGCATGTAAACATAGAATCTCAGATCTGGAAAGAACTATAAAAATATAGGACATAGAATATCAGAATTGGGAGGAACTTCAGAGGGCCTGAAGTCAACCCCATGCATGAAGGCTCTATTTATATACCTCTAGTAACAAAGAACTCAGTCCTTCACAGGACAGTCTTTCTTGTTTCCATAAAACTATGTCTATTGGAAGTCTGATCTAATATTAATTACGATTAGACAATAAGAATTATTTGAGTGTTTATCAAGTGAATGGAATGGAGAAGAGAGTGATTAATATACTTTCTCTACCTATAATAATCACACAGGAACCTTTGATGATACTAAATCTAATGAGATTCCCTGAACCTATCACTGAGCTTATCAACCCATAGCTGTGGGTATAAGGAAAGCTTTCCAAAGAATTAAAGCTATTCCAAAGTAGAAGGGTTAGTAATGAGTTCCCCTTCACTAGATGTTTGTAGAAGAGTGCTGGGTAACCTCTTGTTGAAGATATTGAAGAGAATAATCTTATTTAGATGCAGGATAGCCTCTGGAGTCCCTTCTAACTCTGAGATGCTGATTCTGTAAGATCCAATGGGGTATAAGGAGGGGACTAAAAAGAATAGATGAAGAAAAATAGTCCTTTGTCTATCAAAAGTACTCCTTTGTCAATGGCAAATAAATAAATATATTCTTAATCTGATATTTAATACTCTCCCCAATTTTTTCACCCTAATATCTTTCATATAATATACTTTTTGCAACCACCCTGGATCATTTACCATTCCCTATCTTTATGCTGCCCTCTCCCCTCTGTATATTTTTACTTACTCAAACTTCTATATCTGAAATGAACTTTCCCCAACTACAATCCTCTGTTCTCTCCCCTTTATCCCCACTTTTTTTGTTGAAAATATTTTCTTCCTTCAAATTCCAGATGAAGTAAGCGAGTGACTTTTCTCTCCACAAATTTCTTATAACTTTGTTCATATTTGTTGCCTACAGCTGTTATTTGTTAATTTAGCATGTGTAACATGGATAGATAGTTAAATTCCTTTGGTAGGTTATAATTCAAATCAATTCAATGAACATTTATTAAGTAACCATTATATGCTAGGCACCCTCCAAAGCAATGGGATTCCAGATAAGGAAAAGAATAATAGTCCCTGTCCTCAAAGAGCTTCCAAGCTAAAAGACAAAGACAAAGACAATACACAAGGAAACTAGAACTGTGGAGAAGAAGGAGGATGATGTCTCAATTTTCTTTTCTATATCCAGCATCTAGTAACAATTCACAGTTATAGAATAATGTGGTATTTAGAAAGTGCTTGCTTCAGGAAAACTTTATCAAATAGGTAATACAAAGATTAAAGGGTCATTAATTGGCACAATGGGTCCTAAGTCAGATAAACCTGACATCAAATTTGTCCTCAGACACTTAACTGTGTGACTCTGGATAAGTTAACCTACTTACCTCAGTTTCCTTAGATGGAAAGTGAGAAGGAAATGCCAACTTCTTTGCCAAGAAAACCCCAAGTGAAGTCATAAATAGCCAGATTCACCATTAACAAGAAAACTGGGATTTGAAGACAAGTTTCTTGATTGCAAATCTCTCTTTTTCTACTAGGTAGTAACACAACTCCTTTAGGTTAAATTAGGTAATTATTTAAAACTACTTCTTTAGTTATATTGACTTTAACAAATAGTTTTCAATCCCTTTCCCATATGTGAAGTTTTTACAATGCTCTTCGTAAAATATGGCAAACAAAATGAATTCAATATTCTAGATGTACTTCTCATTTTTATCTCTATGTCTGACCATGCTGTTATATTCTTAGAAAATTATATAATCCTGATGCTAATCTCCTGATTCTTAGGGAGAAAGGAAGAGAATAAACATTTATTGAGAAGTAAATATCGGCCAGGCACTGTGCTAAATGATTCAAAATAGTTTTTAAGCTTTCTTTAAAATAGTAAGTAGCATCCATCATTACCTATAATAAAAATATGCTTAGAAACCTTCCCAAATAAGATCAAGGGTGAAACAAAGATGCCCATTATCACTATTATTATTCAATATCATATTAGAAATGTTATCTATAGCAAGAACAAAAAATGAAAGAAATAAAAAAGGCATTTAGGAAACAAACCTATCATTCTTTGAAAATGATACTATAGTAAAAGAGAATCCTAGAGAACCAACTAAAATTTTACTTGAAACAATTAACAGCTTTATTTAAGTTGAAGGATATAAAATGATAATCATTGCAGGATATGAAAATAAATTATAATTTCCATATATTATCAACCAACCAACAAACAAAAAAATCAAGCAGAAATAAATAGGAGAAATTTCATTTAAAATAACTGCAGACATTATAAAATACTTAGGAGTCTATCTGCAAGATAAACTTAGGAACTGTATGAACACAACTGCAAAATTTTTTCACACAAAGGCAGATCTGAGCAACTGGAGAAATGTTAATTGCCCATGTGGAGACTGAACCAAAACAACTATAACAACTCTAATTAAATTAATTTGCCTATTCAGTGCCATGAATTTATTATTCAGTGCTTACTATTAAAGGTTTATTTTATAGAGCTAGGGGTAAAAATTAATGATGAATTTCACCTGGAACAATAAAAGGTCCAAGACTATTAAGGGAATCAATGAAAGAAGAATGAAAAGGAAAACAGTCTGGCAGTACCAGATTTCTAACTATATTACAAAGCAAATATATCTAAATTGCAGAATCATCAAAATAATCTGGTACTAGTTAAGAAATAAAATGGTGGATCAGTAGAATAGATTAGCTACACAGTACACAGTAATAAATGACCACAATAATTTAGTATTTGATAAACCCAAAAATTCAATATTTGGGGCAAATGAAAAAAAAATTCTGGGAAAACTAGAGAGCAGTTGGCAAAAACTAGTTGCAGACCAACATTTCACACTGTATAGTAAATATGGTTTGTATATAAATAATTGAATACGTTATTTATATAAAAAGAGCAATATCATAAGCAAATTAGGAGAATATGGAAAATTTACCTGTCAGATCTATGGCTAAGAGAAGAATGTATAACCAAACAAAAGATAGAGAGGATCACGGGAAATAAACTGAATAATTTTGATTAAATGGAATTAAGAAGATTTTATATTATCAAAACCAATGCAGCCAAGATTAGAAGGAAAGCAAGAGTAAATTTTTATAGCAAGTTTCGCTAATAAATGCCTTGTTTCTCAAATGTATAGGGAACTGAATTATTATTATATATATATATTTTTTTTTTGACTGAGGCAATTAGGGTTAAGTGACTTGCCCAGGGTCACACAGCTAGGAAGTATTAAGTGTCTAAGGTCAGATTTGAACTTGGGTCCTGACTTCAGGGCTGGTGCTCTATCCACTATGCCACCTAGCTTTCTGGAACTGAATCAAATTTATATTTTAAAAAGTCATTTCCAAATTGATAAATGATTAAAAGATATGAAAAGGCAGTTTTCAGGAGAAGGAATTAAAGCCATCTATAGTCATATTTTTAACAATGCTCTAAATTACTATTGATTGAAGAAATGCAAATTAAAACAATTCTGAGATATCACCTCATAGCTATCATATTAGGTATTATGACAGAAGAGTAAAATGGCAATGCTGAAGGAGATATGAAAAAATTGGGACATTGATGCAGTATTGGTGGAGTTGTGAACTAGTCTAACCATTTTGGAGAATAATTTCGGACCATGCCAAAAGAACTATAAACTGCATACCCTTTGATCCAACAATATTACTGGTAGGTCTATGTCTCAAAAAGATCAAAGAAAATGGGAAAGGACCTATTTGTAAATTATGCATATTCACACACATATACACTTCACAACTCTTTTTTTGGTAGCAAATAATTGGACATTTAGGAAATACCCATCAGCTGCAAAAATGGCTGAACAAGTTATGATATATAATTGTAATGGCTTTATTTTGTGCTAAAAATGATGAGGGAGATGATTTCATAAAAAAATCTCGGAACACTTACATGAATTGATGCAAAGTGAAGTGAGCAGAACTGAGAGAACATTGTACACAGTAATATCAATAATGTAATGATGATTAAATAAGAAACACCTTAGTTACTCTAATCAAGACAATAATCCATAATAGTTCCAAAGGACTTATAATGAAAAAATGAATTTGAATGCCAGAAAAGGAATTGATAAAGTCTGAGTATATTTTGAAGCATAAATTACTTTCATTTTTTTAGTTTTTTGCTTTCCCCCTATAACATGGTAAACATGGAAATATTTTGCATGTTTCACATGTATAATTAATACTACATTGCTTGAATTCTCAATGAGAGGAGGAAAGGGAAAGAAGGTTTCAGAATTTATGTTTTAAAATTGACAAATATATTTATTTTAAAAAATATTATCTCACTTGATCTTCAAAACTGAAATAGGAGATATATACTATTATAATTCCACTTTGTAGCTGAGAAAACTGAGGGTAGGAAAGGTGAAAATTGTAATTTCTGAAAACATTATCTGGAAGGTCTTAAATTTTCAATTAGAATACAGATTACATTATGAAGAAATCTTATTGTAAAAATAAATGTACTATATAAATATGAATTAACAGCATTGTTTTATTATTCTGTTTTATTAAATGAATGCTCAGTTTTCTGGCTCACTGCCTTCGATGATCTATCAGTACCTTGTACTCCTTATGGATAACTGACAGCTCTTCTTATCACCTAGATTTTCAAGGTTCAAGATATGAAAAGCATTACTAAGAAGTTAATTCAAAAAAATTTTCTCACATTTTAAGCACACAAATAATAATAATAATAACCATACCATGGAGTGAACAGCCTAATCTAGATAGACTAAATGCTAAATATCCTACATGGAGTTCTAAGTTAGGCTTGGCTCTCTTATATCAGATATCAGAAGTCTTCCTTATGAGTCTTCAGCAGAAGAACCATTGCTCATGTCCTGAAACTCTATTCCACTCACAGAAATAAAAACTAGTTAATTTTCACAATTAGTTCTTTGATTAAATGACCTCCATAATCCCAGTGCATATTTCCTCTATTTGTGGAAAATGTCATTTTTCCTTTTGCTGTCACTGCTGGCATATTTCTGTGCTTCTATTTGGGAAGTCAAAGGTTTGCAATGTGTCTTTTCTCAGTTGCAAACAGGAAGGAAAAAGGGACCATACAGTCAATGCTATTTGCAAATATTTTCTGTTTTATCTCAGCAACCAATAGAAAGTCTTTTCTTCCTGGGATAAGTAGATCAGAAATATTGACAGTATCTCGGAAGTCTAGGTGGGGACTGTATCAACAGAGTAAACTGTTCCTATTCCCTTGTTGCCTATGTAAAGTGTTTTGCATCTTTGAAAATTTATGTAACCATGAGCTATTATTAATATTACTATTGTAGTATTTTAAAATATTTTCCTCAGTGTTATACAAAGTCAAGTGAGCAGAAAGGAGAACATTGTGGACAGTAACAACAATGTTGTGATAATGAACTGACTTAGCTATTTTGATCTAGACCAAAGCTTCTGAAACTGTGTTAGGACCCCATATGGGATTATGTAACTGAATATAAAGGTGATGAAATTATGATTTATTATCAGCAAGTGTTTAATTTGTAAACTTATTTTATTACATTAACTATGCCCAATTGCATTCAAATTCATATATATTTTTAAATTGAATTCTTTCTCTTTCAAATATATTAAAAACAAATATGTCTTCCTTTTCACTTTTAACTTCACTCAGTCTCTTAAGATCCACAATTTCACTTTTCTTCTTGATTGTCTTATGTTCAATATGTCCTAATTAGAGAAAAGCAAAATATTTGTATCGTTTTATTTCATTGATTCTAATTGATATCTGGCTTTTAGTTTATTTTATTTAAAGATACAAGTAAAATCTATTTTAAGTTGTATTTTCAGAGAATACTGATGAAATATTTTAAGTATGTGAGGAAGAGTGAAATGTAGATTGTAAATTCTATTTTTTTTCCATCAGTTCTTCATTTCAGTTCCTCTCATTTGCTTCAACAATGAGAAGCTTGCATCATCCTGTGTTTCTTCTGAAGCCAGAGCTCATCTTATTTGCTGGGCTTTTCTGGACTGTGGCCGCCACCTCCCCAATAGAGTCCCAAGGTGCCCCCAGGGCCATGGGCCCAAGATAAAACCAGAGAAGGAATGAGTAATTAATATTAAAACAACACTCGTGAATGCTGGTAATTGCTTTGGCCTGAGCAGGTCTTAGCATAATGTTACCTCATCTACAGCCCACAGCCTCTAGGGAGAATTCCCTCTTCATAGTTAGCCTCTGGAAATTCAGAAGAGCCAACAATTTTTGAAATTTAGTCAACACATTGACTAAAAAAATTACCCCAAATAGTTTGGGCAATTTAGCTAAATAATTGAAGTGAAATTTTCTTCAGGAAATGAAGATCAATGTCCTAAACTCTTCCCTTGTTCTTCTTTGTTTTCTTTCTTATGGAAACCTACAGGACTATTTAATATCTTTTATTATAATTGTGAATAAATTAAATGTTTTACTTCATTCTCTATCTATATTTTTACCAGAAAATATGTAGCTGAGATATCTAGAAAATTTGATCAAATTGGTAACACCTGTGCTGGAATTTGAAGGAAGGAAAGGAGTTCAATAAGTATAGAGACAAGCTAAGGATTGGGAACCTCATGAACAAAGCAAGAGAATAGGACACAAACAGGAATGGATAAGGAGTTCAATTTGGTCTGAATAGTGACTATAAGAAGGACACAAAAGACTAGATTGGGGCCATATTATCAAAAGTTTAAATAATACGTTAAGGAATTCAGACTTTATTCAGTAAAGAGTGGGAAGTCTCTGAAGGTTTTTGAGCAACAGAGTGTAAAACATGATTAAAGCAATAAATTAAGCAAATTACTCTGATCATATTCAATATGGATTAGGGATAGGAGGATATTACTAGGGGCAGGTATATCAACCCTGATCATAGGTGTTCTTAACCTTTGTTATATCATGGGGCACATTTGTAGATTACACCTTCTCAGAAGGATGTTTTTAAATGCATAATTTAAAATAGGATTATCATAGACCAATTATATTGATGTATAGTTATCAAATAGGTTTTTCAAAAATTTTCAAAAATAAAGGTCAAGAACCCTTTATTTAGAAATTGGATTTAGATTCCAAGAGCCTGGATTCAAGTTCTAGCAATGTCACTTAACTAACTCAGGACAGTTATTTAAAACTTACTTTCATTTTATCTGTAAAATGACACTTGGACCATATATCTCAAAGCTCCTTTCTGGTTCTACAGGCCATTTGTCTGGATGATTGGCATTGTATGTGCCAATCATAATGCTAATACAATTAGGAGCTAGTGCTGTAGTCTGGACAGAAGATAACAGGTCATTTTTGAGAGGTTGCCTGCAAGTCACTGGACATTGTGCTTTTCATGTTCATTACTCAACTTAGTCCTGTTCCAAAAGGAAATGAATCTGGGAGGATAAAAGGATGAATGATATCATAAGTATTTTCTTCAGTGAGCCACCTACATAGGTCCTCAATAACACCTAACAGCAAGTACAAGGAAGCAGTCTATAATTAAATATATCCCGATCTTTATTTAGACACAATCTTAAAATGGGGACTTGTACACATGAGAAATGGTGTTTTGACACTGAAAAGTTTGTTTCCTCTCATGTGATAGGGTTTGAAAAAAATACATATATACACCCAAAAACAAACTTGACTTCCTTTCAGTTTCTGAGGGGCCAAAAAAGGTGTCGCAGCCACGGAAGTCAAGTGCACCAGCATTTGAAGGAAACAAAGGGCAAAAAATAGGCCACAATTTCTGAAAGGCACATAAGAGTCTGTGATTATATAATAGGGTACAGTAACTGCTAGTTAACAGGAGCAGGAGGTTATGGAATGAATCACAAGCCATTTACCACAGTCAGTGCTCTGTACTCTTTTGGGGGTTGCTGTTTTTAAGTATCTAAAAGCCAAATACAACAGAAGGTGACAGTGTTGAACTAACGACCTCAGATAGCCAGATCAAATGTTTCCTAGCAGGGAAGTTATGAAGGATTAGACCTGGAACAGCTAGTTCTAGAAGTGATTCATCCATCATATGTCTCTCTGTCTATCTATCATCTAGTTTAATATAATGCTTATTATAATAATTGGGGAATTATGCCCTTGGAAATGGATCACAGAAATAATCTTGTCCAATCTCCCACAGAACTAAGAAATCCAACATGTAAAACATTTCTTATTTTTAAAATGATGAGGTTGGATTAGAAGAGTCATCCTTAATATTTTTGTCTATATTATTGAGCCCCTTTGGAAGTCTAGTTAAACCTAGAAAAAAACTAGATGACACAATGTGTAAGTGACACAATGCTGGACCTAGAGCTAGGAAAGTCTATGTTCAAACCCAGTGTCATATACATCCCAGCTATGTGAATTTGGGCAACTCAATCAATTTACTTTTGTCTGCCTTGGTTTTCCTATCTGTCAAAAGAGGACAATAATATCACCTACATCTGAGACTTCTTGTGAGGATCAAGTGAAGTAATACATTTAAAGCCTACTGAAAACCTTAAAATTATATATACATATATGTATTTATATATGTATAAATATAAACTCCTGTTACTTTAAGATTAATATTTTAAATAACTAAAGGAAATGTTACATGTCATTTAGAAGTGAAAAATTAAAATGTATTTTCCCTATTTAAGTTCACAAAACCCCTACAATCTAGCACTAAAAGCTATTGAAGAGCTATTTTACCTCTAAAGTTGTTTGTTGCTGTTTTTCCTCCTTCATTTTCAAAGAGAACCAAAGACATCACAAGGGTGATGTAATCCTAAATGGTCAGTTGCTTCCAGGCTGGCAAAGTTCCTGGAACACAACAGGTACTTAAAAATATTTGTTGACAATGCTGGTTGAGCGATTCCTGGCCAAATCTAATTATTAGGAAGTATTATTATTATTATTTTTTTTTTGGTGGAAATTTGCCTCTTTTCAGCTTGTATTTCTCTGATTCCATTTCCAATTGTTTCTAGTTTTAGTTCTCTTGGATCAAGTAGAATAAATGTAAGCTTTTTTAAAATGGGAGACTCTTCAGATATTTAAAGATCATTTTGTGGTTACAAAGAAGCTTTCCATATATTTTGCTTGATTCATACTAGAGTCCTGTGAGAAAAAAAAAAAAAAAACAAAAAAATACATGGCAGAGTTCCTTATTCTCAGTTTAACAGGGAAAAAAAAATTGAGGATCATAGAGAAGTATAAACAGAATGATTTGAAGTTTAAAAAGAACAATAATGTATCAAAGTCAGGAGCCTATGTTGTCCTTCCAGAGTTCTGTAATACCTCACAGCATTTTAGTATAGAACTCATTGTGCCTCTAGACATTTGTAATTATTATTATGATCATCATCATAATCATCATCATTTAATAGCCATTTTCAGCATCTAATAGTGCCTCCTTGTACATAGTAGGTGCTTAATAAATGTCCCTTTATTTGCTTTGCTCCAAGACTGAAAATAAAAGCACATCTCCCTGCCTTCCAGAGCTGTTCCCTCAGGACTGCTGGACCACCTGAGACCAAATCTTATATATTTTAATCCACTCAGTTTTTAAATCACTGCCCTGGGGCCCAATTGTCCTGATTGCTGAATTAGCCAGCTCGAATGCATATGGTCCACTCTATTTTGCTAGCCCAAGATTCTGCACTAAACTTTATATTCCATTCAACTGTTAATTATTGAATATTTTCCTGGCTTTGCCAGATATCTGCATCTTCACTCATCTTTTAGTCCCCCCCCCTTTTTTTTTTTCCCTAAGAATAGTCATTATATCAATACTATTTGCTTCTGGAAAGGATTTGCAAATTGAAACTGCTCACCAATCCATGACTTCCCCAATTAGTCTTTCATGGTCACTGTCTCCTTATTTGTGTTGTCACTCCCTACTAGAATGTAAGCTTCTTGAAAGCAGAGACAATTGCTTTTATATTTTTATATCTAACACTTAATGCTTCCTAGTAGGAAATATTTGACATACATTTTTCAGTCATCAATTTATTCACTTTAAGAGTGTATTTCTTAAAATTGAAAAATTTATAAGTAATTTATTATCTTTGGACCTCAAGTTTTTCCCTCTATAAAATGAAAGGTTTGGATGAGATCCCTTTCTAGTCTTAATTCCTATCCTTATCTGTGAGGCACACTTCTATGTGGAAACCAAAAACAATGATTGAAATAACCTTGGCCAACATTTTTTCAAATGGTCATAAAAAGTCTTAGGCAGACATATGACAATACTGGGGAACATTCTCCCATTGTGTCTACCTGGGATTCAGCCAGGAAAAGGTTAAAAGATCAAGTTGAGCAAACTGTGTCTTTAAAGGATTTTCTTCCCCTGCCTTTTAAGGGCAGAGTATAACAGC
The DNA here is from genome assembly GCF_016432865.1 of Antechinus flavipes. NCBI lineage: Eukaryota > Metazoa > Chordata > Mammalia > Dasyuromorphia > Dasyuridae > Antechinus > Antechinus flavipes. Next base: position 380,298,121 of record NC_067399.1, read on the forward strand.
TGTGACCACCCCCTCCCCAAGCCTCCTGTTTTGCAAAGATCTTAAGCCATTTGGGCTGCTGCACTGGGAGGCCTCCTGGCCACAGGTGAGGTTCTGAGGCCTCTTCAATACTCAGTAGGCCAATCAAGCTGGCCCTGCGTGAGGTAAGATGGAGACTCTCCCTATGTGCCCTCAAGTCCCTCTGAAATTTCAACAGATCACTGTCACTGGGGCTTTTAATTACCCCTCTGTCACATCATTATTGCATGGCCTTTAATGCACCCTGCAGAATAGTCTGAGTGTACCAAAACAACTACCCAGGCCCTTGGTCCTTTCCTGCCTCCTGCTGCCCACTACTATCCAACTAGAATTTGGTCTAAGGCCAAAGAAGTCAGGGCAGAACTCACTTTACTGTACAAGCCACTGATAAAGATCAGTTTGTTGTGTGGAGGCTATATTACTATCATTATTATTATAGAAAAAAAAAAATCATCTTTCTCCTTTTCTTCAATTGGAGTTTAGATAAAAGCCTGTCCTGAGACAATTAAATGTCCTGTTATTATTCTTGCATGGTTTGTGTTCTATGGAATATTGAACAGGTAGGGGGAAAAGCCTTTTTTTGATAGCTGAATAAAAGTAGAGGGTAGAATTTTATCATTTAGAGACTCACTGAAAGCACTCAACTTCAATAGCAGACAGCACCTCACCCTTTCCCTGTATGTTTTACTTTCTTTGCTAGATATTTAAATTTTAAAAGTTTTTCAATCTCTATGACTTGTAGATTGTGAATATTTGACATGGTGACAATTCTATGCAACACTGTTCTAAATTCTATGTCCACTGATCATAGGCAACAAGCTGATCCATGAAATCATTTGTGTTTTAATAGAGATTATTGATTGCAGGAATTATTATTGTTATCATCATCATGTTCTTCAAAATTATTTTACCTCCAATTTACAAATAATATATTAAACTTATACTACATAATATAGCTGAATTGATAGCCCTGTCATACCTTACCCTAGTCAAAGCATATCTGATGTAGGATATTCATTTTGGGGTGTTTTATTTTCAGAAAATATTAGTAAACTAGAGTATTCAGGGGTTCATATTGCAAGAGGATTGATAGAAGGATCTGAATGTGTTCTTCAGTGGAGATAAAAAGATTTAGAAATGCCTTCAAGTATTTGGAGGGATGGTAATTGGAAGAGGGAAGAGCTATATTCTGTTTGGCTTCAAAAGACAGATCTAATACCAGATCTGGTGGTATTATCGTTGGACCTCAAATTTTTCTCTCTATAAAATTAAAGGTTTGGATGTGACCCCCTTCTAGTTCTAATTCCTATCCTAGCCTATTCTTATCTGTGAGACACACTTCTATGTGGGAATCAAAAATAATGATTGAAATAACCTTGGCCAACATTTTTCAAATGGTCATAAAAAGTCCTAGACAAATATATGATAATTCTGGGGAACATTCTCCCATTGTGCCAGAAGTCACAGAAGGAAAGGAATCAACTTCTTTGTAAAAGAAAAAAAAGAAATTTCTCAATATTTTGAGTGGTCAAAGATTGGAATACAATGAAAACTCCCATTGTTTTGGAGAATTTTGTGTGCAAACTTCTGATGGCCATGGGGTAGATACAAGTTTGAATAAGGCATAGTTCTTTTCCTCGTGGAGTTTATGGTGTTTTGCACACAGCAGGAATTTAATAAATGCTGGATGAAATTGAGCTGAATTTTTAAAGATGATATATATCTTCAATGTGAAATGTGACAGCCCCTATATGAGAATAAAGAAGGAAAATCATCTTAATGATGAAGAGTAGAAAGGAAAGGAGAGGAAAAGAGAAGAGAGGAATCTCTTCTCACCTCTTACTTTCCTTTCCTTTCCCATCCTGTACTTCCTCTTTCTTGTTGTGAGAGTGAATGGCAAGATATTCAGCCAGGCATACCATATACAGGCCAATCACACCCTCAGATGGTATAGGGGATAGAGAAATGTTCCTGCAGACAGAAAGGCTTGAAGTGAAATTTGACTTCATATAAGTACCATCTGTGTAATCCTGCACTGGTCACTTAACCTCTATATCTGCCCCAGTTTTCTCATCTGTAAAATAAAAGGTGGGGGGGAAGGGTAGATGGATAATAATAGAACTTATTTTACAGTGTTTTTTTAAGGATCAAATGGGATTATATTTGTAAAGTATTTGGCAAACTTTTAAGTGCTATATAAAATACTAGATATTATTTTTGCTTTTGTCCATCTTGAGAAATTAGGACTTGGGGTAGAATATCAGCTTGTGACATGGTATAATGGATAAGGGAAAGAGACCTAAATTTTAGTCCTAATTCACTTTTCCACAAGAGTATTATATCTTTGGCTCCCTCTTCTTAAGTTCCCTGCCCTGGAATATTTTACCTCTTATTTTTTCTGGTTTCTGTGAAGAATTAGTTAGATTTTTCCTTCAAATGGAAACTTTTCAAGTCTCCATCAGCCTTCCTACTATTACTTTACATTCCTTAAAATACACCTGGTATATATCTAGTTATTTATATATTGTGTCTTCCATTGGAACGTATACTCTTGGAAGGCAAGTATTGTATTTTATCTTTAACAATTAGCAGAGTATCATACACATAATAAGCACTTTTACATGCTTTTTGATTGACTTCTTTATAGAAAATTTCCTAGAAAAACTATTTGCATTCTTTGCCTTTGCTTTTTTAGTTTCCACTTATTTCTTAACTTAACCTTGTAATTTGACTTTTGATTTCATCATTAAACTGAACTTGTTCTTTTTAAAGTCAACAATAATCTATCAAATATCCATGCTAGCAGTATATTTTTTTAGCCTTTATCCTTCTTGACTTTAAAGTAATTGACATTGTTGACCCTGACTTCCTCCTAGAGAATCTCTCCTCCCTGGGTATTCTTGATATTGCTCTCTCTTAGTTCTCCTCCTAGTATGGCCTCTTTTCAGTTTCTATCTGTAGGTGTACTCTAAGGCTCTATTCTGAGCCTTCTTTTCCATTTATATTCTCTTTCTCTCTTTTTTCTATGTGTCTCTTTTTTCTCTGTGTCTGTGTCTTTCTATCTATGTATTTTTCTCTCGGTCTTTGTCTTTCTTTGTCTCTCTCTGTTTTTCTATCTCTATTTATGTCTCTGTCTCTGTCTCTGTGTGTCTGTATTTCAGTCTCTCTGCCTTTCTCCCTCTGTCTGTATATCTCTGTTGTTTCTCTGTCTCTGTTTCTCTTTCTCTCTGTCTCTCTCTTTCTCTCTCTGTCTCTCTGTTTGTCTCTGTCTCTGTATCTGTTTCTCTCTCTTTCTCTCTCTCTCTCTCTCTCTCTCTCTCTCTCTCTCTGTCTCAGTCTCTGTCTCTCTCTCTCTCCCTCTTTCTCTCTCTCTCTCTCTCTCTCTCTCTCTCTCTCTCTCTCTCTCTTTCTCTCTCTCTTGTCTCTCTCTCTCTCCTTCTCTTCCTCTGCCTCCCCTCTCCCCCATCTCTATCTCTCTGCCTCTGTCTGTCTCTTTCTGAACTTGTGTTCCTTATCTCCAACTTTCCAGTGAACATCTCCAACTGGATATATCTAAAACAAATTATTATCTTTCACTCCAAATTCTTCCCTTCTAACTTTTCTATATCTGGTTAGGATACCAGCATCCTTCTAGTCACTCAGATTTATGACTTTGGATTCTTTCCTTTTCCTCACCCATTCCTTTCAAGTTTTCTATCTCTAAGATATCACTTGTATCCATCTGCTTCTTTCCCTCATGCAGTCACCACCTAGTTCAAGTCTTCTTCACCTCCCACTTTGACTATGCAATAGTCTCCTAATTGGACTCCCAATCTTCCATACAGTTGATATGTTATCATTTCTAAAGTTCAAGTCTAACCATGTCATTCAGCTCAAGAAGCTCTAGTTGCTTCCTTATTGCCTTTAGGGGAAAAATGCAAACTTCTGTTTGACTGTCAAAACTTTTCACAAAATGGCTACAGCCTACCTGCTCAAGCTTATGACACATTAGATTCCATTATGCATTCTATATTTTGGTCAAACCAACCTGATTTCTGTTCCCTATGCATGCCATTCTGTCACCCTTCTCCATGCTGTTATAACGTGGTTCCCAACCTAAAATTCACAGTCTTCTCACTTAAGCCTTGTAGACATCCTAGTTTTTTCAAAGCTCAGCTCAAATATTACCTACTACAAGAGACTCATCCTGTTTTCTCCAGTTACTACTAAAGATATACTTTGTATATCTTGCATGGTTCTTTTTCTAAGTAAAAATGTTTCCTTTTATAGGATGTAAGCAACTTCACTGCAGGAACTATTTATTTTTGTCATTTTTAATTTTTGTATTCCAGGTGCTGGATACTTTGCAAGTATGCAATGGATATGCAAGGCTTGATACCTTGTGGGGTGGGGAGGATGGTAAGAAGAGGGAAGGAGTATCTGATCTATGAATGAACTGATTAACAAATTCCTTGAAAGGAAATGTCTTCTAATAATCCAGATTTTTACCTAAACTGCAGTTTCTGGTTTTACAGAGATATGTGGGTTCCTGACAGCTTAAATGATTTGCCTATGTTTATAAAGACAATATGTGTTAGAAATTGACTTGAACATTTTCTGACTCTCATATGTGCTTCTCAGTCCATGTGCTGCATGCTGTATTACTTATGTAGTAGGTGTTTAATAAATGTTTACTTAATGCTCATGTAAGGAAATACCCTCTTTCTCTAAGAGAAACAGCCTACATTTGAAAGGTACAACCCCTACAAATGAAATAATGAAATAATGAATGAATGACAAGTTTTGTTGATTCTGCCTCCTTAACAACTCTCACATCTGTTCACTACTTTCCATTCATACCAGAATCACCCTAGTTCAGGCCCTTATCTCCTCTTGTCTGGACTATTACAATAGACCCCTAATTGGTATTCTTGCCTTTAATCCCTTCCCCCTCCCACCCTCCATCCATCCTCTGCAGCAGCCAAATTGATATTCCTAATGCACAGGTCTGATCTATAGCTCTCTTGATCAAGAAATTTCAATGTCTCCCTATTGTCTTACAGATATAATGCATATTCCCCTCTTTGGTGTTGAAAGCTGTTCACAATCTGCTCCAGCACACATACATTTCCACACTGATTATGTAATACTACTATCTCTCCTGTAGTCTATGTTCCAGCCAGACTGGCTAACTTACTGTTCCCTATATGTTCCATCTTCCCCCTCTATCAGTTTCACAACAAGCCCAAGCCTTAGAATAAGAGATTAAAATGTTTTCCTATACTGTGGCAAGAAAGTGATAATTAGGGAGAAAGGGGTGCTATTAATTTTGACCATGCCTAAAATTGTAAGTGGGGGTATGATGTTTATACTTTGAAATGAGAGTCTTTAAGCTGGAGCCAAAAGCCAAAACTTCACTTTTCCAGCTTGCCCATCTAAACTGTATCTTTCCAGACATTGGCACAGGGATTCATAGTAGGTGCTTTGCAAATGTCTGTCAAATTTGATGGTTTTTACATCCTATTGGGGATTTAGATCTGGTACCAAACCAGACTAAACCAGTCCTTTATCACTTACCACTTATCACTTAGATGCATCACTCCAGTAGAGGAAACAACTGGTCCCCAGCCTGAGAGCTTTTGGGGGAGGGGATCCTGGGTAGAGGCAGCTAATTCCCTGGTTGAATAGACCATGAATAGTTTATTCAAGAGGGGTTGTAAAGGAGAAGCAGGTGGCTTTGCCTGTCCATAAACCAGTCCCCCCCTCTCCTACTTTAAAAAGCCTTTCTTCCCTCAGCTATTTCCCACTCAAGTTTATTCTTGGTGGTCATTTTTCATCTGGGTTTCATCTGAATAAGCATTTTTTTTTGGGGGGGGGTAGGAAGAAAGGGCTGTGGGAGACATAATTTGGTTAAAATCCATAAAATGTTAGTTTTGGAAAGGACATTTGAGATTATCTTTTTCGATTTCATTCTATTATAAATGGGAACAAATAAGATCCAGAAAAGTAGAGTGACTTGGTCATGACCACAGAAATGATAATAAGTATGGCAACTAATCAATCAAAAAACATATCAAGAAGCATTTCCTGAACTCCTTTTATGTGATGTATACCATGTTAGGCACTAGAGTTGTAAATACAAAAGTGGGATAGTTCCTGCTCTCAGAGAGTTTATGATCTTCTAAGGATTAGGAGCAACATGTTCACAAATAAGTAACTGTGAGATCTTTTGGAAGAGGAGGTCACTAAAACTAGAGAATCAAGTAAGACCTCGTGAATGAAATTTCAATTCAAATTAAACACGAAAGGATGCAGAAATTAAAAGGGGGCAGAAGTCTTTTTCAATAGGAAGTATATTCATATCTGGTAGATTTAGGAATGCGATTTAGAGCTAGATGAAATTTCAGAAATCATCTACCCCAATTCCCTAACTAAAGCTAGCGTGGTTAAGGAACTTGCTGGGAATTACATGGGTAGTAAATTTTATCACTATTATGTCAAGAAAGAGAAGAACTAATCCTTCTCCATCTGTCATTGGATCTCTCCTACTTACATGATATCACCTAGAAGATAGAAAAAAGAGCTAACAGAAAGCTATTTCTTTTCTTTTTTTTATTACATTAAAAATTTTTTTTATCAAAGTTTTTTATTTTTCAAAACATATGCATGGACAATTCTTCAACCATTAGCTCTTTCAAAACCTTGTGTTCCAATTTTCTCCCCACTTCCTCAATACCCTTTCCTAGATGACAAATAGTCCAATATATGTTAAACATGATAGAAATATATGTTAAATCCAATATATGCATACATATTTTTACAATTATCATGCTACACAAGAAAAATCAAATCAAACCAGTAAAAAAAGAGAAGCAAAATAAAATGCAAGTAAACAACAAAGAGAGTGAAAATGCTGTTGTGAACCACACTCAGTTCCCACAGTCCTCTCTCTGGGGGTAGATGGCTCTCTTCATCACTGAACAATTGGAACTGGTTTGAATCATCTTATTGTTGAAGAGAGCCACATCCATCAGAATTGATCATCATATAACCTTGTTGTTATTGTGTATAATGATTTCCTGGTTCTGCTCATTTCACTTTGCATCAATTCATCTACATCTCTCCAGGCCTCTGAAATCATCCTGTTGGTCGTTTCTTACAAAACAATAATATTCCATAACATTCATATACCATAATTTATTCAGCCATTCTCTAACTGATGGGGTATCCACTCACTTTCCAGTTTCCTGCCACTACAAAAAGGACTGCCACAAAATTTTTTTGCACATATAGGTCCCTTTCCCTTTTTAAGATCTCTTTGGGATATAAGCCCGGTAGAAATATTCTGGGTTAAAGGGTATACACACTTTGATAACTTTTTGAGCATAGTTCCAGATTGCTTTCCAGAATGGTTGGATTAGTTCACAACTCCACTAACAACGTATCAGTGTCCCAGTTTTCCTACATCCCCTCCAATATTCTTCATTATCTTTTCTTGTCATCTTAGCCCATCTGAGAAATGTATCTCAGAGTTGTTTTTAATTTGCATTTCTTTGATCGATAGTGATTTAGAGCACCTTTTCATATGAATAGAAATAATTTCAATTTCTTCATCTGAAAATTGTCTGTTCATATCCTTTGACGATTTATCAATTGGACAATGGCTTGAATGCTTATAAATTTGAGTCAATTCTCTATATCTTTTAGTAATGAGGCCTTTATCAGAACCTTTGAATGTAAAAATGTTTTCCCAGTTTATTGCTTCCCTTCTAATCTTTGTCTGCATTAGTTTTGTTTGTACAAAACCTTTTTAATTTCATATAATCAAAATTTTCTATTTTGTGATCAATAATGATCTCCAATTTTGGGGGGGGGGGTCACAAATTCCTTCCTTCCTCCTCCACAGAGCTGAGAGGTGAACTATCCTACGTTCTTTTAATTTTTTTATATCATTCTTAATGTCTAGATCATGAACCCATTTCAGCCTTATCTTGGTATAGGGTGTCACAGGATCAATGCTGAGTTTCTGCCATACTAGTTCAGGAAGCTATTTTTCATTTTAACTGATACAGATCTCTGACCCATTTCCTCTGTCTTTGGAAAAAGGTGGGAAAACCAAGGGAACACTTGGCATTTTCCAGTCATACCAAAGTACCAAGACTTTTCAACATATATCTTTTCATGGCTGAAAACAATTAGGTAATATTTGTACGTGCTCTGCAAACTCATTATAAAATATTCTGAAATGGTCCAGGATTAAATAATCACAAAATCTGAGACTTGGGAGGGACCTCAAAGCCCAATTTAGTTCAAACACATACACTGAAGGAATCATTACAATAATATACTTGAAAAAGTTTTCTAAAGTCTGACCGAATACCTCCAAAGAGGGAGAACTCACCTCTTCAAAGGGCTGCCTGTTCCACACTGAGGAAGTTCTGTTTATTGGGGACTTTTTTTTTTTTTTCAGAATATTTTTCTAAATTGTTTGTGTTCCTTTGCTTTTTCAGTTTCCACTCTTTGTCCCAGGCTCTGCCCTCTGGAGACAAATATATTTAACTCTTTCTCCATCTGATAGCCCTTCAAATTAGTTAGTCATTTCAGTATTGTCTACCTCTTTGTGATCCCATTTAGGTTTTTCTTGGCAGAGATAATGGAGCGGTTGTCCATTTGCTTCTTCAGATTGTTTTACAGCTGAGAAAACTGAAGCAAACAGGATTAAGTGATTGGCCCAGGCTCATAGTTAGTAAGTGTTTGAGGCTAGATTCGAACTCAGGAAGGCTTATCTTTTTTACTTTAGAGTGGTTGCTGTATTCCCTGAGCCACCTAGCTGTCCTAGCCTTTGAAATACTTAATACTATTTCTTCCTTTTATTCTATCTTTATATGTTCTATTTTTATTTTAATTTTTGCTGCCACTTCTTTAACATATGCTTCTTTTCCATAACTCTAAGTTTTTCTTATTTTCCTTAGGTTGTTTTCATTCACCCTGGTCAGCATTAATGACCCTTTAAGGTCTATTATTTCCATCACTGCTCTTATCAGGTATAGACAGCTCATCGACCCAAGGGCAAAATACAGTTCCTTAAAGCTCTATGTGTGGCCCTTGAAGCAAGCCCCAGGGAAAAGACTACCAATAAAAATGTGAAATAATGGCAGTCCAAAAAGCTGATGTAAATTTGGACTGTATTAACAGAAGCATAGTGTCTAGACAGTCCTAGATTCTTCTGTCTGGGCTAATACATCCCTCTTAATTTCATAGATAAGGAGATTGAGGCCAGAGAAGCTTTATCAATGAAGGATAATCAAACAAACTATATAGATATTGAAAAGATCATAGCTTTTGAAACGGAGAAAATCATAAATGGAAAAGGACCTCAGAATCTATGCAAATCCTCTTTTAAAAATGAGTAAACTATGTCTAAGGGAGGGGTGGCTTACTTACCCAAAGTCACACAGGTAGTAAGTGCCAGAGATAGTACTCCCCAATTCAGCGCTCTTGCCACTATCCTGCACAGCATCTGTAATATATAGTAGCTAGGAAATACACAAAAAAATTTTGTTTTGTGTTGTTTTAATGATCATCAATATAAATTTATAATCTCTAACAAAGAAGTTACAAGGGGGAAAAGAATACTGATAATTTTCCTGCTTCTATTATTTCTCCCTTACTTCTCAGTTCATCCTTTTTATCATTGCCAAAATACTGTCTTATCTAGAGTTTTAGTCATATTATCTCTTGATTAAAAATCTATTGTATTCCTAAAGTCCCTTTCTAGCACTGACTTTGTGATCCTAAATAAGTGCAGCTGTCTTTATTTGACATTTACAGATTTCCATAATCTTATGCTTATTTTTCTATTATGAACTTCCCTTTTAATTTCATATATATCTAACATAGGATATATACAACAGTGCCCAACACACATTCAATGCCTTATTTTTCACATAAGCAGCTAATGGCATGGTGAATAGAGTACTGAGGATGGAGTCAGGAAGAACTACATTCAAATCCCACCTCAGTTACTTACTAGCTATGTGATCCTGGCAACTCATTTAATCTTGTTTGCCTCAGTGTCCTCAAACATAAAATAGGATAATAACGGCACTTACATCATAATTGTGATGATCAAATGAGATAATATTTGGAAAAAAACACTTAATGTGGTATCTGCCACATAGTAGTTGATATATAAATGTTCATTATTTCCTCCTCTCACCCCCTCATCATACAACTCCACATTCAAGTTAACAGAGCTACTAATTCTCCTCTGATTTTTCTCTGCTTTCATGTATTCACTCAGGTGTATCCCAACATATGCAAAATACAATAATGGCAAATATTTAACACTTAAGATTTTTAAAAAGTTCTTTATAATGCCAAATTTTTATCCTTACAATAACCTTGTGAAGTAAGTGATATTATTTCTCCATTTTACAGATAAAAAAAGCTAGGATTGAGAGATTAAGTAACTGGACTGTGGTAACATAACTAATAAACATCTGAGGAAGGACTTGAACTGAGATAGTTTTGACTCCTCAGTCATAATTGAGGACCTCTAAAGTGCTTATAATTTTGGGGCATAAGTATTGACTTCTTATGTACTTGTTTCTTTGGGATGCCTCAGTAATTGGCCCTATGGTTTTTCTATCTCTCATTCTCAAACTATTAAAAAAGAGAATGAAGAAGCTGCATTAAAATGGTGTCATATAGGATTGGCCACAAATTCAAAAGGAGGGGCACCCTTAGAGTATTGTAAATGATTCCTCTCCCCATTTTCTCTCTTACTTCAATTATCTATATAGCACCATACAACTAGTGATGAATAAAGTAAATCTTGGTACTCTGGTAATTGCTCCCATGTGGCCATTGGAGCAAGGAATCTGCTAGGTGAACTAAAACCTATACCTCTAGCCTTCTGTTTTGAGTTTTTTGATCCGATTACAGGAAACTGAATAATGATTATGAGATAGACCTTTAGGGAGTGGCTATTTCAGTGCTCTGGAAATTCCTTAGTTTCCTAATTTTGTGCCAGTGGCATTTTATAAGGAATCTCCTTCTTATACACACACACACACACACACACACACACACACACTCACTCACTCACTCACTTACTACAGTATTTCTCAGAGAAGAAGATAACCCAAGTTTGGCTGTTCAGAAAAGATGAACTGTGGGAGAAACAGTGCAGAGCTGAGGTGAAATATAAAAATGTCCCTTCAGCAGTCCTACCAACTACTTCAAGTTCTGATTCTGAAGTTTTAGTCTTCCAGTCAAGTTAAAATATTTATTAAGAACCTTTTTGTATGTCAAGCAGTGTTATAAGCTCTGGAGATAGACAGGAAGGCAAATATATCACTCAACAAGCTCGTTGTGTAATGGAGGAAACAATATAAAAACAATTGTGATCAAAAAAGATATAAATAGATAGATAGATAGACAGACCATCCTAGAGGGAAGATGTTGGAATTAAAGGATCTTTAAATGTTTGATAGAATTCAGATGTAAATCCATCTGGTCCTGGGGTTTTTTTCTTAGGGAGTTGATTGATAGTTTGTTCTATTTCTTTTTCTGAGATAGGAGTGTTTAGGATATTTACTTCTTCCTCTGTTAGTTTAGGTAAGCTATATTTTTGGAGGTATTCTTCTATTTCATTTAAGTTGTCGAATTTATTGGCGTAAAGTTGGGCAAAGTAACTCCTAATTATTGCTCTAATTTCCTCTTCGTTAGTGGTGAGTTCTCCCTTTTCATTTTTAAGACTAACAATTTGATTTTCCTCTTTCCTTTTTTTAATCAGATTTACTAAGGGTTTGTCTATTTTGTTGGTTTTTTCATAGAACCAACTCTTAGTTTTATTAATCAATTCAATAGTTTTTTTACTTTCAATTTTATTGATCTCTCCTTTTATTTTTTGAATTTCAAGTTTAGTGTTTGATTGGGGGTTTTTAATTTGTTCCTTTTCTAGCATTTTTAGTTGCAAGCCCAATTCATTGACCTTCTCTTTCTCTATTTTATACAAATAGGCCTCTAGAGATATGAGATTTCCCCTTATTACCGCTTTGGCTGCATCCCATACATTTTGGTATGATGTCTCATTATTATCATTTTCTTGGATGAAGTTATTAATTATGTCTATAATTTGCTGTTTCACCCAATCATTCTTTAGTATGAGATTATTTAGTTTCCAATTATTTTTTGGTCTACTTTCCTGTGGCTTTTTATTGAATGTAATTTTCAATGCATCATGGTCTGAAAAGGATGCATTCACTATTTCTGCCTTACTGCATTTGAGTTTGAGGTTTTTATGTCCTAATATATGATCAATTTTTGTATAAGTTCCATGAACTGCTGAAAAGAAGGTGTACTCCTTTCTGTCCCCATTACATTTTCTCCAGAGATCTATCATATCTAATTTTTCTAGTATTCTATTTATCTCTTTGACTTCTTTCTTATTTATTTTGTGGTTTGATTTATCTAATTCTGAGAGTGCAAGGTTGAGATCTCCCACTATTATAGTTTTACTGTCTATTTCTTCTTGCAGCTCTCTTAATTTCTCTTTTAGGAATTTAGATGCTACACTACTTGGTGCATATATATTTAATATAGATACTTCTTCATTATTCATTCTACCCTTTAGCAAGATATAGTGCCCTTCCTTATCTCTTTTGATTAGATCAATTTTTGCTTTAGCTTGATCTGAGATCAGGATGGCTACCCCTGCTTTTTTGGCTTCACCTGAAGCATAGTAGATTTTGCTCCAACCTTTTACCTTTAACCTGCATGTATCACCCCGCTTCAGGTGTGTTTCCTGTATACAACATATTGTAGGATTCTGGCTTTTAATCCATTCTGCTAACCGCTTCCTCTTTATAGAGGAGTTTACCCCGTTCACATTTATGGTTAAAATGACCAATTCTGTATTACTTGCCATCTTGTTAACCCCAGTTTATGCTTTTCTCCCTTCTTACTCCCTTACCCCCTCCCTTACCCCCCTTCCCAGTATTAAGCTTGTGAGCTCCCCTTGCTTCTCACAGCCCTCCCTTTTTCAGTATCCCTCCCCCCCCTTAGAGTTCCCCCCCCCAACTTACCCCTTTCCCTCCCAGTTACCGTATTCCCTTCCACTTAGCTTATTCCTTCCTTTTTCACTTTTCCCTTCTCACTTTTCAATGAGGTGGGAGAAGTTTCACCATAGATTGAATATGTCTAAAATTCTTCTCTTACTGCCAATTCTGAAAGCAGTAAAATACTCACTATTTTCATTCCTCTCCATTCTTTCTCTCAGATTTACTAGGTTTTCTTTGCCTCTTCATGAAATGTAGTACCCCCACTTTCCCTTTTTTCTAGTACAATGTCCTTTCCACAACTAGTTTCTAGAACAAGGTATACATGTATTCTTTATACATCTTTACAGCCGAAATATAGTTCCCAAGATTAATCTTTACCTTTTTAGATTTCTCTTGAGTTCTGTGCTTGTAGATCAAATTTTTTGTTAAGTTCTGGCTTTTTCATCAGAAATAGATGAAATTCGCTTATTTCGTTGAATGTCCATCTTCTTCCCTGGAAAAAGATGCTCAATCTCGCTGGGTAAGTTATTTTTGGTTGCATACCAAGTTCCTTAGCCTTTCGGAATATCATATTCCAGGCCCTTCGATCCTTTAATGTGGATGCTGCCAGATCCTGGGTGATCCTTATTGTGGCTCCTTGATACTTGAATTGGGTTTTTCTAGCCGCTTGCAGTATTTTTTCCTTTGCCTGAGGGTTCTGGCATTTGGCCACTATATTCCTTGGTGTTTTGATTTTAGGATCCCTTTCAGTAGGGGATCGATGAATTCTTTCAATGTCTATTTTACCTTCTGTTTCTATGACTTCTGGGCAGTTCTCTTTGATAATTTCCTGGAAGATAGTGTTCAGGCTTTTTTTTTCATCATACTTTTCTGGAAGTCCGATGATTCTCAGGTTGTCTCTCCTGGATCTGTTTTCCAGGTCTGTTGTCTTCCCCAGAAGGTATTTCACATCCTTTTCCATTGTTTGATTTTTTTGGATTTGCTTGACTGATTCTTCTTGTCTCCTCGAGTCATTCAATTCCAATTGTTCGACCCTGATTTTCAGTGAGGTATTTTCTTCACTCACTTTTTTAAGATCTTTTTCTAATTGTCCAATTGAGTTCTTTTGTTCTGTGGAATTTTTTTCCATTTCGCCAATTTTGTTTTTTAGAGAGCTGTTTTCTGTTTCCAGTTCACTAATCCTATTTTTCAAGGATTTGGTTTCTTTATCCACTCTCTCTTTAACTGACTTCTCCAGGCTCTTTTGCCAAGCCTCCCTCTCCTTTTGCAGAGCCTCCCTCTCCTTTTCCCATTTTTCTTCTAGCTCCCTTGTGAGAGCCTTTTTAATTTCCTCCATGAGATTCATCTGTGCTGAGGGACATAAGGTCTCTTCCTTCGGGGATTCACCTGGGACTGTTTGTTTTTAGTCTCCTCAGGGTTTGGAGTCTGCTCTTTATCTGTATAAAAGCTGTCCAGGGTTAAATTCTTTTTCAGTTTCTTGCTCATTCTGTCTATTTATCAAAGACAAACTATCAAAGAAACAGAAGGAAAAAAAACCCCTTGAATGGAGGCTGCTTTCTTTGGGGGAGGGGCAGGGTATTCGTGAGGCACAGGTCCTACTGTGCTATGGCGCCTGCGCACTGAGATCCGAGCGCTCTGAGATCCGAGCGGGCTAAGACACTGTGGGGGAGGGGTGGCCAGGTCCCGAGAAATTCCAGCTGTTTGGGATTGTATTCTTCACCCCCGGTGTTTTTAGCTTCTCTGCTGGGCTGCTGACTTGCTCCTATAGCAAAGCTCTCACCGCAGAGACGGCTGCGATCGCGTCCTACCCCTTCTCCGCTCCACCCGGTTCTGAGCTGCTATCTATGCTCTGGTTGCCGCTGCTGCCCGCAGACTGCTTCCAAATACCGTCCCCGCCCTCGCGCAAAAACAGACCTTTCTTGACGAGTCTCAAGGATGGTTTCTCTTGGTAAGTAATTGTATGGTTTTTTTTTTCAGTCGAGCATTAATTCAGAGGCATGAAATGAAATGAATAGTGAGAGAAAAACACGGAGATTACACAGAAGTGTATTTCCTCTCCGCCATCTTGGCCGGAAGTCCTATTGCTTCCCTTCTAATCTTTGTCTGCATTAGTTTTGTTTGTACAAAACCTTTTTAATTTCATATAATCAAAATTTTCTATTTTGTGATCAATAATGATCTCCAATTTTGGGGCGGGGGGTCACAAATTCCTTCCTTCCTCCTCCACAGAGCTGAGAGGTGAACTATCCTACGTTCTTTTAATTTTTTTATAATATCATTCTTAATGTCTAGATCATGAACCCATTTCAGCCTTATCTTGGTATAGGGTGTCACAGGATCAATGCTGAGTTTCTGCCATACTAGTTCAGGAAGCTATTTTTCATTTTAACTGATACAGATCTCTGACCCATTTCCTCTGTCTTTGGAAAAAGGTGGGAAAACCAAGGGAACACTTGGCATTTTCCAGTCATACCAAAGTACCAAGACTTTTCAACATATATCTTTTCATGGCTGAAAACAATTAGGTAATATTTGTACGTGCTCTGCAAACTCATTATAAAATATTCTGAAATGGTCCAGGATTAAATAATCACAAAATCTGAGACTTGGGAGGGACCTCAAAGCTCAATTTAGTTCAAACACATACACTGAAGGAATCATTACAATAATATACTTGAAAAAGTTTTCTAAAGTCTGACCGAATACCTCCAAAGAGGGAGAACTCACCTCTTCACAGGGCTGCCTGTTCCACACTGAGGAAGTTCTGTTTATTGGGGACTTTTTTTTTTTTCAGAATATTTTTCTAAATTGTTTGTGTTCCTTTGCTTTTTCAGTTTCCACTCTTTGTCCCAGGCTCTGCCCTCTGGAGACAAATATATTTAACTCTTTCTCCATCTGATAGCCCTTCAAATTAGTTAGTCATTTCAGTATTGTCTACCTCTTTGTGATCCCATTTAGGTTTTTCTTGGCAGAGATAATGGAGCGGTTGGCCATTTGCTTCTTCAGATTGTTTTACAGCTGAGAAAACTGAAGCAAACAGGATTAAGTGATTGGCCCAGGCTCATAGTTAGTAAGTGTTTGAGGCTAGATTCGAACTCAGGAAGGCTTATCTTTTTTACTTTAGAGTGGTTGCTGTATTCCCTGAGCCACCTAGCTGTCCTAGCCTTTGAAATACTTAATACTATTTCTTCCTTTTATTCTATCTTTATATGTTCTATTTTTATTTTAATTTTTGCTGCCACTTCTTTAACATATGCTTCTTTTCCATAACTCTAAGTTTTTCTTATTTTCCTTAGGTTGTTTTCATTCACCCTGGTCAGCATTAATGACCCTTTAAGGTCTATTATTTCCATCACTGCTCTTATCAGGTATAGACAGCTCATCGACCCAAGGGCAAAATACAGTTCCTTAAAGCTCTATGTGTGGCCCTTGAAGCAAGCCCGAGGGAAAAGACTACCAATAAAAATGTGAAATAATGGCAGTCCAAAAAGCTGATGTAAATTTGGACTGTATTAACAGAAGCATAGTGTCTAGACAGTCCTAGATTCTTCTGTCTGGGCTAATACATCCCTCTTAATTTCGTAGATAAGGAGATTGAGGCCAGAGAAGCTTTATCAATGAAGGATAATCAAACAAACTATATAGATATTGAAAAGATCATAGCTTTTGAAACAGAGAAAATCATAAATGGAAAAGGACCTCAGAATCTATGCAAATCCTCTTTTAAAAATGAGTAAACTATGTCTAAGGGAGGGGTGGTTTACTTACCCAAAGTCACACAGGTAGTAAGTGCCAGAGATAGTACTCCCCAATTCAGCGCTCTTGCCACTATCCTGCACAGCATCTGTAATATACAGTAGCTAGGAAATACACAAAAAAGTTTTGTTTTGTGTTGTTTTAATGATCATCAATATAAATTTATAATCTCTAACAAAGAAGTTACAAGGGGGAAAAGAATACTGATAATTTTCCTGCTTCTATTATTTCTCCCTTACTTCTCAGTTCATCCTTTTTATCATTGCCAAAATACTGTCTTATCTAGAGTTTTAGTCATATTATCTCTTGATTAAAAATCTATTGTATTCCTAAAGTCCCTTTCTAGCACTGACTTTGTGATCCTAAATAAGTGCAGCTGTCTTTATTTGACATTTACAGATTTCCATAATCTTATGCTTATTTTTCTATTATGAACTTCCCTTTTAATTTCATATATATCTAACATAGGATATATACAACAGTGCCCAACACACATTCAATGCCTTATTTTTCACATAAGCAGCTAATGGCATGGTGAATAGAGTACTGAGGTTGGAGTCAGGAAGAACTACATTCAAATCCCACCTCAGTTACTTACTAGCTATGTGATCCTGGCAACTCATTTAATCTTTGTTTGCCTCAGTGTCCTCAAACATAAAATAGGATAATAACGGCACTTACATCATAATTGTGATGATCAAATGAGATAATATTTGGAAAAAACCACTTAATGTGGTATCTGCCACGTAGTAGTTGATATATAAATGTTCATTATTTCCTCCTCTCACCCCCTCATCATACAACTCCACATTCAAGTTAACAGAGCTACTAATTCTCCTCTGATTTTTCTCTGCTTTCATGTATTCACTCAGGTGTATCCCAACATATGCAAAATACAATAATGGCAAATATTTAACACTTAAGATTTTAAAAAAGTTCTTTATAATGCCAAATTTTTATCCTTACAATAACCTTGTGAAGTAAGTGATATTATTTCTCCATTTTACAGATAAAAAAAGCTAGGATTGAGAGATTAAGTAACTGGACTGTGGTAACATAACTAATAAACATCTGAGGAAGGACTTGAACTGAGATAGTTTTGACTCCTCAGTCATAATTGAGGACCTCTAAAGTGCTTATAATTTTGGGGCATAAGTATTGACTTCTTATGTACTTGTTTCTTTGGGATGCCTCAGTTATTGGCCCTATGGTTTTTCTATCTCTCATTCTCAAACTATTAAAAAAGAGAATGAAGAAGCTGCATTAAAATGGTGTCATATAGGATTGGCCACAAATTCAAAAGGAGGGGCACCCTTAGGGTATTGTAAATGATTCCTCTCCCCATTTTCTCTCTTACTTCAATTATCTATATAGCACCATACAACTAGTGATGAATAAAGTAAATCTTGGTACTCTGGTAATTGCTCCCATGTGGCCATTGGAGTAAGGAATCTGCTAGGTGAACTAAAACCTATACCTCTAGCCTTCTGTTTTGAGTTTTTTGATCCGATTACAGGAAACTGAATAATGATTATGAGATAGACCTTTAGGGAGTGGCTATTTCAGTGCTCTGGAAATTCCTTAGTTTCCTAATTTTGTGCCAGTGGCATTTTATAAGGAATCTCCTTCTTATACACACACACACACACACACAACACACACACACACACACACAAACACACACACACTCACTCACTCACTCACTTACTACAGTATTTCTCAGAGAAGAAGATAACCCAAGTTTGGCTGTTCAGAAAAGATGAACTGTGGGAGAAACAGTGCAAAGCTGAGGTGAAATATAAAAATGTCCCTTCAGCAGTCCTACCAACTACTTCAAGTTCTGATTCTGAAGTTTTAGTCTTCCAGTCAAGTTAAAATATTTATTAAGAACCTTTTTGTATGTCAAGCAGTGTTATAAGCTCTGGAGATATACAGGAAGGCAAATATATCACTCAACAAGCTCGTTGTGTAATGGAGGAAACAATATAAAAACAATTGTGATCAAAAAAGATATAAATAGATAGATAGATAGACAGACCATCCTAGAGGGAAGATGTTGGAATTAAAGGACTTTTTAAAAAAGGTTTCTTGTAGAAGAATGATAACTATGTTGTGAGTCTGGATGACTGGGAAAATGGAAATGACTTTGTTAATAATAGGGAACTTAGGAAGAAAGTAGAATAAAGCAGTAATTTTAGGTAACTAGGGCTGTTTAAGTTTTTTATCAGTCTAGTCTTGGGAACATTGTTTTCAGTATTTGTTTTGTGTGAAGAAAGGTCATAGGGACAGTGATTCAATAGGATTATTAGAGAGAGTCTAGATAAATATATTTGAACTCCTTTTTATAGAGCCTTGACTACCAGGCAAAGGACCTTTGGCTTCATCCTTAAGCAATGGGGAGTCTTTAGAGGTTTTTGAGCAGGGAGTGATGAGATGAAAGTGACCTTTCACTTGGACTAGGACAAATTGTCAGAAAAAAAAGTAATGAAGGAAGTAATATCTGATTTGGGCCTTGAAGGACTTCAACAGATGGAGAGAACAGAGTTCATTAAAGGCATGGGGGTGATGTGATCAAAGCACAGAGATGGAAGAGGAAGGAACAGGGGTCAAGTCAATTTAGCTGGCATGTGGATTATATGAAAAAGGTTGAGATAAAATGTGGCTGGACAAGCAGACTGTAGAAATGTTGTGTAGTAACTTGGAAGCCATAGTTAGTAGTTTATTCATTTGGTCAGTGTGAGGAGGTGGTTGAAAGTAGTCCCTGAAAGGTTTTGAGCAGAGGACTGACATGATCACATTTATGTATTAGAAAGATCACTTGAACATGGGAGTGGAAAAGAGACAAAGACTAGGGAAAAAGAAATGAGAGTTTTAACTGCGGGTTGCTATGTGAGAATAGAGGTGGCAGGTATTGAAGAAGAAAGAATTGAAAAGCTAAAAACAGAATATAGTAAATGTTAAGAAGGCCCAAGAGGAAAAGAACAATAAGTATACCCTAAGAGGGCCATTGGTAAAATTCCAACAAAAGTTAAAGCATTAGAAATATAAACATAGTACCTTAGAAAATGCATAATTTATCAAATATTAGAATTGAGAGAGATCCATGAAATATATAGATAAGCTGGAAGGAGTTTCAGAATTGTGGTATGTTCTATTTTCAAAAGGGCAGTTAAGTGTAAGAGGAAGCTAAGTGATATAATACATTGAAGTCAGAAAAGAGTCTTTCTGGAGTTTAAATCTAGCCTCAGAAAACTACCGGCTGTGGGAACCTGGGCAAGTCACTTGATTTTCCTCATCTCAGTTTCCTCATCTGTAAAATAGAGAAGGAAATAGTAAACCACTTCAGTATCTTTGCCAAGAAAATTCCAAATGGAGTCAAAGAGTCAGACGAAGATTGACTAACACCAACCATAAGCTTTCTCTGGGAGAAGTCACTTTTAATAAGGGTTGTAATTGTAATGTGAAATAATACTCGAGATCTCTTCAGTTGTACATATTTTTTGAGTGATATGCAGTTACAGGTTGCTTGGGAAAAAATGGGGATCTACACTGTTTCTATTTAACATAGTGAAAATAAATGACCTACATGGGAATGGAGAGAATATTAATAGCAATACTAACACCTTCTTACTAAGCACTTTGCAAATATTATTTCACTTGATCCTCACAAAAACCCTGTGAGGTAGGTGCTACTATTATCCTCATTTTGTAGATGAAGAAACTGAGAGAAAAAGATATTTTTTTCAGCTCTGGGGTATTCCTAAGCCTACTGACTGAAAATGGTCCTTGAAAGCATCTTCCTGTTAGATGAGGAAATCAGGTGATGCAGTGATAGAAGCCTAAAATTAGGAAAACTTGAGTTTAAATCTGCCCTCAGGTACCTACTACTTCTCCATCTCTGGGCAAGTCACTTAACCCTATTTTCTCATTTTCCTCACCTATAAAATGAACTAGAGAAGGAAATGATAAATCACTCCAGTATCCTTGCCAAGAAAATCCCAAATCAGGTCACAGAGAGTTGGACCCAACTGACAAATGACTCAATGACAGCAACAGTTTTCAAAATATTTAGAAATTCATTTTTACCAAGTCCTCAACTTTTAGGTAAGAATATTGAAGTTCAAAGAAGGCATGACAAACTGGATACAGACTTATATCAGTAGGTGCTCACTCCTTAACTGAGCCTAAACTAGAACTTGACTCTCATGATATACTATTCTTTATACTTCTCTGTTCTTGACTGAAGTCTAAGGAAGAACTTTAGGGAAAACAGATTTTATGTTTTTCATATCCTCCTCTATGGTGTCTTATAGGATAATGGAACTAACCAATAATGAGGTATGTTGTGGTGGTGGCTGTAGAAGTGTGTAGTCTTTTGTTCCCCGGTCTTCCCTCCCTTCTCATACTTTTTAAATCTCTCCAGTTGAACATCAGTAGAATTCTTTCCTACCTTGCACAGGATGCCCAATAGAAGGGTGCTGGGTAGGTGTTAAAAGCCCAGAATCTCTCTTTATAAATCATTTCCCAATGATTTCCTGACTGGCTTGATAAAATATGATTGCTTTAGAATGAATTCTGAGGAAAATAACTTTCCCATGTGCAAAAAATAAGGTAAGAACAACTCTGGCAACTGTTCAGTCCCTAGAAGATTAAGTTGAAGAGAATATCTTGGGAGCTTCAGGATATTTAGGTCTTTCCCTGGGAATATGATATAGAATCATCTCTTGATTCTTCCATTTGTCAGTATCTGTTTCCTTATACCTCACATAACACTTTGTTTTGTTCATTTCTAATTCATCCATCATATTTTTTTATCACATTGCTTTTATTTATGTTTGAAACTTACAATATTAATTGTATTTTGTGCCTATTAAACAATAAGCTCCATGAGATAAAGGACTAATTTTTTTCCTTTCTAAGCTTAGTATCTCTTCAGTTGCCTTCCAGCATGTTCTGTACACAGTAGGTGCTAATCATGTTCTTAGTTGCTTGTTCTCAGTGAATTCTCCTTGAATTCTTTGGAGACAACAGGTAGCAATGAGGAGAAGGCAGCCTGTTGAAGTTCAAAATGTTCACCCTGGATTCAAATAATTAGACTGACATTTGAGCTTGATTTATAACCACAGTGTATTCAGAGTAACAATAAAATTCCCTTGTTTGGCAGGGTGATGAAGGCTTCAGTGGCCGAAATGTTAATGCTTTATTGTTAAGCTAAAGAAAATGCTCATATAAATCATGTTTCAGCATCCCATACCACGATTTAAGATTAATGCATTGTAGTTGACAGAATTTTGGATTCAAAAGTACATATTCTGAAATGATGGTGAGCCAGACACTAACATACTGTTTTTCGGGGAGGTGGGAATGAAAGTATGTAACTTAGCCAGATTCTCCTGTTGTATGAACTACACTTGGGAATCAAGAATATTGTTTTTGGAAAGTGGAATTAATTTTTTTTTAGGCCATTGAGGCTGTGCTTTAGTGAGAAGAGAAATAGATTTGAAATCAGGAGACATTGATTTCAAGTCAAATCTGATGTTTATTATAGGACCTTGATCAAATTACTTAACATCTCTGAATCTGTTTCAGTGGGGTTAATATTAGGTCTACTTACCTGAAAGGGCTATTTTAAAGAAAGCACTTTATAAACCTTAATACATTATAAAATGGGTTAAGAAGGAAGGAAGGAAGGAAGCAAAGGAACAAGGGAAAGAAGAAAAGGTGAGATAACACTTCCTGTATGGACCCTTTTCTGATCTCTTCTCTACTTCCCCAACTAGAATTTACCTCTGCCTTCTCTGATTACAGAATTTTTTCCTTCTTTTATTTACTTATCACATTGTTCTTTTGCATGATAGTTCCTTGAGTTTCCTCTTTCTTCTGGACTTCATTCTCCTTGAGGGCAAACATATTTCACTTGGCTTTATTTGTAATAATAATAACAATAATGATAAAAATATCTAGGAGTCTAAGTTGTGTTTCTTATACCATGGAGGTGGGGGGACAAAGCCTGTATATTCCTTGAAAACTCAAGGCACACTTTCTATCAAATCTTCAAGGGTTTTTCTTTAGAGGCTGGCTGGGTAATTGACAAACCCATGGTAGGAAGAATCAGGACAACTTCAGGGGCTGTTTTGAAAAATATTTTTGACCCCAATTATTACTCTGCCCTGGGAAAGTTTGACACTGTGAATATAGTAGGCATTTAACAAATATTTATTGAATTGAATTGCTCTGGCAGATATGAAGTGCCCAATCCCTAGCAGTCTCTAAAAGGGAGCTAGATAACCATTTGTTAGAGATGCTGTAGAAGAAATTCCTGTTTTTGGCAAGAGACTGGAATAGATGACCAGTCAGACAGTTGATCGATAAATAAGAATTCTTCTTAGTTCACATCCATGAGGGTCAACAGTGACTATCCAAGTCATGGCATGTCTCAAATTAGATATTTTTAATGCAAAGGGGGAAAGCTCTTTACTGTCCTGACCTTCCAAGTATTCTCCAATAGCAAGAGAAGAAGAGAGAATTTAAAAAGGCTATTTATCATCCCATTCCCAGTGTTTCTTCAGTTGGCATTTAAATAATGCAGATGGGGGTGAGGTGGAAAGGGAGGCCCTTGTGTAGAGGGAAAAAACTTCCTGACTTTTCTTCTCCCTTGTATACTGATGCCATTGCATAATTATCTAAGTTGGCTTAAAAGAATGAAACCTAGTTCAAAATGTATGAGTTCATTTTTATGTTCTACTGAGAAAATTTATTCAGTGTGACTGCTCAGTAGCGGGAGCCGTAAAACACCTTAATCCCTGGTTGAGGAAAGGTAATACCTTGACAGATGTGTGCCTCCTACTTTCCTTGCGGCCATGTTTCAACAACAAACCTTTATTTCTGCTTCTCGGCTGTAGCAGAGAAAAAAAATGAGAGGAGCAATAAAGCAGTCAGAGAAATCTCAGGAGCCAGGCGGCAATGCGGTAGTAATGACAGATTTTTAATGTGGCGGGAGAGATTGACAGGAAAATGTCTTCAGAGCAAAGGCATACCAGATGGAATGCAAACGGTTTATTGGAGTATGGAGGTGCAGCTGAACCGAATAGAGGGCGGGTATAAGGTGGGAGCTTTAGCTGCTTCAAGTAAACAACCAAAAAAAGGGAGGGGGGTGGAGAGGAGGAAGGAAACCTAGATTGCTCCCAGAACAGCCTTAACATCAAAGGGTTTCTTTATTTTCACAATTGCCCAATATAACAAACCTTAGAGTCAAAGGGTCTCTTGCCATCTCTGCTGGAGAATGGATCATGACATGACTAGTCAGAAGAGTACTGTCTTGTAAGTCAGGAGACCTGGCTTCTAATTCTAGCTCACTTGTTATGTAACTTTATTCAAATTGTTTCATCTTTGTGAGCCTTGCCTTTCTTATCTTTAAATGAGGGGGTTAACCTAGGCACTCACTAAAATTGCAGTTCACTGGCACATTTCCTGGGGATACTGCCATACATTGAAGAGAGACATCATGGAGAAAATGAGTAGAAAATTGGCCTAAGAGACAAGAAGAATGAGTCTAAATTGTTCCTCTTAAACTGTATAACCTTTGACAAAATACTTAACCTCTCACTGCACCAAGGAATTCTTTTATTTTATAAATCATTGAGAGATTGTTAATTTATAATAGTTGAGAATATTTCGCATCAGGACCTTCCTACGTTGATCAGCTCCAAGACCTAGTAAAACAAAGCACAATACTTCATAATTCTTAAAAAATTTGTTGTGATGTTTAAAAATGTGACCATTCTCCCTAATGGAGACAATTACAATCTATTACAATCTTCTCATCTGATGTAATTTTAATGTAATATATTACCAATATCAAAGGAAAAACTTATGCAGTCCATCAGTCTTGCTATATGATGGCTCTTCTTTTTTTTTCTAATCATACTTTTCTTAGATGATGACTTTTATTCTCTTTCTTGTTTACATGTCATCATTCCAGTATGCTATAGCTTAGCACAGCTATCATTTTCCTTTTTTGTTGTTTTATGGATTAACCACTATTCTGGTTTTTTAAACATAGTGGCTAATTTATGATTATATATTATGTTTATATTTTTGTCAGATTCAGAAGGATGTAGGGGAAAGACCATTGACTAGGAGAAGATGATTCTCTGATTCTAAAGTTTTTGCCAACACTAACATTGTAAAGTTTTTTCCAGTATTGTCATTCATTTTCACTATTTCATTAAATAGTGTAAAATTCTATTCTAGGTTTTGAAAACTTTGCAAATAGAGCACAAGTTTTGGCAAGTAATACCAAGCTGGAAAGAATTTGAATATGGACCCAGAACTGGATTTTGTACCTGTCATTGCCGGATCAGCTCAGATAAGTATACCGGATTGGCTGAAGGCAAAAAGTATCTTGGCCACAGTAACTCTCTCTGTTATTGCTACTGAGTAGTGAAACATTTGGGATCTATATTGGTAGAAAGAGTAACTACAACAAGAAAATCCTAAATTTTTAATGAATGAAAGTATCAGACTTGGGATAGATAACTCCTAAGATCCTTTTAGCTGTAAGAAACTTTAGTTCTATGAAGTTTGCTATATATTGTTGGCTCTTTGAGGTCAAGGACTTATTGGTTTCTGAATTACCTTGCACTTAGTACAGAATATTGCACTTAGTAGGGCATACCTGATGTTTGTTGAATTAGTAATTATGATGAAAATATTTTTAGTGAAAAGGGAATTTGAAGACAGTATTGCTTAACAGTCTATGCAATTTGGGCAAGTAACAACTTTTCTTAATCTCATCTGTCAAATAAAAGGATTAGAGTAGAATACCTCTAAGTCCTTTTCAGTTCTAAATCTGTGATCCTGGGTAGATGAGAAGTACTACATGATGTCTAAGGTCTCTTCTATTTTTAATCATTTATTAGTCAAGATAATGAAGAAATTAATTTAATTTCTTAGAAAAATCCACTAATAGATCAAAAATATACTTAAAAAATGAGCCCATTTTTTTCCCTCCAGTGGAGTTAAATCCTTTGTCTAAAGCTGTTGGTATTTTCATTTCTGGATGAAATGAATTGACACTATCTCTTCTCTTATGCCATTAGAACTTTTGCATTTTAAGAACTGACTCAGGCCAAAAGAAGTGACAAGTAGGCTTGTCATTTCTATGCTCATCCCTACTCTCATCCTCATATACATCTCCACCCCCATTCACATTCTTATCTCCTCAACATGACTTTCTTCTGACCATTAAGCATCCTGGAAATTATGAAATGGGAAACTAAAATATGCAATACATAAAATAGAATGCTTTTTTCTCCTATCCTCATACGGTCATCTCAGTTGTTATGAAATCTAAAATTTCTAAATATTATTACAAAGCCGGCACATAAAATATAGTTAGATTTGTCCATAAACTCTTATCTAGAGGTTATAATCTCCATACAACACTGGATAACTTAATTGAAGGACATTATAGTGTTTTGTCTTCTTTTCCTCTTCAAGCTTTCTATGATGTCAAGATTTCTGTCTGAAAATTTTGAGACAAGAATGCTTTGGAAAGATTTGAATTTGATTTGATACTCTCCAATTTGGGGTGATTGTTTAACATTATTCCCTTCTGCCTCTTACTACTACTATTTCTTAGATACCTGGCACCTAGATGCCTGGCATGTAACTTCTTGGATCAATTTTTTTTTCCCTCCCAGTAACTAATTATATTTTCACTTGGTTAGCCATCTTAGGGAATATTGAGTTTTGTTCACAAGCCAGTTTCCATGTTTCAGTGAAATAACCATTTTGGCCTTTGATTGGATTAGTTATGGAGATTAATTAATTTGTCCTTTGACTAGTTACGAAGATATTATGATAACATTTTTAAAAGGCTATTTTGTCATCATATGCTTTCTTACTATTGTGTTGCTTGAGGGTTATTGTTTCTATTTAAAGATATCCTCCTCTAATCTATGCTTAAAATCATACAATATTAGAATGGGAGCCTTTGGCTTTAATCCACATTTCTTGTTTTATAGAGGAGTTAAGTGACTTGTTTAAAGTCACACAGTTAGTAATAACACAAGAAGGACAGGGACCTAGGATTTCTGACTTCTAGACTAGAGCTACTTTAATTATATTACAAGACCTTCTAGGAGAGAACCAACTTTCAGGGAGAAAAAGCTTGCTCAAAGTCTCACAGCTGTCAAGTGACAGAGCAAGGACTAAAACTTGGGTCTCATGATTTATCCATTTTTTTCCTTTTTATTCTTGTCTGGTTATTCATGGTCCAAACTGAGGCTAACTTAGGTACCATTAAAAATATGCAATTAACCAGTGAGCACTGGGGCTTAAGCTTTGCTAAGCAGGGAATGTTGGATTTCAATCCAGTGACAGGATTGTTTTTTTTTTTTAAACAGCTGGTGAATTGTGAACATATTTTTAATGGGGAGGATTATAAATATAGAATAATATAGATATAGGTATAGAATAACATTATACTTATTGCTTTTTATACTAAATGAACATTTAGTAAGTATCAACAGTGTAAAACACTGAGAATAGTCAAAAAATGAAATTGTAGTTTCCCCCAAGGTTATTATATTTGACTATTGTATACAGCCTATAGAAGAAAATACAAGCTATTTGACGGCAAGAACATACTGACAATTGGGTATAGAGGTTCATAGAGTGGGATGGAATTCCACAGCAATAAAATCTGGCCTTGAGAGGGCAATAATGAGGAGGGAGTACCTTCTAGTTTCAGAGAATGGTCCTATGTTGATACATGGAGACAGAGATTTGGTGTTGAATTAACTAAGGAGATTGTTTCCTCAGTCTTTTCATCTTTTACATGCAACAGTATATTAAGTTCAAGGGACAGATAGGAGTCTAATTTGGGGAGGTGGATGGGGACAGTAAGTGTACAAAGGGGAAAATATAAGATAATTCTGGAAAGGAGTTGGTGTCAGGTGAAAAGTGATTAAGACCTGAATTGGGAAGGTAACCATGTGGAATGAGAGGAGAAAAAAAAGTGCTTGAGATAAATATTTATTTATTATTCATCAATCACCTACTACCTGCCAGGTGCTTTCTTAGGTATTTGGAATTCAAACACCAATCTGAAATAGTCTCTGATTTTTTATTTTATTATTATTATTTTTGTTGAGGCAGTTGGGGATAAGTGACTTGCCCAGGGTCACACAGCTAGGAAGCATTAAGTGTCTGAGACCAAATTTGAACTGTTCTATTCACTCTGCCCCTTAATGGTCCCTGATTTTAAAGATTCAAATAGAAGAGTGGAAAATTAGGGATTTTGAGAATTAGAGGTGAAGAAGGTCAGGGACAGTTGATAGATTTGCTATGTATAAAGAACCTTAAAAATGACAGTTTGATTGTTATGTATTGAGGGTTATAAGGCATAATAAGGCTGGGAAGGTACAATGGGTGGGGGTTGTGTTGTAAAATACTTTATATGCCAAACAAAAATATCTATATTTGCTCCTAGAGGTAACTGGGAACCATGAGAGTTTAATAAGTCAGAAAGTTAGCGAATCAAACATTTGGAGAATCAGTTTAATAGTTCTTGTAAAGAATAGATTGGAGAGTAGAGGATCTCTAGGAAGAAAAAGCAAGCTATTCGGTAGTCAAGGTGGAAGATAATTAATATTGACATGAGGTAGGGTGCTGGCTGCATGAGTGTTGTAGAAGTACACATGACAAGTTGGTAGCTTATTGGATATGTGGAATGATCAGAAGGCTCAAGCAAACACAGACTATAGACAACCTGAGTCATTGTAACAGTTCTGTTCTCAGGAAAAATATCTCAGGATATTCAGAAGAGGTTTGGGTTTGGGGGGCATGAGAGGCTAATGAGCTTAGATTTGAACATATTGAGTTGGAAATTCTATGGTACATCTAGTTCAAAACATCCAGTAGATAATCAATGTTGTGGGATTGGTGATCAGAAGAAAAACTGGAGTTGAAAATATAAATCAAGGGATTATCAGCTTTGAGATTTATAACCAACTCATGTGAGCTGATGAGACAAATAAGAGTTTAGAAAGAGCAGAGAGTCCAGGACAGAGTCTTAGGATAGTGGGACAGTTGGGGTAATATGGTATGTAATGCAGATGATGATCCAAAAAATAAGACTGAAAAGTATGGATCAGACAAGTAAGAAGAAAACCAAAAAAGCACAGTGTAAAAACAAACAAAGAAAGGAGAGAATAGCCAGAAAGAGAGGGCAGTCAGTAGTAGTAAATGCTTTAGAGAAGTTAGAAATAAAAGAATTAGGATTTAGAAGAAGGCAGTTTCAGTTATAAGTCACATTGTAGAGAGTTTAGAAGAAGATGCATGGAAAGGATGAAGGCACTGATTGTAAATGACTTTTTCAAGGAATTGGTTGAGAGAGGGTAGAGAAATATAGCATCATGCATTGTGAGATTAGAAGAATGAAGTATGTGTATGCATATACATGTATATGAATATATATTGTGCAAATACATATATTCTTATGGTTTGACTGACAAGAAAACAATTGGTAAAGACAGAAAATATGTGTATTTGTGTATGTGGGGTATGTGTGTGAGAGAGACAGGAAGAAGCAAAAGAAGGAGAAGAAGGAAAAGGAGGAAGAGAAGGAGGAAGAAGAAGAGGAAAAGGAGGAGGAAGAGGAATATAGGAGAGAGAAAACAGGTGATAGTGGGGCAATCTGTAGGAGATGAAGAAACATGAAAGGTTCATGAAGAGGACTATAGATTAGAAATAGACTCCACAGAACTTGGGGACTGGATATAGTTATGTTTCCACTAATAATGTTTGTCATTTATTTGTAGTAAAATAAATGCACAGAAGCATTGAAATTATTTTAGGAACCCATTGCAATTATAAGAAAATGGAAATGTTAGAAGTGCCATTGGATACACACACACACACACACACACACACACACACGTATATGTGTGTGTTGTATAGCTGTTGAGTGATGGCGAAGATAATTTTGAAGATTCCATATAGTTTTATAATTTTGTGCAATGAAAAATATGAGACATAAACACATCTAGACATATTTAATTCTGAGTGCTAGTAACATTGGCCTAACATTCAAATTGATTGATCGATCCCTAAAGAAAGTTTATGAAATCTACCTCAATCCTAGTCATTAATTAATTTAAATGAATTTCCCATGAAGCCTTCCTTGATATCTGATAAAATATTTCTTTTATTTCAAATTATATTAAAATCTGTATATCCCTTATACACTTATCACATTCTGCCTTATGGTGAACTTACACAGTATAGTATCCAAATACATTGTAAGTTACAAGGGCAGAAACTTATACATCATTGTATTTTATTTAATACTTTGCACATTAGAGATGCTTAATAAATATACCTCATATAAATGAAGGAATATTGTTCATTAAATTTCAAGGAGACTTGGCCTAATGATTCCTCTTTTGTCCTTTGAGTTACTAGATAATAACATGTAACACTCTTTCCAGACATGATAATTGGAAAGAAGAATTCACTTTTGGTAAAATGCTACAAGTCTGAGCTTCCCCTTCCTTCACTTTTAAAATATTTTGTAGCAAAGAGAGCATGAACCTAGAAATCAAGAGATGGCCACTAATTAACTACTGTTGCGAATTTGGACAATTCACATTCCTTCTCTTAGACTTAGTTTTCTTTTAAACAAAGCCTTAGAGTCCATTCCAGTTTGACATTCTATAGTTCTGTGACTCCAAGTCTCCCATTTCGAACATTCTCTGGTTTCATAAGTCTTATGTTGTAAGATCATTTCAGATATGATAGTTTATATTCAAAAATCTTTTTCAGTTCTCACATTATATCTACCAATGATTCCAAAGTCCTTTCTACAACTGAAACTTGATTCTGCTTGCATGATGACATTAATAAATACAGATTATAAAGTCTCCGGGAGTAGCCGGGTTCATGGCTTGCTCTTCTGCTGGGGCAACACCACATGTACCACACTGAATTCAATGGGCAAATTGTATCCTGTCTTAATGTGGAATACTATTTTTTTTAATTTCTGGGAAAAAAAAATCATAGCAAGTCTATCAGCATGCCTCCTTGCACCCCTGCTCTGTGGAAGTTTGATAATGTATGTCCTAACCGCGTAATTGATTGATTAGCTCACCGCAGCTTTCCGAGGCACCAAATTTATCTCTAATAGCCGGAGTCAGGCACGGCAGGCAATCGTGGAGGGGGGGAGGGGGTCCCTTGGCGTCGATTTGCTCTTAACTGGAAAGTCATTACCACTTAATACATGTAGATTGTGTTGAAAGAAAATTATGTGTAATGAAATGAGGGAAAAATTAGTGGAGTGTTATGGGCGAAAGCAGATGTTAGGGAGGAATTATGCTAGCAGAGATAATCACCTTCGCTAGCATTGTGTGTGCTGGGGTGTTAACTGAGGGAGAGAGTTAGGGAGAGAGCTAAATGAATACATTGATTTACACAGATCCACTTCTCAGGACTGGAGGCTCCGAATGGCATAAATAGAACCCAACTTCTATGTTACTGAGGCTCTCTGTATCCTGGGTCATTTCATTAAGCCTCTCACTTTTCTCCCCATTAGCTCATATTGTTTCCCAATCCACCCCCAAACACACACACCCAAGAGTATGGATTTTCTTATGATTGCAAAGGTAACTTAGAAGCATCCCAGGATACTCTTCCCTGGGAGGGGCAAAGCGATCAGCACCAAAGCTCAACCCTCATAACATTAGCAAGATCCTGAAATAATGCTTACAAACACAATCTACAGGAGAATAATAAGCCAAGCTAATCTTTGTGTAAATACTGAGGTTTGCAAATGGAGACATTTAAAAGTGTATGAGTGTATAGAATGATAAATTCATGTTCACATTCATATACAACTTTACAGTTTTACAAAAGGGATTTTTCTCACATTTTATCTGTGCAAGAATTATCCCAATTTTACATAAAAAGAAACTAAGGAACCCTGAGTTAAATCGCTTGCCCAGACATATGGATATTTAGTGGTCAGAGTTGTACCTCAAGCCCCTTTCCAGCAGCATGTTCATTCCCCTTTCAATGACATCATGCTGCCTTTCTAAGTAGCACCTCATTTTGTAAGTCTTGTCCTAGGGAATTGTATCTGCCTTCAGAAATGTTCTAGCATTCTTCTGCACTGTCTGTCATTGCTGGTAAAACACTTTGGGGGACTGGGGATATGAATTCAGAGATCTTGTTAATATCATCTTCTCCCAAGGACAGTGATTTGCTTCCCCAACTTGTTCATTTAACCTTTGATCCCATGTCATAAGATGTGAAGAACAAAGAATACACACACACACACACACACACTTTAATAACTTTTTTGTTGCACTGTGTATATAATATACACAGATACATTATACATATGCTATTATTTATATAGGTAAGATGCAAGTGTGTAGATATGTATATATAGATAGATAGAGAAGTACATATTATATATATTCTCTTTGATAGACACCAAAAAGAATATAAATAAATATTAAAACAATAATGATAGCAGAATCTGAGATTTTTAGTATGTTCAACAAGAAAACACTATTTGAAATCTGGTTAAAGTTTTGCTATTCTTTGCAAGGATCTGGACAGAACAGTTCCCTTGCCTAGGTCTCAATTCTCTCATTTATATGATAAGAAGGGTGTATTTAGATACCTTCAGAGGTACATTTCAACTTTAATCTGATTTTTGAACAATTGGTTTATCCCTTTAATAAAATGAAATGAGTTTAAACAAACAAAAGCAGGCTCAGGTAGGGACTGGATCTCTGGTTTCATTTGTTTAGGGAACTCTGAATTAAGGATTTTGTTTTTCTTTGCTAATTATGGATTTAAGGAGTTGTCTAGATAATGGAAGAAACTGGTCTACAATCACACAGAAGGTATGGATCAGGTAAGACTTAAAGTTTCCTGCTACTAGGCTGATGCTCTGACCTAGCCTGAGAAACCAAAGTAAAAGTAGTGTCATTCATTATCTCAAATCAATTGAATCATCATTTATTAAAGGGTTTTCTGCACTCTTCGTTAAGTACTGGAATACAAAGGCAAATGTGAAACAATCCTACTAAAAAGTAGGATTTTATATTTAATTGTGAATTTATTTGTAGGGCAAGGGGAGGACAATGTGATGGGTAGTGATGGTAGTGGTGGTGGTGGTGGTGGTGGTAATAGTATGTACATCAGTAAATAAAATCAGTTTGAAGAAGGAAAAAATGAAAATTATATAATCAGGAAAAGCTTCACTTTTTCTTTTCATAATCCCAGATACAGTAGAAGGCAATTACTCCAAATTTAAAACTTGTAGTTTTTACAGAAGTAAACAAAAAAGATGATGACAATTTTTTCATTTCTTTTTTTTCCACTTTAATAATATTTTATTTTTCAAATTACATGTAAAGATAGTTTTCAACATTCATTGTTGTAAGATTTTGAGTTCCAATTTTTTTGCTCCCTCCTTCACTTATATCTCTTTTCCCCCAGAAAGTAAGCAATTTGATATAGATTATACATATACAATTACTTTTAACTATTTCCATATTAGTTATGTTGGGAAAGAAAAATCAAAACAAAAAGGAAAAACCAGAAGAAATACAAAACAAAAAAAAAAGTGAAAATAGGATGCTTTTATTTGTATTCAGTCTCCATAGTTTTTCTTCTGGATTCAGGATGGCATTTTTCATCCCAAGTCTTTTGGAATTGTCCTACATCATTACATTGATGAGAAGAACTAAATCTATTTGCTGTTGCTGGGTACAATGTTTTTTGGTTCTGCTCACTTCACTTAGTCAAAGTTCAAGTAGTTTTTCCAGGCTTTTCTGAAATCAGTCTTTTCATCATTTTTTATAAACAATAGTATACCATTAAATTCATATATAACAAATTGTTCAGCCTTTTCTGAATTGATGGGTATCCACTCAATTTTCAGGTCCTTGCCATCACAAAAAGAGCTGCTACATATCTTTTTGTTCATGTAGATCCCTATTCTTAAAATAGTATTTTATTTTTCTAAATATATGCAAATATACCTTTGCAATTTTTTGTATTCCAAATTTATCTCCTTATTTCCCTTTCCCCCTCCCAGAAGACAGCAAGCAAGCATTTCAATATAGGTTAAACTTGTGCAATTTTTCTAAACAGATTTCCTTTTTTTTTTTTTTTTGATTAAAGCTATTTATTTTCCAAACATATACATAGGTAATTTTCAAAATTCATCTTTGCAAAATCTTGTGTTCCAAATTTTTTCCCTCCCTTTTCCCCACCCACTCCTATAGATGACAAGTAATACAATAAGTGACACATATGCAATTCTTCTATACATATTTCCACAGTTATAATGGTGCATGAGAAAAATCAGATCAAAAATGAAAAAGAAAACAAAATCCAAGCAAACAACAACAAAGATGAAAATACCATATTGTGATACACATTCAGAATCCACAGCCCTCTCTCTGGGTGCCGATGACTCTCTTCAGCACAAAATCATTGGAACTGGCTTGAATCACCTAGTTGTTGAAAAGAACCTCTCTCCTCATCATGTAATCTTGGGGCTGCTGTGTACAATGTTCTTCTGGTTCCACCTACTTTGCTAGCATCAGTTCATGTGGGTCTCTCCAGGCCTCTTTGAAATCATCCTGCTAGTCTTTTCTTATAGAACAATAATATTCCATAACATTCATATATCATAACTTCTTCAGCCATTCTCCAACTCATGAGCACCCATTCAGTTTCCAGTTCCTTGCCACTACAAAAAGGACTGCTATCAACGTTTTTGGTACACATAGGTCCTTTTCCATTTTTTACGTTTTCTTTGGGATACAGGTCCAGTAGAGACACTTTTTGAGCATAGTTCCAAATTGCTCTCCAGAATGATTGAATCAGTTCACAACTCTACCAACAATGTAGCAGTGTCCCAGTTTCCCCACATCCCCTACAATATTCATCATTATCTTTTCCTGTCATTTTAGCCAATCTGAGAGGTGTACAGTGGTATTTCAGAGTTTAAACATATTCTATATTTGTCATGCTATGTAGGAAAAAAATCAAATCCAAAGGTTAAAAAACACAAGAAAAGAAACAAAAAACCAAGTAAACAGAAACAATAAAGGATGAAAACATGCTGATTTTTCTACATTCAGTCTCCAAAGTTCTTTTTCTGGATGCTGGTGAAACTTTTCATGCAAGTCTATTGGAATTGCCTTGAATCACTTCATTGTTAAAAAGAACCAAGTCCATCATAGTCATTTCTTAATATTGTTGTTACTGTGTACAATGCTCTCTTGGTTCTGTTCACTTTACTTAGCATCAGGATGACAACCTTTTTCTAGCCGTTATGGAGAGGAGGCCTAAAGATCAGAGTTCAAGATCTATTTTTTAAAAATCAAGAACACCAAAGCAATTTTTCCTTATATAAAATATTATTTATCCAGATAAT
Source organism: Antechinus flavipes (assembly GCF_016432865.1). NCBI lineage: Eukaryota > Metazoa > Chordata > Mammalia > Dasyuromorphia > Dasyuridae > Antechinus > Antechinus flavipes. The sequence goes on from NC_067399.1 coordinate 380,333,407, forward strand.
TTTCTTAAAGTCAATTCTAAATGAGACATAGGGATTTCTCCAGCACCACACACCCACTTCTAGTGTAGTAGCTACTTAATAAATGCTTTCTGACTGATGTTTGATATATTAAAAGCTTTTCGTCATTGTATCTGAAGAAATAGTTTAGAACTATATGAGTTTATCATATTCTCCCATTGTGCTTTAATAATGTCTGTCATATAATCACTTTCTCCTAAGATATAAATATTTGTTACAGATGATAGGCCTGCATCTCCTATTTGCACTGTTGGGAGAGTAATTGATAATGCTGCTGCTGCTGCTGCTGTTAATACTCATTCCCTTCAAGTCCAAGTCATCATTATCCATGTTATATGTATACATGTGTTTCTGTGTTTGTAGTAGGAGTGGAAAGTACAAAGTAATGGTAGGCAGGGAAATATAAGCTGGGTACTTCATGTCCATTTGTAAAATTGGGATAATAATAACACTTATCACTCAAGATAATTTTCAGGATCAAATATCTGTAAAGCATTTAACAAACAGTAGTTAGAATACAATAAGTACTTAATACATGCTTGTTTCTTTCCTTTCTTATAATGGATTCCCTAAAGGGGAAGAAGAATCTATGTCTATGTCTATCTTCTTTTCAAAAGCATTTGAGTAGTGATACTATTTTTTAAATATTCATTTTGTTATTAGGCATTATATCTGAAGTTAAGTAAGAATTTCAATGACTTTAAGTTGTTCAAATTTTCCCACTGTAGATTTTAGTAGTTTGTTGATTCCTTTACTTTTTGAGGGTTTTTTTTTTTTTTTTTTGGTAGCTATGAAGACAATACTACTATGAGGTTAAGAAATACAAAAAGGTACCTAATTTTGGAAGCAAGCTATAACTAAAGTCATCACTATGATTAGCTTAGCCTGGAGGCCAGTGGAGTGAGTGACGCTAGTTCATGCTCTGGGACCATAAATTGGCAAAGCACACCAGGAACAAGAAATAAAAACCCCAGTTTTGTAAATGCTTTGGTTAAGATGGTGGTAACTATTAAAACAGACAAACTACAAGGAGGCATGAAATGAACTGAAGACTTGCATACTTTCTTTATGCCATAATAAAATCAAGAAGATATTCCTTTAGCAAGAGTTCCATACTGTTTGTTTTTTTTTTTTTCCTGAACAGTAACCTCCATTCTAAATCATGTAACAATGCATTTTCAGTCAATATAGAGCATTATTTTAAAAATCCAAATTATAGGGAAAAAACCCAAAAAGTAAAAAAAAAAAAAAAAATCAACAAAATACTAAAATCTAATGTGGGAAAATTTGAAGAACTTAAGGTCATTGAAATTCTTACTTAACTTCAGTTATTATGCCTAATAACAAAAGGAATGTTTTAAAAATAGTATCACTACTCAAATGATTTTGAAAAGGAGATAGACATAAATAGATTTCCCCCCTTTAGAGAATCAGAATCCATCATAAGAAAAGAAAGAAACAAGCATGTATTAAGTACTTATTGCATGTCAACTACCATTTGTTCAGTGCTCAAATGATCCTGAGAACTATTCTGAATGATAAGTGTTATTATTATCCCAATTTTATAAATGGGGAAGCTGAGGTGAATAATGATTAAGTGTCTTACTTGGGGTCACTAGCTAGTAAATATCTGATGCCATATTTTAACTCAGATATTCCATAACTGCAGATGAAGTACTCTCTTCATCCTATCACCTAGCTGACTTTATATAATTATCATAATCGAACATGTCATTCCAAATTAGTCAAAAGAAAACATAAAAGCATGTTAGCATCTGCATATGACAGTATATTTGGTGGTCATAAGCATGCTAAAACTCACTAGAAGAAAGCTGAGCTATCATGGAATAATCTTAAATACAATGTACCATTATGATAAAAGTGACTTAAAAGAGAAATTGAAGATCTCTGGAAAGACACAAAAAGAATGTATCAATATTAATTTGAAAAAACTTGAATGCCTTTTCCAATTAAAAACAACAAAAAACAAAAGAATCACATGGAAAAGAAATCAGAACAAAAAAGCATATTAAAAATTGTGTATCCCTTTATTCAGAAATTTTGAATGGCACTAAATAGATTAAAGAGATATAAGAAGGCAAAGAAGCACAAAGAACAAAATAAAATAATTCAATATTAATTGAAAACTTCATTGCAAATGTTTGAAATAAAAAAAAAAACAAAGCTAAGACAGAACTTTTAAAGAAGGAAGAGATGTAAAAATTTTAAAAACCCAGCAAAATGTCAACATAGTTAGAAAAATGTAAAAGAGAAAAATTGCATGATTAAACACTTAGATTGAAGTAGGTGACTGAACTTTGAGCTTCCCTGCAAAGCTCTGAGAATCCCCATTCCTCACTCTCACAGATGAGTCTAAGGTTCTGTATCAAAGCCACATTTCTTACTCAGGATCCTAATAGTACCCAAAAGATTCAGTCATGTTGGAATCCTTACTAACTGCTAACTAATTAGAGTTGATCTAATCTTACAAGAAGATGTTTTGGGCAGAACCTGAAACAAGGTACTAAGTAGAACTACCCATAATCCCTCTCTCTGGAAGGAGCATAAATAGGCCAATGGGCCAGTCGGAGACTTCTTGAGAGAGGAAGATGCTACAAGTCGAGATTTCACCGGAATGACATGAAGACTGGAGCTGGCTGGAGGCTAAAGAAAGCAGAGGCAGAGGCTGAAGGACCAGACCTTTGGATTTAAAGACATTTGGAGAGAGCTCTTGGAACCAAGCAGAGAGATAGGCCTCTAAGCTAACCAGGCTATATTGGGATAATAAAAGATCTGAACTTTTATCACCTGGCTGCTTTTTGAGAAGAAAAAGCTCACCACATTTTGGCGCCCTGAACGTGGGGCTGACAGACCCCTCAGTGGATTTCAGTGGAAAACCTCCGATCCTGATTCAAGTGGAAAAGCCTCTGATCCTGATCCAGTGGAAAAAACTTCAACCCAGAAATTAGGGTGAGTGCAACAAAGAAATTTTGTTAGAAGAGTTAAAGTAGAATTTCAGCTAAGATGGGACAGATATTTAGAAAACAGCCTGTTTCTGTTCAAGGAAAATGTTTAGAGAGCATTATTAATGTTATGGAAAGCCAAGGTTTAATTATAAGTTTACAGCAAATCACTGAATTTTTACAAACTGTAAAGGACATATGTCCTTGTTTCTCTCTTGATAAGGAATTAGATCTAAATGAATGGAAATTGGTTGGAGAGGATCTTTGTCAATTCTATGATAAAAATGGGCCTAACTCAATAATTAATACATATAATGTAATACAATTGGCTATAAGAAGTTATTTAAGTGATAGAATGATGAAAAGGAAAGTACAGGAGGAAGAAATGCCAACTTTACTAGGTGAAAAGGAGGACGAATCAGATGAGAATGGATTTAATTACAATTCTGAGTATGATACTTCACAGCAGGAGGAATTAGGTGATTCCACATCTCATGACCCTCCCCCCGCAATTAACCCTTCATGGGTGGAACAAGGGGGAGGGAGAGAGGCAGAAACACAGTCAGCTTCTCCTATAAAGCAGAATTTGACAAGATTAGAAAAAGCATTAATTAAAGCAAAAAATGAAGGAGAAGATATATCTGATTTTATAAATGCATATCCTGTGATTGAAAAGCTCAACTCCTCAGGTCAAAAAGAGAGAAAATACACTGCTTTTAATTTGGGAAAAATTAAAGATTTGAAAAAGGGTTGCTCTCTTTATGGGGCTACATCATCTTATGTGAAGATGTTACTAGATAATTTGTCTTATGAAATCTTAACCCCGAATGACTGGAAATCCATTGCTAAAACATGTTTTGAACCGGGACAAAATTTATTGTGGCTTTCAGAGTTTCATGAATTATGTAGGATTCAAGCCCAACGCAATAGGCAAACAGGAGCTATTGTACAAGTTGCTTTTGACCAACTAGCTGGTGAAGGTCAGTATGCAGAGAGTTCAGAACAAATTTATTATCCCATAACAGTGTATGAGCAAATTTCTAAGGCTGCAATAAAAGCTTGGAATTCTCTCCCTGGACAGAAAGATGGAAATAATGCTTTCACAAAAATAGAGCAAGGTCCCAATGAACCTTTTGCAGATTTTGTGGGACGTTTACAAACAGCTGTAATAAGAACCATTGGAGACAATGCAGCAACAGAAGTAATGACTAGACATTTGGCTAAGGAAAATGCCAATGAGATTTGCAAGAGAATTATATGGGGGCTAGACAAAAATGCTCCTTTAGAAGAAATCATTAGACGCTGTGCCACAGTGGGCAAAAATGCTTATTATGCCCAGACTATGATGAACATGGAAAGACAAGGTCCTTCTTGGCAGAGGAATTCTAGAGAAACTCGTCGATGTTTTCAGTGCGGAAAAATTGGACATTTGAGAGCTCATTGTAGATATGGAGATAGAGTGAGAAGACAGGGTGAGAGAAAACCCAAAACCCCATGTCCAAAATGTAACCGAGGCTTTCATTGGGCCTCTAAATGTATATTGACCCAGAGGAATGAGAGGCAGGGCCCAGCTCTAAAGTATCAATCAAAGGACAGGTGGGGCATGATAGCAGCTGAGGTTACACCCAGAGAGACTTTAGAAATTCAGAACTCTGATGTCATCAACCAACAGAAAAGCAATCAGGATTACAGTTGGGAAGAATACAGGCCTTTTAAGACAACAAGACAATATCCAATGCAAACAGCTCCAATGTAATTACCAGATGATGAGGAGAAATCCCAAATTTGGTAAATAGAAGGGAATTAGATTAACTGTTATATTTCCACTGATGAAGAAAGAATCAGATGGCTGACAATGAGACTGTCAAAAGGACTCTTAAAATCTTCAGAAATCTTTGAATTTCCTAACACAAGATGAAACTATTTCAGTTCCTGAAAAACCAGCAAGAATCATTGGGTTCCTTAAGATGAAAAATTGTTGATGAGACTTTTTGCAGTACTTCAGAGCTTACAGGAACTATTGGATTCCTGGCACATGAACTAATGGACAATGGAATCCTATTGGACTGTTTTTAGGACTTATGGACATGTGTAAATTTTCAGGATGATTCATGTTATTTGTTACATTACTACTAGCCTGTGTTATATTGCTATGTGCTTATGTAAATTATGTATAATGCCTCCCATATTGATGGATTTATGTATACCATGTATATCTGTTACAAAGTTCTGGCATATATTGATGGATTTATGTGTACCCCCTCAGAAACCCCCTATGTTTTAAAACAAAAGAAAGGGGGAGATGTTGGAATCCTTACTAACTGCTAACTAATTAGAGTTGATCTAATCTTACAAGAAGATGTTTTGGGCAGAACCTGAAACAAGGTACTAAGTAGAACTACCCATAATCCCTCTCTCTGGAAGGAGCATAAATAGGCCAATGGGCCAGTCGGAGACTTCTTGAGAGAGGAAGATGCTACAAGTCGAGATTTCACCGGAATGACATGAAGACTGGAGCTGGCTGGAGGCTAAAGAAAGCAGAGGCAGAGGCTGAAGGACCAGACCTTTGGATTTAAAGACATTTGGAGAGAGCTCTTGGAACCAAGCAGAGAGATAGGCCTCTAAGCTAACCGGGCTATATTGGGATAATAAAAGATCTGAACTTTTATCACCTGGCTGCTTTTTGAGAAGAAAAAGCTCACCACACAGTCATAATGACTAAGAGCATTCTCTAATGTCCTTAGCTCATTGATTCATGAATTCTCTATGCCCCCTTTTCACACTTACATACCTTTGATAAGTTGATAATTATCATATTATATATAATATTATATAATTATAATAATTAACTGACAAATTGAGAATTATTTAGCTAGTTGTCTTAAGCAAGGTGTTTACAGTGGTCATATGGTAATAACACTTGATACAAATCATCAACATATTCTTCTCAAATTTCACATATTTAACATATATTGGATTACTTACTGTCTAAGGGAGGTATGGGGGAAAGAAGGAAGAAAAAAAATTGCAGCACAAGGTTTTTCAAGGTGAATGTTGAAAACTATCTATGCATATATTTTGAAAAGAAAAGGATAAAAAACATTCTTCTTCAAATTCTGTGACACATTTTCCTTCAAGTATATACAGAGTCCAGAGAAAAGTTGGATCAAGCATAGAAAACATATATGACAAAAGTTTAACTCATTGATATGGATTGCTGGATATCCTTTCCTACTCTCTGTGGATCAAGAATTTCCCTGGGATATTATGTAACTTTGTTGTTAGGCTTGAGAAGTTCAATTTCCAGCTCACTCTTGGGTCCCAGGGTAGACATTGTTGTGAGCTGATCAGTAGGTACTGCCATGATATTGATGGGAAGATTACAATTCCAAAATCCTATAGGCTCTTAAATGCTCCTCAAAGTATGTGTATATGTGGGGAGAGCAGAGAGGAAGAAGATCTGGCCAAGGCTGAAATTAATGCCTTTCTTTCTCCTTCACCCATGTGCTGGAAAATGCTACACTTGCTCCATCTTATTCAACTTCTTGAAGAACTGATTCTCTGGTCTGTTAATTTATAGATAATTCTTGGGATATGACCAAGTTTGCTCTGCCTATCCAAATATAATTCTTGCACATAGCACTATAGTTCAAATGACTTTTCCCGCTGAATCTGAAGCCTATAATCAACTGATTATCTTATGATTTACTTTAGGTGGAGAAGGGTGACTTGATTAAATAAATATCATTTAGACCTATGTTTACAAACTGGAAAGTGGCAAGGCCAGCTATAGTTTATAATTATTGGCTCAAATACTTCCTAATGACAAATAAACTATGAGCAAAGTACTTTTTTAGCCTCTTCTAGATAAAATCTGGTCAAAATTATCTTAACTGTAGGTATTTGTTACTAAAATACTACTAGACTAGTGACCCTGACAACTAAATATTGGCTAATTACACATTTATGTATTTTATACAAATCATTCAGAGCTTGTAGCACTCAAAAACTCAAGAGAAAAAGCCAATCAATATTTATTAAGTGCTTGCTCTGTACCAGGCACTATTACAAATAGTATAATCACTTAAAAAAAAAGTACATTAGATGAGGAGGGAATGATAAAAGTTCCCAAGGGCAATTGATTATTAATTAGGTAATTAACTTGAACAAGATATTTCAAAGTATCATGTCATTTTCATTGTTTTTATGGATTATCATAAAGCCTTTGATTCAGTTCCACACTCATGGCTTTTTCATGGCAATACAAATATTAAAAAAAAAAAAAAAACCCAGAAAACAAATTAGCACCAGACTTAGAAATGCTTGATGTCTAAATAAAAATTGTTTTCTGTTAAACATGCAAAAATACTGTAATATATAGAACAATTGCTATAAAATGGCATATTTCTCAGGGAGATAATTTAAGTCTATAATGGTTCAACCTTCTTTATATCCATTGTCATCCCTTTTAAATAGAATCAAATATAGTTTTCAAATTAAACAATGACTGTAAGAAAAAAAAAGTCTTAATAATTTAGGGACAACTCTACAAAACACACAAACTCACATTAAATGGAGATCTTTCTCTAGTAATATAAAAATGCTATTTGGACATGCTAAGTGTAAAATTTTAATATATGAAAAGGAAATATAGAACCTGAGGTCTCTGAATTGGAATTCAGAAATCATATTGAATATATGGTTGAAGGCAGGACTTGCAAATGCTTTGTTTTTCTCCAGGCAAGATAAATCAAGTATAAAGTTATGAAGGAGAAGACTCTGGCTGAATATATTTACTGATATCCTGAAATCAAAGCTGAATGGGAAGAATATATTGAATCAATTGACACCTTGATAGCACTAATCTTAATATATGCTTTTGGAACTTGAAAATAAACCATAACAAAATTGGAAAGTATCCTCATAAAAATTCATAAAATATTAATGAAATGCAAGATTCTATTTCCCTAAGGCAGATATAGAAAAGTTAACTCTTTCTCACCACAAGAGAGGAAGAATAATAGCCATTCTTAAAATGCATTATAAAGAGATTAAAAACTTAAAGAAAACTTTGAAACAAGAAGACATTATTTCACTAAGCAAAAGCAATAAGGGAAAACAGGTCCATGTCATTAGACTCACCAATATCCCTCAAAGTGGATAAAAGTTGTAAAATGCCTTGTATCTAAAAGTGGATTGTTTGGTAATAGCAACTTGAATTCAGTCGAGACTAAGTTAGCAAAGAAAGATTGAACAAATGGTCAAGTTGTGTGAGTTGATTTATAAATATGGTAGTGTTTATAATAGTAGTTCAAGATTGTGTTATTCTGCTAAAAAGTTTATCTCTAAGGAATCTATACCCATTGATCAATGTAGATTATGTGATAAAGTTGTGGGGAGTGCTACACAATGCTACAAGTTGCCAAAATTTAGTATCTACTGGTATCTGAGTGTGTGTGTGTGAATTATTAGATGACAAGAATTGCATACTAGATATTGTTTCTCTCTCCTTTAACTTACAGATGACAACTCATTAAACCAGAAATGCAAATTCCAGATGTCCTTGAGAATTCAGGGAATTAATTGTACGAGAATCAGACCAACATTATAGACAGAACTATTGGGGACTTAATTTTAACCTATAAAATGGAAGAACAAACAATTAACAGATTTCACCATGTACAATATTTGCAATCTCCAAAATATACAGAATTAAAAGCTTTCAAAATATATAGGCCAATTGGAAAACATTAAAAACATATACAAATGAGACATCCTCATACTTGTTATTCCTAGAATTCTCTCACAATTGCTTTCAATGAATCTAAAGAAGATAGGCTCACATTCTTATTCAATTACAAAATAAAATCATTTTGTCCACCTGCAGAATAGCCTACAGAACACTAAATATATAAGAATAATGGTAGAAGAGTGACTTGTCCTTGAACCATTTCTATCTGAACTTTATAATAAAAGGACATGAGATAATTGCTATTATTCATATAGTGCTCTCAAATTTGCTATATGCTTTCTTTACATATGCTATTTTATTTGGGATTCACAACAAGTCTGTGAGCTAGGCACTTTTGAGTATTGTGTATGAATGAGAAAATTCAAAATCAGAGAGGTTAAATCACTTACAAGGTCACATAATTTGTACTTATCATTTTGAATTCAAGTCTTCCTGACTTCAAAACTAGGGCTTTATTGACTATTACATTGTGCTGATTCAGTGATGAAAATGATGTTCAAATTACTATGAAAAGAAATAGCTACAAATTTTTAAAGTTTAAGTCATGGATATCTTATCTTAGAATCCAGGCCTGGAGTCAGGAAGACCTGAGATCTGATCCTGCCTTAAGATTCTTACTAGCTAGGTGACTCTGGGCAAGTCACAATCCCATTTCCCTCACTTTCCTCATCTGTGAAGAAAGAAATGGCAAACCATTCCACTGGGAGCCATGAGGATGCCTAAGAAAGAGAGAGTCAACCCACGTTGAAAATGGAGTATGGCAAGACTGACTCATGCAGCAATGGAGTCAGGCCTGTGAACAGAGGGCTCAAACATGACATCTGACTTCTGATGAGCTTCTCTGTTTCTGTTTTTCTGTCTTCTGATTCATCAGATGTATCTACATCTCATATTCTTCTTTACCTCTATACCAATGTAACATTACCAATTGACACTCAAGAATCCTGACAATGGACATCAGAATCTAATTGCAAATTAAGCAACAAACTAAATTCTATAGTTTTTAAAGGAAAAAAGGATGAAAAATCCAACCATATTTATTCTTATTCTATTATAGGCCTTTTTCTTAATCAGTTTCCCCTTTTCTTCTTCCCCTATCAAGATCTAAAAATTTTTTTATGGAGAAATGGCCTTTTAAATAATTGAAGACTAGTGTCATTTTGATTTTTTCATTCTTGCTTTGGTTGCTGTGGTCAAAGAATTCCTCATCTAGTGGCCAACAAGCAGTGACCAACTCTTGGTCAATGATCAATGACAAATTGGCTTTTTATATTCTTTTCACTTCCTCAACTAACAAAATCATTTTGGATAACATATTTAACTGTGATAACCATAAGGACCTGGTCCTCTTGAATTAATGATCATGTTATCTATTGCCATCTACCAAACTTACATTGATTGTCTACTATTGATGAATTAAGGACTAACTCAAAAACAACAAGGAGATAGAAAGAAAAGACGGTCACAAGTCCTGCCCCAAATGAAATATAAGATATAATTGGGAATGAGAATAATGCAAAGTCATAGGCTGAGAGAAATCAACATATTCAAGTATCAGGAGTGCTAAATTTAGAGCCAGAAAACTGAGCATAGATTCTGGCATAAAGTAACTGGATTAATTTGTCAAAACTTCATTTTTACCTTTTTTAATGAAAATTAGAATCAATTCAACTCAATTAATGTTTAGTAAACATATGCTTTGTATTCCAATATCCCATTCAGCTCTAGCAGTCTATGACTTGGTGATTCTAAAGTTTATCCAATTCTGACATTGTATGGTCTTTGATTCTTATGTCCCCTCTAGTTCTAACATTTCATATGCTAATATTCTATGATTCTATGACACTTCCCTCACTCTATATCCCCTGCTGCTACAAAGAAATCTTTTTATCAGAGGCATTGTTGCATAGTGGCAAGAGTATTGGAGTTAGAGTCTTTTATACAAATTTAAATTATACAGCTTACTAACTCAATGGTCATGGACAAGTCCCTTCACATCACTGGATCTCAGTTACATCATCTCTAAAAGCTGATTGCTAGGTGAGATCACCTGTAAGATCTTTTGGAATCCCATGCTACTATAGTCCTGTGATTCTAATGCTCTTTCTTACTTTTACATTTCAGTATTTTATGCTAAGGGTTCAATGGCAAATATGAGTTATGAGTGATTGGACTTCTCTAAAGATCACTGTGAGGTTATGTCAACTTTCCTGGAGAATGTGGTCTTGAAGAATAAACCGAGTTTGAGAAAAGCATTGAGGAGTAGGGAATGACAATCTCAGTAGGGGCCAATCCCAGTCTGTAAACTGAAGGGTAAAGACAGACATAATTCCGTTTGCTTTTCCCATAAAATAATTGGTATAGAAATTGAGAATCTGACAAGGATCTAGATCCTCAATTTCTAAAATAACTATAGAGATAGGTTTGTGAGAAAACTGAAACTCAGTTGTTATTGAATTAATGAATTTTTTTCTAAAAGGCAACAAAGCTCATGAATTCATTGAAAAAAAATTGATGTTTCCATAAGCAGAATTGAATTAAATATTAGTTAGTTAATATTAATAGCTTAATGTCAGATGATACTAAATAAAATGATAATGCATTAAGGATTGTTATTTATATATGGGAAATGGATAAGATTAGAATGCATTCCATATAGATAGGCCCCCTTATGATGAGATACATGCTCTGCTGTCATCCAAAGGATATATTCTTCCAAAGTCTCTTGGCCAGTCCCTTAGTTCTCTTAATGGAAGGTGGTGTCAAAAATTATTGTGAATAGTCCAACCTGTGGATTAGGTTAGGAGCAAGAAAAGAGATGCTGGTCTCTTTTCAGACAGTCTCTTTGTTTTGATTTAGCCTATATCTGTTCTCCCTTGGATGTCCTATGAGGGAGGAGGGAACTTCTTAACTTTTCCTCCTCTCAGTAACAATTACATCTCATTTGTAGCACCAGGAACCTATACTATGCATAGTAGCCACACCCCAGTAAAACTGTCTATCAGATATGCTAAAATAGACTTTAAACCTGTCATTGAATTAGGCGGACATCTACTCCAAGCACATGAAGACTCCTCTCATGGAATGGGTAAATAAGGACAATTTGTTCCAATAGCAATGAAGATGGCTGAAATTTATCAAGTGCTTAGAACTTGGTCAGACATTGATGACCCCAAAGTTATCCACTGCATCCTGGGCCATTGCCAGTCAACTTAATTTTTATCTTGCCACTGGATTTCAATAACTATGGAGGAAGGAGTGAATTTGTTAATTTTGTGTAGTTATGCCTCACTTTGAGCCAATTTACACTAGAATCAACTAATCATCCCAAGATGATATAGATATTGGAAATGAAGCATTAACAAGAAAATGATTATTAGCTAACTATCCTAAGGTCAACTTGGGATTGTCTACCTCTTCTTCTTTTGAATATAAGTCATTTGATCATATTACTTAGAAATGTACATATCCAGTTTCATGAGACTGATAATTTGGAAGTCACTGAATTAGTTGTTGTTTGTCCATTAGGACATGTTTCCTCAAATGCCTCTTTAGGGGACAAGATGCCATCAGGATAATGGACCATCCATATGTGACTGACTGGAGTTATGACTTTTGAGTGTTGGAGAATACAAATCCAAGGTGAAAGTAAAAAACAAAACAAAACAAAACAAAACCCCAAACCTGTTCAACAGTTCAACTATCTTTTACCTCTCAGGAAAATATAATTAATAGTGATGAGTATAATTTATATTTTAAGTATATATTAATTCAAATTTATGAGTTCTTGTTATTTCTTACATTTCTTGGATGGTAGAGAAAAAATAACTATTCTATATCTGATATCTACTACTTTATTAGTTGAGTAACTTTTTTGGAAGATACCCTGTTAAAGGGCATGAGCTATAGACAAGCTTTCTTAAAGAGATTTTTCATTGAGGCTCTGATTTGGAGCAAAATATGCTGAAAAGTATAAGAAAAAGCCTGAACTTCTCATACACACTCCTTTCTCCCACATATACACTTTGTTTTAGAGGTAAGGCTTAAATAGAATTGAACCCATGTCGTGTGATTTCAGAAAAGTAAGCCTTTTATGTAAATATTAACATTTCCCCCTCTCTGGATAATCTATATACACAATTTTAGTAGATATACATATATGTATATGTGTATGTGGAATACATTCACGCACATATAACATATATATGCAGATATGAAAACATCTATTATATTATCTAGAAATATAGATGTTTCTATCTATATACATTGAATTTACTATCAGCAAATAATGATTGATTTGGAGTCAAATTTTATTGAACTCTGACTTGCTAGAAAACTTTAGTTCCTGAATAATTTAACACATAAGATGAGAAACACAATGCCAATTTTTTTTAGAGATAAAATATGTTATAATGAAAAGAACCTAAAGAACTCTGACTGTGGAGTTAGAAGACTTAGATTTGGTGTTATTTTCCTTTTCTGAGCCTTAGTTGCTTATCTATAAAAATGAAAAAGAAAAACAGTAATACCTATATGCATAGATAATTTATTACCCACTTAACAAGATTATTGTGACAATCAAATCATAGCATGCATGTGAAAATATTGTATAGATGTGGGAGGGAACCTGGACCTGGACCAAATAAAGAACCTTCTTGTATCAATGCATATTGATATATTCTTACCAATTTCAGGGATGTGTCTAGAATATTGAGATATTAAGTGACTTGCCCAGGATCACATAGGTTGTATGTGTCAAAGGCAAGACTCCAGCGTAGATCTTCATGACGTTGAGACCAACCGCTTTTTCACCATGTCATACTGCCCAACTTCTATTTCTATAAACTTATTATTATCTAGCAGTTTTAAGAAAAGAGCTGTTTCACATATATGGACTTTTGAGATGTTATTATGTGTGTCTGTGTGTGTCTGTGCACACATGTATTATTGTTATTAATGGATAGAGCTCAAATCTGAATTCAGGGATTGTTAAGCTTCTATATTTTTACCATCCTTAATGGAAGAGTATGAGATATCAGAGCCATAAGGGATCTTAGAAATCATCTAATTCAACCCTTAATTTTATAGATGGGTAAGCAGAAGTAAGCAGAAGTAAGCAGAAGTAACTTGATCAAAACCATAGAGTTGTGGAATGATGACCACAATTCACATTAACCTTTCTAAGACTATTTTATCTGCATACTTAATGACCTATCACTGCTATTATTTTTCTGATTCTCATGCTTTTTTAAAAAAATTTTTTCTGTCTCTTCCCTTGATATCAATCTATCATATATCATTTCTCATTGCTATCAGTGCAGTGCCTCTTTCAGTCTCCCTCTCTTTACCATGCTTTTAATTTACTGTTTAATATGCTGTCAACTGAGAACCCAAACATCCATGCTGATTAGAAGTCTGTGCTAAGTGTGGTAGCACAAGCCTATAATTCTAGCTACCTGGGAGACTGAAGTTGAGTTGAAGCTGACAGACCTCTTCAGCACAGGAGTTCTAAGCTGAAGAGGACCATTCTTATTGGTTGTTGGCATTATTTGCCATCTATATAATGAGTTCCCTTGAACTGTATAGGAGTGTTAGGTCATCTAAGGAGGGGTAAAATTCTGGTAAGAAACAGAACTGGTTAAAATTCTTGTACTGAGGAAGGAAGGAAGGAAAGAAACAAATAAGAAAGGAAGAAAAGAAGGAAAAAAGGAAGAAGGAAGGAAGAAAGGAAGGAAGGAATAAAAGAAGGGCTAGGAAGGAAAAAAGCTGTGTAAAACAGAAGTAAATAAGTTATGTATCAAAGTATATAGTCTTTTGAGTAAGGTGTATGGATTTTGTGATAGTTATATTGTCTGCCCAGATACTTTTGGTTTGGCTTGGTATGGTTTAGTTTTGCTAAATTTTTTCAGCTGTGTTTTAGGTGGATGAATATGACAAGAGAGCTGCCTTTATATTATATAATTTTATCATCTGTCTATCCAATTTTGATTTTTTTATAGGATTAATATATTGGTATCCAGAAAAGACTTTGTGATCCTTAAAGAAAACTATGATGGAAAAGACTGGGCCCACTTCTTCACATATAGGAGTGTGAATCATATTAACTCTTTAAGCCACAACACTACAATACATTAGAATAAATCTCATCTTGATATCAGCCTAACTTGCTCAATAGTATGAGGCATTAATTGTTTCTCTATATATTGGTATGCTAGTTCATCACTGGAAATTATGGCTTAAAAGAAAATAAATCTTGATTACATATTTGAACTTCCTTGCTAGTGAAAATCTTGAACTATTGATCATTGCAATACTGTACTCATTTTTTTTTTTTAATTATTTCCACTGGACTGGGCAGAGACTTTATTCTCTAATCTCAGTTCTGATAAATAATATGATTACTATGAGAAAAACAAAACAAGATGAACTTTTTTGTCAAAATATTGGGGTACCCTAATTCTTACCATTATAATCAGTGCTATATTTCTCATAGTGTTAAATATTGGGCAGGTAAGGAAATATTCATGAAAATCATTGGAATACATAGAAGAAGAATGAGTTTAAAATCAGGAATGGTTGGATTTGAATCCTACCTTTAACAATGACTAGTTTTGTCGAAAAACCTGTTAAAGCCTTAGTTTCTTTACCTGTATAAGGAAAACAACAATGTTTATCATACCTGTCTTCTAAAATTTCTGTCGAAAAGTTCTTTTTAAAACAGTGTATAATTGGTTATAATTATTATTCAGGGAATCTGCTTTCCAGCTTTTAGAAGGATCTGAAAAAAATTATATATATATAATCTAGAATAAACAACTGAAATTCTAAATGCATTAGAAGTTCAGTAAAGGGAAAGATTAATATGGGTTGGTGTTACACAGGAAGTAACAAGACAGGTGGGCAAAGAAGGAAGGAATTAGCCTAGAAAACTGAGGGAAGGAAGTACATTCCAAATGGATTTGCCCATGTGAAGGCTAAGAGATGATAATGCACATAGTAAGTTCAGGAAATGACAGGTAGACCAGTTTGCTGGAATGTCAATTTTATGAAAGCAGACAAATAAAACCAAAAGGGGAAGCTCAGGTCAGATTGTGGAGCTCAGAATTTTGTCCTGCAATCAAAGACAAGTCAAGGCAGGCTGTTGAGCAGGGAAGTGACTTTGACAAAAGTGGTGATTATCTCTCCTCTAGCAAAGCTGATGAAAGACGAGTGCTTTTTCTGGTTTGTCAGTATCCAAAGCATAGTTTAGGTATAATCTCAGAGATCAGTTTTTTTTCCAAATATCAGTCATCTTCTATTTACTCTCCTTTGCCACACAGATTCAATCAGTTTCCAAATCTTATTAATCCACCTCTATAACATTACTCAAATCCATCTCATTTTCTGTCTTCATATGGCCACCACCTAGACTGGGCCTTCAGCATGTCTTACTCTCTAATTGGTCTGGCTCAAATCTCTCCTTTTTAATCCATCTTCCACATATTTAGAAAATTGATATTCCTAAAGTTCAAGTTTGACCATGTGGATCTTCTCAATAAGCTCTATCAGCTCTCAATTTCCTCTAACATAAAAAGTAAACTACTCTGTTGTACCTTCAAAGTCTATCATGAGCTATCTCCAATTTACTTTTCCAGGTTTATTATACTTTGCTCCACTAGCCAAACTGGATTTATTGTTGTTCTTATGTAACATTCCCGTCTATATTACTGCCTTTATGCTGTGCCTCAAAATCTTCAATATCCCCCCTCCCTATCACCTGCCACTTACCTCTTCTTATTAGGCTCCCTAGCTTCCTGAAATGTCACTATCATGAAACTTTTCCTGATCTCCTTAGCTGCTAGTTTGTCTTCTTCCTCTCTCTCCTGAAATTGTATGCATTCTCTATATATTATATATCTTTAAAAATAAACTTATATATGTTGTTTTCTCGAATAGGCCATAAGTTTCTTGAGATCAAAGACTATTTCATTTTTTGTCTTTATACAATATCTTACACATAGTAGGCACTCAATAAATGCTTATTAATTATTTCTTCAGTGGCAAAAATATTTTACCAGGTTTTGAAATCTTTCATTTCAAAGCTCCTAAATTCTTAAAACATAAAACTGTGGTGGAGAAAATAATAATAAAAAAAAAAGATTGCATTTTTTCCTTTATCTCCTTCTCCTTGAATGGAGTTCCTGCTACCCAGTTGCAACTGAGTGTTTCCACATTTCCTGAAGTCACAGAAAGCAGAGTAGCACACACATGAGAATCTCAGTTTTTCCTAGGCAGAGTTGAATCATATGATCATAATAATAACTTGCATTCATATAATGATTCAAAATTTAGGATTTTTCTTTATAACAGAACTGGTAGTCAATACAAGCATCATTATTCTAATTTTAGAGTTCAAGGACTTTGTGATTTGCTTTTCCTTGGGTCCTTTTAAATTAACTTCTTGACATGTTCTCTATCTTTCCATCCAACTCCCACCTTCTCTATTGCCTTTCTGTTATTCCTTTTCCTCCTTTTTCTCCTTTTCCTTCTCATCCTCCTCCTTCTTCTCCTTCTCCTTCTCTGTCTCTGTTTCTTCCTTTCTCTCTGTGTGTATCTTTTTCTTTCCCTAACCCTTCTTTCTCTCTTTCCTTTAATTCTCTCCTTCTCTTTCTGTTCTTCTTTCCTCCACTTTTGCCTACATTTCAAATTGAGTATTCATGAAAGCATTTCTAAAATCTCTTTGCTGAAGATCTTGCTTCCTCTTTTCCCCTCATGTTAATGTAGACACTACACAAACATATATATGCACACAAATATATGTGTATTTTATACATTTTAAATGTATGTATTTTATATATGGAGTCTTCGTTGATTAGATTAATTCTTCTTGGTTTCAGAGGGTAGAATTTGGAGCAAAAGGTGGCAATTTTGAGAAAAGTTTTAAGAAAACTGTTAATAGAAATTTTCTTTAAAAATTAACATTTAAAAGATGGAATGAAGAGACAGTGGTTCCTCATCAGTGGATGATATTAAATGGAAGTTAGATAATTATTTCTTTGAGAATGATAAATAATAATAATAATAATAATAATAATAATAATAAAACTGCTACTTAGATTTGAAAATGACATGTTATCTCATTTTAAACTAAGCCTTGTTTTATTCTTTTTCTTTATATAACTGGTGCCTATAATAGTGCTTTGCATATAGTAGAAACTTAATGCTTGTTGATTGATTGAAGAAATTCCTGCTTCAGTTATAGTTTTGACTGGGTAACCTCTGAAATCTCTTTCATTTCTAATATTCCATGATTCAGTGTTTAGATAATCCCTCACCTCTCTGACAAGTTTTGAAAGTCCATTATTAGGGCAGCTCTAGTAGATAGAGCACCAGCCCTGAAGTCAGGAGGACCTAAATTCAAATCTGATCTCAGACTCTTAACACTTCCTAATGTGTGACCCGGGGTAAGTCACTTAACCCCAATTGCCTTAGCAAAAACAAACAAACAAAAAGAGATAGTCTATTATTTTAAGATATCGAATAGAAAGAAACTAGCAAAAAAACTTCCAAGTTTCTCTTTATGGAACACTGGTTGTTAACCAAGATGCCAATGAGGATTCCTAAAGAGTCCATTGATATATTTATATTTTAGAAGATCTGTGAATTTAGGTGACAAAAAATAAAATAAAAACTTTTTTTATTTTTAACAACCTTCATTATTTTTGTCATTCTATGTGTCATATGACATATTTAAAAATAAGAATCCATAGGCTTCTTCAGACTGTTAAAAGATTCCATGACACAACAAAGGCCAAGAATTCCTGCTATAGAAGGTCTTTGCTGCATAAAATCTGCTTTGCCCTGAACTATGGATATACATTTCTTCCTATTAAAAAAAAAAAAAAGACAACGTTGTGGTTTGTGGGATAACCTTTAATAAGCACCAGATTTACTTTAATAATTCTCTCTAAAATGATTTACTAAGATCTGAGTGTCATGTGCCTTTCAAGTCATCATGCAGATGTGCATCTAGAACATATTTGGGTCCAATCTTTCAGAGTGGCCACCCACCTTGTGCATATGATTAATTTTACATGTAGCTAATTGTTCCCACAATTGGCTAATTGTTGATGCAATTAGTCAATTGCAGGCACAATTGGCCACTTGTCCCATAATTTGAAGGTGCAAGTGGACAATTAGATATGTACCCAATTTTACATATCTAAAAACAGGCTGGAGAGAGATTCTCTGAAAATGTTTTCTTTAACACAGAAGAAAAATCCATATGGAATGATCTTTTGGGTAAAAAGAAAAGTTATAGTTCGTTGTACTCTTTTCAGCTTCAATACCCTAGCTGTTCTTAATTATTTTTTTTCCAAAATAGACAGAACAACAATCTATGCTAAATCTGATTTTTAAAGTGAAATGAAACGTTTAGAGTACAGGATAGAATGAACATACCCCAAAAACGTTGGTTTCTATTTATTTTCTTACAGTTTTAAAAAGTACCAACTTTGTTTTGGGGGGCAGGAGTGAATAATTGTTTTAAAATGTTGTTTTCAGTTTTAATATCTTTTATGTCATAATAAATACTTACAAATGACTTAAAAACTTCTGAACTTGTAAATCTCTAGGGTTAATAGAAATGTAAAAGACCCCTTTGAGTAGAATTACAAAGGCTATCTTGGCTCATGGCCCAATATTTTTTGCCTGCCTCCTACCCCAATTCACATATTCTTCTTAATGTCCTTGATCTAATGGAATGCCCTTCATCCAACCCCTCCCTTCCATCCCCCAGCTGTCTAACAGCTGCAATATCATGAAGACCTAGAAGGACTGGGCATTTTTACCCATTCCAATTACCATGTCCATACTCAGTGAAATAGATGATGACTTTAAATGATACTTTCAAGGACATCATTAGTTTAAAATGAAAAGAAGACAACGGTTTCTCTTCATAATCTTTCTGAATTACAACATTACAGAGCACGGATTCCTGATTCCAAATGACTAAATAAATATTAACTCATTTATGCAATATTTTTGACTCAGGTATTTCATATATATCAAAGCCTAAATCCAGAAGCAGGTGCAAAACAATCAATAATGAATCATGAGAACACTGAAAATGTTGCTTATGTACCTAGTGATAACTAAATGAGAATAATTAAAAGTCTGAATATCTGAGATGGGAAATTCAATTATTTGTTATTTTCCCTACAAATGAAAATTTTAGTCAGTTTATATAAAGTCCCAATTAACTATGGAAGACAATGTTGTATAGTATAGAGATGTCATTCATGCTGACCATGAGTTATAAATGCCCTACAATATTCATTAAAATGGCCAGAATCAGATTAAAATGAAAGTGAAATTTGTGAGAACATATCCCAAACTCTGAAAGTTTTAGAAATAAATTTATTAGGTCATTTAATAGCAGAGAGAATCCCAGAAACGAAGTAGATTTCCTTTTGTCTAGGTTATGGAAGGTTTACATACTAGATAAGGGTACCAAATACAGAGTAAAACAATGTTGCTGAAAGAGTAACTTGACCAAAATACAAAGAAATCCAAAATATAAGCTTGAATGGAATAATAATGAAAAACAAAAATGATTGGGTGAATCTAGCATCTTGAGGAACCCAATACTTTGTGGCCATCACCAGCATTCTTAGAGGGATTCTGAACAATTAGTAACTCATAATCATTTTTCTATAGTAGGAAATAGTTGATAAAATTAAAATACAGTATGATACTACATTTTAAAACCAAGAGATTTTTATGTATGATGATTCTCATTTCTCTTTTAGCGTGGAACCTTTGGTACAATTGAGATAAAATTGACCCTGACCAAAGGTGGAAGTAACTATGAAAAGATCCATGAACATTACTTTGGAAATCCTTAGATCATTGCTTAGAACAACAGTAATTCCTATTTACAGTTGTAACAAATGATTGTTGGTTTCTAGGTGATGGCTTATTAATAATAAAAAAAAAAAATTAAGGGAGCATAGTATATAGGCTCAGGGTACAAAAGGTTCAAACCACTGACATC
The DNA here is from genome assembly GCF_016432865.1 of Antechinus flavipes. Lineage (NCBI taxonomy): Eukaryota > Metazoa > Chordata > Mammalia > Dasyuromorphia > Dasyuridae > Antechinus > Antechinus flavipes. The sequence goes on from NC_067399.1 coordinate 380,354,174, forward strand.
ATTTCCCCATTACCTGAGTACAAAAAGCCACTGGGAGCTCTAGTTATTCCCGAATACTTGACCTTTGAATCACCATTGGCAACTTAGGATCAGAGTAGCTGTCTTGAATCAACTTTATGTCTTCATTGACTATCCTTTCTTTCCATTATCAAAGTAAATCTTTTGTTAACTTTTAGATTGACTATGAGTATCTCATTTTGTTTTACTTTTGAACCTTAATTTGACATAGTCCAAAAAATAGAATAATCCTGAAATTGGATGTGGACAGAGAAAAATGAATCATCATAGGCTTTTATGGATCTGGTGGTACTTGTGGTGATCCCTCTGGTAAAGGTAATAATTACAATATGGTAATCACTTCAGTGGTAATCAATACTACTGATAAGGTGTCCTCCATTGCTTTTAAAAGACTAGAGAGTAAACTGTGACCATTCATTAACTAGAGACATATGTAAAAATACTCTGTGGCTTTTAAGAACTATACCATGGAGATAATCACATTAACTATGTTTGTTGGATTTGCATGAATTTTTACATTTTGAAGGGCAATCAGTTGGTAGACTTCAGTATCCTACATTTCGTACACAGTAATTTTGAGATAGAAGAATTGGACGGAAGAAACTACTTAGAACTTTTTGCATAGCATTTGGGAAGCCATTAGGAATAATAGTATCTGACCTTTGTTGGGATGCTTTGATCCAGGGTTCTGGAAAAGATAATTGAGTAGATATTGTTTTGTCTTCCTTGATCCAGGATTGAGGGGAGGAGGGAGGTAGGGGAGGATACTGGTTGTTGATCTGTGTTGTAGCTAAAAGCCTTCTGCTGTATTGCTACAACATTCATGCATAATATGTGTGTAAAAAATAGGTTTTCTGGGTTAGGGGATTTAAGGGAAAAGGCAGCTTCACCTCTACGTTTGAAACTGTAAACTATAATTCTCTCTCCCTCCCCCTGCCCCTCTCTCTGGGATTTCCAGTGTGTTGAGCTAAGAGATTCCTTTACAATTCAAGACCCAAGTTCCCTACTGACCCGGGTAGAAATGATGATCTAGCACAGATGTCTGCTGGGCTAGAGGAGTCTTTAGCTTGGGGCCAGCCATGGAAAGTTTAAGCTATCAAGAGCTTTGGGTCATTCAACTGGGGTTGAATGACAATAGAAGGAATTTCCTTTACTGGTGAGAATGACTATGTATAGGAGGAAGAACTTACACTGTGACTTGATTTACTAAAACTCTTTGAATTACCTGAAATAGGTTATGGGGATATATTTGATCTAATTAATATGAATGGCCATGGGGCTAATGAAATCCTGGTCCCTGTCATTGTAAGTATGTAGATTAGCTCAGTTGGTAGCAGGGGAGTAGGAACGGAGTGAAGATGGAAGGGGGGGAGGGTAAATAGTTTATTATATATGGTAAAAATACATATATTTTATAAGATTATTTAAGTTTCCTGATAGACTTTTTTGGGAGGAGGGAAGGAGACTTAAATGAGTTATTTTCCTAATTTTTCATCTCTTTTCTTCTCTCTTGATTTTTAAAATCCTTTTTTAATTCTTTCAAGAGAAATTTTGGGGCTTGAGAACAATTCATATTCCCCTTTGAGATTTCACATGTAGGCATTTTTAATGTTGTCTCTTCTGAGTTGTGTTTTAATTTTCTCTGTTGCACATAGTAGCTTTCTAGGTCAGGATACTTTTCTGTATCTTACTCATTTTTAGTCTATTTTGTGACTTTCTAATTTTTAAAAAAGACCTTTTTTTCTCTTTTTTTTTTGTTCTCTTTTTACTGGTTATATATGTACATTTTTTAAAATACACAATTCTTTATGAATCATGTTGAGAGAGAAAAATCAGAACAAAAAGCAAAAACCATGAAAGAAAAAAAAAAAAAAACAGAAGAAAAAGAAAAAAAGTGAACATAGTATGTGTTGATTTACATTCAGTCACCATTATTCTCTCTCTGGACGCAGATAGCATTTTCTATCCAAAGTTTATTAAAATTGCCTTGGATCATTGAACTACTGAGAAGAACTACATCTGTCATAGTCAATCATCACATAATCTTGCCGCTACTGTATACAATGTATTCCTGGTTCTACTTGTTTCTTTCGGAATCAGTCTGTGTAAATCTTTTCAGGTTTTTATAAAATCAGTTTGCTCATCATTTTATAGAACAATCATATTCCATTAATATCATATACCATAACTTATGGAGCTATTCCCAAATTGATAGGCATCTACTTACTTTTTAATTCTTTGCCACCACAAAAAGAGCTATTACAAACAGCTTTGCACATATGGGTCCTTCAATCTATCTTTTTCTGGGTTCTGTCACTTGAGAATCCATTTAGAGGCTTGTTTTAATGTTGTTTCTGAGGGAAATTGAGAAGAACTCAGGCAAATTCCTAGCTTCTCTCTGCCATCTTGGCTCCATTATCAAGATGATAAATGTTAAAAGTACTTTTGTCATCATAAAGAGCTTTATTATTATTACTATCTATGGAAAATATTTATACATGTAACATTGCCTCTAGAACAGTAACATGTGGTCAACAAGTCACGTCAAGAAGAATTTATAAGCATTTACTGTTTGCCAGGACCTAGTCTAAATGCAGGGGACACATACACACACATACACATACATACATACACACATACATACATGCACACACACACAGAGCAAATATCTGCCTTTAAGGAGCTCACACTCCTATGAGACAGGAAACATGCAAATAATTATGTGCATAAATAATACATATAGATTAAGTTGGTAGTAATCTCAGAGAAAAGGCATTGATGGGGTGGAATGAAATGCTGAGCATCGGGAAGGTGGAGGGTGGGAAAGAAGTGAATAAGGGACTGGGAAAAAAGGTTTCTTGTAAAAAATGGGAATTGAGCTGAGAGTTATTACTGTAAGTGTTAACATAAAACATAAAAACAATAGCTAGAATTCTCAACTCTGATGTCATGAATTAAAGCACCAGAATGTTCTAATGAACTTGAAATTTTGTTGGGTAGTACATTGCTTTTAATAGTTTTCTAAGACTGTACAAATAAATGTAGTAAATGTTTAAAAAGTTACTGAAAAAAGTCATGTAGTACACAGTCATTAGTTTAGTATTTTCTCCATCACTTTCATATGTCTAGAAAATCAGCAAATGAATAAATCAAACCCTAATTTGTAGCATTTTCTGATTTCTGAGATTTAAATGCTCACACTAACATTTAACTATAGGCTCTGAAAGCTGGCTCAATTTGACTCCTACATAACTTTTGACATTATATCAATAAAATGGGCTGGCCAGATGACAATCCAATTGATCCTCTCTCTTTTAGAATGTTTCTATTTCTATGTAATATCTTTAAAATAATGGAATGAAGCAAAATGGTGACTTAAAAAGATTTCAAAGCATTTGGACAAGTCACATTGTTTCATTAACCTGTTCAGTTTGTAAATTGACACAAGATAATTTTCCAAATAATATCCAAGAAATTCTCCAAAGATTTTAAACCCCCTGTGGGCAAGCTCTCGTTATTATTTATTCCTATTTATTATTATACTGTTATACTATATTATATTATTATAATACTTATTCAATAAACACATTGTTATAGTGGGGAAAAAACTTACTTAGAAGACCTGGATATTTAGATTTGTAGCTAAATTTCATGATTCGTAGTTTTGATTCTGAGACTGAACTATCTTTTTTTTTCCTGAGGTAATTTGCTGAGTTGTGACTTGCCCAGAATCATACAGCTAGGACCTGTTAAGTGTCTGAAGTCATATTTGAACTCAGGTTCTCCTGACTTCAGGGCTGGTGCTCTATCCATTGTGTCACCTAGCTGTCCCCCAAAACTGACCTTTCTTAACCATTTTAGCTCCTGGAGAGAAGGAAAGTGGAATAGTTAGAAAGAGAACTAGCTTAGGAAATAGTATGTGGATTTGCCTCCTGGCCCTGCTATTTACTACCTATGCAACCTTGGATATATCACTGTATTGCTAGCATTTCAATTTCCTCATATATGAAATGAGACAGGATAGATTAACTCATTAGTAAGGCCCCTTCTAACTCTCAAAACTATGATTTTCTCATATGACTTTTGAAAAATTAAATAGGATAAATAGAAGGATCTTTTAAAACTATTGTAGCTACTTTGGGAAGAATTAAGAAATTTTTGCCAAAAAAAAGTCATCTAGTAATGCTAAACATAATCGACTTTATTTTGGGTGTACTTTATCTTACATAAGAAAAGATATTTAATTCCTTAGTAGATTATGTGGAAGGAGCCACATTGTTAAATCATTGTTAAAAGACAAAGAGATTATCTGGGTTTTGGTGAGATAGTATTGAGGCAATGGAAGAGGACTGAAATTCTTATGAGGAAAAGCATTCAAATTTGACTTCAAAGTTAATAGTCTTTTTTTTTTTCTACTTAACTACAATTCAGTATAGAGAAAACAGTGTGCGATGGTCAGTCAGAATAAACAAAGTTTTTAACAATTTGGAAGAGGATAAAGTGTTTTATAAGGAAAGGAAGTTCACACTCAAATGTGTCTGTTCAATTTTCCTGACAAGGTATTTGGAAGGATTATGAGCTCTGCCTAAAATAGACAAAAGCTGTCAGTAGAGATGCTAGGCCTAAAAACCATCTTTTTAGACCACCACAAAAGTATTCTGAAAAGCATAAAGTGATAAACTTGTAGCAAGTGCTTAATAAATATTTGTTGAATTGAATCAACAGATATATAAAATAAATACTCGTTGAATTGAACTAAATCTTCAACAAGCAAAAATCCTTCACCAAAAGCAATATTTCTCCCTTCACAGAAGTATAGAAAAATATATGACTTTTGGAAGAAAGCTTAAAAAATATCTAGTGCTACCTTCTTTTTGCAAACATGCATAGGTAAGTATATTAGTTTATCATTCAACATCCCCTCCTCCTTTCCTCTCAGTGTTTGTCATTGTTAGGGGACTTGGAGTATGGTGAGATATATTCACCTATTTTATGAATTAGTATGATAGAAACTGGGAAAGCTAGAGAGATTTATTCATTCACTCAACAAATATTTACTGATCACCCATGTGTGTAGGACTTTATACTCAATACTTTGGGGTATAAAAAATAAATGAGAGAGTTCTGGTCTGTAAGGGGATACAGTATTATTTAGAAACATGGAGATTCAATCTCTATCTTCCTGTCTCTCTATTTCTTTGTCTCTGTTTCTTTTTCTACCTTTGTCCCCTTCTATCTCTCTGTTAATCTTTATCTGTTAATTTCCGTCTCTCTCTGTCTCTGTCTCTTTCTCTCTTTGTTGCTCTGTTATTCTTTGTGTCTGTCTCTTTTGTCATCTCTGTCTTTATCTTTTTTTTTTTTCTGTCTCATAGACATGAAATTAATCTTATCAGTCAACGTAGATCAAACAACCTCATTCCATAGAGATGGAAACTGAAATATAGTATAGTAAAGTGACATGTCCAAAATCACACAGGAAATAGTAAAGTTAAAATTTAAACTAAGTTCTTTTGACTCTATATCCAAAGTTCTTTCAATAACACCTTGCTTCTTTCCTTTTCAAAATCAGTTATTTTATCAACTGAGATTTGAGGGGTGCTTGATGATGTCTAAGTTAAAAAAATTACCTTGTTGGCATTATTATTATTAATACTGACTAACTTGGTCTTAAACAGCATAAATGCAATACAGGTGCTAGTCAGTAAGTGTAATCACCATTAGCTGAGGCAGAGGCTTGATTTTATAGCTTGTACCCAGGAATATTATCCCCTTGTCATTTACCCTATCAATTTTTAAATAATATGCAAGAATGAAGGGTTGACAGTATGAGTCATTAAGCTACTTAGGAGAACCAATTATTTTCAAAGCACTTTAGGGGGAACTATTTGCATAAAAACAAGAGTTAATAATAATAATAACCCACATGTCTATAATGCGTTCAGATTTACAAAACATTTTCTTCATAATGACCTTGTGAGATTAGGAGTGCTTGTACTTTTATCCTCATTGTTTTCACAGATGGAGAAACTGAGGTTTAGTGGAGTAATAGTGAGATGACAATAGTTACAAAGATATAGTCTTAACACACGTACAAAAAAACCAACCCTTAGGATTAATGTATTTGAAAAGAATTCAGCTAAATTTAAGCCTATGTAAACCTATATATGCCTAATATGTATATTCAAAATTGTTCTTAAGTCTTCCCCAATCAGTTCACATTCATGGATTTTACTATACATTTAAGCCTATCATTAAACTATATATTAGCATTTTTAGTGTTTATGCCTCATACACCCATGCTAGATTGTAAGGTAATAGAAGTCTACGAACCCCACTCATTTAAAATGGTGGACTCAAGGAAAAACAAAACAAACAACAAAAACAAAACAAAAAACCAAGCTATCCTTTAGAAGTAAATCAAAATACTTACTTTGCTCCTTTCCCCTTATTAATCCTTCTGTTTCCCTGATTTCCCAGAATTCAGGGGAAGTGTATCATCATTGTTGCAGTGGAGCTCTGGAGCTTAAGATTTGCATTTGAGAAACATTCAATCAATCAACATTTATTACTGGTGGAAAACCTTATGAGCCAGGAACTAATTTAACCATACAGGATAAAAAGAAAGCCCCTGTTCACAAATAAAATATGAGCTCTTCCCTAAAGGAATTTGTATTTTCAAGTAGAAATTAAAAACAACTACCTTCATGTCCCAGATCTAACACTTGGAAGTAGGTTGATCTTTATCCTCTCTTTGCTTCAGATTCCTCATATGGAAGATGTGAAGCATAACACTAATGCTATCTACTTCATGGAGCTATTGGTGAGGATTGCACTTTTTAAAAGTCTTAATAAGTTGCATTATTAAAACATTATTATTAGTTTAATCTGTTTAGTTTCATTACTGATGACAATAAACAGAACACTATAAGGCACCCTGTAGTAGTAGACGACAGAAAGCTGGTCTCAAGAATTGGGAAGACCAGGATGCAAGTCCTATCTCTGATACATCCTAGCTGTATGACTGGCTAAGTTATCTAATCTTTCAGACAACCAAATAAATTTCTTTCATCATATGTTGTAGAACAGTTGCAGATCTGCTTCAAAAAAGGGAATTTCCTCACTATATGCTGATACCATCATGGGTCTGAACACATGTCCCTCTCCTCAAATTAAAAAGAAAAAAAAAAACCTTTTTTTTCTTTTAATTAATCAGCTTGTTGTTAATAGGAGAAAAACAGACATTTACAAAATCTTGTTTTAAAATAATTCACATTTTTACAATGCTTTACATTTTGCAAAAATACTTTTCTCAAAAAAAAACAAAAAACAAAAAACAAAGTACTTTTCTTGTAGTACTTTTCTCAAAAAAATACAAAGTATTTTTCTTTACTTTTTTTTCCCCATTGGACCTGTGATTTCATTGATACAAGAAACTCTGAAATATAGAAACTCCCTCTATCAATACAAGTTAGTATTATCCTTTTTACTTATAGTCATAAAGAGTTGTCTAGAAAACTTGAGAAGTTAAAAGATTTATCAGAATCTCTCAATGAAAGGTAAGACTTGAATCCAGGTGCACCTGACTCCAAGGCCCTCTGCTTTTCCACCATCGTAATTTCACTTATGTGAGATCATTAGTGTAAATATTTTTACACCCTTTGATGAAGCAAATGAGACTGAAGGAAGTAGTAGTCATATAGGTAAGGATCTACAGTACTCCAGTGAGTCTTCTGATTCTAAGATCAATGTTCTTTCCATTGCAACAAGATGCATATTGAAAAGTTCAACAATAGTAACTCAGAAGGTACACACTTGTTTGTCCTTTGCTCTCAAAGAGGACATCAGAGAAGTGATGTCATAAAACCCAAGTGAATTGGATTTGAGTGAGAGAGGGCTGTGCAAAATCACCTATCTCACTTTTCCCTCCAGAGCCATCTGGGTCCAGGAGGCCAGATATAGATCATAACAACTAGAGATTGGAGACCTTGGACTTTAAATTAAGGTCTTGGGGCAGCTAGGTGGCTCAGTGGATAAAGCACCAGCCCTGAAGTCAGAAGAATCTGAGTTCAAATCTGGTCTCAGACACTTAACATTTCCCAGCTGTGTGACTCTGAGCAAGTCACTTAACCTCAATTACCTCAGGAAAAAAAAAAAAAAAATTAAGGTCTCTAACAGATCTCAGTTTGAATCATATACCCCCCCTCCCCCCCATATAATGTATACATAGCTATATAATATTGTAATTGTAATGACTCAGGTTAATTCATGTATACATAATATTACATATAAATTTAAATGTCATGTATAAATATATTTACACAAACATTTATCTCTCTGTGTATATGTGTTTATATGTGAATGTGCATTTGTAAATACCTATACATAATATATAATTTTATATGAACATATTATATGGATTGAGTATTATAATGGACTTATAAATTACAGAAACTTATCTTTTTTTGTCTTTATATCTTGTCTATCATCTAGACTATGAGGTCTATGAGGCTTCCAAGTTCCATGAGTGATTTCATATCATACATTCACATGTGATGCATTTAAACTAACCTTGGTTCCTGTATGAGGCTGCAATGACAACTGAGCTTGGTTGATGTGATTCTACCTATTATTGTTTGGACTAATAATTTCATTAGAATCATAATAGAAACTTCCTCTATCACCATCAACCTTGACCTAGGAAATCTGATACTGTTAAATTAATACTTATCACTCATTTCATTTTAGGGAGTGGGAGGGGGATTTTTGAGTTTCTTTTATTATGCATTATCATGTGGAAAGAGGGAGAGTAAATATGTCTAAATAATTAATTTAAACTTTATATTTCTTCAACACTTAACCTAGCACAGTACTAGGTATTTAACAAAGACTACTGAATTAAATTGCAACATGAATGAAATAAATGCTGTGTCAAACAATTTTTTTTTTTTCACTTGCTGAACTCTGTTAATAAGGATCCTGACAAGGTTACCACCTCTGCAAAAATTAGAACCATCTTTCTATATATGACAATATCTTTTTAGAAATGACAAAAGTTCTCATTCTCTTAATCATTTTAGTTAATTGAGCTCATATTTTCCTAACCACTACTAGGCATTTGGCTTTTCCTAACTTCCTGTTTATCACCTCTTCTTTTTGTAAGGTTAACATTTCACCAATCTTCCTTTTCTCTTCTGATTTGCTTCCCACTTTCCATCTCCAGGCTCCTTTATCTTGCTTTACTTTTAATAGGATTGTTGAATGTCAGATTTGAAAGGGACTTTAGAATTATAGGAAACAGTGTGATATAGAAAGGACCTCAGAGATTATCTAGTCCTACCACCTCCTTTAATAGTTAGAAAAATAAAGGACCAAAAAGGCAAGGCCATTTTTTTTTCAAGTCCTAGAAACCAGGGTTCCTGATTCCCAGGTTAGAATTCTAGCCATCTCATCTCCTTTGTTTTCTACTCTGTTGGACCTTTCCAATTATGCTCAGGTAATACGCACATACACACACATTCTTAACTAAACTCCCTAATGACAAAAATCAACAAATTTCTGGGAGAATTTAAATGGATGCTTCAAAAATTTAAAGCAAATGACATATCATGCTGGGAATGTTGTGGCTGGGGGATAAATGATAGCAGAGAAACCAGAAGGTTGGATAGTTCTGACATATTTCCCATGAATAGACATCAGAACATGCATGTGAACACAAGAGATGGGAGAGGCAATATGATATAGTCAAATGAACAATGGATTTCTTAGATTATGGTTCTGGTCCTACTTTGTTGTTTGCCATTTTAGATAAATGACCCTGGGTAAATCATTTAGCTTTATCTGTAAAATGGAACAATAATAATGCTTGTGCAGCCTACCTATCTCAAAGAGGGATTATAAGGATTATCTATCTATCTATCTATCTATCTATCTATCTATCTATCTATCTATCTATCTAAATACATATATCTATATCTATATCTACCTATCTATTTATCTATATAGTGTGTGTGTATGTGAAATCTTTAAAAGGGGCAGAACAGAAGGAGGCAGAATAATTTTAGCAGGCAGAAGGGAATGAAATCCTTTCCAATTATTTGTTGGTGCTACTATGAAAAAGTATCACCAAAGTGGGTGGGTCCTGTGGACATAACTAACTACTTCAGGTTAGAATTCATGATGGCTATTGATATTAGTTCTGATCATGAATTATATATTTTGGTCCTATTCCTTTGAAAGCTTCACCAGTATAACCAGTGCTTTTTGAATTACAAGACATAGCTGGCATCACCTTGGGTAGCATCAGTACTGACTGCTATCAAGAGGACTGCCAATATTATTACCAGATGCAATAAAAAAGCACTTCTTCAACTGTTTTTTCCTACCTAATTGTCAAAACTGAATAATATTATCAGCTTTTTATCCTTTGAGTATTTTTTCTAATAAGAAAGCACAGAGATGCATTGCAAATAAAAGCAGAAGATTTGAGGATGCAAAGCAATCATGCAAAATGACTTTCATATCAGTTTGATAAGCAGCTGAAATTTAATAACTACATCTCTCCTATGGTGCCAGATGAAAGTTTAATACTTTCTGCTTTCCTTTCGTTCTTCTACAAGATGCTTATTCAGAGTCATAACTTTTCCTTTTATAGTCAGAGAAATGAGAGGTGCAGTGGATTAATCAAAGCCCTTAGCTAGGACCTAATTTGAGCCCAGTCCAGATTAAAGTGACATAATCTAAGCCAAGCCGAAGGCTGACAACGATCATAAGGGAAATGACTAGAGATTTCAAGCTGTAGGTAATATTAGCTATAGAAAATTCACAGATCTTGTACCACTTGGCTAGGGCGGGCCATTAAATCTGTTCTTCTTTTCAATGAGGGCTTGTGATAAAAGGAGAAAGAAGCCACATGAAGTAGATTCAAATTAAAATGCATGTATGTGTGTATGTATGTATAGATACACACGTGTGTTTGTTTTTAGGTGCATATCCATATAACATACATTATATATAAATATATAAATAAAATTATGTAAATATATAATATAAATATAAAATAAAGTATTTACATACACAATATAGCACACACAGTTATAATATATTATACATGTGTATTATATGACCTCCACAATTAGTAATCAACCGCAGTGGCTCAATGTGGCATGGAATTGACTGTGGGTCTTCAAAACTAGGCTGAAGGAAGCTGTCATATGCTAGCTGTCAAACTGGAATGTTTTTACTTAATGGCCACTGTTACACATGCACACATGTATACATGTGTCTGTACATACATGCATAAATGTCATGTATGTTTTTAGCATGTACATGCACGCCTGTGTCTGTTTGAGCAAGCACTCAGCTTTTGACTTTTTGGAATTATTTATTTGTTGTTTCCCTTTTTTATATCACTGAAGAAACTAGTTCCAAAGAGCGGTGAAATGATTTATCCAGCACACACTGACTCCTTGGTGGAGTCGGGGCAAGGACTGCATTTCCTGCCTGTCGGGCCACTGACCATTTGATTTTCTTCCATACCGAGAGTCCCCATGACCTTGGCAGCAGCTTGTTTCTCCAGTCTTCCAAGAAAACACTGCAAGAGAATTGTATTAGTTTCACAACTTGGCAACGTTAGGAGCCTCCTGGAGATAGCAATGAGAGAAGAGAAGAATTAAAAGGCAGGAAAAGAGAATTTCGAGATGGCCAAGATAGGGCAAGAAAACGCATAAGGTGCCGGGACTCTTGGGTTCCGGGTGAATTTCCTCGGTGTGGTCACACCCTCAAATCAATAGGAGACAAATTCCCCCAGGTGCAGAGCGAGTCTACTTAGGAGAGTCTGAAAGTGTGCTTGACTGCATTGCTCTTACACTGCCCCCTACTGGCCAACATTCCCTTAATCTATTCGGTTTGAATGGGAGTCAAATACTTGGGGAACTAAGAGGGTCTTTTATAGACGTTCTCATTCCTGATTTTCCGTTTCAGGAAGAAATGGCCAATTTAAAATCAAGTAGAAGGATAAGAAGTTTGGGAATTTATATATTGACCATATTGTATGTAAGATACATGTATGTGCGCAAATAATACATACGGACCATACCCCATAGGGTCATTCTAGTGATTTGCATATACTAGAGGAACATATTGGGAATCTATATGGATATTCCTATATGTATGTGTGTGTGCATATAGATGGTGAATATTGAATTTTTATGTAGGTATAAACAGCAATACAATGAAAGAACATCTGATCTAGTCATCAGATCTAACTGCAGCCTTTAAAAAGGAACTGCAACTCCAGATGTCGTCTTAAGAAAATGAATCAATTAGTCAAATGAGGAATCCCTTCATAAATTAGAGCTAGAGAAGCAAAAGTCCGGTAGTGGAGGAGGGCTGTGGAGAGGAGCTGGGGCACATAGCTCATCTTGGGGAGGAGGTGGGGAGGGAGGGGGAGGGTGGTTCCTGGCTGCTTTCTGATCCATTTAAGTTTTTGTTTACCTTTTTGAATGCTGGTTTGATTTGAGAAAGTGTGCAGAACGTTCAAAACCTTTTCCCCTGAAAATAATAATACCTCAGTCTTTCAGAGTGGGACCCAGCTTCGGCTGGTGTCACTATTCATAAAATAATTGAGTTTACACAAAAAGTGATTTCAGTAATAGCCGCCTTTTTACAAGTATGTACATTTTATTTAAAATTACTGACTCAAAAGGCAAGGTAGAAAAAAAAAATCACCTCCAACAACTTCCTGTAATTGCGAATTATTGTGAGGGAAACAGAAGGAAAAGATTTCGAAATTATGAGCCATTATGCTCAAGAGAGAGAGAGAGAGAGGGAGAGAGAGGCAGTGGGGGAAAAAAAAGACATCTCGGCTTCATGAAACACAGCTGACAAGCCCGACTAAATTACCCCCGGACCATTACAAAAATCACTTAATTGCCAACCATTTTGTTAGGTCAATTGACTCTAATTGAAAAAATAACAAAACCCTTATTATGCTGCAAATGCGGCCGTGGAAAATGAGTCTTCTGTTAGAAGGAAACAATAATTCTAAATTTCAGCTGCTGCTAACACTACAAAGTTCAGTGTTTCCTTCAGAGAGAATCCACTATGTGAGAGAAAGTGAATATACTTCAATTGATTGATTTTCTTTTAAGCCTCCTTTGCTCTTGCCTCTACTCCCCCCATCTCCTTTCCCATATACCCTCCATCCTCTTCTGCTTGCCTTCCCCCCGATTTCTTTCTCCTGCCCCCCCATCATGCCCACCCCATTTTCTTTGTGTGAAAGGGCTGATGGCATCATGACAGTGCTATCCTGTGGAGATTGGGTAGGGGGGTAGTGACTACTCTTGCCCTTTGTCACACCCAACCTTCCAGCCAAATCCTTCCACTTCAGCCCCGCCTCACCTAGTGCCACTATGGCTGCAGTCCCAGGCTTGGCAAAACTGCTTTCCACATGATTTTATTTCCTGCATATCTCTCTGTCTCTGTCTCTGTCTCTATCTCTCTGTGTCTCATTCTCTCTCTGTGTGTCTCTCTGTCTCTGTCTGACTCTCTCTCTCCCTTTCCCTCTCCTTCCTTTCCTCCCTCCTCTAAACAGATATAATGGAGTGGAGCTACCCCCGAAATTTCTCTGAAATAGCCCCCTCGCATGCATAAACAGCACTGGCCTTGATTGACATGCAGCACGGTAATTAAAAACTCAGCCTATTGACGTAGGTGAAGGTTTATTTATAATTATACATTTTTAGGATGGTTAGCATGAGTTTTGTGCATTTAAAAAGATAAATCGGCTCCAGCGCTGTTATTGCCCCAATTACAGATTTGAATGGTGTAGGCTTATAATAGGATTGATTCTGCGATGTGAAAAGTAATTATTTGTCCATAAAGCCAGGAGGCTGCAGTAATGAACTCAGATGGCAGCAGCCTTTTGTTTGGCCGGCGATGGAGAAGAAAGTGGGGGAATATTGAAGAAACTTCTCAGTAGCTCCAATGCAGAAATAAACCAGAGAATAGCACCCTGTTTGTGAGATGCTCTCACTTTGTGCTGGTGAAATTCCTCTGCTTATTTCTGCTGGACCAACACTGGGAAATTAGAACCAACTTTTATAAGGCCCACCACAGATGGGCTCAACAATCATGAGTCACCCAGATTCAGAGAGATAGAGAAACAATGCATCCTATAAGGATGCTGTTGTCACATTATTTTACAAAGAATGAAATCAAACTTAGTTTTATAGGCCGCCTTTCCTACTTTAGAGATCTGAAATTGCTTTGCAAAGCAATGTATTAAATACCAGTGAGTTCCTGCGAAAGCAAAGAGGGACAGCCATTATCTTTTAAATATAGGTTCCTTATTGTTTTTAATCTCTTAGTTACAGAAGAACACAGCAAACTACATCTTTTAGCTTAAAAATCATAATATGTGTTGTTTCTTTGGGAAGTATCTACAAATGTATAGAATCAATAATGTATTCCCTCTGAGTGTGCCACAAATTATCAGTTGTCTGGCACAGTTCTAAATGAATGATCATGCTGTTATTTTAAAATATGTGTCTTTAGTTTTTTACAGGTGCTTAAGTTTTTGCAGAGCACATTTAACAAAAATGTGATAGATAGGTCCAGGCCTAATATTTTTTCTTAGATGAAATCTAGTTTCTTTTCTTTTCTGTGGACTGAAGAAAGAGGTTCCAGGCTCCCTTTTTACTTGGGTGACCAAAAGATGCCAAAGGATGGAGAATCAACATTAAGGGAAAACTATACTAATACAGATACCGGGCAGAAAGAAAAGTGAGTCCCCTCAAATGAGTGGGAAAGCCCAGCTAAGAGAAATAAAGTGAGAGATGGTGAATTCTGTAACACTTGCCAGACCAATAGGCTTCATCAATTAATCACGGCAAAATAATCACCACCTACATTAAAGCATAATACATGAAAAGGACATAGCACAGCTTTAACTTATTCAGAAAGGGCTGACTCCCTAATCCCTCTGAGTCCTGACATGTTAACTGGGTAGCGACTAATTAGATGTCAAAAATTCATAAGCACTCTTTAATATTGCATATATCTGCAGCCGACATTTCAATATGAGAGTTGTATACACAGAAGTCACTATAGCATTAAAACGCAGCAGGGTGGGAGAAATAAAAAGAAAACAATAAAAACAATGGCCCTTAAAAACCCCAGAGAATGCCTCCTATGGAAGTGTGTGCTTTCTTATTCAGAGAAGGTATCACCTTAATAAGCATTATAGGCAAAGGAGCACTGCTGTTCCATGCGGTGCGGAGGAAAAGAGGGAGAAAAGACTGACTTATCAAAGGCAGTGCCAGGTAAATAGTAATTTACTATGCATGCACAATGAATGCTACAGAGTGCCTTGACACAGGGCAATAATGAAAGACATGTTATTGTGGCATCCATCGGGGGAATTTTTTCCCCCCTTCATTCTTCCTTTCCCTGTCTCTCTTGAGCAAGGAAGCGGTGATGGTTCCTGGCAGCTGCCTCCTGTTTCAAACCATTTCACATAATGTAGGAAGAACCTGAAGTTTAGTGTATTAAGTAAGTGAGTTAGTTTGCTGGTTTGGTAATATATATGTTGCTTGCATGTGAACTTATATTTCAAGTGCCGGGGACTATATTTTTATGAAACAAGCCTTTTCCTGTCGGAAGAATTATAGGAATGTGATATAATACAAGGCAGTGAGATTAAAAACAATGCATCACAGCCGAGAGAAAATACACTGTTTTATGACTTGCATCCTTTAATTGTACCTCTCAGGAATAAAAAGAGAAGTGCTATGCAGAAACCTGCTGGATAATCATTCTCTCTTTTGACTGCCAATTTTTTTTTTCTTTTTCTTCTTCTTTCTTCCCTACCGCCCTCTACTTCCTCCTCCCCCCCCCTCTGAATATTACCCCATATCTTCTCCTATGCAAAAGCTATGCATTTAAAAAAGTTAAATCCTGCCTTTCAATTTTGCTTGCAAGTTTCCGTTTTACATAGATTGACCCAATTTGTGACAGCACTTAGGGAACTTCATTTCTCTACCTAGAACCCAGATGACATTTTCAACTTGTCTTTGTCTCATTATTTGAATTTTATTTTGTAATGGCTCAAGTATCATTGCTGTGATGTAAGCAGGAGAGTATAGATTAATAATTGGTTCCTACAGTTTGAGGTGAAGTCTTTTTTCCCCCTAAGACAATGTGGTGCTCCCCAGTGCAGGAATGATGTATATAATAATGATGTTTGCAAGTATCAGCTGATTAATACCCTGCTATGCAGACATCCTTCATTGTGATGTCAACTCAGAGGCAGGATGTATCACAAGGAGGGGAAGAAGATCTGATTTAGTTATCTGCAACAGGATTCTAGCCAATGGTCAATCTTTATCTGATTATACAGGGAATTTGATTTGAAATTCACTGCATTAATTCAGCTGTTAAAAAGTCTTTTATGACCAATCTTTAAATAGTAATTAACTGTGCTTTTTTTTTTTTTTTTACTTTTTATACTTGCTTCTTTTTCACTTTCTGAAATAGATCTTCTTTACTTAAGTTTTTCTATCTTTTTTTTTTTTCAAAGAAGAATTAGCACTCTATAGTGACTTGTGTCCTCTAAAAGCAAAGCTTTCATAAAGTTCGTTGAAATGAGTGAATAATATACCATGGAAAGATACCTTCCAGGAATGGAAGTTTACATTCAGTTCCACCAAGGAAAAGACAGCTTTAATATGTCCCTCCTTCTACAGCCCTATTTTCTCTACTCCAAAAAAAGAAAAAAAAAAAAGCAAGAAAAAAAGTACCATTGCTTCCATGACCTTAGTTTGTGCTCTTTAAAATACTTTAGGAGCTAAATATTTGGATACTTTGATCTGTCTTAACTGCTGTGCAGCAAGAAGTAAAAGCAGGAGTCTGGATCAGGCATGTCTCCAACCTATTTTTCATAGAATCATACTCTAGAAAGTAAATAAGGAGGGACCTTAGAAATGATTTTATTCAATTCCTCATTTCACAGAGAAGGAAACTAAGGAACAGAAACATCAAATAACAAGGTCATGTAAGAACTGAGTAGGAAAGATGGTCTTTGTATTAAAGTCTTCTAAAACCAAGTCTAGTGCTTATTTTACTCTAAAATTCAGTTAGAGAGAACTTGAATCATCTTTCAGTATCTTTGCATGAGCATTGTGACTTCTTGGCTTCAAATTACTATCTTCAGATGAGTTGTCTGGGAATAGAACCTTTCTATTTTTGGATAAGTAGATACAATAATAATAATAATAACTAGTAGCCCTTTATAGTTTATAAATAAAATTACTTCATTTAATCATCATAACATCATAACAATCCTGGGAGGTAGATGGTAATATTACTTTCATTTTATAGAGAAGGAAAGGCATAGAAATTGTGCCTAAACTGTTGGAAAAATCATGAATTATAAATTCTAATCTTGGCCCTAATACTTAAAAGATGCTTGGCTGGACACTTCAGAAAATGTGATTATTTTTGTCAAATTGGACTGGCAATCTGTCATGCTTGTCTTAAGTGGAATTAACAACAATACACTTTCATATAGCACTGCAAGTTCTGTAAAGTCCTTTCCTAACAACAACCCTATAATGTAGGCAATACAATCATTAATAGTTTCCTTTGAAAGAAGAAAAAGAAGTTTCAGGGGAGTTCAATCAACCAGCCTTTTCTAAATGCCTACTATGTGCCAGTCACTGTGCTAAGCATGACTCGCTCATGAATGACTCATTAAATATCTGAAGTGCAATTTGATCCAATGTCCCTTGATTTCAGGTCTACTGGAATCAAGGTTTCAATATGCTATGTTGTTTCTCAGAACGGTTTTAGCAATTAAGTAATGAAGGTCAAGGATGCTGTCCTGAAGTTATTGAGGTATAATGGACAGAATTCTTGATATGGAATTAGAAACACTAGCTTTTGTGACCTTAATCAAATCATTTCCTTTCTCATGGTCTCTTGTTTGTCTTATCTGTAAACGAAGATAAAAGTATTAATATTATTATCTCACACATTTATTGTGAAAATTGAATAAACAAATTATTTATAAAGTTCTAGATATAAATTTATTTTTCTTATCATGAGTTTCTAAGACTTCAGTTACCATAACCTCTACATCCAACATGCAGTCAGTTGTCAAATCTTATTAATTTTATATCTACAATGCCTCTTCATCCCCTTCTCTATAGACTTTACATGGCAAATATTTTGTAAGTCTACACAATTTTAGCATTCTCCTAATTTGCATGGATAGCTAGGTGGTACAGAGGATAGGGTGACTGGAGGACTCATCTTTCTGAATTGAAATACAATCTCAGATACTAGCTGTATGACCTTGAGCAAGTCACTTAATCTTGATTGCCTCAGTTTCCTCATTTGTAAAATAAGCTGGAGAATGAAAGACAAACTCCTTCAGTCTCTTTGCCAAGAAAATTCTAAAAGGGTTCACAAATAGTCAGACATACAACCAAACAACAACAATAAAAATTAATTTGTATCCCTGCTTACATTTGCCTCTCTACCCCTTTCACTTCATTCTCTACAAAGCTTCTGAATTAATATTTTCAAGGTTCTGTTAATTTTTGATAATTCCCTGTTTCCTCTATGTGAAAAATGCAAACTTTTCTATTGTTCAATCTGGCTCCAACATAATTGTTAGACTTATTTGATATTATTCTACTTCATACTTACTCTATTCTATTCCAATTAGCCTGCTAGCTTGTTCTCTGAACTCACCATTTCATCTTCTGCCTGCATGCCTTTAAAATGATTGTTTCCTATGGAATTCACTTAGAATTGACAGCTTCCTTCAAAGCTCAACTCAGGCATCATTTCCTTGAAGAAAACTTTTATGATTCCATCTCAAATTATCTTGTATTTACTTACATGTAGATATCTCATAATTATGAACATTTTGAATTGTTGCTAATTTAAAAAAAATCCTAATTGCTTTTGTATCTTCAACACTTAATTAAAAAAAAACTTACATGTAGTAGGCGAATTGAAATTAATTCTCAGTCATAAATATAAAGTTTAAAGGAAATTTTAAAACCATTAGTCTTCATTATTAAGACCATTAGGTATGGCCAAGCACACATCATCTTTGTAGCCTTTCTGCTTAGTTTGAGGTACCAGAAACTGTCTTCTATACCCAGGGCTTCTTCCACAATCAGTGTCCAGTCTAACAACTATCCCTCTCTCCTCCCTCTTCCCCCCTCCCCTTATTGGAATAGCTTACTCCATGCTCACTTTATCAATTTTTCCTCACACAAAACCTCTCTGCTACATCAGGAAAGATGTTTCAGGTCTTTTTGCCTTCTCCTCTTCTTTTCACGGATCTAGGAGCAACTCACTTAGAGGTTCCCAACAAAAACTTTAAATCCTATATCTCAATGAACTTTTCAACCAAGTGATTTTCCTGGTCCTGATGTTATCCTATATCTTATTGTTTGGCTCATCTTTTTGTGGCTCTATGATATATTCTAAAATGATAAGCTTCTGCTTGAAAGCTCTATGTTTCGATGGATATTTTCTACAACTAGCTTACATTTATACCTTATTTCATAGAAGGACCTCCAGGCTAAGCCTACTGTTGAGGTAACTGTTCTCAAATTGCAGCTGGTATAGTAGAAGTGTGAACCTAAACACTCTCCTTCTCTAAGCCCATGGCTCTGAAGGATCCCCACTGGATTTCTAAAATAAATGCACTTTCTGGGGTCACACTTTTCCCATCTCTGAAGAGAACCAAAGGCATGCTATTTTCCAGCCAAGGATTTAATATGCAAATGCCTATTATGATAGAACTGTGCTCTGTTATTGCATAGGCTCCCACAATTTCCTTTTCCTTTTCTGTTTGATTTTCATTTTATTTTTTACTAAAACATTATACCTCTTTATCTTAGAAGTGTGGGGGGAAAGTAAAACTATTAGTTATATTTCATGAAGAATTTTAGGCAGATCCCTTACAGGAGAGCTTCTTAAACTTTTCCCATTCACTACCTGTTTTCATCAGAGAAATTATTTTTTTGTAATACTAGGTATATAGATATATAAATCAAACATTTACTGATAATAAATCAATAAATCACAACACCCTGCATTCAGTTATGAGACTCCATTTGCTATCATGATCTACAGTTTAAGTAGTTGAACCTTAAAGTACATGTTCCTGACCTACTTTCTCTAGACAATAGACATCAGGAATCTGAACTGGCTTTGGAGTTCTTTCTTTAGAGTTCCCCTTTGGGTTGGAGGAATAGGAGCCCTTTTTTAATTTCTACATGATAAAATGTACAAAAACTTACTCCTCTTTTGAATACTGGAATGATTATTAACTCTTTTTATCTCTATCCTTTCCTCTTTTTCTTTCTTACCCTTTTTCTCTTACATACATATTTAGCTGAGTCACCCAAAACCTAAACTTTTATAGTCCCCACTATATTGCCCTCTTTCTTGAGTCAATTCATGTTATTAATTTTGTAGATTTCAGGTATATTGTTATTGTTCAATGGGTTCAGTTACATCTGATTCTTCATGATAATATTTAGGGTTTTCTTGGCAAAGATGCTAAGATGGTTTGCCATTTCTTTTTTCCAACTTATACATTTGAGGAACTGAGGTAAACTTGCCTAGGATAACACAGCTAGTAAATTTGTGAGGCCAGATTTGAATTCAGGTGGATGAGACTTTCTAACTTTGCACTTTATCCACTGCCCATCTACCTACCTAGTGTTATATGACAGCAATGTTTGAAGGAGTAATATCTCAGAATGGAATAGCAGATTCAACAGCTGTTAGAATTAGAGAGAGCTTTAGATATCTAGAAGACATCTCAATAGGAAAAAAGTGACCAAAAAAACACCAGCATCATCAAAATGATCTGGTGCTGACTATGAAATCAAAAGAACATATTATGTACACAGTATACAATAGTAAATGACTACAATATTCTAATATTTGATGAACATAAATATCTACATTTGGGTGGGAAAAATTCACTGTTTTACAAAAATTATTTGAAAAACTAGTAAGCAGTTTGGCAGATATGAGTCAACCAATTTTTCACATCCTATGCTAAGGTTAGGTCATAATAGGTATATGATATAGGCAGAAAGAGTGATATCATAAGCAAATTAGGGGAGAATGGGAGAATTTACCTGTCAGATAGATGTATAAGGGAGGACTTTTGCTACTAAGCATTAGATTCAGAGAGAATAATAAGAAGTTATATGAATAATTTTTATTACATGAATTTTTGCACAATATGAATAATGCTTGAGATTTTTCAATGACTTTCACATCTTTCCTGCAAGAAGATAATGTTCTTGGGTCAACTGATTCCTGAAATCTTTATAATATATTGCTCCTTCATAAATCTGTCCTTTGTAGATTTGACTGGAGGCACTTTTACTATTTCTTTACTACTTTGTTCTATTCAGTAACATTTCTATTTCATCTACAAAATAATGTTATTCATACACACATACCTATATTTGCATATATAAACATACATATGTACATGAATACATATATGCATACAAATAGAAGATGAGTTGTATCCAAAGTAAATTAGGATGAGGAAAATAAACTAAATTTCCATTGGATAGCTCCAGAACTTTTTTTAAAAAGTGGCTCCAAACTTCTCCCCAAAATAAAGACTCATTTTTTAATGACAATATTTTACTATGTTGTTTTATAGCAATGAATCATGAAATATTACTGTCTCTGAAATTCGCGAAGGAGTATTGTACAGAAGAAAGTGGAGAGGCAGTTTTGGGAAGATTACAACATATAAAAGTAAGAAGCTTCAATTGGAATAAAGAATATCACCAAGATAATGAATAAAGTCAACCAAATGGTTTTGTGCTGCTCACATGACAAAAGTAAGGAATGATGTATAAGAAATGAAACAAGCATTCATAAAGTAACTACTATATGTCAGATACTTTGTTAAATGAGTCACAAATATCTTATTTGCTTTCCTTTTAAGGGAAATATTGCTATTACTCTCCTTTAATAGTTAAGAAAACTGAGGCAGACAGATGTTAAGTAATTTTCAGAGTCACAAAGCTAGTAAATTAAATTGGATTTGAAGTCAGGTGTTCTTAACGTTATGACCAGCATTTTATCCTTTGTACCAATGAGGTGCCAGTAGGTGTGGATATACAAATTGCATAACTGATACCCCTATGATGTCAGGAAGTCAGCATGGTGAGTTGCCTATTTGTGGAAATAAGTGGATAATAGTCACACAGCTATGTGGATGGACTACAACTTGGATTGATAGAAAAAATATCCAAATCAATAAAGTCATGTGACTGAGGGATGAGCTTTGGATGGAGAGCAGCATACCAAAAATCATTAAGTGGCTTGCTTTACCTAACGCAATTAAAGAGCTGATAAGGTAGTAGCTAGATGTCCTCAGTGAATCATCAGTCTAAATAAACTAAGATGTGATTTAGTTAACAGAAACAAAAATATTGTTAATGTGATTATTGAGCAATTATTTTGAAATATCTTGAACAATGGAAGATGTGATTTCAGGACAGAAGAAGGGCAACTGTTCCACTTTTCAAAACAAAAAAAGTAGAAGGCAGAGTCTAGAAAATATAACCCAGTGAATTTGCATTGCATCTTCACAATTTTCTTGAACTCATTCCTAAAAAGAAAATTTGTGAACAAATTAAAAGGAAACTGTGATCATGTAAAAATAGGCAACATTTCATCAAAAATAGATTTTGCCAGATTAATTTCATTTCCTTGTTTTAATAGTTCACTAGGCTGGTGAATTATGTTAATATTGCAGACATTTTCCCAGAAAACATTTGATAAAGACTAATTATGATTTTTATAAACAAGATTAAAGATATTAACCAGATGATAGTACCAATAGGTAAACTCAGAGCCACATGAATGGCCATATTCAAAAAGTAATCATTAATGGTTCAAGGTCAAAAAGAAGAGAAATCTCCAGTGGGATATCCAGAGATCCTATCTTGGCATTGTACCATACAGCAGTTACCAGTTAATTAGTTAAATGAAAACTAACATGCTTAACACATTCTATTTGACAGAAATCTAAGAGAAATACCTGGTAGATTAAATGAGACAGTCACATTCAATGGTCTTGACTTGAATTTAAAATCAACTTCAGAGAGCTGAAAAAAATTCTTTATAGTGTTTTTGAGAAAGGTCTCATTTCTAAAATATATAAAGAATTGTGTCAAATTCATGAAAACACAAGTCATTTCCCAATTGATAAATGATTAAAGAATACGTGCAAAAATTTTTCAGATGATGAAATTAAAGTCATCTATAGACATATGAAAAAAATGCTCTAAATCACTATTGATTAGAGAAATGCAACTTAAAACAACTCTGAGGTCTCATCTCATACTTCTCAGATTGGCTAAGATGACAGAAAAAGATAATGATAAATGTTGGAGGGGATGTGGGAAAGCTGAGACACTAATGCATTGTTGGTTGAATTGTGAAAAGATCCAATCATTTTGGAGAGCCCTCTGGAGCTATGCCCAAAGCACTAGAAAACTATGTATACCTTTTAACCCAGAAGTGCCACTACTGTGTCTGTATTCCAAGGAAATCATAAAGCAGGGAAAAGGACCCACATTTGCAAACATGTTTGTAGCAGCTCTTTTTGTGGTGACAAAGAATTGGAAAATAAGTGGATGTCCATCAATTTGGGGAATTGCTGAATAAGCTATGGTACATGGAGGTAATGGAATATTATTATTCTATAAAAATGATGAACAAGCTGATTTTAGAAAGGCCTAAAAAGATTTACATGAACTGATGCTGCATGAAACAAGCAGACTCAGGAATACATTGTACACAAAAACAGCAAGAATATGCGATGAATAACTCTGAAATACTTGGTTCTTTTCATTGGTTCAGTGATCCAAAGCAGTCCCAATACACTTTGAATAGAAAATGCGGATGTGCATTAAAATAAATATATAAGTAAATTTAAAATTGGAAAAAATAAAATCAACTTCACAAATAATGGATAGGAAAACACAAGTAGTTAATGTTTACATTGAAAAACTGGGCACTTTGATGAACTGCCAACTCAATATGAATCAACCCTATTCAGAAAACTTCATTCAGAAAAACTAATATAATATCTTATGTAGCAAGACTATTCTTTATATGTAATATGGGATGACACTGCATGATTCAAAAAGAGGCAGAATAGACATTTCTTTTTACCCTTCCTTTCTCCAATGGAGATTTTAACTCCTGCTAAGAGGAAAAGCAGGAGCTTGAGAGCAGTAGTTATCCATTCTGCTCTTCTCAGAGAGAGAACAGACTAGGCTAGAATTATATCTATTTGTTTCCTTCAATATTATTGGTCTAGAAATTATTAATCTAATAAAAGCTGTTCATTAATAGGAAAAAGAAGACCCACATTCTGAGGCTTGACTTCCCAATAAGTACTATTTCACCATGAAAATACATAGGAAATAGCAAAGAAACTTATTCATTCAACTCAATAGCAAAACAGCAAAGAAAGCATATAGACAATAGAATAAAAGAGCTCTCCTATGGGAGGGAGAGAGAATCCCAGATTTCATTCTAGGGAATATTCCCTGAAGTCTTTAAAGTGATAAAATGGAGAGAGGAACACAATAGGGCCTTCTGACTCCTCTCTTATTAGCTTCTTTGGAGCCTTATTTTCCCTTCAGCAATCTGAAAAGGATTTAACATCATTCATTTTCTGTCTTAAACTTAAAAATCCAGAACACCAGAAGTGATTGCAAAGCTTGAAATGATAGAAGAGACTGAAGTGCTATTCCCTTTCAGAGGAAAGAACTAAGAGCCAAAGGTAGAAATTACAGGAAAGTGAACTTCAACTTAAGATAACTTCCTAACAATTAGACATATTCCAAAATTAAATATAATACTTCAGGAGGGAGTGGTTTCCCCTTTACTGAACACCTTTGAGCAGAAGTTGAGTTACTACTCATCAATGGTAAGTTAGAGACAGTTTTATCTTGGCATAGTTCTGATTATTTGACAATTGAAGTTCTTGGGCCAGATGAACCTAGAGATCCCATTTCATGGAGATTTCATTGACCTAGTTATTTAATAATGGTCTTAAAATGTGGTAAGAGATGAAGAGTAGATCATGCAAGGTTGAATGATGGAAATGGAAATGCTTACCTAGGGAAGAAAAGATTTAGAAAGAAAAAGACATATTCTTTCATCTCTGAGAATTCTACTCAAATCTCTTAATTCTTTCCTCTGAATCCAAGTTATACAAGTCTCTAGCCTAAACATTTCATCTATTCAACCAATCCAGGTCAGTACCATTTAATATTCCGACTGATTTCCTTTGGATTCTCTCTAGTTTATCAAGTTCCTCCCTGAAATAATTCAATTAATCTTGTTGAGTATTTGAAGATTTGCCACATGAAACACAGATTCTACTTAGTTTTGACTCTTAAAACATTTGGGAGAAATGGACACACAGATTTCATCCCAAAGTAAGGAAAAATTTCTTAACAAAAAACTGTCCAAAAGTAGAATGCTTCTTAATCTGAGATAGTTATTCCATTATATATTTTTAAATAGAGACCAGAATGACTATTTGGCCATAAATATGGTGATTTTTTTTGATCAAATGAGATTTGGACTAGATGACCTCTGAATTTCTTTTTGATGATTAGATTCTGTGGTCCTAGGAACTTTAGAGTTGAGGGATAAATTCAAAGTGTTTTTAAATTTAAAATTTTCAGATTATTTGGGAGTGAGGGTGAGTAGAAGGAGAAGAGATTAGCTAAAGGAATAAAGGCAAATGGTCAGAAAACATCACCAGAAGGACAAATAACAGATGGGAGAACATGTATAAAGTGCCAAATAGTGGAAACAACTGTCAAGTTGGACAACATATCATCAAAGAAACAAAATGATCATCAACACAGTTTAATGATAGAGTTGTTTTACTGAGCTTAAAGTCATAGAAGGCCAGGATAGAATTCTCCATTTACAGGTTGTGTAAACATTATTGAGTAATTTAACTTGCCTTAACCTCAGCTTGTTAAGGGAATAATAACCCCTGCACTGTCTAACTGTAAGTGTATAGAAAAGCATGGTTGTAAAAGCTCCTATAAAACTAAAAGTGGGAATTAGGATCAAAATATTTGAGTGGGAAGGGATCTTAGGTCTTTTCTAGCGATCTTCTTAAATTACAGATGAGGATATTTAGGTCTGGAGAAATTGTTTAAGACCATATATTTAGTAATGTATCTGAATTCAGATGTACTATCTACAAATCCAATGCTCTCTCTGCTCCCTTCTCATTGTAACTCAACTCATTAGTAAATCTTATTAGTATTATAATAGAGAGTTTAAGGAGGTACCTCAGGATAACAACCAATCTTTTTCTTGGAGATTCCTTTGGCTATTCATATGACTGAAGACAGCTTCCCTGAGCTCCTTCATTGATCCACAGAAAATGAACAAACTTTTTCTGCCATCTAATATCTCCAAACTCCATAGAAAATACTGACAAGATTTTAAGCCTCTGGGATTCATATTTGACTATGGTAGGAAATGTAGGGAAAATGGTTATTCATTCCAACACATATGTAAGGAAAACAGTCTTTTAATGCCATAGGCATGGTGTTGTCTTAGTCTCCTAGTCCTAAAAAAATTCTGTGAAAGAATCGATACTATATCTTTTTAGCAATAACTTGCACCCTAAAAGTGAGCAATGGTCAGATCAGACTTCCAATATTCAAGCCCAGCCATAGTTACTCTGATATTTCTTGTTTATTCAAGGTATCTTAGAATTGGTCAAGGGGCAAAGCCAAGATGGTGGAGATGATACATATTTCTCTCTGACCTTCTCTCTACAACTCTCCCATTAATTACTGAATCCAGACTAAGAATTAGCTCTGGACTGGCAGAACCCACAAATATTGGGAGTGCAACAAATTATCAGCAGAGGATAATTTAGAAGATTGCCAGAAAAGGTCTGTTTCAATTGGAAATGGGAGTGAGGCAGTCAGTGCAACTAGCTGAGCACAAATGCCAATGCAGACAGCTTTCAGGATGGTGCAGTCGCCATCTTAGAGTCTCAGGACGGTACAATCTCCATATGGTGATGCAGACTTCTTGTGGCAGAGAATCTACTGGAGGAAACAGACTAGAAAAGGTCTGTTTCAATCAGAAACAAGAGAGGCAGCCTAACACAAACAGCTGGCCACAGACATCAGCATAGACAGTGCAGAGTCCTGGGATGGTGTAGACTCCACAGGTGGTATGGGGCAGACTCTGCATGGCAGATAATCTAGGGGGAGGAATCTACAGGAATCTACAGCAGTGTTGGTGACTCTGCCCTGGTTGTAAGCCAGCAGATAAGCAGAGAAGTTATAAAACATCCTACACAAATACAAAAGATCAATAGTGAACCCCAAAACACCAGACTCTCATGGGACTTGGCCATGCCCACCTAGCACAGGACTGAATCAGCACTTATCCAGTACAGTTGCAGTTGCTTGGAAAACCTTCCCCATCCTACAGGCAGACCTTAATTAAAAAAAAAAAATGTAAAAAAATTGACAGCTTTTTTTGGTGAAAGAGAAGAAGAGATTTCAAACCCTGAAGAGACTAAAGGCACATTGTGTCCATGTGAAACCCCAAAAGTCAATATAACCATCACACAAGGCTCTCCTAGAAGAAATTAAAAAGAATCTTAAAAGAGAGCTAGAAGAAAAATGGGGAAAGGAAATGAAAAATTTGCAAGAGGGTTTGGAAAAGACAACAAAGAAACTATCTGAAGAAAATTCACTACAAAATAAACTTAATGAAATGGAAAAAGCATATAAGCCATTAAAAGATAGATTTGATAAAATGGGAAAAGAAAGCAACTCCCAGAAAAACAGAATTTTAGAAATGGAAAAAAAAATTCCATAGAACAAAACAACTCATTTAAAAATTCAATTTCACAAATACAAAAGAAGTAAAAAAAAAAAGTAAAGGAAGAAAATAACTTACTAAAATTCAGAATTGAACAAATGGAAATGAATGACTCAATGAGACAAGAATCAGTCAAGCAAAACCAAAAAAATGAAAAAATTTTAAAAAATGTAAAATAAATAATTGGAAAAAACAACTGATGTGGAAAATAGATCTAGGAGAAACAATCTAAGGATTATTGGACTCCCTGAAATACATGATGAAAAAAAGAGCCTAGACACTATCTTTCAAGAAATCATCAAAGAGAACTGCCTAGATAACATAGAAACAGAAGGTAAAATGACCATTAAAAGAATTCATTGAATGCTTCCTAAAATGACTCAAAAATTAAAACTCAAGGAATATTGTTATTAAATTTGAGAACTATGAGACCAAGGGGAAAAAATATTATAAGTAGGCAGAAAGAAACAATTCAAATACTGAGGAGTCACAATAACCATTACTTAGGACCTAGCACCTTCCACTTTAAAGGATTGAAGGGCCTGAAATCTGATATTCCAAAAGGTGAAGGAACTTGGAATGCAATCAAGAATAAATTACCCTGCAAAACTGAACATTTTCTTTCAGGGAAGAAGATGCACATTCAATTAAATTGGTGAATTCCATTTATTTTTGATGAAAATATCAGAGCTTTAAAAAAATGACCTCCTAATGTAGAACTCAACAGAACCATAAAAAAGCAAAAAGCAAAAAAAAAAAACTCTTGAGAATTGTATTTCTCTTATGGGTATACATTGAGAGTACATGTTTAATCTGATTTTACTATTATAATATAAAAAAGAAACTAAAGATGGAAAGGGGATTGTAACAGAAAAAAGGGTAAAGTGGAGGTAAAATGAGGGAAATTACATCTCAGGAAGAGTCGAAGAAAATGTATTATAATTAAGGGAAAAAAGGGAAGGTAAGAATATTGTATGAATCTTACTCTCATCAGATTTGGCCCAAAGAAAGAATATTAGATATATTTGGTTTCACTGAGAAAAATCTCTCATTTAATAGAAAAGTGGGAGGAGAAAGGGGAAAAGGGAAGGGGCAGGCTAAATAGGAGGAAAAAGAGAAATAGTACAGGAAAGGTATAAGAGAGGGGGAGGGTCTCTAAAGGGGGAGGACTGCTTGAGGCAAGTAGTGCTCATAAGTAAAATATTGGGGAGGAGGGAAAGGGGAAAAGGAAAGAGCAAAGTATAATTTAGGGTTAATAAGATGGCAGGAAATACAGAATTAGTAGTTTTAACTGTAAATGTGAATGACGTGTACTGTCCCATAAAACATAAGCAGATAGAAGACTGGATTAAAAGCCAGATTCCTACAATATGTCATTTACAAAAAACACATTTAAAACAGAGTAATGCATACAGAGTAAAAGTAAAAGACTGGAGCAGAATCTATTATTCTTCAGATGACGTAAAAAAGCAGGGATAGCCATCCTGATTTCAGATCAAACAAAAGCAAAATTGATCTAATTAAAAGACATAAGGAAGGAAACTACATGTTGTTAACGAGCACCATAGATAATGAAGAAATATAGATATTAAACATATATATGCACCGTGGTGTAGCATCTAATTTCTCAAGGAGAGGTTGAGAGTTTCAAAATGAAATAGGCAATAAAACTATAATAGTGGAAGATCTCAATCTTGCTCTCTCAGAATTAGATATATCAACCCATAAAATTAATAAGAAAGAAGTTAAAGAGGTAAATATTATACTAGGAAATCTAAATATGATACATCTTTGGAGAAAGTTGAATGGTAACAGAAAAGAGTATACTTGCTTCTTGGCAGCTCATGAAACCTATACAAAAATTGACCAGATATTAGGACATAAATATGTCAAAATCAAATACAGAAAGGCAAACATAGTAAATGTTTTTTTTTTTTCAGATTACAATGCAATAAAAATTATATTCAAGAAAGGGCCAGGGGAAAATAGACCAAATAAAAATTGGAAACTAAATAATCTCATCCTAAAGAATGAATGGATGAAACAGCAAATGATAGACACAATCAATAACTTCATCCAAGAGAATGACAATAATGAGACAATATACCAAAAATTGTGGGATGCAGCCAAAGTGATAATAAGGGGAAATTTTATATCTTTGGTGCTTACTTGCATAAAATAGAGATGGAGAAGATCAGTAAATTGGGCTTGCAACTGAAAAAGCTAGAAAGAGAACAAATTACTCTCCCCCAAATCAAATGCCAAACTTGAAATTCTAAAAATAAAAGGAGAAATCAATAAAATTGAAACTAAAAAAAATATTGAATTAGTAAATATAACTAAGAGTTGGTTTTATGAAAAAAAAAACAACAAAATAGATAAACCTTTAGTTAATTTGAATAGAAAACAGAAAGGGGAAAATCAAATTGTTAGTCTCAAAAATGAAAAGGGAGAACTATCCACCAATGAAGAGAAAACTAGAGCAATTATCAGGAGTTACTTTGCCCAGCTTTATGCCAATAAATTTGACTAAGTGAAATGGAGGAATACCTACAAAAATATATATTGCCCAGATTAACAGGAAAGGAAATAAATTATGTAAATAGTCCCATTTTAGAAAAAGAAATAGAACAAGCTATTAATAAACTCCCTAAGAAAAAATCCCCCAAGACCAGATGGATTTACATGTGAATTCTACCAAACATTTAAAGAACAATTAACTCCAATACTATTTAACTATTTGAAAAAATAGGGAATGAAGGACTCCTACCATATTCCTTTTATGACACAGGCATGATTCTGATAACTAAATTAGGTAGGACAAAAATAGAGAAGGAAAATTATAGACCAATCTCCCTAATGAATATTGATTCAAAAATCTTAAATAAAATATTAGCAGAGATTACAGATAATCATCCCCAGGATAATATACCACAACCAAGTAAGATTTATATCAGGACTGCAGGGCTGGTTCAATATTAAGAAAACTAATAGCATAATTGACTATATCAATAACCAAATTAACAAAAACCATATGATTATCTTAGTAGATGCAGAAAAAGCATTTGATAAAATCCAACACCCATTCCTATTAAAAACACTACAGAGTATAGGAATAAATCAATTTTTTTAAAAATAGTCAGTAGCATCTATTTAAAATCTTTAGCAAGCATCATATGTAATGGGGATAACCAGAACCATTCCTAATAAGATCAGGGGGAAAACAAGGTTGCCCACTATCACCATTGCTATTCAATATTATATTAGAAACGCTAGCCTTGGCAATAAGAAAAGAAAAAGAGATTCAAGAAATTAGAGTAGTTAAAGAGGAAACCAAATTATCATTCTTTGCAGATGATATGATGGTATACTTAAAGAACCCCAGTGAATCAACTAAAAAGCTATTAGAAATAATCCACAACTTTAGCAAAGTTGCAAGATACAAAAAAAGTCCACATAAATCTTCAGCATTCTTATACGTCACTAACAAAATCCAACAGCAAGAGATACAAAGAGAAATTCCATTTAAGTATAAAATATTTGGGAATTTATCTGCCAAGAGAAAAATCAGGAAGTATGTGAGAAAAACTACAAAACACTTTCCACACAAATAAAGTCAGATCTAAGCAATTTGAAAAATATCAAGTGCTCTTGGATAGGTTGAGTGAATATAATAAAGATGACAATACTCCCTAAACTAATCCACTTATTTAGTGCTATATCAATCAAACTACCATGAAACTACTTTATTGATCTAGAAAAAATAACAGCAAAATTCATCTGGAAGAACAAAAGGTCAATAATTTCAAAGGAATTAATGAAGGGAAAAGCAAATGAAGGCAGCCTAGTTGTACCACATCTAAAACTATATTATAAAGCTGTGGTCATCAAACCCATTTGGTACTGGCTAAGAAATAGAGAAGTTGATCAGTGGAATAGGTTTGGTTCACAGAACAAAATAGCCAATGACTATAACAATCTAGAATTTGACAAACCCAAATTTGGGATAAGAATTCATTATTTTTTCAAGAACTGCTGGGATAATTAGAAACTAGTATGGCCGAAAATAGTCATTGATCCACACATAGCACCATCTACCAAGATAAAGTAGAAATGGGTTCATGATCTAGACATAAAGAATGATACTATAAACAAACTAGATATCACTTAGATTTGTGGAGGAGGAAGGAATTTGTGACTAAAGAAGAACTAGACATCATTATTGATCACAAAATAGAAAATTTTGATTATATCAGGTTAAAAACCTTTTGTACAAACAAAACTAATGCAGACAAGACTAGAAGGGAAGAAATAAACTGGGAAAACATTTTTATATCCAAAGGATCTGATAAAAGCCTCATTTCTAAAATATATAGAGAATTGACTCAAATTTATAATAGTTCAAGCCATTGTCTAATTGATAAATGGTCAAAGGATATGAACAGACAATTTTCAGATGAAGAAATTGAAACTATTTTTAGCCACATGAAAAGGTGCTCCAAATCACTATTGATCAGAGAAATTAAGACAACCCTTAGATACCACTACACGCCTGTCAGATTGGCTAAATTGACAGGAAAAGATAGCAATAAATGTTGGAAGGCATGTGGGAAAATTGGGACACTGATTAATTGTTGGTGGAACTGTGAATGGATACAGCCATTCTGGAGAACAATTTGGAACTATGCTCAAAAAGTTATCAAACTGTGCATACCCTTTGATCCAGCAGTGTTTCTTATACCCCAAAGAAATCCTAAAGGAGGGAAAGGGACCCACATGTGCAAAAATGTTTATGGCAGCCCTCTTTATAGTGGCAAGAAACTGGAAACTGAATGGATGTCCATCAATTGGAGAATGGCTGAATAACTTATGGTATATGAATGCTATGGAATACTATTGTTCTGTAAGAAATGACCCACAGGATGATTTCAGAAAGGCCTGGAGAGATCTATGTGAACTAATGCTAATTGAAATGAACAGAAACAGGAGACCACTATACATGGCAACAACAAGATTATATGATGATTAATTCTGATGGACGTGGCTCTCTTTGACATTGAGATTATTCAAACCAGCTCAGCTTGTGCAGTGATGAAGAGAGCCATCTATACCCAGAAAGAGAACCATGGGAACAGATTGTGGAATACAACACAGCATTCTCACTCTCTCTGTTGTTATTTGCTCGCATTTTGTTTTCTTTCTCAGTTTTTCTTTTTCTTCTTTCTTGATCTAATTTTTTTTTTGTGCAACAAGATAACTATATAAATATGTATGCATATACTGAATCTAACATGTATTTCAACATATTTAACATGTATTGGACTATCTGTCTTCTAGGGGAGGGAGTGGGGGGAAGGAGGGGAAAATTTGAAACAAAAGGTTATGCAAGGTCAATGTTGGAAAAATTACCCATGTGTATGCTTTGTAAATAAAAAAAAAACTTTAATAAAAATCATTGCAAAAAAAAATCTTAGAATTTAGAGTGACAATAGACTTTAAAGATCACCTAACAATCTCATCCATTTATATAGAAGGAAACTGAGTTAATAAAGGGGAAATGACTTGCCTTAAATATTCAGTGGTAGAGCCAAACATTGAAACCAGGTTTTCTGACTTCAAGTCTATCAGAATGGGTTCCATATATCTGTGATCTCACTATAGCTTCCCTTTCCTTACAAGGACCCAGATTTTTCTCTGGCTCTGAACTTGATTGACAAAGTTTCCATGTTAGGCAGTGTTCTTTCCAAATAGCTGTTGTCTCCTATTATTCTTGTTAAATGCCTTCTCAGCTATAATGTCAAGTAAGACAT
Source organism: Antechinus flavipes (assembly GCF_016432865.1). NCBI lineage: Eukaryota > Metazoa > Chordata > Mammalia > Dasyuromorphia > Dasyuridae > Antechinus > Antechinus flavipes. Next base: position 380,387,962 of record NC_067399.1, read on the forward strand.
TGGGGGTATGGAAATTTGACCTTTGTAACTGAGTAACCTTGGACAAGTAAAGTGACTTTTCCTTGCAATAATTTCCTCATCTATGAAACAAAAGAATTAGAATTTAGATTATATTTAAAAACTTTGTTCTTTCTTCTTGTTTTCTAAGTCTTGTTGGAAATGGGATGTATAGAACTAGGCATACATTTCCAGACTGAACACAAATTTGTTTTGCATGACTATATTTTTGTTAGAAGTAAGGGCTCTTTTTCATGGGGTAGGAGAAACTAGGTAGCAATAAGTTTAGAGATCAAACAAAACAAAACAAAAAAAAAAAGCAAAACAATTTTGGTACCAGCACAGTAAATTAAATGACTATTAAAAGCAATAAATTGGATGTGGTTGAGTCATAATTTCACATACAGCCCCAATTTTCTGTGGATGAAAATGTTCCTTTGTTGATGATTCTAATAGACAACCCACCACAATAATTTTAATGATCCTTTCATAGTTTTAAATCCTTTGATTCTATGAACTAGTTTTGTTCAAGATAACTTAGAGGTCAGGGACACCAGCAGGAAAGGTGAAATGTGATGCAAAATAATGGTGAAACGGGGCTTTTTCTGGAAGAATTTTCATGATATACTAAATACCAATAATGATGATGGTTCAATATCTGCCTGATTAATTATCATCCACTAGATATGATTGTGGGGAATAAACATAGGTTTATTACAGAGTTATTTTTCTGAAGAGGTACCTATCCTACCCCACTTTAGAAGTTGCTCCCCCTACTCATTTGCAATACTAATCATATAAATTTCCAAAAGTTGCTAATTGAAATGTAGTTTTACTTCAAAGAACAGCTGTTTATAAACTGAAATCTTAGTGTCAAATACAGTCCAGAGAGTTCATCAGTGGACCAGAGGTTTTTTTTTTTTTTTTTTTTTGGCAATAAATTATTGCTAGACCTCTTTACATAAGAATTATCTCTGTAAAAGATTTGACTTAGGACATGGGCTCTCAATTCTACCTTTCTCTGGGATCAGTTCCTTCTAAGAATTGCCCCAGGGCACCCTTGACGTTTTGGCCTTGGACTTTTTGATTTCTTTGTTTTATATAAAAATCTACTATCTCTGACTGGCTTATCACTACTGATCCACTGTGATGATTAGTATCCTGCCTTATTTCATCTTGTGTGGCCCTGGTCCTCTAAAAGGTATCCATTGCTATGGTATCCTGGGTGTCTTTTTCGCCTTCTATTGCATACTTCAGATGAAAAGTGTGTTGTTTTTAGAAAATTTATTTATTTAAAACATTTTATTGGTATCTCTTGCCTTTATGTTATCTACATTTCCTTTCTTGATGTATTTCTTCTACTACCTCTTCTCCAGAAGCCATTCCTTAAAATAAAGAATAAAATGGGAAAATATGAAGTTAAAATGAACCAATATATAAAAGAAAATTGTATTTAGTATTCTGCCACTACAAAGAAACAGCAGATGAGTATTCTTATATCTGTTTTGGGGATCAAACTTGGTCATTATAATTTCAAAGCATTCAGTTTCATTTGTTTTGTTATTTATTGCTTAACAATGTTATAATAATTGTGTTTTTCTTTTTCTTTTTTCTTTTTTTGGTTCTTCTTGCTTCACTTTATGTGAATTCACAGAGTTACAAAGTTTACTTTGTGAATCTCCCATACTTGTGAACTCCAGTGAGTACTGGTGTGAACACAAGCATTGTTTCTCAGTTCCACTTAGTATCTTGTTTCAGGTTCTGGCCCAAAACATCTTGTAAGATCAGATCAGTGATACTGACCCATGCTAAATTAGATAATTATTGTCTCTATCAACTCTAATGACTTAACAGTTTGTAAAGATTCCAACAACTTTGCATTAGTTCATATGTCTTTTCATGCTTGTTGCATTCAGCATATTCATAATTTCTCACAGTACTATTCTATTAATGTTGTGTACCCCAATTTTGTCATTTTTTAATTTAAAAGATATCTATTTTGCTTTCAGTTTCTTGCCACCACAAAAAGGATAGCTATAAATATTTCAATATATAGGGCCTTTCTTTTTGTCAGCAATTTCCTTTTAGGTATAAGCAGGGTATTTATTTGTAAGAGAAAATAAAAATTATAGAAATGCCAATGGTAAAATTCAGATGATGAGGAGTAATACTTCTATCCCCACTGAATGGATTATGACTGTCATAAAATATCCAACATAGCTAATATTTCTACTATTTGGTCATAATTCCATCAGAGAACCCAGTTCCTCCTTTTCCTACTTACCTCAGAAAGAGAAGGATCCATGTTCCACTGCCAATATATGACTAGTCTTAGGAAAAGGTATGTGATCTGGATACCTGGCAAACCAGGTTTATTTTTAGCCAAGTAAGCAAGAGACCTCTGGATGTTTCATGTATTCCTTCCCACTGGTGTAATCACAATATAACAAATAGCCATTTTATACCTCCCTGAAATAAATTCATTACATGATTTCATATTCAGCATTATAAGGAAAAATATTCCAAAGGTAAAGAGACACTTTTCAAATCCTACAAAATAGCTTTACATACTTTTAAACATAAGCTTATTAGGGTGAGAGGTGGGGAGTATTTATATAAATATAAACTTTAAATTTATTGAAAGAAAATATCATGAAACATTTTGTCTTGCCAGCCCTGGTCAGAATACTTCTGGAATATTGTTTGGTTCTGGATAATACATTTTAGAAAAGACTTTACAATCTTAAATGATATTTTAGATTTGGAATTACAGACTTTCTAAGTTCATAGATAAGAAAATAGGACCAAAAAAATTAAATAATTTCTCCAAGGTCACATAGGTTGTAAGGGACAAACTGAGATTTAAACTTCTATGCTCCAACTCTAAATTCATTAGTTTTCTTCTCTCCACCATACTACCTCTTTAATGTTTGGAGAATGCTAGAAGGACTAGGAACCATGCCATACAAGGATCATTTAAAGGAACTTGAATTATTTAGACTAAAAGAACACTTCAGAGATACATGATATATTTCAGTATTTGAAAGTGTCATATGAAAGAGATTAGAATTCTTGCCCCTAAAATATAGCATCAGAAGTCATGCAGAAGGCAGGGAGCAAAATCTTTAATATTGTCTATGTATCAGGTACTGTGCTAAACACTTTTTACAAATACATCACATTTGATTCTAAAAACAATCCTACAAAGGAAGTACTGAGATTAAGTGATTTATCCAAGATCACAGAATTTGTGTTAAGCTGAATTGATCAATCCTTTTTGTCTTCAGGCCCAGCACTCTATTCTACCAGAAGGCTTGTGGAGATTAGAGAGAGTCAGGTTTCAATTCATTGAAACAGAAAATTTTCTAACAAATAGTTTTTGATGACCCTGGGGATTACTTTCAAATCTGAGATCCTATGGTTCTATGAGTCTTGAATATGCATGGTACAAGCCAGAATTTCTTCTGCCTCCTCATCTAATAACAAATTTGTTTAGGGATCCTATAAGTCAAAAGAAGCCAGAGTAGTAGCTAATAATAGATCTTGAAATTATATCTATAGGTCAATTGCTCCTGCCACTTCTGTCTCAATTACCTAGAGGACCCCTCTTCTGTTATCCAGGATTTCTAGCCAAGATTGCATTAGTGGTGGTCCTTGTACTTATTAAGGATTTTATTAGCACTATTCTCACCATCTACTATGGGTTATCTCAAGACTTTGTGCAAATAGAATATTTTATATCTCTCTATAATAAAGCTATAATTTTATTTATATAATCTATTGCTATATCTGTCTAGGATAGATAGATAGATCGATAGATCATCTACTCACTAAAAGCCAAAGGGCTTTGAAATGCATACAGTTCAAAAATTATTAGAAGGAAAGATTTAAAAGGAGCAATATTAAAAAAAAAACATAAACCTCTATACTTCCTTATATTTCTGTCAAGTGCTCCTGAATAACATTATGGTTAAAGTCTATAAACACCAAGTGAGTCATTTACCTAAGAGAATGGCTCATCTTTGTGAAATTGGGTTTCATTTCTTACTGATCATGTCAACAACACTCCAAAACTAATTTGCTAGCTCAGTGATTCATCATACATGAAAGTGACAAATGTCAATCATGTAAAAAATACTTGATTTCAATACTTAATGTAAGGAAATATAATATAACTATCGTTATTTAATTGAATCTAATTGAATCTAGCAAAATTTTCACATTTTCCTGTATATATTCTTGCCTGGCCTCTGTTAAGACTACTCTTGAGTTGTCTGAACTCTTCCTCAGATCAACAACAGATCAAGCCTCTGAAGTAGTTTTGAGGTGACAGAAAACACAAATATTTGGAATGTAACAAATTTCTAGCAGAAGATATTTTGGAAGAACTTCAGAAAAGGTTTGTTTCAATCAAATATAAGGAAGCTTGGGGAAGGGAAAGTGACCAAGCAAAGGTGTAGTGCAGGGAGTCAGGGTGGTATGGCATCCATATACCAAAGAAATTTATCAGGAGGTTCTTAACCAAAATAGAGCAGCACTGGCCACTCTGTCCTGGTTCAAAAGCCAATGGCTCAGCAGATTAGCTATGAAACATCCAACACAACAACAAAAGGCAAATATTGAGCCCCTAAACTCCAGAAAAAGATGGGACCTGGCCACGCCCACTCAATACAGGAAGGAAGTCAACAGCATCACCCCCAGACCAGCAAAAAGCTGTTGTCACCTACAGAGGAAGCTTGGGAAAATCTCCCCTTTCCCTAAAAACAGACCTTAACTTTAAAAATGAGAAAAAAAATCAAAAAGAATTCTGACCCTAAATAGCTTTTGTGGAGAAAAACATACCCCCAAACCTGAAGAAACTAAAAGCAAATCATCTCCAGATAAAGCCCCAAATGGTGATATGACTTGGTCTCTATTTCACAAGGCTCTCTTGGAAGAATTCCAAAAGGATCTTAAAAGAGAGAAGAAAAATGAGTAAAGGAAAGGAGAACATTACAGGAGAGTTTAGAAAAGGAAACACATAAATTATCTGAAGAAAAGTCCTTTAAAATAGATTTGATGAAATGGAAAAAAAAAACATATAACTCCTTTCAAAATAGATTTGGTGAAATGGAAAAAGAATCCAACTCATTGAAAAACCAAATTTCTGAAATGAAATGGAAAAAAAAATGAACAAAACAATTCATTTAAAAGTTCAACTGGCCAAATACAAAAGGAGATTAAAAAAAGAAAATAATTCACTAAAAATTAAAATTGACTAAATTGATTCAATGAGAAATAAAAAATCAGTCAAAATAACCAAAAATATGAAAAAAAGAAGAAAGTACAACACACCTCATTGGAAAAACAACTGACCTGGAAAATAGATCTAGGAGAGACAATCTAAAAATTATTGTACTTCCTGAAACACATGATAAGATAAAAGAGCCTAGACAATATTTTTCAGGAAACTGTCGAGGAAAACTGCCCTAATATTCTAGAACCAGAGTGTAAAATAATTATTGAGTGAATTTACCAATCACTTCATCAAAGAGACTCCAAAATGAAAACTCCAAGGAATATCATATCTAAATTCCATGATTTCTCAAGGAGAAAATACTGCAGTCAAAATGAAACACTTCAAATATTGAGAGGCCACAATAAGAATTACCCAGCACTTTCTACTTTAAATGATTGAAAGACCTGGAATATGATATTTCTAAAGGCAGCCAAGAATCAACTATCCAGCAAAATTAAGCATTATCTTTCATGGAAAAAGATGGACATTCAATGAAACAGGGGAAATTCATTTATTTCTGATGGAAAGACCTGAACTTAACAGAAAATTTGATCTTCAAATATAGAACTCAAGAGAAGCACCAAAAGAGAAAAAGGAAAGAAAAAATAACTTGTTTTTAAAAGTTAAAAAGTTTACATCCCTATATGGGAAGCTATGCTTAATTCTTGAGAACTGTATCTCTCATATGGATATATTTAGAAGGTGTAGGTATAATTTTATTTAATTGTGATAATATAAATAAGAAACTAGGGGTGGAAAGGGAATAATACTGGATGAATAGGAAAGGGGAGGTAAAATGGAGTAAATGACATTTCATGAAGAAACAAAAAAGAGCTACTACAATTGAGGGGAAGAAGGAAGGGAGATGAGCATTGCCTAAACCTTACTCTCATTAAATTTGGTTGAAAGACAGAATTTCAGATATATTTATCACATAGAGAATCTTGTCTCTCCCTATAGGGAAGCAGGAGGGGAAAGGGAAAAGGAGTGACTTCTAGGGTGGAGCCAAGATGACAGAGTAATGTCAGGAAGCTTCTCAAGCTTTCCCAAATTCCCTTGAAAACCACATGAAACCAAGCCTCTGAATAGAGTCTGACAGAATGAACCCACCCTCTAGCTCAAGATTGACTGGAAAAACTCAAGAAAGGTCATTCTCACTGAGGTAAAAAGCATGTTCAGTCCAGCTCAGATAGACTCTGGAAAAGTTGGTGAGAGGATCTTAATCACAGCAAATCAGAAACAAAGACCTTCAGTACTGGCTCAGTAGAGGAGCAAATCAGGCAGGGCAGCTTTCAGTCCCAGCTTAGAAGGCAAACTCTGGAAAATTAGGTTGCTTCCTGGAAAGAGCAGGCAAAGCTACCCCCTGCAAACACAAGGTGTCCCTATGTTCAAAGTCAAGGCTCAAGGCTGCACAGGAAACTTGGGACAGTACCACCTTTTACCCCAGGAACAGAGCTTGACTTTAAAAATAAAAAAAAAAAAGAGGAAAATACTAAAAGTACAAAAATTTAGCAAGAAACAGAAAATAACCTTGACGATAGAAAGCTACTATGGTACCAGAGGAGAGCAAAACACAAACTCAGATGAGGACAGAATGTCCACAGAAGAAAATTCAGAGAGTGATATGAATTAGTATCACTGAAAGAGCCTTCTTGGAAATGCTCATAAAAGACTTCAAAAGGCAAATAAGAAAGGTAAAAGAAAAAATGAGAAAGAAAATGAGATATATGCATGAGTCAACAGCTGGGAAAAGGAAGGAAAAAACTGTCTGAAGAAAACAACTTAAACAGAATTAACCAAATGGAAAAAGTAATACAAAAGATAACTGAAGCAAATAACATTAAAAACTAGAACAGGGCAAATGGAAGCAGCAAGAATCAATTAAATAAATGAAAAAAAAAATAGAGGAAAATGTGAAATACCTAATTGGAAAACAGCCAACCTGGAAAATAGATCCAGAAGAGACAAGTTAAAAATTATTGGCCTACCTGAAGGCCAGGACTAATAAAAGAATCTGTATATCATTTTATAAGAGATCATTAAGGAGAACTGCTCAAATATTCTAGAAATAAAGGGGAAAATACTAATTGAAAGAATCCATTGATCACCACTAGTAAGAGATACCACAAAGAAAAACCCAAGAAATATTGTTATGAAACTTTCAAACCACAATACTAAGGAAAAAATACTGCAAGCTTCAGACAAAAACAAATCAAATATTAAGGAGCAATAATCAGGATTACTCAGGATCTTGCTTATTCCACAATAAAGGATCAGAAAGTTTGGTATATAAAATTCTGGAAGGCAAAGGACCTAGGATTATAACCAAGAGTTAACTACCCAGAGAGACTCAGCATCATTTTTTAGGGTAGCAAATGAAGCTTCAACGAAGTAAGACACTTTCAATCATTTCTACTGAAAAATTCAGAACAGAAAATTTCAGAAAATTTAATCTACAAACACAGGACTCAAGAGAAGCATGGAAAGGTAAACAAGGGAAAATATATATTTAAAAGTTAAACTATTTACATTCCTAGATGGGAAAATGATATCTGTCATTCTTGAGAACTGTATCTGTCATGGGGGCAGAATGGGGCATCATATAGACTGAAGGTGTGGTTGTGAATGGACTCTGATGTGATGGCATTGAAGAAAAAAAGGTCGGTACTGGAAAAATAGGAAAGGGAAGGTATAATGGGATAATTAGTTCACATAAAGAGGTACAACAGACCTATTACAATCGAGGGAAAGTTGGGAGTGGGATGAGCATTGTCTGAAGCTTGATCTCATCAGTTTTGACTTTAAGAGAGAGAGTAACTTAATCATTCAGTCTGGTATAAACATTTATCTAATCTTATAAAGGAATATGAGAAAGAGGAAAAAAAAGGGAGGGACAGGATAGAAGGGAGGGCAGGAACACTGGGGAAAAAGAAAAGAGAAGGGGGAAAGGTTGATAGACGATAAGGTACTGCATGGTACATGCAAAAAACACTAATAAGAGAAGGGAGATTATAGGAGATAAGGCAGTGGATGGATGGGCAAAAAAAAACAAAAAAAAAACACAGGACTAAAAACAAGGGGAAAAGAGAGAACGAAAATATATATAGAAGAAAAATGGGATAGTGGGAAATACAGAGTTGGTAATCATAACTATGCATATGAATGGGATGAACTCTCCCATAAAATGGAAGCAAATAGCAGAGAAGATTAAAAAACAAAATCCTACAATATGTTTTTACAAGAAACACATTTGACCCAGAGAGACACATACAGAGTAAAGATATAAGGCTTGAACAGAATTTATTATACTTCAGCTGAAATTAATAAAAAAAGCAAGGATAGTAATTCTGATCTCAGATAAAGCAAAAGTAAAAATAGATCTTATTAAAAGAGATAAGGAGGGAAAGTAATGAAGTAGTAATATTAAATGTGTTTATACTAAATGATAGACCAGGCAAATTCCTAGAGAAGATTTTAAGCATGTTACAGGAAGAAATGGACAACAAAACTATCCTAGTGGGGGACCTCAAACTTCCCCTCCTAGAATCAGACAAATATAACAACAAATTAAACAATAAAGAAACTATGAAGATAATAGGATCCTAGAAAACTTATATATGATAGATAGACCTCTGGAGAAAATTTAATAGGGACACAAAGGAATACACCTTTTTATCAGCAGTACATGGCACCTACACAAAACTGAGCATGTACTAGTCCATAAAAACCTCACAATCAAATGAAAAAAGGCAGAAATAGTAAATGCTTCCTTTTTAGATTACAATGCCATAAAAAACTATATTCAGTAAAGGACCAGAGAAAGAGACTCAAAACCAATCAGAAATTCAATAATCTAATTTTAAATAAATTTAAATAAATCATATAAGCAAATCATAGAAAATTTCATCCAAGAGAATGACAGTAGTATGACAAAATGTATGTGAGATGCAGCCAAAGGAGTACTTTGGGGAAATATTTTTTATCTCTAAATAGCTACAAGAATAAAATTTTTTAAAAAAGGAGAGCAATGGATTAGGGCATGAAACAAAACAAAACAAAACAAAAACTAGAAAAAGAACAAATTAAAAAGCCACAATTAAATATCAAATTAGAAATTCTGAATCTCAAAGGAAAGATTAACAAAATAGAAACTAAGAAAACTATTGAAGTCATAAATAAAACTAAGAATTTGTTTTATGGAAAAGATAAGAAAAATAGATAAAACTTTAATTAATTTGATCAGGAAAATTAAAAGAAAAAAGTACAAATCACCAGCATCAAAACTGAAAGGGGTAAATTTACCACTAATTAAAAAAGAGATTAAAGCAATAATTAGTGGTTATTTTGCCCAACTTTATGTCAGTAAATCTAACAATCCACCTGAAATGGATGGATATTTACAAAAAAATTAATTAACCAGATTAACAGAAGAGGAAATATAATATCTAAATTATCCCACTTTGAAAAAGAAATTGGATAAGTCATTAATGAACTCTCAAAGAAAATATCTCTAGGTTCAGATGGATTCACAAGTGAATTTTCCAAACATTTAAAAAACAATTATTTCCAATACCAGGTAAAGTATTTGGAGTACTGCTAAATTCCTTCTATGACACAAATATGGCACTAATACCTAAACCAGGAAGAACCAAACTAGAGAAAGAAAATTACAGATTAATGTCCATAATGAATATTGATGCAAAAATTTTAAATTTGCCCAACTATATGCCAATAAATCTGATAATCTAAGTGAAATAGATGAATACTTATAAAAAATATATAAATACACACACACACACACACACACACATATATATATATATATATATATATATATATATATATATATTTCCTGGATTAACAGAGGAGAAAATAACTTACTTACATAGTTCTATTTTAGGGAAAAAAATTGAATTATCAACTCCTGAGAAAAAATCTCTAGGGCCAGATGAATTTACATATGAATTCTACCAAATACTTAAAGAATAATTCATTCCAATACTATGCAAACTATTTGAAAAAACAGGGAAAAAATGAGTCCTACTACATTCCTTATATGACACAAATATGGTGCCAATTCCTAAACCAAATAGGATCAAAACAGAGAAAGAAAATTATAAACCAATTACCCTAATGAATATTAATGTAAAAACATTAAATAAATATTGCCAAAGTGATTACACAATTATCCCCAGGATAATATACCACAACTATGTAGGATTTATATCAGGACTGCAGGGTTGGCTCAATATTAGAAAAATTATTAGCATAATTGATTATATCAATAACTAAGCTAATAAATAAAATTATTATCTCATTATACTCAGAAAAAGCATTTGACAAAATTCAAAACCCATTTCTATCAAAAATACTAGAGAATATAAGAACAAATAGAGTTTTTTCTTAAAATGATCAGTAGCATCTCTCTAAAATCATCAGCAACTATCATATGTAATGGGGATAAACTAGAACTATTCCCAGTAAGATTGGGGGTGAAACAAAGTTGCCCACTATCACCATTACTATTCAATATTGTATTAGAAATGTTAGCTTTAGCAATAAAAGAAGAAAAATAAAATTAGAGGAATTAGAGTGGGTAATGAGGAAACCAAATTATCACTCTTTGAAGATCATATTATGGTATGCTTAGAGACTCCTAGACAATCAACTAACAAACTACTAGAAACAATTCGCAACTTTACTAAAGTTGCAGGATATAAAATACATCCATGTAAATTATCAGCATTTTTATGTTACCAACAAGGAAAATTCCATTTAAAATAACTGTAGCTAATATAAAATATTTGGGAGTCTATCTGTCAAGACAAAGTCAGGAACTATTGAACACAATTACAAAACATTTCCCCCACAAATAAAATCAGATCTAATTAATTGGAAAAATACCAAGTGCTCATGGGATGGCTGAGCTAATAAAATAAAAATGACAATGCTACCTAAATTAATCTATTCATTCAGTGCCCTACTTATCAAACTCCCAAAAATTATTTTATAGACTTAGAAAAATAATAAGAAAGTTCATCTGGAAGAACAAAAGGTCAAGAATTTCAAGGGAATTAGTAAAAATGCAAAAATGCAAATTAAGGTAGCCAGCTGTACCAGATCTAAAACTATATTATAAAGCAACGATTATTAAAACCATTTGGTACTGGGTAAGAAATAGAATAGTTGATCAGTGGAATAGGTTCACAAGACATAATAGTCAATGACTATAGTAATATAGTATATGATAAACCCAAAGATCCCAGCTTCTGGAATAAGAACTTACTATTTGACAAAAATGGTTGGGAAAATTGGAAATCAGTATGAAAGAAACTTGTCTTTGACCCACACTTAACGTCCTATAGCAAGGTAAAGTCAAATTGTTTTCATGATTTATACTTAAAGAGTGATCATATAAGCAAATTAAAACAAAGGATTGTCTAACTCTCAAATGTATGGAGAAGGAAAAATTTTATGGCCAAAGCAGAACTAGAGTGCATTATGTAATGCAAAATGAACAATTTTGATTATATTAAGTTAAAAAGTTTTTGTATAAACAAATTCAATGCAGACAAGATTAGAAGAGAAACAATAGAGTTGGGAAATTTTTTTACCTCCAAGGGTTTTGATAAAGGCCTCATTTCTAAAATATAGAGAGAACTGAAATTAATAAGAATTCAAGTCATTCTCCAATTGATAAATGATCAAAAGATATGAAAGACAATATTCAGATGAAGAAATTAAGAACCTCAGAATCAGCTCAAGTCCTTATTGGAGGAGTGAAGGAGACAGGAAAACCATCAAGAGGCTGGTCAAAAATGAAATGTCTCATTTCCAGTCCTTCTCAGTCTTTATATTCCTTAGTACAATTATGTCATTACAGCATACTGATTATGTGTGAACTAGAGAACCATTATATCACCATACTTAGTATAAATGTGAACTAGAGAACCACCATTTCATCAATTCCACTGAATTAAAGACTTGTTTCAAATATACTTCTCCAGAGTTCTGGCCTTCTATATAAAGCCATCTATAGTCATATGAAAAATGCTCTAAATTATTATTGATTGGAGAAATGCAAATTAAAACAACTGAGGTACCATCTCACATCTCTCAGATTGGCTAAGAAGACAGGAAAAGATAAGAAATGTTGGATGAGTAAATGATAAATGTGCTTGAGATAGTTTGATAGTGGAAAAAGAATAAAGAAAATGTATACTCATTGATGCCTCTCATTCTACTACCTCACTTTTAGTTCTATCTAGAACAACAACTAGACATGCATATATACATGTTAATCCCTCATGATTAAATAAATCTATAGTGTGTGGGGGAAGCCCTATGGAAGATGAAATGTAAAAGTCAAATTAAAAGCACACATGGAGAAAAGAAAAAAAAAATCTCATAAAAACAATGCTCATTGCTTCAGCAAAGAGTAATAATATTCTTTCTGATTGCATTTTTACCTTTCTGTCTCTGCTGAGGTGAATAGATAATCAGGGAGAAGTATGATCAAGGATCATGAGCAGCTCTATATCCAGGTCCTACTGAGACAATGACTACTAATAAGTTTTACATAGCTATCTCAACATGCTGTCAAGTGGGAACTGGCTCTTACTGATTTAAATAAATTATTTTGAGACCAACATAGTCCCTCCCATAACTTTAAAGGAATGTCAAATATATTTAAAGCTATAAGACCCAAACAGAACTTTAGAGATAAAGAAAGTATTTAGTGTATCTTGAATTTATGTTCATTTGTCTACAAAGGAGGCTGTGTCATATATATGACAATTATGGACTAAGATATTGGAGAGGTTTTCTGATGCTAGCTTTGCCTCTAAATCACTACGTCACTTTTATTATAGTACTTTCTTTCTGAATCTTATATTCTTTTCTATAAAACTTTGGGACTGAATCATTTCATTTCTAAGGCCATTTCCTTCTCTAGTTAATTTTATAGACGAGAAAAACAAGGCAAAGATGATTAAGCAACTTGTTTAATATCACACAGCTCACAAGTATCTGAGATTAGATTTGAACTTCATAGATGAGTTATCTTGATTCCAAACCCAACATTCTATTTGCTTGGCCAGTTTTAGTGGAAGGAAATCTGTAGTTCATTGATAGTTAAAGTGTGAAGGACTTGAGACTCAGAAGTATGGTAAAAAGACAGACTGATGTATCTGTATGAAACACAGCACAATTGAGGGAATAGAAGGGAGGATCCCCCAGAGAAAACATCACCCTTTGCCCCTACCTTCCTACCCTCTATATCTTGGGGGGCTGGAACAGTAGCTTATAATAAATCTAACTGGGAATGAAGAAAAGTACACCAAAGCCAAACATGGACAACAAATATATATATATATAATATATATATATATATATATATATATATATATATAGAGAGAGAGAGAGAGAGAGAGAGAGAGAGAGAGAGAGAGAGAGAGAGAGATTTTTAAAAAAAGACAGCTGGAGAAGCCAGCAGTTTCAATGGAGAAATAAGGATTGTATTTCATGATGTCTGTTATACCAGAAAAAAGTTTCTAGCTATAAATCCTGAAAAGGTACTGAGTCTCACTGCTCACAAAGAAGGGAGCTATATGGGGATTCTAGAAACTCAGAGTTGCAAATTATCCTGTTGTCATATGTCACATTACCTTCATTGTTGTCTGAACACACTCTTCCCAAGAACCTTGTGCGTGTTTGCCAAGAGAGAATTTGTCCCTCATCTGGGGAGAATATCTCTATACCCTTAATTTTCCTTGCAACTTCTCCATTAAATATGTTTTCTAAAAATAAGTTAAGTCTAACTGGCAAGTTGATAATGGGGAACATTCAAGTGAGGTTCATGGGAAAGTATATAATAAACTTAGACCCTAAAAGACATCATTAAAAGTCTGGGGAGTAGCAGTCAACTTATCTGCTGAATGCTATAAATTAAAAGTTACTCATATGGAAATATCCCCAGAGGGGTTGCTCTATCACTTTGACTATAATGGGAAATGTGTAAAGGGTACTAATATGTAATAAGATTGCAAAGATAAATAAGAGCCATAATATAAAGAGTTTTTAATACCAAGGGAAATATTTTATATTTTATTTTGGAAAGCAATAAAAAGCTACTTTCTTTTTCTTTGTTGAGTAAAGGTGTGGAAAAGTAGGAATTATCTATCAGTTTGGCACCTCTGTGTAGGACAGATTGATGGGAAAAGAGATATTAACTCTCAATTGAAATAGTTTACATGAATACCTGAGTTTGGATTGTAGCCCCAGTATTGGAAAGGAGAAGAAGATTAAATGTTTTTACTATATGAAAAGCACCATTCTAAGTGCTCTATAATTATCTTCTCATTTGATCTTCACAACAATCCTAGGAAATAAGTGCTATTATTAATCCAATTTTACATATGAAGAAATCATCTGTAGTTTAAGTGTCTTACTTATCAGAGGTTAAGTGACTTATAGTCACATAGCTAGTAAGTGTTCAAGACCAGATATAAACCCAGGTCTCCCTGACTCTAGGCCTGATTCTTTATTCACTGAGTCATGTAGCAGCCTCTAGAAAGATAAAGTTATAAGAGATGTTATAGTTAGGGTTAGAATTTACTAGATTTAGAAATAAATATTGAGAATTCACTATCTGACAAAAACTGCTGGGAAAATTGGAAAAGAGTATGCCAAAAACTAGGCATTGACCCATACCTAGCATCATATACCAAGATAAGGTCGAAATAGGTTAATGATTTAAACATAAAGAGTGATATTATAAGCAAATTAGAAGAACATGGGATAGTTTACCTCTCAGATCTGTGGAGAAGTAAGGAATTTGTGACCAAAGAAGAACTGGAACTAATTATTGAACATCAAATAAATAATTTTGACTATATTAAATTAAAAAGATTTTATACAAACAAAATTAATTCAGACAAGATTAAAAGGGAAATGATAAATAGGGAAAACATTTTTATATTTAAGTGTTCTGAAAAAGACCTCATTTCTAAAATATATAGAGAATTGACTCAAATTTATAAGAATTCAAGCCATTCTCCAATTGATAAATGGTCAGAGTATAAGAGCAGATAATTTTCAGATGAAGAAATTAAAACTATTTATAGTCATATGAAAAGAAGCTTCAAATCATTATTGATCAGAGAAATAAAAATTAAGATAACTCTGAGATACCACTACACACATGTCAGATTGGCTAAGATGACAGGAAAAAATAATAACAAATGTTGGAGGAGATATGGAAAAACTGGGAAACTAATACATTGTTGGTGGACTTTTGAACAAATCTAGCCATTTTCAAGAGCAATTTGAAACTATGTTCAAAAAAGTTATCAAATTGGTGCATACCCTTTGATGCAGAAGTGTTTTTATTGGGCTTATATACCAAAGAGATCTTAAAGGAGGGAAAGGAGCCCACATGTGCAAAAATGTTTGTGGCAGCCTTTTTTTGTAGTGGCAAGAAATTAGAAACTGAATGAATGCCCATCAGTTGAAGAATGGCTGAATAAGTTATGGTATAAGAATGTTATGGAATATTATTGTTCTATAAGAAATGATCAGCAGGATGATTTTAGAAAGGCCTAGAGAGATTTACATGAATTGATGCTAAGTGAAATGAGCAGAACCAGGAGATCATTGTACACAGCAACATCAATATTATACAATGATTAATTGTGATGAATGTGACCCTTTCCAACAATAAGATGATTGATGGCAGTTCCAATGATCCTGTGATGAATTCAGCCATCTACACCCAGAAAGAGGATTGTAGGAATTGAGTATTGATCACAACATAGTATTTTCACAATTTTTTATTCTGATTTGCTTGCTTTTTTTATTTTTCCCCTTTTGATCTAATTTTTCTTGTGCAGCAAAATTATTGTATAAATATGTATGTATGTAATATATATATATATATATATTGGATTCAACGTATATTTTAACATGTTTAACAAATATTGAATTACTTGCTAGCTAGGGGAGAGGGTAGGGGAAGGAAGGGAAAATTTGGAACACAAAGTTTTGTAAAGGTCAGTGTTGAAAAATTATCTATACATATATTTTGTAAATATAAAACTTTAATTAAAAAAAGAAAAACGAAAACAAACAAAAATAAATATTTAATGTGGTAGGGGAGCTGACTTTAACCTTGGGACCCTAAATGATTGAAAGAATCATGCTCTACTTCACAGGAATGTGTATTTTTTTTCTTTATTATGTTTTAGGAAGGAAATATAATGTTTTGTTTTGAATAAGTTGTTTGCCACTCCTATGGGATATCCAGGGGGAGATGTCTTGTAGGTGTTTGGTAAGTGGGATTAGAAATCAAGAAAGAAATTAGAGTATAATATCTAGATTTGTGAGTCACTGGACTGGATATTAAAAAAAAAATCCGTGTGGTCTTAAGTTGAGGTAGAGTAGAGAAGAACACCCAAGAAAGAGTCTAGGGGAAAAACCACATTGAGTAAGCAAGAAAACCACTCTCTGCTCTGATACTTTAACTTTTTTGGATTTAAGATTTCTTCCATCTTTAAAATTATGTGATTCTACATAAGAGGAAAATCAGTGAGTAATAAACTGAAACAGTGATTCCTTTCAAAAATTTGTAAATTTCAACATAACTGATTGAAGAAAAAGAAAAGAAAAATATCTATCAAAAGTATAGGAAAATGGGTAATGTCTGAAAAAGAGATACATAATAAAAACATTATATGCTTAAGACTCTCATTTATGTAATACTTAAATAATTTTCTTTACACTAGTAAATAATTTTAATACTGTAAATAATTTTTATGTTGGAAAACTGAACTCATACTATTCTAAACTAAGTAGTAATGATAACATTAAAGCAGTGATATGTAGTATTTAAATAGTGTTTTACAGTTTGCGAAGTTCTTCATATATTTTATTTCACTTGATCCTCATAACAACCTTGTGATATAGGTTCTATTATTATTCCCATTTAACAGATGAGGATACTAATAAGCAAATTGCCCAGGTTCATACATCTAGTAAATATCTGAGGTGAAGTTTTAATTTAAGTTCTCCTTACTCCAAGTCCAATAATAAAACCTGCCTCATACAAAATAATTGAACTATTTTACAAGGCTGAGTATGTGTGCATATGTATATATAGAGCTATCTATTTATATACCTATACGTCTGTCTATACACATAGAGTTATGATGATGCAAGAGTTCAGTAAGGGGAAGAACAAGTAAACCTTTGGCAGGAATGTAGAGTGTATACTCTACATATAAAGGTAGAAGGGTAGGGATCATGTTGGAAGGAGCTTTAATTGCAAACAGAGGACTTTGTATTTTATCTTGGAAGCAAAGGGGACAATGAATCTTCTTAGATAAGAGAGTACTCGGATAGAACTATTTATGAAGAATAACAATTTAACAATTTTATGAAAACTTATTGAAATAAAAAGGAATTGTGGGCAGGGAGATAAATTAGGAGGCTCCTAAAATAGTCTAAGAGCAAGAACATTGTGAATAGAGAGAAGATAAGAGATGTGAAAATATTGTGGTGGTAGAATCAACAAGAATTGTCTATAGATTGAATATGAGGGGTGAGAAAAGCTAGGGTTACTCGAAAATAGTATGTATATACATATATACATACCATCTTCGAGTCACCCTAGTGTATGTATGTATAAATGTGTATATATGTAAATATATACACATTATAAATGTGTATATATGTAAATATATACACATTTACACATACATACACAAACAACTCAGAACTGGAAGGAATTTTGAACATCATTTAGTGCAGGTATTCTGAATACTTTTTATGGGTCATAGACTTCTTTTACACTTTGATGAATCCTATGAATTAAATTTTTTAAATAATTAATTTTAAAATGAAGAATATTTAAATGCATAAAATGTCATATGCATTATTATAAAGGAAATCAATTATACTGGAATAGAGTTAGCAACATACATTTATATCTATTATATGTATGTGGGCATATATTATATCTATATTTCTATCTGTAGATACAGATATCTTAAAAATACATAACAAGATATATTCTTAGATTCCAGATAAAGAGCTCTAGATCTAGTCTGCCTCACTTATTTTATAGAAACTGAGGCTCAGAGAAACTTATATTTCATATACATTATGTCTAAGATCAGAGGAAAATTATGATAGGTTTTACTCTGTTTCTTTGAGTTAAGGTTCCAGGAACTGAAATTCATATAGAATGGCTATATATACCTAAATTAAACTAATCAGTTTCAAAGGATTAATTTTTCTAAATCTCTAATAATGTAGAAAATTGGCTGAAAGGAATGTCCATCAGGGCTGTGCTGGAACCAGTTCAGACTTGTACATGAGAACCTATCACAAAATTATTAGGGTGATCAATAACAGTAGAAATTGGCAAACATTTTAGATCAGGGCTTGGTTTATTGTTGTGATTATCTAGATACAATAGAATGATAGAAAAAAAGTCAAGACAGATTGAACTTATAAAAGTATAAAAGTGTATTTTATTCAAATTTTTACCCTGAAAGCTTACTGAGAACAGTCAATATACATTTATTAAGTGCCTATTATATATCAGGCACTATTCTAAGCTCTAAGACATACATATAAATATTAAAGATAGTCCTTGATCTCAAGGAACTTACAAAACAATGAAGAAATACTAATACATTCCAGAGAAATTTTAAAACATGAGATGGTAGAAGATATCTCATCAAAGGACATGATGGAAAAGTTAAAGAAATTCAAAATAAGTGCCAGGGGTGGGAATTGAGGATATCTCTGAGACATTTGTTAAAACACATGCTCCTAAAGTAAATTCTGTACTCAGCTCTACCACTAACCAACTTTAGGTCCCTGGGAAGTTAATTCTTCATGCCGCGTATAACAAGGTGATCTAACAGTTATAAATCTTATGAAAACTAGCAATCTATAACAAATAGAATCCCTAATAGTTTAAATTGACTATGTGCTGTGACACTAAGGAGCTGTTCAGTTCTATCATTCTATGTCATTAAACTCCTTCCAGTTGAAATTTTACTACTTTGATATTTCAAGTCCCCTTTCAATTAGGATATTCTATTTTCTTGGTTTATTCTTGGCAAATTCTTTCATATCTCTGATCAGAGACTTCATTGCCTTCTCTGTAAAATAGGGGGAATGGACAGTAAGATCTTCAACGTTGTTTCCAAAAATAAAATTCTATGAACTATCTATGTATCTATGTATCTATCTATCATCTATCCATCTTTGTCTATATAAAGAGAAGTGTTTTATAATGCATTCAGTTCTATATCCAAAGTTATAAAGACCTAGGTTGAAATGTTATCTCAGAAATATCTTTCTTGTGTGATGCTGACACATGCCCTAATCTTTAACTACTAAATTTTCTCCCCTAGGAAAAATATGGACAATAACCAAAATACTTACTTCATAGATTGTTGTTAGATTCAAATGCAATGGCTATTAAGCACATTGCAAATCTTAAAGTGCTATATAAATGCCAACTATTATTATTGTGCACACATAGAGAGAGGTTATATCACTTATATAAGAAACTATCAGGTGCCCATCACTTTCAGCAAAGAATTGGCTAAGAACTGTTGAGAATATCACACATACCTATATTCATTCCTTTTTGAATAAAGTGACAAATTCCAATCTTGGTCACTGGAGCACAAAATTAGCCTTTTGCTTCAGGGAAAGGTCAAGCTAGAAAGAAATAAATAAGAGGTTAGAGGCCCTGACCTGTATATGTACTGTTATGGAACAGTAAAAATGGCTGAGCAAAAAAGTTAATTTCTATTTTATATTGTGACATCCATAGGACCAGTTTCTATTTGGTATGGAGAAAAATTCCTAGAATGCTATTTTAGATGAAACACAAAAGCAAAACTTATCGGAATATATGTTACAATTTAAAAACAGTCCAAGGTTGTATGTTTTTGGTGTTTGGAGGAAATATTGTCTTATAACCTGAAGACTTTTCCATATTAAGTTATAAAGGTGCTGTCAAGGACAAAATATAATGGAACCCAAAGATATGTCTAGTTCCTTTAGAAAGTTCTTTAAATATTACCATATCTAAACTATGTTAGATGGATGCAACTCTCTCTCTTTTTAGTTGAAAGAACTGCTCATATTTTGAAAGAACTCAAAGAAATTGATTTTTATAATGGACCTTTGTAATGTCCTGATTAGGTTTCTGGACATCTTGGGACCAGCCTACATTTCAGCAGAACAATCATCACAAGAATAGTCAGGGATAAAGTCCAAAGTCTTTATTATCTCCTTCACAGTCTGTCTCCTTTGCCCAATCCCCAGCTAGTTTTCTGGAGGCCCTCTGGAATGAGTCTTGATTTTAGTGCAGGAGGCAGGAGAGCCACTAGGACAATCTCTATCTTTAAGTCTGTCTCTGTTTGAGTTTGTCCCAGTTTATATACTCTATTACAATTACATCATTACAGTATACTGAATATAAACAATCATTATATCATTAGAGAACCATTATTTGTTGCAAGGTTAAATCAATCATACTGAACTAGAGAACTCACATATTAAACTAGATAACCATTGTCTTATCAATTCCACTGAGTTAACTCCTTATTGTAGGATTAAATCAATCATACTGAGTTCCTGCCCTTTACAGATCTCTATAGCCTCTATCAGCCCAGATTGTCACCTCTCATTGCTGAAATACTTAAGCACTTCTTACCTTTAATTTTCATTTTAGATTTTACCAACAGGAAGAATTGGCCAGAACTCAAGAAGTACTAGTTTCCAACATCTTGGCTGCTGATTCTTTTACCTTGAGCAACTCAGCTGCCCTCTCTGACCCCTAGTTTCCTAAACAATAAAACGACTAGTTTGTTTTAGATAGTTGCTCATATTTCAACTCTGATATTCAGAGGTTTTTATTGTTTTTACCTTCTATGATTATAAAATTCTATGGTTCCTCCTAGTTATGGTGTCCTTTGAATTTATTTTTCAAAATTTCCTTCATTGTCTAATATTTTAGCTCACCTATGATGTAAGTTCTTACTTCATTGCTTCTAGACCTATTCATTCTATCTATAAAATTTCCTCCAAACTTGAATATTTTAACTCAGAAGTTCTTTAATTTCCTGCTTTTATGTCTCTGTGTTCTTCTACCATAACTACTCATTGAATTCCTAGTAATCCCTCAAGATCGAAATCATCTATTACCTTTTTAATAACACATACATTGTATATATTTGCATTTATTCATTTATTTTTATTGCATCTAGTATGCAGACATACTTATTATATTTCTTATTAAAAGAGCTCCAAAAGAATAGAGATTATTCCATGATTTGTACTTGCATAGCAAGTACTTAACATAATGCTTGGTATATAGAAGATATTTATAACTGCTTGTTGATTGATTTTTATTAATTTATTTCCCTTGGTGTCAACTACAGGGCCTAGAGCAGAGGTGTCAAATGCATATGTGTGTCTATAATACTTCTGAATGTAGCCCAAATTAGATGAATATGCCATGTTGTTAATATGTAGTTTTTCAAGTCAATATGTACCTATTAAGATCCTCATACATGATTTAGTGGTACTCTTTCCCATTTAAGTTTTATACTACTGATTTAGATCATGTAAGGTGCTTAATTATCATTTAATGAATAGAAGATGAAGACTTTAGAAGCCATTATTTCAGAGCAATGTTATTTTAAGCCCTTATCAATACAGCTGTCTAGTTTTTGCCTCTGTCTTGAGAAGGAATTGACTCCTTTCTGGCCTGTGGCTGGGAAATTGTTCCATTGAAAAAGAGGAAAAATATCTTCTATATTAATTTTTTCTTTTCTTTTTAAAAAAAATGTTTGTTTGTTTTTTTCCCCCTCAGTCATAAAAAAAATCTGTGTTTGAAAGAGCATGTGAAAAATAACAACAGGAGGAAATCCCAAATTTTTTTAAATAGGAAATGATGCTATCAATTTCAGGTTAACATCATTAAAGGATATTTTTTGCATGTAACAATGAAAAAAGCCTCTTAAAATCCCAAGGAAAAAATCAAAGAAACTGCATAGAATTATTCAGAGGTTGCAAGAAATTAAATCAGAATATGACATTCCAAAATGCCCCAAAATAATATATTTTTCAAAGTTAAAACTATGTATCAATGAAATTAACTAGATATTAAATAAAAAATGAGGCAGAATCATGCCTATAAAAGAACTCAGAGAAAGACAAACTGTTTAATATTTAAGTTGACCAAACAGGAAAATGATAATGATATTTTTGGGGCTAGGGAAAAAAAAAACTTGAATTTGGAATAGGTACCTATTTTCATATATTTGGTTTTTAAACAATTTTCATATTTCATGAAATCTATTTATCCAGTCCTAAACCTTCTCCTGGACAATTAGTTGGCACAATTGATAGTTGCTCCTGGAGTCAGGAAGACTCATTTTCTAGCATCAGACAATTTTTAACTATGTGACTCTGAGCAAGTCACTTAACCCTGTTTGTCTCAGTTTCCTCCTAAAACACAAAGTCAGGATGCAAAGGTCAAAATACATTAGTATTTTCCCTAAGAAAGCCCTAAATGTGGTCACTAAAAGTCTCAAATGGCTGAACAATAGCAACAACCTCCATTCTCAGAACTTCTATAACCTATTCAACCAGTCAATTCATAAATATTTATTTACTATCTACTATGTGTTAGTTACAATGCTAAGAATTGGAGATACAAAAAAAAGGCAAAAGGCAGTCCTTGTCTTCAAGGAGTTATCAATCTCAAACTGCATGTCCCTTAGATAATTGAATAATTAACCCAACACTTTCAAATTTATCAGTTTTCATAAAAATCTACCACTTCTGAATTTAACAGAGGAAAAATCCTGTTACTTTTGAGGACATCCTATGGTTTCAGTTAACCAAAGCTAAAATCCTAAGTGTCATCTTCAAATTCCCACTCTTCCACTCTTCCTCATATCCTGTGTCCAATCAGTTGCTAAGTCTTGTTAATTTCTTTTTTCATAATATCTCTAATATATGCTCTTTTTTGCCATCACTGTGGTAGTTATTCTTTTCATCACATATATATTATTGCAAAAGCTTTTTTTGGCCTTCCTGCCTCAGTATCTCCCCACTCTAATCCATTCTTTGTTGACCTATCAGTGATCTACCTAAAAATGTCATTCTTTTGATCATGTCATTCTCCTATTCAATAAATTCCACTAGCTCACAATTGCCTTCAGAATCACATATAAAATGGACTGTTTGACCTTTAAAGCTCTTCATAACCTAGCTCTTTTTTTTTTTTTTACCTTTTCAATCTTTTTATACTCCCAAAATACTTGATATCCTGTAACACAGGCTTTTTCATTATTCCTCACATAAAATATTACTTTGTACATTTATACTGGTTATTCACCTACATACAAATGTTCTCTCTCACCTCTGCTTCCTATCTTTTCCAGTTACTTTCAGGTATCTGCTAAAATCACACTACTGCAAGAAACCATTCTGAGTTCTCCTTAATATTAGTGCCTTTCCTCTAAGATTATTTCTAACTTATCTTATATAAATCTTGCTTGTAGAGAGTTTCTTGAATATTGTCTCACCCCATCAAGTTGTGAGTTCTTTATGAACAGGGAATGTTTAAACCCAGTACTTATAACAGTGCTTGGCACATATTAAGAGTGTAATAAATGTTTGATAATGTGTTGACTGAGAGGCAATAAAAAGGAAAAGAAAGCATTAATAGGTTAAAACATTTAAATTAGAAAGTATCAAAAGGATAGTAGGCAAAGTAAATTTATATTTCAGATAAAATATTCTATTCCTTTATTAATTATTATTCCAAATACAGAGGTATAACTTTTTAATGATGAGAGAAGAAAGTGAAGAGAAATGGGGAATGTAAGAAAAGTGAAGAAACTCAAAAGGAGAATGGATGAAAGGTTGTTAGTACTTTCATGTTTCTTTTGGATAGTGAGAGAGGAAAGAAGGCATGGTGAAGAACACTGGCAGAAAGACAGATTATAGGGGAAAGACTAATAGGGGAATACAATTAGCAAAATGAAGATGATTTAGATGCAGGTTATAAAACCCAAAAGAAATTAGAGAAGAACCATTCTTACCATTTTGGGGGCTAGGGTTGAGAACATCCCTACTATATTATATTATCCCCATCTTCCAGCAAGAATTGGAATTTCTGGTAAAAGATGATTCAAAATGGTGATTATAAATTACTGTAATTGAAGTAGAAGAATGGGTGACATAAGATGAAGATGCATAGAGCTTTAGGTGGCAAAATCTTATCTGTTTTGGGAAAAGAAAAAGGTAAAACAAATAATGGAGAGAAAGTGACAATAAAAGTAAATTATAAATGTTTGGTATTTAACAAATAACAGGAAAAATGGGTGATTAGGAGGAGGAGACCAAGTTCAGAATATCATAAGCAAAATAAGAGGCAGAAGCTAAATAATGACTTAAAAAGACAAAGTTATATATTTCTCTGAGATAAAGAAATAGAGGTAGATAAAATTAAGTTTACGTGTTTAGTTATACATTAATATATAGTTAAATATTACATAATATATCGTTATATATTAATATATAATATGAAGAAAGAATACCCCAAAGTAACAATATTTAACCTTAAATATTATTGAACTGCATTTGTCAGTGAAAAGAATAAGAATAGATGGATAAATAAAGAAACAAAATAATTTGCTGCATATAAGAAACACACAAGATATGTAGACATATATAGTGAAAATGTAAAGAGGAGATAAAATCTATTATGCTTTGAGTTGACTTTAGAAAAGCAAGCATTGCAACAATGATCTCAGAGAAAGCAATAAAAATGACAAGTTAAGCTAGAAAAACAAGAATACAAAATTATTCTTAAAGGCCTAAGAGGCAATAAGGAAAAAAAAAACAAACTGCACTATACATGAACCAAAAGACACAATGACTGATTTCTAAAATGAAAAACTAGGTAAACAACAAATATATATATATATATATATATTTTTTTTTTCTAACAAAATAAAAGAGGACTTAACATTCCTTTTTAAGAGCTTGGTAAATCCAACATAAAGATAAAAAAGGAAATTACAGAATAATATTCAACTTGATTGTCTTAGGCAAACTTCTATATAGGAATATTGAAATCATTCATATTTGCTAGCATCCCATGGTACCTCTACAAAAATTGAACATGTGCTAGATCAAAAAATATATGTAAATGAATGTTAAAATGCAATTAAATCAAATGTATTCTTTTAGATTATAACATTTGTAAACATAGTAATAAATAAAGTAAATATTTTCATTAGGTAGGAACCTAACTGAAGATTTTAAGGAATGACATTCAAAATAAGTGGGTCAAGTAATAAATGATACGTACAAAAAATAATTATTGTAAAGATAATTACAACAATAAGATAATATGCCAGAAATTTGAGGATATAGCTAAAGAAATATTCAAGAAAAAATTTATATGTTTGAAAATTTATATGAACAAACTCAAAATAAAACAACAAAAAAAAGAAAAATGAGTATGCAATTAAAAGATTAGAAAGAAGCAATTTAGCAGACCTAAATCAAGTTTTAAAAAAGCAAAAAAATCTTGAAATAAGGGAAAAGATGAAACAAGAAGGAGCTGTTAAAGAAAATGAACAATTCAAAAGTCTGTGACAAAATTAAGATTTGTGTTTTTAAAGGCAAATCAATAAATTGTTAATTTTCCTCATCATGAAAAAGAGGGGGGAAAAACCCAACTGTCCTCCTTCCCCAATACAACATGAAGGAACATTCACATCAAATTGAAAGGAAATAATAATGATCATTTAATATTTCAAAATTACTTGCCAGAATTTGAAGAATCAATTGAAATTGATGAGTATTTGCAATAATGTACACTACCCAATGCTGTATAACCAGAAGTAGATACCTTAGGCAACCTAATATTTGAAAAAGAAATGAAGAAAACAATAAATGAATTGTCAAAGTAGAGGAAGGGGGAAAACAGGCATTGAGCCAGGATATATTTATAAGTGAATTCCATAAAACATTTGAAGAATAATTAATACCTATGCTATAAAATTATTCTCAAAAACAGGGATAGAAGGCATTCTACCAAATTCCTTTTGTGAGATAAATACGGTCCTGGTATTTGAATGAGGAAAAGACAAAGCAGAGAAAAATAGCTATAGACTGATTTTACTAATGAATATTAATATAAAAATTTTAAATAAAATATTCAAATGGCAATAATAAAGCAAAAAAAATGCTTTCACCAAATTGGATTTATACCAGGGAACACAGGAAGGTTCAATATTAAAGATACAATTATTGTAATTAATCACATAAATAATAAAGTTAAAAATTTATTTTACATAGAATCATGTTTATTTCAATAGATATTGAGAATGCTTTGACAGAAGAGTACTCTTTTATGTTAAAAATGTTTTAAAAATGCTAAAAGCACAAACATGTAAGTTCCTATTTTTATATCTCAAAATATATTTTAAACCTAGCACTAGTATTTTGAGTTTTGTGATGGAAAAAGACTAGACTAAACCTTACAATCAATGATAAAACAGGGATTCCCTTCGTCACTGTTAATATTTGATAGTGTCCTAGAATTAGTAGGTGAAGAAAGAAACCAAGAGAAAAAAAATAGGGGTATAAATATTAGCAAACTATCCCTATTTAGAGATGAGATAATAGAAAATACCTAAGATTCAGCAAGGGAACATTGAGAAAAATAAGTTTTAGCAAGGAAGCAGGGCACAAAATAAATCCATGAATATCATCAATATTTCCATAACATAGGAAAAATATACAGAAATAAAAAATAATAGAAATTCTATTAAAAATCCTTTTAAAAGGCAAAATTAGTTTACAAAGTTAAGACAAAATTTATACAAATATAACTACAAAGCACTCTTTATATAAATAAAGGAAGACAAAGCTGGAGATAGAATTGTTAATATCTATTGGCAGGACTAATATAATCAAAAATGAAATTAATAACTAATTATAGATTTAGTATAATTGCAATTAATTTACTTAAGGGATACTTTTAAAAAAATGCAAATACAACAATAATAAATTCATTTGGAGCAAAAGTTGTTCATCTTATATATATGTATGTGTGTGTGTATTTGCCTGTGTTTCTGTGTGATGTGCTTCTTTGTGTGGTAAATGTGGATCTCATTTTCAGAGACATTATATTTTATAAAATATATAATGTTTTAAAATAAAAATGAAAATTTATAATATTACAAAGGAAATTGATTATATTGAAATAGTTATGAAAATAAGTTCACAAACCTTAGGTTAAGAATCTCCTACTTTAGAGGAGCAAAAGATATAAAATCACAAGTGAAAATTGATAAAAGAAAGAAAATTCTTTGTGTTAGAAACTATGCTGTGTTGAATTGACAGATATAAGCAAGCAAGGCAGTACTCTATCTCAAAGGAGCGTACATTCTAATAGAGGAAGCTAACACATATAGGTAGCCAAGAATGAGTATTTTGGAAAGCATAGTCAGAGAAAAGAATGATTAGAAGAAGAGTACAAATAGTTGAAATGTCCTTTACAGGAATGGCAGTGGAGATTTGGAAATGGGGGGAATTCTGATGCTGCTGCTGCTGCTGCTGCTACTGCAATAGGTGACAGGGAATGACCTGGAACTGTGAGAATCTTGAGACCTATATTGAGAAAAGGTGAGATGTTCATCTGTCAGTGTCTAAATTATAGAGCTGGGACTTTCAGGTGCAGATGGAGCTGGAGATTACTTGGATTTCAATTTCAATAAAAGGGACTATATTGTCCATAACTTTTCACCCAAAAATCTCAGTATTTAACATTTTTCTCTAAAGATTTAAAAAAAATAGAAACAAGGGTCTAAAACATACCAAAATAAGGAAAGGGAAGGGAACAAGTATTTTTTTTTTTGAGCAATTTTATTTTATTTTTTTTTATTAAAGCTTTTTATTTGCAAAACATATGCATGGGTAATTTTTCAACACTTACCCTTGCAAAGCTTTTTGTTTCAAATATTCTCCCCTTCCCTCAACCCCTTCCCTAAATGCAATATATGTTAAATAATATGTTAAAATATGTTTTAAATCCAATATATGTATACATATTTATAGAATTATCTTGCTGCACAAGAAAAATCAGATCAAGAAAGAAGAAAAAAAAAACCTGTGAAAGACAACAAAATACAAGCAAACAACAACAGAAAGAGTGACAAAGCTATATTGTGGTCCACGCTCAATTCCTACGGTTCTTTCTCTAGGTGTAGATGGCTCTCTTCATTACTGAACAAGTGGAACTGGTTTGAATCATCTCATTGTTGAGGAGAGCCACGTCCATCAGAATTGATCATTGTATAATCTTGTTGTTGCTGTATATAATGATCTCCTGGTTCTGCTCATTTCACTTAGTATCTATTCATGTAATTCTCTCCAAGCCTCTCTGAAATCATCCTGCTGGTCCTTTCTTACAAAACAATAATAATCCATAGCATTCATATACTATAATTTATTCAGCCATTCTGCAAATGCGCATCCATTCAGTTTCCAGTTTCTTGCCACCACAAAAAAAAGGGGCTGCTACAAACATTTTTGCACATGTAGGTCTCTTTCCCTCCTTTAAAATCTCTTTGGGATACAATCCTAATAACACTGCTGGGTTAAAGGGTATGCACAGTTTGATAACTTTTTGAGCATAGTTCCAAACTGCTCTCCAGAATGGTTGAATCTGTTCACAAGTCCACCAACAATGTATGTGTCCCAGTTTTCCCACATCCCCTTCACCATTGGTTCATTATCATTTCCTGTCATTTTAACCAATCTGACAGATATGTAGTGGTTTGTCAGAGTTGTCTTAATTTGCATTTCTCTGATCAATAGTAATTTGGAGCACCTTTTCATATGACTAGAAATAGTTTCAATTTCTTCATCTGGAAATTGTCTGTTCATATACTTTGACCATTTATCAATTAGAGAATAGCTTGAACTATTATAAATTTGAGTCAATTCTCTATATATTTTAGTAATGAGGCTTTTATCAGAACTTTTGAATGTAAAAAAAAGTTTGTCCATTTTATTGCTTACTGTTTGTTTGTTTTTTTTCAGACTCTACCTCTATTCTGTTCAGTATAATCACATGGGCTGTTGAAATCGAGTCAAAAGTACAATGGTGACATTTGAAGTTGTCTAGGTAAAAACTAGAATTTCTTAAACCCTTCTCCTTTATTCCCCCAGTCCCACTATACAGAGTGTGACAGGAAGCAGCAGCAGGAGGGTCATATGAATATGTTTGCTTTTGAGCTCATGTTTCTGGAACATCAATGTAAACTCAATATGTCCAAACAGCTATGTGGGACTTCTTAAATCTTGAGAGAGGATAGGGAATATAATAATATTTCCAGCGTACTTCAACTTTCCAGAGTCCTTTTTCATTATCTAAATGACTTGTCAGGATGCATGAATACAGTCAATAGGATATTAGTATAAATATTTATAATAAACTGCTGCTATCAAACCTGATGCTGAATGAGAGTTGAACAAGATGTTAGTAGAAATAAGTAGATTGTGTCATCTACATCCCTTCCACTCTTTTGTAACTCAGGAATATTTGTGATGGAATATCTCTAATGGGACAGATGTAGTGATGGGTCCATGCTTTCTGACCTTGCTAAAGGGTCCTGCAACTGGGGGAAACTGTCATTTTCTTGGTAGAAAAGCTTCAACTCTTCTTGTTGGGTCAGAGATCATTTGGAATAAATCCAGGCCCTATTCTCTCTTGAACTTTCAGCAAGAGGCTTGGAAGACTATTTCCTCCCTCCACACTATGGCCAATACCACTTTGAATATGTAATCAAGGTCATGAATTTGTGTTTGTTTAAGTGGATCTGAGTTGGGACCTAAGTTACCTGATTGTTTCCTTGGCTTTGTATTTCTTTTACTGAGCACAGATTATAGATGGATGATGATACATGGATGGATGGATGGATAAATAGATAGATAGAAAATAGACTGATACATACAAACATACAAACTGATGAAGCTAGCAATTAAAATACAAACAAATGAAACTATCTCTACCCAATTTCACAATAACCCCCAAGTAGAAATATTCAGTTTCAACAATTACCTTGTGAATTAAGAAATTCAGAATTTTGAATCACAGCTAATTTCTGAGGGAGAAGAGGGTTCTAATACTATAACCTTTTTGTGGGAAAATGACTCCAACTAAATGAAGCACATTTAGAAGGACACTGCAGCTAAATGGATGAGGAATCATAAACTGTATCTGATGGGTCAAAAGATAAAATTTTGTGAGTTGCTTGGATTGGTCAGATCCAAGAGGTGAATTATATTTCTGAAGATATTTTGCTTTCTAATAAAGCACAATGTAGGTCTTCATATATTAATTAAGTTGTTAATGTATGCTTATGAATTGTCTGTGTTTTAAGCATTTCTTATATGGTAGAGGAAATAAGTAGCTGACCCATATCTGATATAGACTACTTTGTACTAGGAGTACTTTTCTAAAAGGAATCCTTATCCTTCTTTTAAGTCAGAATTCAGACATCTGTCAGTCTTGTTCAGATTATAAATTTTTATTCTGAATTGAGGGAGGGGGGAAGAAGGGCAGAAAATGAGACACAGAAATATGTTTGCCTTACCTTTTGAAGCATATTGTTATTCTCCTTCTACTGAGTCTTGAGAATGGTTGAGCCTAGAATGGGAGCTCCTTTTTGTAAAAGGGCCTCTCTTGGTCCACAGGTAACTATTTCTGGTGCTCTATTAGAATGAAGTTCTAACATTCCCTGGATACAATGAACATAAACCAAAATCGTCAATTTACAAGGAGAGAT
Source organism: Antechinus flavipes (assembly GCF_016432865.1). Taxonomy (NCBI): domain Eukaryota; kingdom Metazoa; phylum Chordata; class Mammalia; order Dasyuromorphia; family Dasyuridae; genus Antechinus; species Antechinus flavipes. Next base: position 380,419,147 of record NC_067399.1, read on the forward strand.
TGAATGAGTCATAAAATTCCAGTGAAGACAGAAATTTAAGAGATTTTTCATTGACAATGGGAGATATACACACAAAGGCAGAGGTAAATTTATCTGCTAGGTCAAGAGAGAATCATTTCTCTATGTCCTATGCCTTTTTAGACTATTAGGCTATGAATAAAACCATAGTGTATACACATATGTGCTATTCTCTAAAATTTTGATTTAATTAGGGATTAGGGAATTGTGGTACAGTAGGAGAACATATTCAGAATACTGTGATTCTTTACCATTAATAGAGCAAGTTCAGGTATTTCAGTAGATCGTTTTTCATGAGAAACAGCATGGAACAGGACATCTGCTCTACCACTAAAGGAACTACTTGAACATGAGCAAAGCATTGCTGTTCTGTAGGGCTCAGTTTCTTTATTTTAAAAATAATTATAGTAGTCTAGATCAGTGTGGTTTCAGCACTTTATATACTTTATACACTTAAAATTATTGAGGACTTTTCAAATGCTTTTATTCATTTGGGTTATATATATATAGATATTTATTGTATTACAAGTTACACATCTTAGAATATTGTGAAAATAGTTTTGACCTTTTGGACCCACTGAAAAAGTATTTCCCCTATATGTCATATACTTTGACCATTTGTCAGTTGGGGAATGGATTGTATTCTTATAAATTTGACACAGTTCTTTATATGTTTTAGAAATGAGGCATTTGTCAGAAACACTGGCTGTGAAAAATTTTCCCCCAGCTATGTACTTGCCTTACAATCTTGTTTGTGTTGGTTTTGTTTGTACAAAACTTTTTCAATTTAATGTAATCAAAGTTTATACTATGTAGTCTAAAATTTCTGTTCTACATTGTAGTAGGGAAGTAACTTTAATGACAAAATGAGTCCCATTAATTCTGCCCCATTTCCTTTTTACATCACATCCCAAGTATCAAGATCTGCTTCTTCGGTTCAATTATAAATTTTAATATAACTAAATATGTTTATTTTGTTAAGCATAATAAAGGATGTTTATTTTTAAAATAAACATCTATCCCAGTTCCTTCATTTAACAGTTCAGGAAACTGAGTCCAAGGAGCTGAAATGATTTGTATCTGAGATCATATAGCTATTTTAATTAGTAATTGAGTTGGACCTAGTACTCAGCTCTTCTCAAATGCAATATAGGAGGGTTCTATGAATATTAGATACTTTCATTTCTGACATTGAATCTTATTACTCCTAAAATTCTTTTAGCTGACATTTTATTTCAGGTCTTTAAGCTTCATTTGGGAAAACAGATTATAATTCACTGAGGGCAAAGACTGTTTTATTTTTGTATATCTTTCTACTATATGCCTGATAAATAGTAAGTGCTTAATAAATGCTTGTGGACTGACTGACTGAAATTAGACACTTAAACTAGATAATTTTTAAGCTCCCTTCTATGCCTAAAACCTATTAACATATGATATTTTGTCTTTAATGGCCCTTCAGCCCTTACTTAAAATAGCTATTTAGAAAATTTTGGTACACTGATTGACTGAATGAATTAAAGAATTAAAGAAGCTTATTTCATTGCCTAAGCAATGACAACAATTTCAATGAAATCTACTCTGAATAATCACTCAGTTTTCAGTGAAGTCATTTGTTTGATTAAGTAAAGAAAGATTTGCTCTTTTAAAAATCAATTAAGATTGATTGCAATTAATTTAAAGAAGGATGTACTATTTACTGTTCATCTACATCTTTCATAATGGGTTGTTCAGCCAGTTTGTGTCAACCAGGTTTAGTCATTTTCCTAATGATGTTTAAGTATGAAGAGTTTGAAGATTTGGGGATAAGAGCTACTTACTGCAACCTGTTTGACTGGTTATGGAAAAAAGAAGTACTAAAAAGCATAAATCTGGTGTGAAAATAAATGAATTTTATACTTTATGTAGCTAATGTGTTCTTATTAATTTTATGCATTATTTACAAAGATAGTTAATCATATTGATCTTAGCAAAATATGAAGTGTTATTACACCAACAACTATATTTAACTAAGATAAAGGTAATAATTTTCAATTAGCAGAAATTACCACTAATAAGGTTGGGGGTGGAGCAGAAATTTTCTGATCTAGAAGAGCTGGCACATTTATGGTGTTATGTAAATTGCCAGAACTTTAAATATACATATGTCTTGTATAATATTAAAAAGGTGTCAAACACATAATTATTAAATGCATCAAAGATACAGACCATTTTACTGTTCCTTTAATTATCCTTGGGAAGAATATTTATTGCATAGAATTTTATTTTTTCCTTTTCTCTACAGATAACAATTAAAATTAACTAATAGCTCAATTATTTTGTTAATGAGGCGGTTTCCTTTATCACAAATGGTATTTCTTCTTTCCAAACCTCCTCTATTTCCACATCAATCAAATATCATTTCATCCTGTGAGAAAGAATGGCAAACAGACACCAAGGGAAGTAGGAAATGAAGGAAGGAGGGAAAATGATCAAATAATATTTTAGATAAAGTGAATTGTTTTAATTTTCTGGTCTCATTCCCATGTGTGAAAACTAAGAACCATAGAAGGAAGTGACTTGCCCAGAACCAATTAATTAGTAAAAAAAAAAAAAAAGTCAATCTATCAGTACATAAAATAGACATGCACATAGCATTTTGAAATTTGTAAAACACTATATAGATATGATCTCATTTGATACTCCCAACCACCTTGTAAGTTAAATCCTAGAAGTACTATTATACCCAACTTTATAGGTGGGAAAACATCCCATGATCACTAAGGTCAAAAGAAAAGGTGGCAAAATTTGAAACTAGCTTTGTCTGACTTTACACACATTGTTATATGTATGGTATATATTCCTTCTCAAGGAAATGGAGAACAAGTATTAGAGCATAGACTGTTCTGAGTTTAGGGCATATATATATATATATATATATATATATATATATATATATATATATATATATATATATATATATATGAAATGGAGAACACCTATTAGAGCACAGACTGTTCTGAGTTTAGGGCTCATATATATGTGTATATATATAATTTAGGCAATCAGTGGCATGAAAAGGACTCATTGAAGGAGCCATTTGATTGTATGTGTGACCCAATAAATCAGAATTTCAGAATTAGAAGGGACTTTAGAGTCCATCTAATTCAACACAAGAATCATCATAACTAACTGGTCATTCAGTTTTTGTTTAAAGACTTCCAGGGAAATGGATAAAAAAAGAAAGAATCATTGCTTTTAAGGATCTTACATTATTTTGAAGGAAATCATATACATACATATATATATATATATATATATATATATATATATATATATATACATAATAAATGCAATACTGTTTAGGTAAGGAAGGCAGTAATACTGGAGAGATTTTTAAAAACCTTCACATAGAATATGATGCTTTATCTAATTTTTTGGAGGGAGTAAGGGATACTATGAGGTGGAGGTAAAGGGGCCTCAGGTTGGGGCAAGGATACAATAAAGGCACATTAAAAAGGTATGCAAGAATTTTTTCTTCCCGGGTTATTTTTACCTTCTGAATCCAATTCTTGCTGTGCAACAAAAGAACAGTTTGGTTCTGCACACATATATTGTATCTAGGATATACTGTGGCATATCTAACATGTATAGGATTGCTTGCCATTTGGAGGGGGTGGAGGGAGGGAGGGGGAAAATCGGAACAGAAGTGAGTGCAAGGGATAATGATGAAAATATTTCCCTGGAAGGGGTTCTGTCAATAAAAAAGTTATTTTAATAAAAAGGTATGCAAGAAAGACTTTTTTTTTTTTTTTTTTTTTTTTTTAGTGGAGGGGAAAATAGTAGGGCTGATCTCACTCTCAGTGGAATTGATTCAGTGTCAGAGTGAAGTAAGTGTGTGTGTATGTGTGTGTGTGTGTGTGTGTGTGTGTGTGTGTGTGTGTGTTGAGCACAGAAATTAATCTCACCTAACAGGGAAGTAGGAAGGAAACAAAATAAGAGACATGGAGTGAGGGAAAGGGAGGAGAGTGATAAAAGGTGTAATGGGCTGAGGTTTGAGTTGGATGCACTGAGGTCCTAAGCACATGAGGCTAAATAGTAATTGGACCATACTCTATTAATATATATGCTTGGAGAAAGAATAGTCCCGTCCACTCTTTGTGCATGTCCTGATGTGTTGTATAGGAAATGACGATTTTGGTGGGTGGAGGCAGGGGAGTGGAAAGAGAAGCGGAAAAAGAGACTGCTGGCTAGCGTCTTGACACAGCTGCTCACATTGCTATTGTGACTGCCCTTGATCTCCTATCCCCCTCTGCTAGCTGGCTTCCTGTCTCAGCTGCCCATATTGCTTTCTTCACCTCTACTGAAAATAAAGATTGAAGATTTTTCCCTTACCTGAATTCCTGACTCCGGCTGATTTTAAATATGTGGTCATCACAAAAAGGGAACTTGAATTAAGGTATGTAGTGATCTGACACAATGCAGTTCCCTGCCTACCCAATAACAGGTTTAGAAAGAGAAAGAAGACATTGAAGATATGAATGTGATTACGAAGGGGATGAATTTACCTCCAGAATGAAAGCAGATAAGAGAATGGATTAGAAATTAGATTCTTTTGTTTTTTTACAAGAAACAAATTTGAAACAAGGTCATACACAAAATTAAAATAAAGAATTGGAGAAGATGCTATTATGCTTCAGCAGAGATAAAAAGGCAAAAATAGATATAATGATCTCAGAAAAAGCAAAAACAAAAATAGACCTAATAAAAAGAAATGAGAGAATGACATTTTGTTTAAAATATATAAAATTATTGCAAATTTCTCTGGTAAAGTCCTTATTTCTCTATTAGATATGGAACTTGAGTCAAATTTACAAAGGTAAGAGCCATTCCCCAAATGACAAATAGTCAAAAATATGAAAAGGCAGTTTACAGAAGGAAAAAAAATCAAAGTTAACTACAGTCATGAAAATAAGCAATAAATCACTTTTGATTGGAGAAATTCATGTTAAAATAGTTCTGAGATAGCACTTCATACTTATCAGATTGGCTAACATGACAAAAACGAAAAATGACAAATGCTGAAAGGGATGTGGAAATATAGAGACACTAATATAGTGTGAAATAGACTGACTATTTAAATATGTGTATGCATACATTACATACATACATATATATGTATATACAGACATATATATTATATAAAACTAGATACAAAATAAGAAAAAAGCAAAATAGAAAAATAAAAAAATAAAATAAATTATTATGTGCCCAGCGGAATACCAGGAAAGATTCAAAATATGTACTGATACATTTCCATGTCAAGAAGGCATATATAATAATAGAAGACATTATATTTATGACAGTCCATTCTTTAATTTCTTGTACTTATTCTTTTCTTCTTTGCTGTGAACTTTTTTATTCTTTTTATCCCATTTCATCTCCCAAACAAACTCTATAGGTAAGCACAGGTATATTTATACACACACACACACACACACACACACACACACACACACATATACACATGCACAAACATGCACAGATACCCATACTCATACATTTATCTCTATACACATGTATGACCCCCCACGTATATACATACACATCTTCATATATATACATGAATCATAACAATATTAATATGATTGACATATAATGTAGTTTTCCCCTTTTGATTGAATCTTTAAGTTTGATTTTGTTTGAGATCAATGATTACTAACTCTACTTTTGAAAAAAATAAATTCTAGTCTTGATCCTTGTTATTATGTGTCTATATCTCTTATTTGCTCTCCTTGCTAACTCTTCTATTTCCTTAAATTTCTCCCTTATCTTTTCTGAACACCTTCCCCACTCTTATCTCATTCCCATTAATTTACATACTTTATCCCATGTTAATCTAAGCACCTTTGTATATCCCAGTTTATTTAATTCTATTGTTTCATTCAATATTATGTTGAATTTTGCTGGATATAATATTTTTGGCAGCAAGCCAAGTTCCTCTGATTGTCCATGTATAATATTCCAGGACTCATGATTTTTTTGGTTCTTACTTTTACTACTGCTAATAAATCTTGTACAATTCTAATTGTAACCCAGCATATTTGAATTGTTTTTGTTTTATTTTCTTGCAAAATTTTCTCTTTAATCTTGGAGTTTTCAAAATTTAAATAATATTCCTATGTGTTTTCCTTGTAGAATTTTGAGATGATGATTTAGTAGATTTAGTGGATTTTTTCTATTTCTATTTCTATTTTCTCCTCATCTTTTGTTACTTCAGGAAAATTTTCTTCAATTATTTCTTGTAATATTATGTCAAGGTTTTATTTTGGGCACAACTTTAAGATAGTCCAATTACTCTAGTGTTTCCTCCTCTGTATCTGTTTTCACATCTTTTTTTTTTTTTTTTCCTATTAAGATGTTTTATCTTCTTTTCAAATTTTTTCTTTCTTTTAATTGTTTTGCTATTTCTTGGCCTCTTATAGCTTCACTGACTTGCCCTTGCCAAATTCTAATTTTCAAAGAATTATTTTCTTTTTTAAGGCTCAGAATCTCCTTTTCCAATTAGTTGACTTTCTTTTCATAGCCTTGTTTTACTTGGATGATTCTTCGTAATTTTATTTTCTTAGTTTTTCCTCAATTTCTCTCAATTGATTTTTAAAATCTTTTTAAAGTTCTTCTATAAATTCTTTCTAGGCAGTAGCCATTTACCATTACTCTTTGGGGTAGGAAAGGCTTTTTTTTTAACTTCACTATCCTCCTCTGCAGATAGATTTTGGTTTTCTCTATTCTTATAGTAAGTTTCTATAGTTGTGCTTTTTTCCTTTGCTCATTTGTTTTTAATGAGAATTTATTAGTGTAACCAACTCTAACTCTGGGGTATTGGGGAAGAATGATGCTGCTGGTTTTACTTCAACTTTCCCCTCTGCTTTGAAACCCCAAAGAAAGAACTCTACCCTCTCTTCTAATGCCTACATCCAGAAGCTTCATTGCTCCACTGCTTTTGTACTCACTAGCTGTATTGGTTCCTTCTCATCCAGAGTCTTGTCTCTGCAGCAACCTAGGCATGGCATTCCTAATCAGGTGAGGTTCCATTAGTCTTCTGGGACCCAGATCTCAGATTCACAGTGCTGTCCAGGAAGTGGACAGTTCCTCTGGTTTAAATTGGGGTTACCTTGGAACCCAGATATCCCCAGGACTTTTTTCTTGCTGTTTCATTAGAACTAGCATGAAGATTAAACCTTGGTCCTGAGTTCTTCTAGGCTACTCAGATTGTCCTGGGAGGGTTCCTGTTCTGCCCCAGTCTTGTTTGTTTTTCACATGCCTATATTTGCCCTGAGATACAATTTTATTTTGTTGGTGGGGGAAATCTGCAGCATTTTCTGATCTACTCTGCCATCTTCCCAGAATCCTCCCAGAGATCATCCACTTTGAAGAAAAGTTTAAAGTTAATTCCAAAGGGCTAAAAGAAATGTGTGTACCTTTTGCTCTGGCAATACCACTTATGGATATGTCTCCCAAAGAAATAAAAAAAAAAGAAATATATATATATATAATTCATTTTTATGTCATTCAAATATGTAAAGGGCTGCAACTCTTGAGTTCATGCACTGAGATTCAGACAACTGAATATTTAAAGCTAATTACTTATTGGACAATATTCTATTAGCATATGCTTGGAAAATGGCCCACCTCACTATTCTGTTCTGGCTTGATCTGTTGGTGTATACAGAGAATGGGAGGAGGGATTAGAGGGTGGAGTAAGAGCCAGAGTGACTTCTGGGAGAGGAAAAGCAGAGGTGTGAAGATTCCTGTGTCCATTCCTCTCACTTTGTCAAAGAATAAAGATCAAGGACTTTTGCTTATCCTGACTAATTCTAAGGTATCCTGGGTGCTAACTCAGTCTTCACACACACACACACACACACACACACACACACACACACATATATATGTAACATATTTTTTTTCCATAGTGGTAAAGAATTAGAAACTGAGAATATACCCATCAATTAAAGAATGGATGAACAAGTTTTTTTTATAAAATAGGTCATTTCAGAAGAAAATAAAAACTAATAACTTCTAACTGAACTGATGCATAGTGAAGTAAGCGATACCATTGTTTATACTAACAACAGAACTGAAATGAGGATCAACTATGAAAGACTAAGCTACTCTAATCTACTCTAATTAGCTAATATCTAATCTAATTGTGTTGATATATAATGATCTAAGACAACTCCAAAAGTATCATGATGAAAAATACTGTCTGCCTCCAGAAAAAAAGCCATTGAATTCTCAGGCCAAGTTGAAATACAATTTTTCATTCTTAAAATTAGTTCTTCCTTTTTTGTGGGTGTGACTTGGATAATATCGAAATATATTTTGCATGATTTTACATGTGTAACTGATTTCATATTGCTTGCCTTCTCAATGGTAGGGGAAGGAGGGACAGAATTCTGGACTCAAAATATGAGAAAAAAAGAAGAATGTTAAAAAATAACAAATTAAATAGAAACGAATGAAAACAAATAGAAAAAGGAACAGCCAAAAAAAAAAAAAAAAAAAAAAAGCCTGTTCAGCTACACAATATGTAGGGAAATCACCAATTCCTTAAAATGATCTTATCACATGGACCTAAGAAATTATTCTAGATAACCTCCCTGGAGCCTCTAGTTTTTAAGTGCCTTTCTTAAAATGTGGTTTCCTGAATTGAACATGACACTCCAAATATCATATGCCCCAGGGAGAACAGACTAGAATTATTACCTTTATTCTGCTATATTCTATGCTTATAAAAATTGGACTTCAATTTCACACTATTAACTCATATTGTCTTGTACATTCGCAGCTGTTTTTTTTAAATTAATAAGAAAGATTTTACATTTATCCTTTCAAAAATCATCTTTTTAAAGTTATCCAAAAAACTTGGTGTATTGGAAAATTTTAAAATATTGACTCTTGACATGATTAGACCTGAACTTTAGGGAAATTACTTTGGTAGCAACATGAAAGAAAGATGGGAATGGAGAAAGGCTTGAGGGAGAAAGTCCAAATATGAGACTATTGTAGTAGTCCAAGCAAATGGTAATGACTTCCTAAATTAGGGTAATGGCTATTTAAGTAAAGTGAAGGGAACATATATAAAAGATATTGTAGATATGGAAATATTTGTACTGATTAGATATGTGGGAGTGAGGAAAGTGATAAATTTAGAATTATATCTATAATGTACATATACTGGATAACAAGAGGAATGATGTTTCACTTAACAGAAAAAGGAAAATTTTGAAGAAGGATAAGTTGGGGGGGAATAAACTTCTATTTGGGATATCATGTGCTTCAGATGATTATTAAGATGAACAATTTAAAATGTTCAAAAGACAGTTTGTGATGAGATGCTGGATCTCAGTCAAGAGTTTAGAACCCTACATAATGTTTCTGATAAAGATCTCATTTCTCAAATATATTTCTCAAAGTATATAAATACTGAATCAAATTTATAAGAATACACGTTCATTCTCCAATTGATGAAGTCAAAGGATATGAACAGTTTTCCGAAGAAATTAAATCTATCTATAAACATATGAAAAAATTTTCTGAATTACTAGTGATTAGAAAAATATAAATTAAGCCATCTCTGATATACAACCTCACACCTATCAGACTGGCTAATATAATGGAAAAGTAAAATTATAAATGTTGGAGAAAATGTGGAAAATTGGAACACTAATGCATTATTAGTAGGTTTGTGAACAATCATTCTGGAGAGCATTATGAACTATGACTAAAGGTCTATAAAACTGCATACATTTTGATTTACAATACCATTTTTAGTTCTATATATTAAAGATATCATAAAAAAGAGAAAAAGAACCCACATGAATAAAAATATTTATTGCAAGTTTTTTTGTGGTAGCAAAGAATTGAAAACTGTAGGAATGTCCATTAACTGGGATATATATGGCTGAGCAAGTTGTAGTATATGAATGTGATGGAATGCCATTATTCAATAAAAAATGATGAGCAGGCAGATTCTTTTTAATGTTTATTTACTTATTATTTTTTTTAAAATAATAGCTTTTTACTTTTCAAAATACAATGCAAAATACATTCACCTTTGCAAAACCTTCTGTTCCAAAATTTTTCTCTCTTCCTCCCCCACCCCTCCCCTACACAGCAAGTAGTCCAAAATAGATTAAACATTTGCAATTCTTCCATACATATTTCAACATTTATCATGCTGCACACACACACACACACACACACACACACACAACACACACACACACACAAAAAAAATGTGATCAATAATGAGGAAAATGAGGGAAAAAAAACAAGCAAGAAAAAAACAACAAAATAATAAAAGATGAAAATACTAGGTTTTGATCAATATTCATTCTTCATATTCCTCTTTTGTGAAGTCCAAGCTAGCTCCCTGGAGGTCTCAGGATCAGTCAGAATCAGGATAAATAAAAGTCCTTGGTCTCTAGGGGGAGAAGTGAAGGAAGCAGGCAAATTGCCAGCCATTTTGCCAAAGATTTCTTCTCGATTCTGGAGTCCAGAATCTACCTTTCTCCTCCTAGTGCTGTCCCCAAGTGAAATCTGGCCTCTCTCACCCCACCCTGTAAACCTTGACTATGATTATCTTAATACCAAACATTGAGTAAGCACCAAACAGTGAAAAGAGCCATTTTCTCAAATATATGCTAATAGACTTATTGTGTCAATTCAAATAGGTAATTAGCCATAAATGCTTGGTTGTCTGATTCAAACATACCTTTTCATAGTTTCAGCTCTTTACACTCTTTCTGGATTTAGATGAATTCTCCATCATAAGAATGTTGAAATTGACCTGAATAACCTCATTGTTGAAAAGAGCCAAGTCTCTCAAAGTTGATCATCACAATATCGTGTGTTGCTATGTACAATGTTCTTTTGGTTTTACTCACTTCACTTAGCATCGGTTTATATAAGTCTCTCCAGGATATTCTGAAATCATCTTGCTGATTGTTTTTTATAGAAAAATAATATTTTGTTACAATCTTCTACTATAACTTATTCAGCCATTCCCCAATTAATGGGGTATCCACTTAGTTTCCATTTTTTTTCCACTACAAAAAGGGTTAACACAAAAATTTTTGTACATGTGGTTCCCTTTCCCTCCTTTATGATCTCTTTAGGATGCAAGCCAATAGAAACAATGCTGGATCAAAGGCTTTTCACAGTTTGATAGATCTTTGGGCATAATTCCAAATTGCTCTTCAGAATAGTTGGATCAGTTCACAACTCATCAACAATGTATCACTGTCCCAGTTTTCCCATATCCCCTCCAACATTTGCCATTATCTTTTCTTGTCATCTTAGCCAAACTGAGAGATGTAAAGTAATATCTTAGAGTTGTCTCAATTTTGAGCAGGCAGATTTCAAAGAAATCCTGGAAAGTCTTACATGACCTGATGCTGGGTGAAGGGAGTAGAATCAGGAGAACACTGTATACAGTAACAACAACATTGTAAGATAACTGAATAACAATAATAAACTCATAATATTTTTTAAGTTTATAAAATTTCAATTATCATCTTTATTTTATGACTGAAAATAATATTGAGGGAATAACATCTACAATTCTATCTTTATCTCTCTTCTCTCTCTGTCTCTGTCTCTATATGTCTTTGTCTCTGTCTGTCTGTCTCTCTCTGATTCTCTGTTTCTCTTCTGTTGGAATCTTTACAAATTGTTAGTCATTAGAGTTGAGATGTTTTGGACCAGACCCTGAAACAAGGTACTAAGTAGAACTAATTGATACAATGCTTGTGTTCACACCTTTACTCATTGGAGTTCACAAGTATGGGAGATTCACAAAGTAAACTTTGTAACTTTGTGAATTCACACCTCCCTTGGGTGTGCCTCCAGAAGGAGGAATCAACCTTGGGGAAATCATATATAAAGAGGCTCTTAGCTTCGGGTTAGTTAGTTACTTCAGGTTAGAGGGAATTCAGCTGAATTACATGACGAGTGGAGCTGAATTTAGATTGAGAAGGGAGTGTCAAGTGAGTTCAGCCAGAAGCCCTCTCTGAGTAAGGAGTTTTATTTCGGAACATTGACTGGGGTCAGAGAGGAGCACTCTGGGAGATTGAGAGCCAGAAGCCCTCTCTCAGAGGCAAGACAGATTCAACTTGGTGCTGGCTCTGGAGGCTGAAGAAAGCAGAGGTAGAAGCAAAGGACAAAGCTGCAAGAGCTCTTAGAACCAAGGAGAGAGAGAGGCCTCTAAGAAAAGCTAACTGGGCTATATTGGAGATTGAGAGTCAGAAGCCCTCTCTCCGAGGCTAGAGAGTTCCATTCCATTTTCCACTTGGCTGGCTGGAGGACTGAAGGACAAACCTTTGGATTTGGAGATATTCGGAGGGAGCTCTTGGAACCAAGCAGAGAGATAGACCTCTAAGCTAACCAGGCTATATTGGAGGCAATAAAAGATCTGAACTTTTAATACCTGGCTGCGTTTTGGATGATTATTACTGTCAGCTGAAACTACAGCTGCCTCCAGAAAACCTCCCCCGAGAAACCTGCTTTCTCCCAGAGAGAATCATTATATATTTTAAAGAAGAAAAAGATCACCATACTCTTCCATTTGAATCAATCAATGGAAAAGAATTTGTTAAGGGTTATGTTGTAGGAAGTATGGCAAATGCTGAGAGTACCATACAAACAAAGGAAAATCCCACCCCTCAAGGTGTTTACATTCTAAAACAGGAAGATAAAAAAGGAAGCTAAAAAGAGGGGGAGAGGTGGAGAACCAGGAATATGGTGAATGATAGAGAAGTCTAGAGAAATGAAGTATCATAGAAAGCAAGAGATGTCTGGTTTGCACCCACATCTTGAATGGAGAACCTATGAGAAACCCTTTATCCTATAAGCAAAATGTCTTAGGAGCTAAGGAGACCAAAATGCAAAGAATGGGGAATGAATCAAATATCTCCAGATACAGCCTATTCCTTTTTGAATAATTCAAATTGTTAATACATTTTCTTTCTTATTTCAAATCTAAATGGCTCTTTTTACCACCATCCCCTCAATGTTCCTAGTTCTACAACCTGGATCCAAACAAAATAAATTAATTTTTTTCCTAAATGTCATGATTCTGCAAATATATTTTTTAAAAAGTTATCATGCTCCCCCAAATCTTCTCTTACTCTGTTTAGATGACCTTAATTCCTTGAAGAGACCCTCACTAGCCATGCTCATCATCATTTGGACACTCTATGACTTAATATCTCCAAACTTAACTTAATAGTCCACAAGACAATGCCTTCCCTTGTCCTGAACACTATTTTTTTCTTTTTCTTGAAGCTTTTTAAGCTTTGTTTGTTTTATTTTTTTTTATTAAAGCTTTTTATTTTCAAAATTTAGGCATAGATAACTTTCAGCATTCACCCTTGCAAAACTCTGTGTTTCAGGTTTTGTCTCCCTGCCCTCATCTCTTCCCCTAGATGGAAAATAATCCAATATATATTAAACATGTGCAAATCTTCTATACATATTTCCACAATTATCATGTCATGTAAGAAAAACCAGATCGAAAAAGGAAAAAATGAGAAAGAAAACCAAATGCAAGCAAACAACAAAAAAATGAAAAATACTATGTTGTCAGCCATACTCAGTCCCCACAGACTTTTCTCTGGGTGCAGATAGCTGTTTTCATCACAAGACCATTGAAACTGGCCTGAATCACCTTTTTGTTGAAAAGACCCATATCCATCAAATTGATCATTGGAATAATCTTGCTGTTGCTATGTACAATGTTCCCCTGGTTCTACTCATTTCACTTATTTTTAGTTCATGTAAGTCTCTCCAGGCCTTTCTGAAATCATCCTGCTGGTCATTTCTTATAGAAAAACAATATTCCATAACATTCATATGCCATAACTTACTTAGCCATTCCTCATCTGTTGGGCATCCACTCAGTTTCCAGTTCCTTAATACCACAAAAATGACTGCTACAAACCTTTTTGCACATGTGGGTTCTTTCCCCTTTTTTATGACCTCTGTGGGATACAGGCCCAGTAGAGGGCTGAAACTCCAAAAAGGTATGCTTGAATCAGACAACTGAGCACTTAAGGCTAATTACCTATTTGATGTGAGATGACTCTATTAGCATATATTTGGATCACCATTGGTGCTTGCTGAATGATTGGTGTTAAGATAACCATAGGCAAGGATTGGAGGGCCGTGGGAGAGAGGCCAGAGTCACTTGGAGCAAGGATAAGGAGGAGAGAGGTTGGTGACTCCAGCTTCAGAACCTAGATTAGATTTTTGGCAAGCCCCATAACAACTTGCCTGCCTCCTTCACTTTTCCCCTAAAGACCAAAGACTTGGATTTATCCTGATTCTGGCTAATTCTGAATCCCTCCAGGGAGCTAGCCCATACTTTACAGTGTTGGATCAAAGGGTTTGATAGCCCTTTGGACATAGATCCATATTGCTCTCCAGCATTCTTGGATCAGTTCACAATTCCAACAACAGTGTTTTCCCACATTCCCTCCAATATTGATCATTATCTTTTCCTGTCATCTTAGCCAATCTAAGAGGTGCTGAGCACTATTTTGAATAATGATAGTGCTTTCATTCTGAAATTACTTTCAATTTTTCCTGTATATGTCTTTTTCTTTTTACAAAGTCATTTGTATGTTCTCTCTCCTATTTAGTTGTGAACTCTGTGACAGCTAGAACCTTTTTTTTTTTTGTAACCCCAGCTCTTAATAGAGTGAATGATACTTAGTAAGTGCTTAATAAATAAATGCTTTTGTCCTGATGTGGTCTGTGGACATGTTAGAAATCATAATTTAAAAACACTTTAGATTGCAGCTATTTCAGTCTCACTTAAAGAAGATGAAATGAAGGCGCAGGGTAATGAGAAGATGTGCATAAGATTATGCAATAAATTAGTGGTGGAGGCAGACTAGAACTAAGTTCTGTTTCATTCAGGTTCTGTGTTCATTCTCCTACATAAGTCATAAGGGACAACTTGTCTGTAGGGAGTTGCTCTATTTCAATTATTTACAACTCTGCTATGTTTCCTTTTATCAAGATGGAGTGTCTATTCTGGGTCCCCCTGACTCTACCCAACCCTATTTTCTCTTTCTCATTAAGAATTTCATTGGCCAAAGGAGTGAACTATTCCACTGGAGTTGCCAAAGGATTATTCAAATCCACTACTTTCTGTTTCAATAAATAAGTTTTAATTAAATCCTCACAGGGTCTTAAACTGATGCCCACACATGGAAAAAAATCCCCAAGGACAATTAGGTAATAGCCTTGGCACAAAAGGAAACCTACTTGGATGATGAACTGTGGTTTTTGGAGATTGTTAGTTGAAAATAGGATAAATGATATATTTCATTGTATTCTATCCAAGAATCATGATGCCCAAACAGCTTTAGAAGACACTAAATAATCATAAGGGTAAAGATTGATAAGATTAAGCATATGATGTTAGAATTGGCAGGGACTTTATGGTCATAGAACTACTGTAGCATGTTAAAACTGGAAAATTCTTAGAAACAACAAATTCATAGAATTTTAGAATTGGGAGGTACTTAAGAGAATATCAAAATGAGAATTCATCATCAGGAGAACCATCAGATACTTGTGGTTTTAACTGTTAAAACTTTCTGCAAAATCAAAAGCTTTCTATTTCTTTATAAAAAGCATGGTGTGTATGTGCTCACTTCCTAGTTCTCTGCTTACTGCATCAACTGAAATGTAACATTGTATATCTAAGAAGAAAAAAATCACCAACGATAATATGCAACAATAACTATGAGATAGGATGCGACTATGTTCCAGAGTTTAAAGGAAAAAAATGTGACTGCCTTCCACAGTTATTATAGTTAACAGATAAAAGCTTTTTTGTTGCTGTTGTTCTTAGAACCTGTGCTCCCTTAGTCCCCAAATAGTAACAAACAGTGGGGTGACAGTGGAAATGGGGATGGGTGGGAGGTGGGGAGATAGCTAAGAATAATTCAGGTGATGTGTACATTTGTTCCATCTTTGCAGATGTATTTTAATCACCTTACCTCCTGCACCTAGATGCTAAAAAGAGAATACCTTCTTCTCATGATCTCAGAGAAAAAATAATAATAATAAATCAGCAATGTGATTTTATTTTCTTCTTTCCCTGAAGAAAGAGAATGGAAAGGGGAAAAAAGATTCCTTCACATAAACAAGAAATAAGGGATGGCGAGGTGAAGATAGGCAGGGATGGAATGTTAATAATGTGAGGCAAGACACTCTGGAGAATACAGTCATCCCTCTTTTGATTGAAGATGAGGTGCCAGAGGTGGTTTGTTATGGCTTTCTCTCATAGCAGTAATGAAAGAGAGAGATAAAAATATATATACATTAGTAGGAGCAACGACTAGAATACATTAATGAAGAAGAGGTGATTGACCTAAGACGCATAATAGATAGTCATGTGTATATTTGTGTGTTTGTGTGTGTGTGTGTGTGTGTGTGTGTGTGTATGTGTGTGTTTGTATGTTGCTGCCTGTTTTTCCCCCCTAAAAGTGGCTGGATTTTGATAGCCACAGAAAATGATTTTTAGTTAAATTCACATGCAAAACCTGAATGCCTTTAAATGTCTGATTAATGCTATCCTATATCTCATGGAATCATATAATGTTGGTGTAAGGAGTCTTGCATCATGCAGCTCTTGCCATTCATGATTTCTCCAAATTTTTCTTCAAAAATAGTCAAAGCTGCATATCCAATTGTATAAAGCCTAGCTTTATACTAGCTAGTGATTTGAGAACATCTGCATTTATGAATAGTAAAAAAGTAATAAACAATCAGTACCTACCTTTTCCTCTCCTTCCTCAAATAGAAATATACATAAAGAAAGCAATAATTAATTTACTTAGTTGGAATGTTTAGCTTTCTCTTTCTTTAAATAAGAAACTCGTCTTTCAGCTTCCCGCTTTACAAAACCAGCTGAAAATAGGCATCTGTCTTCCTTTCTCTTTTTTCCAGGAATGAGGAATACACAGGGCCAAATTCTGTCTTGCTATATGTTAGACATAAGAATCATTAAATGTTCCAGCGTAGAGGACTCCAGATAAAACCTAGGCCACTATCTTTTTTTTTTTTTAAACAAATGATGAAATTGAGGATCACAAAGTCAAGTGGCTTTCCTGAGATTATGCGGATAAGAAAGAGAAAAGATGAAATTTGAATCTAGTTTCTCTGATGACAAATCCAGGATTTTTTCTGCCATACAAAGCTACTTCCAATCAATAGTGATGATCTGGAGTCAATAGGGAAGGTTTTAATCTTGCAAACTTAAAGAAGCAACAATTAACAACGAGAATCTTTGTTTTAATCTATATTCCATAAAGTATTTCCCTCTAAAATACATCTAAAAGGTCACATAACCTTTTAACCACATAACCACATAACATAAGTTCTTTTCTTGAGAAGGAACCCACTCATTCCTGAGGAAGTACATTCCACTTAAAAAATGGCTCTAACCATTATGACATTTTAAAAATTTGTTTTGTTTTGTTTTTACAGTATGCTCAAATATTCCTCTGACTTCAACATACTATCCTAATTAATAAATGATTTTCATTTAGATATGATTCATTTGTATCATTGTATCCAATGCCTCATCAGCCAGAGAAAGGGACTTATTGAGGAGGGAAGATTTGAGGATGATTCCTTGATAGACTATACCACTAAGAACAGTTCAGGAGAAAATGGAAAAACACAGATAATTTGCCTATGAATTTGGAATAATAAGTCCTGTATTGAAAGAATAATACCTTGATAGAGTGTCAAAGGAAAAAGTATAAAGAAATCATACACACAAACATTTTGCTCTGAATTAGTGTAAATGTGTTAGTAAATGGTAGTTTTATTTTCCACAAAAAAAATCTGAATTTCTGTTTCTTTATATTCAATATAAATCTAATTATTATTTTTAAGTCTACAATGTGACAGGCATAGATAGGAGACCAGGGTCTGCAAGCAATATAAAACATGTTTTAACACTGAAGCAGTTACACCTGGATATTAACCTCTTTAGAGCCTCAGGGACATATGGCTCCCATCCAAGGGGCCAGCACCTGTATACCTTCATGGTCTGGATACCTGCCATATGTCTTTACTTCTCCCTGAAATATTGGACCACACAATCATTGTGAGAAACATTGATGTATACCATCTACTCAATTAAGGGTGGGAGGACTTAAAGCAGTGATGAGAAAGGAAAAGGGAGATAAGTTACAAAGGGTCTAAATAGCCTATGTTACCTTTCACTGATGATGTTATAAAATTTTTTCTGTCATTCTTTAATTCAAAATGATTTCTAAAGATTCATTTCTGCTTTCTTTCAGACTATGTCGGTTGAAAGGAACTTTAGAATATTAGAGCTGGAAGTGGCCTTAGGATATAAAACATAGAATGTCAGAAGTAGAAGAGTAGAGAAGTGATCTTATCCAATATCCATCCTCAAAACAGACTTGGAGATATTAAGCCACTGAAGGGCTCTGGGCACAAGCATAAAAATATCAGAACAAGACCCTGAACCCCACTTTTCTAATTCAAATTCTGGTGCTCTCTCTTTACTATACCAGCAGTATAGGGGCAGTTCCATTTAGAAGAAAGATGGGGAAAAGGAAAAACTAAGTAAACAGATATGTGTATGGCATTGAAGGTGGTAGGGAATGACAGTTTGTTTCTGGGGATCCAAATAACATTAAGATTTATCAAATAAATCTGCTTACCAGAATATAAACAAAACCAGAAATCTGAAAGTGAGGCTAAAAAAAGACCTTCAATTATTCACTTTTTCTTCTTACTACTTGTAGACCTTAGGTAATTACTTCTACTTCTCTAAGCTTTAATTTCTTTTGCTGTTGAAATGAGAACTTTAAAACTAGTCATTCATTGAATTCAAAAATAGTCATTCAATAGTCACTTATTAAATGATTATTATATGTCAGCCCTGTGTCAAATGATGGGAATACAAATTAGAAAAAAAGAAAGACAACCCTTGCCCTCAAGTATTCTATTATCCAATGAGAAAAGGCAACATACAAAGGGAAGCTGAAAATCAAGAGGTTGGGAAGAATGAGAAAACAGGTATCTAGAGGCAAGATCATAGGGGAGAAATCATAGAAGTGTCAGAATAGTGTTATCAGATGAGAAATGAGATGTTCCTAGATAACAAGATAATTTCCAGAGCCATTTCAAACCCTAAAACCCATTCTTTTGTATGATTTGCGAAGAACCCTAGTGTCAATATAAGAAATAGGCTTAATTATTAAGGCACAGGTATTTCAAAAGAGGAGTCATAAGATGAAATTCTGCATCCTGCTCCATGGCTATCTGTGCTTAAGGAATTTACTTCTTTCTCTGAGTTCTGATTTAATCATGGATGAATTGGGAGTTATGGTAATTCCTCTCCTGCCATACTCATAAAATTGTTGTGAGGCTCACATAGGAAACTTATGAAAAAGTTGTTTGCAACCTGTGAATAATTTAACAGCTATCAAAATGATAACTGTTTCTTCTCATATTTGATGCTTTATAGGCCTTTGAGAACCTCAGGAATTTGGCCTTTGTAAAATCATAAAGTGATATACAAATATAAACCATTATTACTTAAATGAAAATCTGGAGCTCTTGACCTACATCTTTGACCTACATTTACAAGATGTAAATGAAGCATTTATTGAGTATTTCATTTATGGTTAAAAGTGAGAAAATCCTTCTAAAGGTGTTATAAGAGAAAACCCTCATCTTGAGTCAAAAGACCAAACTTGAAATTCCAGTATACTTAATACTTTTTTTTAAAAAAAGACTTATATTGTAAGGATTTTAATTCCTCTAAATGTAAACTTCTGGTCAATATGCTCAACCTCAACTGTTTTCTTGATAGTCTTATACATGATATGTCTTTTGTGGAGAAAGCCAAAGTGTTTTTATACATTGTCTTCATCCATTGATTCAATAGGACTTCAGGAGTCAATTTGGGAGACTGTACCACACTACCTTTCAGTTTCAATTCTTTTATTTCTTGAAAAATTTACATTTATTAAGCTCAAATGATATTTGGATATCATGAGAGGAAAGTTTTCATGAGATGAAGTAGTTATTTACCCTCCTATTTAATGGCAGCCTAACTTGATATCATTTATATCTATTTCATTGATGAGGTCCTGAGCCAGATGGACTTCAACCAAGAGAGCCTGAATTATTTTAAACAACCTGGAAGCCTAGCTACTGTCTGAGACAAGCAGGGCAGAGCACTGGTAAGATTTTAAGTGGACTCTTCATTTTGACTAGGCCTTTTGTTCAAGAGGATTTGTATCCCAGGTGGAGGTCTCAGATAGAATTCTTAGCCAAATTTTTTGCATTGACAAAATCATTATGACATCACAGTTACTGCATACAGTTAGAAAGTCAAGTTACAATGTCCGTAGGGGATATTTCCCCTCTATATTTCCCTATGTACTCATACTGTGATCTCTCTCTACTCCCCCCAAAACACAATCAAACCCCAAACAAAACAAAACTTCTTTAAGAATTTAGCTTACTAGTCAGTGGTAATTCCCCATTTGGCAATCTTAATAGCCTCTTTTCCTTAATGATTTCTTCCTCTTTAATGGTATCTGAGGCCTCTTGTTAATTGTTGAAACTCCCCTCCTCTTTTTTTTTTTCTCTAAAAACCCTTATGGATTTAATCTGCTCTTAGTAGAAATAGAACCTATAACTCCTTGAAATGGAAAAAGTCTAAGCCTACAAATTCTTTTGAAACAACCCACAATACTGGCCCATCACCCCAATATACTTTTGCGATAATACCCTATGTCCTATCATTTGGTAGCTAACTCCATTATTTTAGGTGGTTGGTATGGAAAGAGTCTAGTTGTACCCTATACCCCATCATTTTGGTGGTCCATAAACCCAATATATTTTTGGGGCATCATCCTTGTACCACAACATATTGATTAATGTAATATCTTAGCACAGCATTTTCTAACCTCTCCAATCTCCTTATACTTTGCTATTTTCCATATAATCTATATCTTTCTATATACTGCTAGTCCTAGTACAATAAGCTCTACTTCCCAACTATGTTTTTTAATTAACTGTTTCCCCATTCTAACCATAAGCTCCATTAATTTGTGCCTGGATTGTAAACTCTAGAACATTGTAAGAACTGTACAAATGCTTACCTAAAGATATCGTTTTTGAGTAAATGAATTTTAAAAGAACTTACCACTTTACTATGCTATCTTTAAGATAAAAGGACTATCAAAGGGCTGAAATACTGTGTATACTTTTTGATCCAACTTTCCAAAGAGATCAAAAGAAAAGGAAAAAGAACTCTTTGTACAAAAATATTTTGATACTAACAATTTGATTTTTTCATTCCTTTTTCTAATAAAATTAACTAAAAGTTCACCTATTTTGTTGTTTTTTTTTTCATAATACCAACTTAATTTTGTTTCTTGGTTCAATAGTTTTCTTACTTTCAATTTTATTACTCTCCCTTTTATTTTCAGAATTTTAAATTTGGTATTTAATTGGGGTATTTTAATTTGTTTTTTTTTCCCTAGCTTTTTTAGTTGCATGCCCAATTCATTGATCTTTTCTTTCTATTTT
This sequence comes from Antechinus flavipes, assembly GCF_016432865.1. NCBI lineage: Eukaryota > Metazoa > Chordata > Mammalia > Dasyuromorphia > Dasyuridae > Antechinus > Antechinus flavipes. The sequence goes on from NC_067399.1 coordinate 380,440,813, forward strand.
ATTCACAAAAGCAACTAGAGATATAAAATTTCCCCTAAGAGCTACTTTGGCTGCATCCCATAAATTTTTGTATGTTGTCTCATTATTGTCATTCTCTTGGATAAAATTATCAATTGTTTTTATGATTTGTTGTTTTTTCCCACTTATTAATTAAGATTAGTTTTTTTTATTTTCCAATTATTTTTTCATGTGTTTTTCCCTCTTTCTTATTTTATGTAATTTTTATTGCATCATGACTTGAAAAAGAAGCATTTACTCTTTCTGCCTTTCTGCATTTGATTTTGAGGTTTTTATGCCCTAATACATGGTCAATTTTTGTGTAGGTTACATGTACCACTGAGAACAATAAAGCACATTACTTTCTGTCCCCATTCAATTTTCTCCAAAGGACTATCATACCTAACTTTTCTAAAATTCTATTTATCTCTTTTTATTCTTGTTTATTTTGTACTTAAAATTATCTAGTTCTACTAGAGCAAGTTTGAGATTCCCCCTGTATAGTTTTGCTGTCTATTTCTTCTTGCAGCTCTCCTAACTTCTCCTCTAGGAATTTAAATGCTATAACACTTCATACATATATGTTTAGTATTGACATTGCTTCACTATGTGTGGTACCTGTTAGCAAAATGTACGTTCCTTCCTTATTTCTTTTAATTAGATTCATTTTTGCTTTTGTTTGATTTGAAATCAGGTTCGCTATCCCTTGCCTTTTTTTTTTTTTTTTTTTTTTACTTCAGCTGAAGCATAATAGATTCTACTTCAGCCTTTTTACCTTTACTCTGTATATATCACACTGCTTTAAATTTGTTTCTTGTAAACAACATTTTGGAGGATTTTGGTTTTTAATCCAGTTTGCTATCTGCTTCCATTTTATAGGAGAGTTCATCCCATTCACATTCACAGTTAAAATTACTAACTCTGTATTTCCCACTATCTTATAATTTTCTTTTCTTTCTCCCTTTCTCTCCTTCCTAGTGTTTTGCTTTTGACCAGCACCTCCCTCAATCTACCTTCCCTTTTGGTAGCCCCTCCCTTTTTCTTATCCTTTTTCCTTTCTACTTCTCTTCTCCCTTCTGTTAGCCTCCCCCTTTCTCTAACAAGTTTCTCTATCAAACAAATATCAGTTCCCTCTTTGAGCCGCATCTGATGAAAATAAGGTTCAAACAATGCTCACCCACCTCCCTTCTTTCCCTCTACTATAATAAATCTTATTTGTCTCTTTATGTGATGGAACTTACCCAATTTTGCCCCTGCTTTTCTCTTTTTCCAATACAATCCCTTTTCCAGTCCTAATTCCTTTTTAGTATCATTACAATAATGTCAAATTATACCTACACCCTCTAAGTATACCCCTAGAAAAGATATGGTTCTTAGAACTTAAATAAATCCTTTTCTCATATAGGGTTATAAACCTTTTAACCTTTAAAAACATAGTTTTTTTTCTTTTATTTTTAATTGTTTATGCTTCTCTTGAGTGTACCTGAAAATCAACTTTTCCATTCAGTTCTGGTCTTTTCATTAAAAATAATTGAAAACCCCCAAATTTCTTGAATGTCTATCCTTTTCCCTGAAAGATAATGCTTAGAGATGCTAGGTAGTTGATTCTTGGCTGCAGTCCAAGCTCTTTTGCCTTCCAGAATATTATATTCTAGACCTTTCTGTCCTTTAAAGTGGAAACTTCTAGGTCCTGGGTAGTCCTGATTATGGGTCCTTGATATTGGGATTGTTTCTTTCTCATTGCTTAAAGTATCTTCACCTTGATTTGGTAATTATGAAATTTAACGATAATATTCCTTGGAATTTACATTTTGGGGGTCTTTTTCAGGAGATGATTGGTGAATTCTTTCAATGTCTATTTTACCATCTAGTTCTAAGACATCAGGGCAGTTTTCCTTGATGATTTCTTGAAAGATGCTGTCTGCGCTTTTTTTTTTAATCATGATTTTTAGGTAGTCCAAAACTTTTTATATTGTCTCTCCTGGAAATTATTAAATTAATTCCATATTCCAATTAAATTAAGATCCATAATTTTCCAGGTCAGTTGTTCTTCCAGTAAGGTATTTTACATTTTTTTTTCTATTCTTTTCATTTAAATTTAAATTTAAAATTGTTTTATTCATTGGATTTTTGTTTCCATTTTGCCTATTCTATTTTTTAATTGTTCTCTTTTTCTATTTTACCAATTCTATTTTTCATTTTTTCCTTTCTTTTCTTTTCTTCTTTTGCTGAGGCAATTGGGGTTAAGTGATTTGTCCAGGGTCACACAGCTAGGAAGTATTAAGTCTGAGGCCAGATTTGAATTCAGTTTCTTCTGACTCCAGGGGTAGTGCTCTACCCACTGCACTACCTAGCTGCACCCAATTCAATTTTTCAAGGAGCTATTTTCTTTTCCCATTTTGCCAAATCAGTTTTTTTAAGGAGTGGTTTTCTTTGGACTATTTGTTTCCTTTTCCAAAACTCTCATTTCCTTTCCTCATTTTTCTTCTTTTAAGTTCCTTTCAGAATTATTCTAAGAAAGCCTTTTGAGTTGCAGATCAATTCATATCATCTTTTGATGCTTCAACTGGATACATTTTATCTTTAGTGTCCTCAGGTTTTAAGGTCTGTCCTTTCCTGTTTTTATAAAAGATAGTGCAATATCAATCAAGAATTAGACTATAGAAGATAAAAAAGCTAAGAAATACAGGGGAAAAATTCTTTACAAATGAAGTGTGTGGGAAATACCTGGTAAATTACATGTTCAAAATAATTATAACATGTTGAAAGTAAAAGCTAGGCTAACTGAAAAAAAAGAGAGCTTTAATAATATGAATATATTGAATCACACAAAATAGGCAATAACCTCTAGTTTCTTTCAAAACCTAGGAAGTTCATATTCCAGTAAGATCCATAATTATTCATTCTAAAGTTTTATAATTTTATATAAATTGCTAATAAATAACATTACCACTTTCTTTTCTGACAGATCTTCTCTAGTTTGAGCTTATCTTTCTCATCAAAAAGCATTCCAGATTGATTACCAAAAAATTAGAACCCTAGAGGGGAGAAAGTCAAAATGGTGGAGAATAAATAGGTCTTTGACTGAGCTCTTCATGGCTTCCCTCAGAATCAACCAAATACAGTCTCCAAACAGGTTTGTAAGTGACAGAAATAAATATTTTAAAAAATTGTCCTCCATTGATCTACTTTGCCATGTACCTTGGATCTGAGAGTAGTATTGACTCAAACAGGAGGTAGTCCTTGCCTTCTGCTGGGAAATTATTTCCCCCTTTTTTTGTTTTTTTGTTGTTCTGCTGCAATATTGATACATAAAAGTATTAATATTGTCATCCATTTTTATACACACTCATGGTATTGCAGCTTTAGTAGTCAGAACCATTTTATGCCAGAGCATTGCTAGCAGATGGGATATTGGCATTTTATATTTATTTCAATTTAATTTGTCATCTTATAGTACCAGAATACAAAGGGGTATCACTCATTCTTTTATCAGACAGATTATCATGATGGTGCTTGCTACTTTATGCCATATTATCTCTTTCCTTTATCCATAGGAAGGAGGAATTTGATCTCACTTGGCACAAGTGCTAAAACAATCAGTAGTATTACCAGATTCCATTTGATCATTCAGTTGGACAACATTCCATGGTTCTCTGTAACTATCATATCGTTCTCTGTAACTATCATATCAGTCTCTGGACCAGGAGAATCCATAATACTATTATCTTGTATAATATTCCTATTCCCCTTCCCCTAAGACATGGATGAAGGATTTGTTTTTGATTGGTTTATTTTATTTTATGTTCATCTTCTCTATTACCATCATCATTACTCTCATAATTATGGCCAAGCTGGAATGACAGTGATAAGGGTATTGGAAGTAAGAGTATAAGGAGTGTAAAGAAGACCTGAATTCAAATTCAGCCTCAGAAATTTACTGGCTGTGTGATCATGGGCACTTCACATAATCTTTTTTTCCCTTAGATACTAATAGCATCTACTTTTTTAGGATTATTGTGAAGATCAAAGGAAATAATACTATTTTAAATTTTAAAGCCCACATAAAGGCTATCATTATAAAAATGATAATAATAATGATTAACTTCTATAGAGGAAAATTGCTTGCATGATTTTTTTTTGAAAAAAGAAATATTGAAGTTTTTAAAATGATAAAATGGAAATCAGTTAAGGGTATGTGGAAAGAAGACTTTAGGCATGACTAGAAATATGAGGTAGAATTTTAACTCAGCTGTTTATTAATTTCATAACCCTAACTGAATGCTCTCATATGTGAAAATAAAAATAAATGATACTTGTGCTATTAATATAATAAGGTTTTTATGAAAAAAGTGTTTGGTAAACATTATCATACCAAAGGTATATGGGCTATTATAAACATGTATTGTTTACTAACTTAAAAAAAATCCACTTTATTTAGTCAATCCAGAGTACCAGCATACTCTAGTTCCCTCAGACTGAGATACTGAAGCTTGTATTTTTATTTTTTGAATGACAATACTATCTCTATGAAAGGAAGTTAAGAAAGAGAGAAAAGAAAGAAAGAAAAAAAGAAGGAAGGAAAAAAGGAAGGTAGGGGAGAGGAAAGGAAAGAAGGAGGAAAGAAGGATGAACAAGAGGAATGGAGGAAGGAAGGAAAAAGAGAAGAAAGAAAGGAAGGGAGAGAAGGAGGGAGAGAGGAGGGAAATAAGGAAAAGAAGGAAACAAAAAGAAAGAATGAAAATAAAAAATCTGTCTCTTCAGACCATTTCCCAGGCTGCCAAGAAAGTATGCAGCCTTGTTTGTAATAAGTGCATATACCTTTTTCTGTAAAAAATAACAAAAAGTGATAGAACTAGCCAGTGGATTTGTAAAGAACCCATTTATGTGTCAGAATACTTGTGCCTACCCTAGATGAAATGTCAAAAGCGGACAGATATCTCAATGTGAAATGACCTTAAGCAAAACCCAACCCTGCCAAAGATGATCTTTTTTTTCTATCAAGAAATATTAAAATTACAATCATATTCATGTTTCAGAAATAATCTGTATGATTTTTGTATTTTTTTTCTTTTGGCATACCATATATCTTTAAAAACAAAACAAAAACAAAAACAAAAAACCATGAATGGAATGTAGCTACATTGAATCAATTAATTTTAATCTATGTTTATATTCTCCCAAATTTCTCAAGAAATTGAAATTCTATTTGAAATCCATTCTATTGTTAATTTTGGTGAATGCTTTACTTTGACAATCATTTATATTGGCATACATAAACCTTTCATCACAATGGCCCTGTGAGTAAGATGGTACCAGCAGAATTCTCTCCATTTTCTCCTGATAAAACCGAGGCTCCAAGAAGCAAGCTAGTTGCATGGTGCTAATGAAAAGAGTAGGCATCTAGATGGGAAGTGGATAGAATGCCAGGATTACACTCAAAAAAGACTTGGATTCAAATCAAGTTTCAGACACTTAATAGCTGTGGTATTCTGGTCAAGTCACTTAACCATATATGAATCAGTTTCCTCATCAATAAAATGAGTTGGAGAAATAAGTGGAAAACCAATAAAATTCTTCTATCATGGAAACCTCAGATAAGATCATGGTCACACACACTGAAAAAATGACTAAACAACAACAATTGGAAAGAATAGTTTAATGAATGAAAATCAGTCTACCTATGTTTGAATCAGCTTCAGTTACTGTCTGACCTTGATCTAGTTGCTTTATCTCTCTGAAAATTTATCAATCTAAAGAATTGTATTTAATCTAAAGAAACTGTATTTAGGATTCTTTTCAGCTACACATATTTTGAGCTTATGTTTTGCCTCTGAATGAAATTGGAATCCTATCAGGTAAATTCAAAATCTAATGTAAAAAATAAAATCAAGAACATGTTTCTCTTAAGAATTTATTGTTTTCAAATGTGCTTTCTTAACAATGAATGCCAAATACATAGTAATACAAAAGTTATAAAACTGATTTTTATATGGTAGAAAAAATGAGGCTCAGGAAGATGAAGTTAAGAAGAGTCAAATTTTAAGTGTGAATTTTATCACAAAAAAGCTAAAGGTGGTTTACAAGATAAAGCACTGGTCTTAGAGTTAAAAAGATCTGCGCTTAAATTTGGTCCTAGATACTTATAGTAATATGAATCTGCAAATCATTTAAGCTCCATTTGCAAGTTTCCTCAACTATAAAATGGGGATATAAAATGCTATGAGGATTCCAAGACATAATATTCATTAAGTTCTTAGCATAGTGCCTGGCACAGAGTTGGTACTTAATAAATACTTATTTCTTTCCTTGTACTAGATTGCTTTATATCTTTAAATCCAATATGGTTGCATTTGGAGCCATGGAACAAAAAGACTTTTATTCTCTCTCTCTCTTTCTCTCTTTCTCTCTCTCTCTCTCTTCTCTCTCTCTCTCTATTATATGTATATAATATATGTATATTATATATTTACTCAAGATTGTCAAAAAGTAACTTATAGATGGTATTCCCACATAATAATACTTGAATAGATAAGGACTCAAAGTTGTCCTTCCCTAGTTTCATTTGATCACACCAGAGCATTGGGGTCTGCTAATAGGGGTATGTGACTCAGCATTAACAGACTGACACTTTGAAATGAAAAAGACTTCCTTTATTGACTCTAGAACCAGAAGTACCTAACAAAAGTCCTGGCACGATTTAAAACTGGAAAGCACGAAAGAACTGTATGGTATGATGGTATGATTCCTACCTTTTAAAACTCTGCAAAATTATTAGCTCTCTAGATTTCTTCTTAGTCTATAAATAAGGGGGCATTTTGTCATCTGAAATGGCAAGCCCTTTAGTCCTGAGTTATTTATGCCTAGAAGCAGGCCACAAAAATCCCCTATGTTCAAAAAGAACCAGGAAAGTCTTCATGCATGTACATGCATGTACTTAAAGTGATTAGTAGGAGCATGCTATTTCAAATTCTTAAAAATTTTTAGGGGGGTATATATGTATTGGTATTTACCTCTTAAATGAATAAAATAAAGTATGTAATAGTACAAAGAAAACAAAATATACTGAAATACAATTATCAAAGGATATAGATATATATCTATGTGTACATGTAAAGATGTAGATTTATACACATACTGTATAAATGCTTAAAATTGTATGCATATACGTACACCTTTGCAAAACCTTATCACATTATATGTATTCATATATACATGTGTATACATCTATACATTTGCAGATGCCCAGGTTCGAGACAATGCTTTTGAACTTTCCCAGTCACCAATAGAGTGAAACAAGGCTGTGTGCTTGCTCCCTTGCTTTTTAGCATGATGTTTTCAACCATGTTGTCAAATGCCTTCAATGAAGACAGACATGATTATCAAGTCACCTACAAATTGAAATTCTTCAATTTGAAAAGGCTACAAGATAAAAGTAAAGTGGAGGGAGTATTGGCACATGTTTGCAGATGATTGTACACTCAATGCAGCCTTCAAAGTTGAGATATATCATGTATGGATCAATTCTCTACTATTTGTACTAATTTTGGCCTAATAATGAACACAAAGAAAAAACAAGTACTTCATCAAGCAGCACCCACATCATCTATAGCTTAAACCACTGACTACAGCAAATGGAGAAGTTTTGAATGCCATGGATTCTGTGTTCAGTTACTTTGGCAGTATGCTTTCCAGGGATGTCCACAATGATAGTGAGATCAACACACAGATTGCTAAAGCTAGCTGAATGTTTGAGAAGCCACAAAGGAAAGTATGGGAGAGGAGAGGTGTTAGACTAGCCATCAGACTGAAGGTCTGCAGAATCATTGTTTTGACGTCAGTGTTGTATGCCTGCCATACCTGGATAGTATACCAGTGCCATGCCAGGAAAGGGAATAACTTCTGTTTGGATTGTCTTAGGATGATTCTGAAGTTCATGTGGGAAGATGAGATACTACATCTCAAAGTCCTTCTTAAAACTAAACTGCCAAACATTTAAGCTCTATTGCAGAGAATGCAACTCTATTGAGCTGGCACATTGTCTGAATGTCAAATGTATGCTTGCCAAAAAGATTTATTTTATGGAGAACTTACACAGGGCAGAAAAAACATGGTGGTCAGAAAAAACAATACAAAGACATCCCCAACATCTTTCTTAAGAGCTTTAGAGTTGCAGATGATAGAGTAAAGGCAGAAATCCTCCCAATTTCTCTCTCAAAACTCTGTACATTCCTTTAAATAATGACACTAAACAAATTTAGAAGTATTTAAAATATCTAAAAAGATGGAGTAGAACATTTCCTAGCTGAAGACAACTTAGACGATCAACAGAAAAGATCTGTGACACCAGAATGGGAGTTCAGTGCAGTCCTGGTGTAGGCTGCACCAGCAGTGTCCTGGCACTGGCCTCAGTATCAGCCCTAGCCCCATGCCAGTAAAGCAGGAATATGTCTAATGATGTCTGAATCAGTGGCAGTACTGGTGGCTTTCAGACCTCTCAAACCAGAGACACTTAAGAGGACTTGGAAGATCAACAGAAAAAGTCTGTGGCAATAGTGTGAGAAACCAGAGTGTGATCCCAGTGTGGGCTGCTATAGCCCCTCTCTAGCCCCAGTCCCAGCCCCAGCCCCAATATCAACAAAGTCAGACTCTATTGCTTTAGCACACTAGATCTCACAGCTACAAGGGGGCAGGGACACTCCTCACAGTTCCAGGGCAAAAAACCATGCTTTTGGTAAGGTCCTTAGAAGGACCTCTGGAAACAGTTGTACAGTTGCTTGGGACAGTGCATTCTCCACTCTACAGAGCCCTAATTTAACAAAGAGTTAAAAGCTGAGTAATAGACTAGGACAATGAGAGGCCAACAGAAAAAAAAAGTTTCTGACCATAGAAAGTAACTATGATGACAAGAAAGATTAGAACTTTAGAATTAATTGTACAACAAGGGAGACACAGGCAGAGGACCACCCAGATGGTGTGCTGTCATCAAAGAAGGTCCTGTGCTCTATGAGAAAGTATGATTGAAGTAGTTCAGAAAAAATGTGAGATGAATAAAGTTGGAGAATCCACCCCAAATGTTAGAACTGGACTATTTGTGTTTGATCTGTGGCAGGGCATTCCAAGACTGTTTTGGTCTGATAGCCACTCTTGGACATAAAATAATTTGACTCTAACAGTTATATTGTTTTAGTCCTCTTTAAGAATGCAGGATAACAACCATATATGCAGATATCAATATAAACAGAGATTATATTACAAACATACAAAAATATGTATGCATGATTTTGAGTCTACATTTGCCATGTTGAGAACTCATTCATTCCATAGAGTAATGAAGACATCTTCCCTTTGCAATATGACAAAGAATACAGGATTAATTTTCTTTGGGTACTATGTCTTAGGAGTTAAATGAATAATTGGACAAATTTAGAGCTCTAAAGGGCCTTAGAATCATACAATGTGAAAATTAGGCAGTATTTTAGAATCATAGAACATACAATGTCTGATCTGGAAAGGGATCTCAGAACCACTGAAACACATGGAAGTCTTATAGATGATTTTCAATTCCTTAATTTTACAAATAAAGAACCAGAGACAAAGAGACTAAAAGAAAAACAAAACAAAAGTCAGTCAGTAAAAAAGGTAGAGCTAGAACTCAGTTCTCTGTCTCAAAACAGTCAAAATATTCCAATAACCTGTTTTAATTTTATCTTTTTAGATTAGTGATTACAATCATGTTTTTGTATTTTTTATTTTTAGTCTGAAAGTCTCTGAGAAGAGTTTAGGTCCACTAATCACTTATCTACTGGGGAATGACCATTGGTGTAATATATTTGAATCAAGTTGCAGTATAGTTTCAATATGAATTTCAGACTTTAGACATGATACAAACATTTTTTATACCGCTTTTCTTCTAATTATCCTCATTCAAACATTTTATTATTTCATTTATACTATTTATAATTTCCACTTTATCTCCCTCCCTAAATCCCCTGTTTCATTAAGAATTCCCCCCTTAGGTCATCCTATTATTCTGAAAGGTACCTTTTTTTTGTTTGTCTGATTTTTAATGGTGTCACTTTTCATAATTAAATCATGTATCCATATTGAACTTATTATTGTATATTGTATGAGATATTGGTCTACACTTAACTTCTAAAAATATTTTTCAATTTTGATTAAAGAGTAGTCCTCCCAGTAGTTCATGTTTTTGAATTTATCAATAATTTGGCTCCTCTGTTTTACTTACTAAATCTGTTTTAATTACCTATATTCTGCTTTCATCTTTAATTATTACCAGCGTTAAATATCAATTTAATATATAGATTATATATAATCTCCAGATTTATATTTTTACTCATTATTTTTCTTGAGATTCTGGACATTTTGCTCTTCTAAAATAACTAGTTATTATTTGCATTTAATTTTTAAAATGGAAAGATAATCAGATTTGCATTCAATTTACCATCCTAACTTACAGAAAACCATGAGTTCAAATTCTGTCTCTGATACTTATGGTCTCTGTGAATCTAGTGAAGTCATACAACTTCTTAGTCCTCCAGGAAAATTTTTAAGGCTATAATAAACTTTTATTATTATATGCCTACTATGTCAGGCATGGTACTAAATGCTGAAGATACAAAAAGATCAAAATATAAAAAGAAAAAAGACATAGATAATATGCCAATATGAATTGAGAGAAGCAATTTCATATACTAATAAATTTAAAAGTCTAGCTGTTCATACCCTTAAATAGTATTTTTCATTCATTTGATTGCTTTAACAATAAATCTGCAAATTAATTTTGACACTGTTGTCATTTTTATTATATTTGATATGATCAAAGAATGGATAATGAATATTGCCAATTATATATTTCCTCTTCTTTTTATAAAGAATTGCTAGCTTTAGAGTTGCTAGCTGTTAATATAAATGCCTAATTTGATCATATATTGATCCTTATCATGTATATTTTTATGAGTTTTAGCATAAATATTTGATGTATTTTAGTAAACATGTTTTATATTTATTGAAATATTTATTTTTAATTTTTTGTATATATGATTACTTGTTAATTTTCTTAATAATAAATGATTCTTAAATTTAACCCTAGTACAAAATTTAACTTGTTCATGTTAGATTATTTTCTGGATATAATTCTGTGATGATCTTGTATGTAGTTTATCTAATTCATTTGCATTAATACTCATTATAAAAAATGATATAAGGAAGAGAAAAATACTAGATTTGAATTAGAAAAAAAAAACAAACAGTATCTAATCTGTCCATTCCCCCCTCTTTCTAATCATAACTTGGCTCTATATTTACCTGTTTTGTTTTAGTATGTTATAAATTGTTATCTTTCATGCACTGTTTAATCTAGTCAAAATGCCTTGCTTTGTTATTATTCACATATGATAGTGCACTTCCCATATCTGAATCTTTGCAAGAGGTCACTCCTTATATAAGGAATGCACTCACTTTTTATTTGTCCCTTATAATCTATCTTTTAAAATTAAGGTAATTTGCCACTTAATATATCAGAATTTTCCTCATTTCCCACTTGCTGCTTTTCTGCCCATTATTGCACATTATCTTGTTTTGAGTTTGTATGCACTTTTTATGTGATTATATTCTAGATAATTATGTGCATGTTGTCTCCTTCTTTAGAATCCCTGCTACTTTATCTACTTAATCTCAATATGTATTATAGTTCCTGGTACATGGGAGACACTTAATAAGGATCTATAGATTGATAAACAATTTTGTTATGTTTTCAGAGTTTTTGCACTTTCATCTGTGATTGTAGCAGAAGAGATTTGTCTACAATGTAGGAAATGGTTCCTTTACTACCTTCTTCTCTAATAATTGTACCAAATTCCCAGTAACCCTATTTACTCTATCCAATGTCTAATCAATTTCTATTCTTCTCAATTCTTTATCAATTTTATGTCTTCTCAGTCCTATCACTAACATTTCCTACACCTGTCCTTTTCTCTACACTTACATAGCTACCAACATAGACATGAAACTTGTCACCAGTCATCTGGAGGGTTACAGCCTCCTAAATGGTCTCCCTTCATCTAATCTATCCCTTATCCCCTCTACTCAACTGCGTAAGTGATATTTGTAAGTGATATTTGACCATGCCACTAACTTGTTTAAAAAACTCTGGCAGCTTATCATTTCCTCTAAGTGCAAGCCTTAATTTTATCCCTTTTTGTCCCTGTAATAATTTCAAGAAATCTCTGTTAAAAACAAAACAAAACAAAACAAAATGAAGACACAGACTCATTTAATTTCAAAACAAATGGCATCTAAGCTTTCAAACTTTCTTTTTGTGAAGTATTTAGTACAGATCCTGGAATATAGTAGATGCTTAATAAATATTTCTTCTCTTCTCTTATTCCTTTTCCCCTTTTCATGATTTATTTGTACTGAGGCATGACTTGATCTTTGTGATTATCTCTAGCCAAGAAGCATTACAGCTGTTATGACTCCAGAAATGAATATATTCAGTTTCATCACAGCCTTCCTTGCTAATTCTACTGATTTACCTGGGTGTTTTAGATCAAGTTCATTGCCATATTCTATAATTCCTGAACCTATTTTTATACAGTCAGGAAGCTTTCTGATTGCACAGTGAGTTTGTATTTGTTTGATCCACATACTACCTTGTTATCTAACTTCTCTTTCCTTTTCTCCCAAGGCAGGGGGGAAATAAAACACAAAACTGGAAAATAATGGGGCTAAATAATACATATAATTTTAGTTCAAATATTTTACAGTGGCACATGAATTACTAATAAGATTGCTTTATGACACATGACTAATATCACCTTTCTTTATAGAAGGCTTCACATACTTATTACCAAAAGAAGCATCAATGACTACCTCAAAAATAGACTTATAATTTGTTGATATACTTTAGATAATGTATTCTCAACACTGAACACTTACAAGAAAAATAATATATTGACCAAGGGACAAAACTGAAGAAAAACTAATAAATTCACAACAATTGAATATCCCTCATCCAAAAAAGAAGAAAAGCCCTCAAACACAGCATTTATATCATTTTTACTGATTATTGCAAAATCTATGGTATAGTTCCACACTCACAGCTTGGAAATGTCTTACAAATATGTAAAATAAACTCAAATATATTGGAATATTTGAAGTCACTATGGAAAACTTCTCTTTATTTTTCTTTTTTTTCTCCAGAAAATAATGTCAAGAATAATTGATATAAACTTTGACACTTTTCAGGGAGATAGTTTATATCCATTACAATTTTGACTAATTTTAAATACATTATCTCTCCCAAAGAGAATGAAATATGCTGTTCAAATTAATGAGGAAGTTATATTAAATCATCCGATTAATTACTTAGTGTAATGGGTGACATCAAGCAATATAACCTCACTTTAAAAAATATATTAAAAGTTTCCTTTGTCTTATGGCATCTTTCTCTAGTAACATCAAATTGTCACTTGGAGTCAATGTATGTAAAATTCTCTTAGGAAAGGTAGATACCAAAGATTTTGTGTTAAAATCTAGAGATCAGATGAAATCAAAGAATAAAAACAATGCTTATAATACTGTGATATTCAATCAAGGCATATTAGTATACTGTAATGCTTTCAAGGAAAAAGATGTGAAAAAAGTTGTTGAGAACTACTGATAACATGGAATGAAAGCTGAATGGGAAGAAATTGTTTAAAACAATTAACACACTGTGCAATACTCATCTCAATGTATACTTCTGGAGTTGTAAAATAGGGCATAATAGATTTGGAATGTATCTTATGCAATATTAATGAATCGCAGGATACATCACTAAGGCAGCTACAGAAATGTTAATATTTTCTTGCCAAAAATATAGAGAATTTTAGACATTGACAATGTACATGAGAAACAGGTAAAAATTGCATAGAAATGCATCTTGAAACATAGAGACATCACATCACTAACCAACAGAAAAAGCTAAAACAAAGACATATCATTGAATTTGTTGAATGCAACCAAAAGTAATTTACTTCCATTGCCATGGAATCACTAAGAGCGGTATCCAAGGTGGTATAGAAAGCTCCATATGGCAAAAATCTATATGATTTTAGAATTCATAAGATTAGTGGCCAATAATATGGTGCTAAAGAAGCATACACAAAAAGTTGAGGAACATAAATTTGTACTTAAACATGGAAAGATTTATGATGATAACTTGGGACCACATCATCACCATCAGAAATAACAGAAGGGATAGCCATAAGGAGGTTGAGCATAAAAGCAAAGACATCAATATAGATTGCAAAATTTAGCATCTGCCAAATATTTAGCAAAACATTATGAGACAGTTAGAATTGTTTACCATTCTTGTTATTTTTCCTGAATAGAGATGCAAATAATCAGTCCCCATACAAAAACCACAATAAAAACAACAACAACAACAGCAACAACAACAATAATATAAACTTTAAAACTTACAAAGTGCTTTATATATGTTATGTTGTCTAAACTGAAAACTTAATACATTTCAGTTGGAACTGGATAATTATCAAATGAACTATTACACTCAATCATCTATACTTAACTTTGATCCATAAAAACTTAAGGATTAGATTGTTAATAGATATCACTATATCAAAAGTGCATAAGCTTCAACCTGAGCAGATGAAAATCTTTCAAAATGCAAACATTTAGAAGAAGACACTAAAATCACGTAAGAACAGATGAAGTATATGTCATTACCTAACACTTTTATTTAACTACATTTTTAATCACCTGAAAAATATTTTACTATATATTAATTTTTAAAAGAATAGTATCAAGAGACTTATTAGTTCCAACTTATTGAGTCCATTAACATAATGAAAAGAATGATAGTTCTATATAGTTCACCAAATCTAGTACCTCAATTTTCCTGGGTGCTAGTATGCAGCTACTATTTTATGTATCTAGGATGTAGTTTGTGGGTACAGACTCAAATTGGCAAAGTTTGTGAAACTCATAACTCATGTAAATGATCCTTTTGAGTTCATGCTGAATTTTGAAAAGGACCAATGACATTACAAAGTCATGTGTTGACTTGCATGTGAATTGGATTTAAGTGAGGCAGAATTGCATAAAGTTGTCAGCCTTACTCTGTTGTTTAAGTCCAGAAGCAGCCTGGATGATTGGTGATGACCTGGGATACAATGGATGCCTTTGGTATGTTTGGTGTCTGATCAACTTCTAAGTTAACTGCTACTTCTGCCTCAACTGGCACATTGGAACAAGTGGTTCTCTTCTACCCACTGTGCCAGGGGAAGTCTTCACATGCTTGGGATTAACATCCCCCTAACTCCTGTATGGTTGTCAATTCTATTGATTATTGTCAACCTGTTTTAGCCTTTCTGTCAAGATGATCTTACCAAGATGTGGCTGCTGCACATGCTGTAACTTCTTGGAGTCATAGGTTCAAAATTAGGTGAAAGTGGGCATCAAAGATGGATGAACAGCTCTGGAAAGAATTTGGCAAACTCTTTAATAATCTGAGAGCAGATATAAATAATTTAAAACAAAAATTTTATTAAAATGACACAATAAAAATAGTAGTAATCAAAAATCACTTCTCCATAAACCAGGACTGCATTCTTCTATAAATGTATAAAAATATTCATGGGAAGATGCCCTTAAACATGCATTAAAGTGGTAGTGAAATTCTGTTGAGCTAGTCACTCAGTAGCACTGCAAAGATGTGGTCCTTTTCATAGGTAATTCTCTTTCACTAAGGATAGCCCACAGATGTATTTTTAAAATGGGAAGGAATTACCTTTTCTGCCCCTAGGTGAGTAAAATCAGTCTATTTTCCCTCTTACTTTCCTTATATTGAATAACTTATCTTCTAAGAACTATGCATCCCTTCCTGGACTTTCTATCATTAAATCCCTTGTTCACACTATTAGCTCACTGATAGAAAATCATTTGTTGTTCTTGCCATGTGAAATTCAATATTTCCTAACAATTTCTTTCATTTTGGTCCTCAGGGTACCACCTGCCACAGAGAGAATTTGTGGTCTGACCTGGGTCCTCTCAGCATCTGTTAGATTTTCCCTCCATTCCTATGTCAAATAATTACACCAAGGCCTATTAATTTTCTCACCCGGCAATCTGCTTCACCTGCCATTAAACTGTGTCCCTTGAACTTGGAATAGGTCTCTATTCCCCTTAAAGATTTACTAGGGCCTAACAAATTAACCCTCTCTTATTTCTAAGACATTAGGCATATTGCAGTGGTTAATTCTAGGGCACTTGCAATTGCTACATATAAACCAAAGTCCTGTCAAACAAAATCTTTTCACCAAACCAATTTACCTTAAAAAGTTTCAATGATGCTTTCCACACAGACCCACATAGTATACATACATATATGATTATAGATATATACACATATATACACATGTACATTTATATATATGCATATATCTATATGTACGTGTATATATATTATATAAATAACTATAATTATATATTTTTAAAGAAATTTCCTAATATGTCTGCTCTTCCCTCCCCAGTCAGGTATGCCATATAACAAAGAATAAAAGTGGGAGTGGGGGGTGGGAGAGCAATTCCACAGAACTAATGAAAACAATATTCTACTGTGTGGAACCAATAGTCATCATTATATTTAATATGATTTCTATTGTCTCTGAATTGTTTTCAATCATATTATGGTAGTTTTGATGAATATTGTTGTTTGGGTTCTGCTGCCTTTCT
Source organism: Antechinus flavipes (assembly GCF_016432865.1). Taxonomy (NCBI): domain Eukaryota; kingdom Metazoa; phylum Chordata; class Mammalia; order Dasyuromorphia; family Dasyuridae; genus Antechinus; species Antechinus flavipes. The sequence continues at coordinate 380,457,568 of NC_067399.1, forward strand.
TCTTTTCTTCATACCTACATTCATTCCTTTGTTTCTTTAAATTCCATATATTCGTTGTTTTTTGTGATACAATAATATTTCACTGCATTCATATGCCACATTTTATTGTCATTCCCTGATTATCAAAGTCTTTCCAGTTTTTAGCTACAATAGAAATTGCTGCTTTAAGTATTTTGGTAGATATGGAACTTTCATGAAATAGATGAACATTTGTGCAGTGGAGTCAAAGAGTATGAGCAATTTAGTCACTTCCCTTTCTCTTTTCTTCTCCCTCTCTCATGTTCTTGTTCTTGTTCTTGGGCTTTTTTTTTTTTTTTTTTTGGTTGTTGTTATTCTGGTTCTTGTACTTGTTCTTGCTGTTGTTGTTCTTTTTCTTCTCTTCACCCTCTTCCTCCTCCTCCTTCTCCTCCTCCTCTTTATCTTCTTTTCTGTTTCCTTAATCAGGTAGCAAATCCTGACATTTCTATCCCAGCAATATCTCCTACAAGCATCCCCTAATTACAAATCCATTTGTCATCTTTCTGATTCAGATTATGTCCACTTTTTCTTTAAACTACAGTATTCTCATATACTATTAACTTGTCTTCTTTCCTCCAGTTTACTTTTCAATTCCACAGCCATTCTACTTCTTGAGTAAAGATAATGATCACATCACTATGATATTCAAAAACCACCAGAGATTCCCCATTGCCCACCAGACACCTAACTCTGAAATTTTAGGTTTTCCACTATTTGACTTCAATCTATCTGTCCAACCTAATCTTGTACTGCCTCTCTGTGTTAGAACCAAACTTTTCAGCCGGCATCTTTTATTCATCTCTTTCAGTTTCTATGTCTTTGTTTACACTACACCCTTTATTTGCTACTCCACCTTCTTCTACTTCTGCAGTCTCTATCAAAAGTGAAAAATCTGTTCCAGTTCCTCACTTTCTTCAAATACTGTTGTAAGCTCCTCCATTGAAGCCATCCCTTACAATACATGTCATAAGTCATGTATTGTATTGTACTGATTTGTGTACTTGTCCTATACTTTATTTTGTAAGCAAATGAAAACATGACATTTGTCATCTAGCCCAATGTTTTAAATATTGTAGAGACAATAATTATTTGTTGACTTAAACCATAGAATCATCAGGTTCCACAAATTAACATGAAAGGAACTTTAGAAAATAAATATTTTGTAGATGAGGAAATCAAGCCTTAGAAAGGTTAAATGATGGAACTATGATCACATGGTAAATGATTGAGTGGCGATTAGGTCAGAAAATTTGACCTATTTCAATTTGAACAATTCAATAGTTACTTCCATTATGTTTTCTACTTCCAAATTTAATTTAATTTAATTTAATGGAAGTATTCAATTGTTGATTTAGATTTGATAATGACTTTACCTAAAGAAGATTAAAAAAAAAAAAAGAAGCTATCACTGAACTTTATAAATTGTAGATGGTATTCAATGTACTTTGTTAGATACTGAAATTCTTTACTCACACTTGAATTTATGGCCAAAAATCAATGTAGAAGATAGAAGAGATTGTGATTTGTTTTCTGGCTAAAACCCTGGAGTGAGTTAAGAATGTGGGGTTCAGCATTGGGCAAGCATTGTACTAATGAAATGCCAAAGAAGCCTAAGCTCCTCCTGTCCTATTAATTTTGAACATTGGGGGCGGATTATCTAATTCATCCACAGACTAGAGACCCTGCTTTCTAATGGAGTGAATAAATCTAATTATACCCTTGAATAAATAAAGTAAAAGCATCTTTAGAGGGCAGTGGTAGGAAGCAGTGTCAAGGAGCTCATGCAGCAGTTGTGCAGGATGGATGGCCATTGTGAGGAGAGACTGGGAGTCAGAATAGCATGGCTATTAAGAGTAATATTGATCACAAAAGGTTCTCCCACATCTAAATCTTTGCAATTCAGTGATTATTTGCATTTTTACAAGGCAGAAGTGTTACAGACCCTGATTGAGATTCAGAATCAGACAGAATTTCTAATCATTGAGCAAAATCTCTTCTACTTGAACTCAGTATTCACAGTATCAAAAAAAAATGACAGCTGAAAGGACTGTTAAAATCATAAGATCATAGAATGTCAGAGATGGAAGAGAAATGATTCAGTTCAGCCTCTTTAGTTTTTAGAACTGAGGGGGAGACTGAGACTAAAGGAAAGTAGTGATTTAAAGTTGTAAATACAATACATTATTCCCAAAAGTCAGGTAGATATCATTTTAGAGAATGCTATTTTAACCTCCCCTTTTTGTGTCAATGGCAACAATTACATTTTTCTTCATATAAATAATGATTTTTAAGTGAGGATATGGCATTTTGTACTATTAAATGGACTATTGAAGTATAGAGATTTTACAAAATTGCCATTTCTTCAGAGACCTGAGTAATATTTAGGATTACCCAGGATCACCTTTGGGTCTTACATCTTTATTTGAGCCATTATATTACAGTTGTACTATATCATTTCTATTCTAAAGACTCTATTTGGTTCATGGGTTCATATATAAGCAAGACCTTGTTCTGGGAAGTAGTGATTTAAACAATTTATAAGACATAGATGCATGTATATATAGCTATAATATAAATCTTTATTCCTATTCTTTGGAGATCCATGTTTTTCTTTCATGTAGTATGAAATCCTACAATGAACATCTTAATTCTCTCCATGCCTTAGTCAACAATTTCATGAATTTCTATACCCACAAACCTCCCCCGTTCCAACCCTCCCCCCCCCAACTATCCAACCCTTTATTGATAAACTTCTCCTCACTTAAATGGATTTGTCTTTGGGCAAAACACAAACACATACACAAATGGTGGGGGGACAAAAGAGAGACAGAGGCAAAAAGAAGAGGGGGAGGTGGGGAGGAAAAGAGGAAGGGAGGGAGAGACAGAGGGATGGAGGAAGAAAAGGAGGGAGGAAGGAAGAGAGGGAAAGAGTCTGTTCCTAGGGCTATACTCAAAGCCTTGGCAGCTTGATAAAATATGTATTTTTTTCCTCTGAGGCTAAAGGGGTTAAGTGACTTGCTCAAGGGTCACATAGCTAGAAAGTATTAAGTGTCTGAGACCAGATTTGAACTCAGATCTTTCTGACCTGAGCTCCTATTCTAACCTAGCACTACCTAAGCTGCCTGGTAGAATATGTTAAAGCCTATAATTTCCTGATATAGATTTCAGGTAGTTCAGGGTATATCCTATTCATGAAAAAGCTTTGGATAACTTCCTATGATGATAAAAATAAGAGTGTAACTATTCCAAAGGAGATATACAAATAAAATTCTATGAGATTAAAGAAGTGAGGAATTTTGGAATCAAGAAAAGAGAAGAAAAGTTTCTGAAGGACTGATATGTGAACATAAGTTTAGATTTGTTACTGAATGACCCCAAAGAACAGAATTAGGAGTGATGAAAGGCAGCTTTGAATTGATATCAGGAAACATATCTTAACAATTAATGCTAACCAGGTTGGGCTAAGAGTTTAACTTGATTGTTTTTATAACTGGTCATTGTTTACAATATATCTGTTTAGAATTGAAAAATTTTAACTGTTCAAATACTGAATAGTTTGCTTACCAAGATAATTTCATGGCCAGTGCAGATCTACCAGAGAAGGATTGATGATTATAAGTAAGAGGCCTATTGCTAAAGGGATTAGTTTCAATACTAGGGAATGATTTATCTTTTCCAAATTTGGTCTGATTTGAATCTATGATTTTCAACTAGAAACAATAAGAAAAAGGGTGCAATGGATTATGTGTTTTCTGACTTAGAGCTTGAAAGAAGGGAAGAATTTCAACAAGGCGGGTTGATTGAGGAAATACATTCTAGTTAAGGGCAGAGAGCAAAAGCAAGCAGGAAGAAAAAAATATTAGCATAGAATGGCGAGTGGTCTATATTGGCTTTTATTTGGTGAAAAATGAAAAGTTTTTGATAAATTGTTTGATCAGTCTTGTGCATTAGGCAGTTTTGTGAACAAAGAATTAGAGGAAAGAGGGATTGAAGGTTGAGAGTCTAATTAAGGAACAAGCAAGATTTTGAGCAATTGGTAATAACATTCCAAAGTAGGCTTATGGAAATAAAAGAGATGGATTTCAGAGATAGTGTGGAGGTAGAATCAACAGGATTTGGCAACTGATAGAAGAACAGAGAATTGGGCAATCCATTCAGTAAATCTTTAGGGAGTGACCCATCCCAAATACTTTAGGAGAAGTGAGAGAAATCCCCAGCACAAAGGGCCAAATGAGCTCATCTCAGAACAGCTTTGGGGAATTTGGGACATGGGCTTAAGCCAACTAGAAACTGGGTAATCATGATGAATCTACACTGCCTACACACTTCTATCTCCTCACATCAAATATACTTATTGGCTTCTTCCTTTGACATGCATCTTTTACTAATACATACATAGGTATAAATATATACACACATGTATGTGTATATTCATGCACACATAGACACATACATACATATTTACATACTAGAAGGTATTCATGGAAGCAAACTATCTGACTGCTTCTAGCAAGAACAACATTGACAGACTTGATTGTTGGAGAACTGATCTGACTAAATCTTAATCAGTCAAATAAACTTGATAATTTAGTTCAAATGGTAAACCAATAGCTTTTTTCATTGTGGAGGGGTGGTGAGATGATAGAGAAGAAAATAAGAGGAGAAAGAAATGATTGGGGATTTTATACTTTTAAAGGATATTTATAGCTCAAAGAATGCCACAAAGAGAACCCTTGGCTCTCAGCTCAGAAAATGTCTACCTGAGAGTCAGATTTTAATTTACGTTTCTAAAAGATGCCTCAATTATACCTGGCTACATTCGAAAAACTGAGGAACAGCAGCTTTCAAATTTATTCAGACTAATGAGCTAGTATAAATTTGGAGAATTCTAATTCACAGACATTGGTTCAGTGGTGAAAGAAACACAACAAGCGTGTCACTGACGGGGAACAAAGTGAATTGGTTATATGACTGACAGTAAAGATTTCTTTTAACATCAGTAAAAGGAGGCTGAAGTGACAGGTAAGAGGACAGATACAGAATTCTGCAGCACTCTCAGAGTTTGTGTACTATCACTAAGGGACAAGTTGACTTGATACCAACTTAATAGGTTCAGCCGGGACTAAGTGCAAGGGGATGGAGATAGTAAGTGGGTGCAATAGGGCACCCATACTGTATCAATATAAGTGTACTAATTCTTGGAAGGAGAAACTAATCGCATTATCTTTAAAGCGAGACTTGTCTTTTAATCTGAGATCTGCCTAGTACTGTATATTTCATAGGAAACATGCACATAGTTTGAATCTTTTCCTCCTGATCTCAAGAATCAATTTAGCAACCTCATGAGGTAGCTTCCATTCAGTATCATCTCTCAGGGAATGAAATATTAAATCAAACCGTAAATGGGAACTTGAAGCCAAAGATACGCTCTAGATAGAAAGGGAAGGTTTCTGTGTAGGAAGCTCTTAGCCCAAGGGACACTGTTTGTATTGATGGTAGAATTCAGTCCTGTGGAGGATGGGTCTGTGACCTGGAATTCTGCTTTAAAATCGGTGATTTTGCATAAAAATGAAAAATTAGGGTAGATGAAATCACTTGGTTTATTTTTATTATAAGGATTGGAAACCTATCTGAAGTGTCATCTATAGACTCCTTTTATTGTCACAAGTGGAATCAGGAACAAGAAAGGTAGAATCTCCTTGCCTCAGGTCCTTTCCTACCTGTAGTCCATCATGTTCTGAAAGACAATGTTCCTGATGCCCAGATATAGTCAGGTCATAACGATACTCAATCAAAATTCTTCAAAGGCTCCTGGCTTCCTGCTGAAACTCTACGCTATGGATCTTAACCAGAGATCTGGGAACTATGTTTTGTTTGTTTGCTTATATTATTTTGTTTTTCTCATTTTGCAAAATGTATTTTTATATAATTGAATTCCTTTATAATCCTATATATTTTACTTTACAAATTTAAAAACAGGAGCCCTAGGAATTGTCTATAATTTAATTAATTATTAATTATAATTTATATGTACAACCAAAAAAATGCTTTCTATTCTTATCACCAAACAAATACAACTATTTGCTGAACCTTGAATATTATGCTTTACTCATTATCCTGTCACTGCCTTTTGAAACTATTTACATCATTGATGATCCAGATCAAAAGCCAATTTAAAAATGTTATAGAAATATAGGAGTAAAAATTATAATGAAATTTAAGTTTACAAAGCTTCATTTTTCCTATAATAAAATTTTTATGTTATTATTATATTGATTTTACAGATAAGAAGAATGAAAAATAAGAAAATGCAATGATTTATCTAATTTGTAATCTAAATATGTGCCAGATTTCATACTCAGAAGCATACTTTCTGACTCTTAAGATCAATCATTGCCTTTTCCCTGACAGTGGGCTGTCCATCCACTTCCTTGAGGAAGTCTCTTGATCCATACCTTACTACTTGATTTGATTTCTTCTTCCTTGTAACTTTCTTATGAATTTCTATTGTATTTTGCATTAGACTTATACATCAGTGCTTTTTTAACCTTTTCCTCGAACCTTAGATTATGTGAGATTTTACATCACTAAGCCTTGGACAATATTCTGCATACAGCAGAGCTGAGAAAATGGTTTCCAATATGAATTGAATTAAATTGTAAACAATAACATTCTATATATAAGCAGGAAGTTACCCATCCAAGCTGCTCCTCTGAGGTCATTGGTAAAAACTGGAGACACCAAGATACCATTTAGTTCTCCAAACCTTGGATTTTCAGCAGATTCATATGGTTTAGAAACTGGTGATAAAAATTGAAAGAATGTTATACTTCCCCAACTCAGAATTAGTAAGGGGGAAAGGCAATGTAAGAGGATAATCAAGTTGCATCTAATAGGAAAATGCTTTGAAGGCTCCTTTATATTATACATTTTAAAAAATATATGTGTGTGTATTAATAAGATATAATATGCATTAAATATATGTAATTATAATATGATAAAATACATAATATAATACATAATAACATTATATTAATATAACATATAATATAAATTATAAAGCCTTTACTTTAACTGGGAAGGGAGGCAATAATAAATAGAACAGAAAGCACCATCTATATTAGAATCAGAGCACTATAGACCTTATGAAATATTACTGTGTATGAATCATTGCTTCCTAGGACCTCAGTTCCCTACTTATCTCATTGGGTTGCTATGTGGAAAACATTTTGAAAACTTTAAAATATTATATATCTGTTTTTTTTCCCCTGATGTCTCATTAGAACATGGGACCTTTCAAAAGTTGAGTCCAAGGGCAGTTGGGTGGCACAGTGGATAGAGCACCAGCCCTGGTCAGGAGGACCTGAGTTCAAATCTGATCTCAGACACTTAATACTTTCTACCTGTGTGGACCCTGGGCAAGTCACTTATCCCCATTTGTCTCAGGGAAAAAAATTGATTCTAACCTGTAGAAGGGTCTGCTACATTAGAACAGTAATAATATGTATGAAGCCCATGGTAGATTTCATATCTGTCACTTTCTCTAAAAGCAAAAAGAAGACTCATTTCTAGGTAGTTGACCACTAGAATCACTTCTTTTTTTTAGAAACAATTCTTGAAAACCACCTTCCAAGGTATGGAGGAGTTTGTAATATGCCTTAGTATATTGGTAGAGGGAATACTTGGAATTAGTGATCAGTGAAATCATGAATGATTAAGAAAAGATTTAAGTATGAATTATTCTTATCTTAAAACTTACAAAAGGAATATTTTTTCCAAAATTGATCAGGACTATACACACCAACTAATATCAATATCTGATATGACACATGTGGGTTCTAATCTATCTTTCAAACCTCATTTCATATTTCTTCTCTCTATGTTCTCTAAACTGCTGAACCAAATATTTGAGCAGTTATATTCCAATCACATTTTGCCTTCTTCTACCTCTATACATTTGTATCCTGGGCCTGGCACCTACTTTATCCTCATCTGCTCAATTAAAATCCTTTGTACTTTTTAACACTCAGTCCCAGACACTCTTTTCAAGTTTTCCTTGAGACAAAAATATACAAATAATTTTATTATTTATATATTAATTATTATTTACAGTTATTATTAAGATATTTTTAGATCACTCTGTTTAGCTTTGTCTTCTGTATCCATAAGATCTTATCTTATATCTTATGTGTGTATGACAGATCATCTCTATTAAATTGTAAATTCTTTGAGATTAGGGATCATGTCATATTTCTTCTTTTTTCCTTTTTGCATCCGGATTGGCAAGCACATTACTTTTGTAGTTAGAGGGCAAGTAAATTCTTGCTCTGTCACTTATTCCCCATGTGATATTAGGCAATTAACATCACTTTTCTGAACCTCAGTTTTCTCCTATGTGAAATGAAGAGGCCAAACTAAGTGATCTCTAAGTTTCTTTCAAGTTCTAAATCTATGGTCCTTTATTATAACATATTTTGAATTAAAAAAATAAATTGAATTGATATTTTCCACTCATCTCAATTGTTGGTAGTGGTAGACGCATTTAAAGCAAGGATCCTTTTCTCCTTTTTCTAAACCCCCATCTGTGTTCCTTTTCACACTCCCTACGTTTGCTGCCCCATTCTCCTTACCACCCCAACAGCTTGCAGATGGAGACTTGAAACAACAATAACTTTACTCTTATAGTGGCAGCCCATGATGGAATTGGCACAACTTTCCATACCATATAAAAAAGGCGGGAGATGTCTCTTTCCCCCCCCCAAAGTAATTCTACAGTGGAAGCCTTCCTGCTGTGCTGAAAGTTGACCTCTTGGACAAACACACTGTAATAAAAAGTGCTATTTGCTATGAGTGCACAGGGAGTTTTAAATCATCAAAATAAAACACCCCAGGCTCTGACAGTAAGATTTTCATTCAAAGAAGGACTCAGCTTCACAACATAATAAATTATATATGACTGGGACACATAAAACATTTAAAGATATACAGAAATTTGCTGTATTTGTGTTCAGTGAGAGAGTTCAGCTCTTGAAGTACTTTTTTATGTCAATCTTGCCTATTCATAAGACGAAAAGAAAATGTCCTTTTTTGCCAAATGAGAAGAGGCAAAACAACTCACCATCCTTCTCTCCTTCTTACTTCTCCCCCTCCCAATTCAAATTTAAATCAAATTTATTTTTTCCTATCACTTAGGTAAGTGTTGGTATGGAGAAATGTCAAAGAAGAAAGCAATAATCTTGAGGTCCTCAAAACAGGAGTGTTTAGAAATTGGGAAAAAGTAGAATGCCGCCTCCAGTGCAATTAAGGCTGAACAGCAGTGACACATGAAGCCTACCATCTGAAATATCAAACCAGAGGGAAGAATCTAGGTCTTTCAGGAATGTGTTGACAAGTGGAGCAGATTCAAATGAAATTCCCCATTATTGGGAATCAGTTTTTTCTTTTCTTTTCTTTTTTTAAACAAAGATTGAAAGAGAAAATTCTATTGGTGAAAAAAATGTATATATATATATGTGTGTGTGTATTTATACATATATACATATGTACATATACATACAAATACACACACATACATATGCATGCCTTCACACACACACACACACACACACACACATATAGCATCCAGCATCCAATTAAAGTTAAGTAAGTAGGCCAGCTGTCCCAATGAACACCACAATTAATATTTTAATGGGCACCATCAGAATGAAGATGAAAAAAACAAAGGAAAAAATCTTCTAAACTTCTCCATCAGGTTCCGATTACATCAAACAATAGTCAGAATCTTCCAATGACTCCAAACAAAGAAAAGTATGTTGAGAGATAGAAACCATGTCAATCTTTGGTAAAATGCATTCAAAACTTTTAGGTTCTGAGGAAACATGTTTGTTTTTGTTCTTTGTCCTGCATTCTCAAAGAAGACCATAGCATCTGGGATTTGATGCTATGACATGCAAATGAGTTGGATTTAAATGAGGGAGAGCTGTGCAAGGTCACTTACCTCATTTTCTCTTCTAGAACCATCTGGGTCCAGTGGCCAAATATAGGTCAGGACTGTTGGAGATGGCCCTGGATTCAGTGGGAGACCTTGGTCTTTTTAAGTTCTGGTCTTTAATAGGTTTTGATTTGACTGAATCTTTACTCATTCAGTGATTATGGCCAGAGAATGGAAAGACAGCCCATTGTGAATTTCAGCTTTGACTTACTGAAGCCACAGCAAAGGATGAAGTTAGTAGCTCACTATCTACAAAGAATAAAGTGGGACCCAGTTATACTATTATAGATCTCACCATAAGACCTGTGCTCTAATGAGGGCAAAAGAAGGGGAAAATGACCAGTGTATGCATAAATATCTATCACAGTCAAATCTGAATCTAAGCTGGAAACTAAGGAAGAATATATCTTTAGGTGAAAAGCTAAACAAAACGTGATATATGAATGAGATGGAATATTATTGTGCTATTGAAATGATCCATTTCAGAGGGAATTTTGAAAACTAATACAAACTGATACAGAATGAAAAAAAGAAGTAAAATAATTTATGACATGAAGGAAAACAATTTTGAAAGATTTCAGAGATCTCTGAACAAGAAATGAAAAAACATTCGTCCAGAGGACTAAAGAAGAAATACATCACCAATGTTTTGGCAAAAAAAAAAAAAAATGACAGAAGTAAAATGCAGAAATTGTTCAATTGAAAGAAGCAGTAGGAGAAGATAATAAATGTTTGTATAGAAATAAATGTGAATTTTAAAAGAGGGAGGAGGATTGAATAATGGGTATATGTCTCAAGTTGAGATACTTGAAACCACTGCTCCTATTGACGCCATAGTGGGAGTTGGAGAACAATAATCAGACAACTCACATCAGGTTGAGAAGGTGAAGGTGGGGGGCATAGAGGTGTGGTTTGCTGTGGGAAACTTTAGGTCAGGGAGATGACTGACCTTCATTAGGATTCTATCAGGTTTATAGTAGGAGACACAGCCCTGAATTATTGATTGCTCAAGGATTACAGAATGGTAGTAAAGTAGGATCAATAATTTAGAGAATGAAGGGAGTCCAGAGAAGAAATCAGATTTAAGGCCCAGGATTACAGAATAAGGTATGCTTTGTTTTCTTTTATCTCCTCTATAATTATAGCAGCAGACTTAAGGGAAAGGGAAGGAAAAGAATAAGGGGAAAGACCATTCCATCAAAGCTTGGGAGTAAAATGCTGACACTATTCCTATTTTACAGTTGAGAAATGGAGGAAATCATGGGTTAAATAACTTTCTCAGTTTCAACAGAAAGAAAATGTCTGAAGTCCAATGTGAACTCAGATCTTGCTGGTTTTAGGGCTAGTGGTCTATCCACTATTGGATCGAATTACCTTAACCCAGAAAAATAAAGTAAATACATAATATTTGGGGGTAAAACTAACAGAATAGAATGGTCTAGACATAAGAATTCTAAGAAAAAAGCAAAAGAAGTGAAATAACAGAGCCCTTAAGAAAAAAATAACTAAAGGCAGATTACAAGTGTGGAACAGAAAATGAAAGAAAAAAAAGAGTTTCAGAAACATCTGGGAAGGCTTATATGAACTGATCCAGTCTAATGTGAGTAGAGCCAGGAGTAGAAGTTATGCAATGATCATAATAATGTAAAAGAAAAACAATTTTAAAAGCCATAAGCATTATGTTTAAATAAATTACCTATCATAACTTCATAAGAGTGATAATAAAATGGCTTACAACTCTTAGCAAAGAAATGATAAAAAAAGCAGTGTAGAATGAGATGTGCACTATCAAATATAGCCAATGTGGGAATTTGTGCACCAGAAACACTATTTTCTTCTCAAGCCTGTATGCCTGACTCTTGGACTTTCTTTATAAAGTCACAGAAATCTTTTCCATTGAAACTCACTGCCCATTCTGGACTTCACACATTGGAAATACCTTATGCATCTGAATCCTCTTCTTCTGGTTTGATTGATGCATTCTCCTCATAACCTATATTTTAAGAAGACCCAGAACAGGCATATTCTTCTCCAGGTTGCTCTCATGATTCTCACTTTCCCTTGCCACTCCACCCTCACACTGTCTTACTACTCATCTCCCCCTTTCAGTTGCCTTTTTTATATATCAGCCCATTAGAATGTAAGCTCCTTGAGAGCAAAGATTATCTTTATCATTCCTTGTACTTATAGACACAATTCTTGGCACAAAGTGCTTCATAAATATCTGTGGACTCAACTTGTACTGCTTCATTAAATTTATTCATTACAAGGAGTATTCTCTTTCTCTCCTTCCATGGGGAGTATAGGTGAGTAATGTAAGTATAGGTGAGTAATGTAAGTGATAAGAAAAAAAGAAAGAAAAGAGCCTCAATAAAGCATTGTTTTGTTTTTGTTTTTTGTCTATAGATGGGAGTAGAAGGAAATTCAAAAAGGTATAGAGACAGATTGGTCAAGGTTACCCTTTTAATAAATGATCTAGCTGAGTTTTGAACACATCCTCTTCATTATACCTATAGTATGGTTTCCATACAATACTAAACTTCTCTCTGTCAAAACATTTAACAAAGACACATATATTTACATATGTATTATATATTTTATATATACATATAGATAGATAGATAGATAATTATACATACATTGTAAAAATATAACTGAACAGAATAAATAATTTCTGTAATTTCAGATATTTCTTCAGATTTAAGAAGAATGGAGATATCTAAAAATAGGGTAAAATATTTTGATGCTTTTTAAAAAAATTATGACAGCTTTTTCTACTTTCTGAGGACCACCCTACAGGATATCCTGTCTGAAACTTAAATCAAATTCTGCTACTTTGTTTACATACTTTTTATCTCAATTTCTCGCAAATGAAAAAATAGAGACAATCTATATCCTTACTTCTTAGTATCCTTTGAAGATGAATCACTTATTAATAAATTGCCTTCAAGGTGAAAAATTCCCAATAGACATGATTCTACCATAAGAAACAGCAAAATATACAATAAAGAAGTGGATTAGAGTCTATACCTTGGTTGACACAACTTGTCCAAGGGACCCTGAGAAAATTATTTAGTCATTGGATTTGGAATCATCTAGTATAGCCTCAGATAATCTTAGTTCTTATACTTGGCAAGATAAACTCTACATGCAGCACTTCATTTCTATAAGCCTCATTTTTAAAATCTCAAAAATGGGTATAATATTCCACAGTATGTGATAAAAACATTGTAATCCATAAAGTTCTGTAGGAATGTGAGCTGTCATAATTTGAAAGAAAAAAAAAAAGAAAAAAACTGCCCATTATATAAAGTAATTTAACAGATTGGGATAATGCCATTTTTCTTCTTTACTATTACTTTTGAAAGATATGGCATATTGGGCGGGCCATTCAGAATCACTTGGGTTTAATTCTTGTCTCAGACAAATGCTATGTATGATATGGGCAAGCTTCTTAAATGTTTAGCAAACCCAAATAACTCTTTAAAAGTATAAATTATAGATGAATTGGCACCTACTGACAGGAAGTTTTCCCATCAATGGTTCCTTTCACAAATTAAATCACATCTTTATATCAGTAGAGATACACTGTCCCCAAGTACTCATGAAACATCTATATCAGGTTTTCAAAGATTAAAAATATGTTTTAGGGGCTTACAGATGTCATTCTAAGTCACCCATCCCATACACAGCTCCAGGTTTCAGTGACATTGTCATTAAAACACAATTATTTAATTGGCTAAAATTTTTATTTTCAAATTTATTCATATTATCATTTAGACTCTAAATGAGCTGATAAGATGGGAGGGAGGAGTTGGAAGTAATCTAATGAGACCCATACTTTTGGTCAAGTAATTGTACTTGTATGAGTAATTAAATAATGTAAACTGAAAGATGTACTGGATTTAGTGTCAAAGGATGTGGGTTCAAATATCAGCTCTACTTACTACTTGATAAAGCAGAGTTATCAGAGGGACAGTCAAAAAAGAAGAGGGAGAAATAAAGGATGAAAAAAAAAAAGTGTAGTTGTCAGTGGAGAAGATTTCTTTAAAAAAAAGTGGAAATGAAGGTTAAAAGGAGTTCTTAAGTATGCAGACAGATTCATTCATGTGTACCTAAAGTCCTGCCAAACCAACATTCCAAAGCAGATATTCAGTTAATCATCATTTGTGTAGAAACTTGATCCACACCCTCAGGTAGATTCATCATGATTTATTTTATTTTTTGCTTTCTGGAATCTTGTCTGTTCCACCTGTGTGTCCATGACAGCAACATCATCACAGTAGTGAAAACTGTTAGGGTGATCAGTGTGCACCCTTACTTCTAGTTTATAAAAATATAGTTATGTTGATTAAAGTAATTTTCATGGGTCAGTGTTGTGATTGGATTCAGATTTTTAATGACTACTTGTTACCTATGTCCAGTTTCTCTGGGTATCAGTTTTCTTCTCTTTTGGGGTGGAAATGGGTATAAGATTAGATAATCTCTTAAAACCTATTTGCTGTTCTTCAAACCTAATATACCACCATCTTTGCACAGGCTGTCTGTTCCAGATCCCTGAAATGTTGTTTAATCATGACCCCATTTGGGATTTTCTTAGCAAAGATACTTGGAGTGGTTTGCCATTTATTTCTTCAGATGATTTTATGAATAAGCAACTGAGACAAAATGGGTTAAATGACTTTTTAGGGTCACACAGCTAGTATTTAAAGCCAAGTTTGCATTCAGATCCTCCTGATACCAAGATCAGCTAGCTGTTAGTATCATTATACCATCTAGCTGTCTCCAATGAATTCAGTCTTTGATAATTTCCTTCAAAGTAAATTGGAATGCCACATCTTACATATTTTGATCTAGATCCAACTAATTATTGGAACACTCTTCCTCCTGAAATTATATACCTTTATCTTATTGACAAGAATATTTTTTTTCATTTTGTCTTTATTCCTCCAATGTCCTTTTAGTCACTACAAAAAGGAGGCCAAAACATCTCAGAAACTTCTTTGAGAAACAATCAAATCAATCTATAATCAAGCAGAGAGGCAATAGTCAAGGACAACATGAACCTACAATGCAAAACTCATTTGTAATACTTCTGAAAGGAGGAAATTGTGAACCATATCTCAAAATACAACAAAAATTGACAAAAAATTTACCTTTAAATGGTATGATGAGGTGCTACAAATTCTTTTGTTTCCAGGTAACATTATATTTCTTTCTCCTTGATGAGATCTAGTCACTAAAAAGAGATAAACCCTATGATCTGTCTTTTGAGAGAAAGAAAACATAGAAAAATAGATGACAAAATCATATTCCCAGATTCTGAGATGCTGAGCAGGCTATTGAATTAAAAAGTGATTATTGATCCAAAATTGCAGATGACTAGTAAATTGAACCTGAAATTGAATTAGTAGCAGAAAAACAGATTAGATTATGTTTGAAAGGTTGTGAAGTACTATCAAATGATCCAAAGTTACTTACTACAACAAATGATGATTTTAAACATCAATATTATCTAAAAAAAAAATTCAGTATAGCATAGTGAATGATATATTGGCCATGGAGTCAAGGTGGCCTCTGTTAAAGTTAAAGTTAAAGGGTTGTATTACCCTAGCTAAGTCACTTCAAAGATTATTGCACTGCTAACTCTAAAGCTAAAGAGAAGTAGTTGAACATATTGGCAGTTTGCTCACTTGGGAGTTCATGAAATGAATAAAATTCTAGATTTAGGAGGAAAATTTTCTCTTGAGAATGCTGGTGGTGAGTTACAGAATATTATGATCACAAAAGCAGGAAAAAACAGGCTATTCAAATAAATAATGTGAAAACATAAGGATGCTATAAAGGCTAGGATAGGAGTTGAAAGTGAGGCAGGTGATGTTACACAATCCTTTCTCATTTAAATGCAATTCAATTGCATGCATCACCTCCCTGATATCATGGGCCTCTTTGAGAATGAAGGACAAACAAAGATAACCAACAATGACTTGAAGTGAGAATGACTGATGTGAATGATTCATCAAATGGAGGTTTGAAGCAGATCTTGGCATTTGGAGGAAGAGGCCATAGGGTTATAAACACTGAGGTTGTAAGGATTTTTTGAAGGACTTGAATGGGAATCATATAAGATAAGAAAGCATACATGGTTTGCAGTATGCATTTTATATTTCATCAAAGGAGAAATCCATCAATGAGATCATATATCTACAATAATATTAAAGTAAGTTGGAACATCATAGACTCAGATGAATTGATATTACCCAAAGTAAATGGAAAGAAGCAAAAGAAGTAAGATGGCCAAAGTATATTACTAACATGTTCACAAGTATCACAAAGAAAAAAATTATTCAGGCATTTGTATTGCCAAAAAATGGGTGAGTCCTACAGTCATGTGGAAAAATAAAATAAAAAAACCCACAAAGCTCCTGGATCCCAGGTAAGAATATTGGGAAATAATAAAATAATAATAATAATGAAAGAAAGGAAAGCTCTCAATTACCACTGTTAACTTTACTGTGCATGGTTTATAAATGGGATGAACAGAAATCTTAAAGGATCAGGAAGCACAGAAGTTTTAAATTCTGTACCAAGGAAGACAGTACCTTTACCAGAGAAATCAGAGATCCTTCAGTATATCAAATAATTATTTTTTATGAACTTCCTAGTTTTTAAAAGTCATGTTGACTTTTTTTTTTTTTAACAATAGTTCACAATAATTACAGAGCATGGCAAAACTTTGTGGCCACTAACATATCAAAAGATATAATATTATAATTGAATATTTTAATCATTTTGAGGTAAAGGTGAGATAAGTAATTTGCATTCTGATAGTGCCATAAGGTTTCCAAAGTGCCTTCTTCATGGCAATCCAGTGAGAGATATAATATAGATATTATTCTCCATGTTTTACAGATAAAGAAACTGAGGCTTAGGAGGTTAAAAATATTGTTCTCCTTCCTAAAATAAACTTTACCATTCCTATTTGTATGAATATAGACACTCAAATAATCAATCAGTATCACAGTCAGGATTTGAACTTGGATTTTCTGTCATCCAAGACTCATGCTATTTCCTCTATACTATGCCTCCAAGTGTTTATAAATTTGGAAGAGTTGGGGGTGGGGAGAAGGGTTGAGAAGCGACAGTATGGTTTACTCTCTCTAGCTCTGTAAATTATGAGAGAAGAGTAGATCTTCGAAGGAAATAGTATATCATGCTTACCAGCTTAGGACAGATATTTATGGTGTGATTCACTTAAGCCTTGTAGGATGAAAGCAGGAATCATAAAATGTGTGCACAAGAGTGTGCAAACTGTTGCATTCTCTGAATTCATTGAAGATGACGTGAAAGAGTTGTTGGGATGCTTTATTATGTGTGGATGGGCTGTAAAAAACCAGTTCAAGTGTAGCTTGAAAGTAAACATCGGTCAAAGCTGAGGATGAGCATGATGGAAATGACACTGCAATTAAACTTCAAACCCCTTTTTATGGACACATTAAAAATTATGTTCTAACCAATACTATGAATAAACAATATCCCTTCTAGTGTAGTCATGAATGCAACTACAAAAACATAATCCATGATTATGAGCATTTGTATCATTTCAATCACTTCTCCATTATTTAAAATACATAGTTATTTCTGCTATAGTAAAGAAAGTCAAAAGTTAGTTTAGGACTTACAATTATATCTCCATTTTCCCATAGAACTTTAAATAGATACTTAAGCTATAGTATTTAAGATTTAGAAATAAAAATTATTTTAAGAGATGATTCTCAAAATAGGAGAAGAAGCAGCATATGAGTGAAATATACACAATATAAATAACAAATTAACAAAAATATTTTTAAAACATTTTAGTGTATTGTAAAATAGAAGAATCAAGAGAATTGTGTTTTCATTCTGATTGCTATTTTTCACTGCATTACCCAATACAATGAAAGATCCTTGAGGAAAAAAACTATTTTTTCAGATTTTCTTTATATCCCCAATACTCAGAAGAGCAGATAACTCCTAGTAGATGTTTGATAATTAGCTTGCTGAATTAGGTTGAATTACAGAGGGTTGAATTAACCACAAGAAAGGAACTTTCCTTAATATCCACATCCAAAATAAGAATTTTGGAATTTATGATATCTAAGGTCTCTTTCATCTCTGAATTTTTAATGACATTCAGTTCTTAAGGGGTTGTTCCATCTAGTTTTAGAATTCTACAATTCTAATAGTCTAATTGATTATAAGAATCTAATAGTCTATAATTCTAATAGTAGCTAAAATATTCTGTGGTTCTGTATTCTAACGAATTTTTCAGCTCTGTTTTAAAGTTCTATGAAATCCCTTCTAGTTTGTCCTAACAGCCTTTCCAGCTCTAACGTTGTATGCTTTTTGGTGCTATGGTACCTTTTAGCTATGGCATTCTGTAGTTCCGTAAAAATAATAATATTTAACATTGTTATAGTTTTTATTATGTACCAAGCACTGTGATAAGTACTTTATCCTAATAATCTCATTTGATACTCTCAGTAGTCTTGGGATGTAAGTGCTGTTATTAATCCCATCCTATATATGAAGAAACTGAAACAAGTACAGGTTGGGTGATTAGAATCATGTAGCTAGTGCCTGAGTTCAGATTTGAACTCAGATCTTTCTAATTTCAGATGTGGCACTCAATATATTGTATTATTAAGGACTGTTTAGCTCCAACAATTTATTTTCTATGATTACAAGGCTCCTTTCAGTGCTAATATTCTATATCTATTTGTTTCTTTTTAAGTACAACATAAAGAGAAATAACTGGGGAAATGGGGAATCTAGAGAATAGGATTAAGATTTGATAGCCTATAAGAAGACTCACTTCCTGAATGGAGAATAACCTTGAAAAAAGAGTAAATGTAATGCCTAATTGTAGTGTTTTTTGTTTTTTTTTTTTTTTCTTTATAATATAATGGTTCTCTCTGGGAGCAGGTTCGTCAAGGAGGTTTTCTGGAGGCAGTCTTAGTTTCAGTTAAAAATAATAATCACTGCAAATACAGCCAGCTGATAAAATGCAAATGTTTATTTCTTATCTCTTTCCAAGCCCGGTTAGCTTTCTTAAAGGCCTTTCTCTCTCTCTTTGGTTCTAAGAGCTCTTGCAGCTTTGTCCTTTGCTTCTGCCTCTGCTTTCTTCAGCTCTGCTTGGTTCCAAGAACTCCCTCCGAATGTCTCCAAATCCAAAGGTTTGTCCTTTAGCCTCCAGCCAGCACAAAGGTGGAAAATGGAATGGATCGGACTCCTCTACCTCAACTCGGAATATCTCCAACCAGCACCAAGGTGAAAGTTGGAATGAATCTGACTCCACCTCTGAGAGTGGGCTTGTGGGCTTCTTCCCAGAGTGCTCTTCTCCGATCCCTGGCAATGTTCTGAAGTAACTAACTTGAAGCTCTAAGAGCTTCTGTATATATGATCTCCTAAAGGTTGACTCCTCCTTCTGAAGGCAGGGATTAAGGGAGGTGCGAATTCACAAAATTACAAAGTTAACTTTGTAAATCTCCCATACTTGTGAACTCCAATGAGTACTTAAATACTTCTTGATTTTATGAGCTCTCTAAAGGTGTGAACACAAGCACTGTATCAATTCCATTGAGTTAACTTTAGGATTCTAACATCTCCCTTGAGTTATCACCTTGTTTCAAGTTGAGTTAACACTAGGATTCCAACACCTAATGACGATTCCTGAGGATGAACAATGAAATATATCCTTATCTTTTAGTGTTGAGATTGAAGGAGAGGAGAGAAAACTGGGCATAGTGAAGGAAAGTTTGAGTATGTCAAATCTTACAAATTTGCAAAAATAAGTCCTTATTTGTGATAAGGTACTCTACAATTACTTAGGCTGCTCTTTTGAGAATAATTAATAATTTTATTTCTTGGTTTATATTCTAAATTTTTCCACTTTTATAGAATTTGCCATAATTTGTGCTGTTTTCTAATGGCCTTCAAGAATATAAGGTCTTCTTTATACCATAAGAAGCCATTGTTACAGAACTTTAATAATAATAATAACAACTCACACATATAATACTTTAAGATTTGTGAACAATTTTCTTCAAAACACTTCTCTTAAGAATACTATAGGTCAAGCACTATTATTCCTATTTTAAAGGTAGTCTTTTGAAATACTATCTAAGTATTTCAAAAAGCTTCCTTGGCTCTTCAAAAGTCATATAGCAAGTAAGCTGATTCACATATATTTCTGCAAGTTCACGACTCTTTCTGGTAAACATCAGTGTCTCTGAATTTGATACAGGTTTATCAAAAAACTGTTACCGATAAGTTTCAGGTATAGAACCATACATTTATCAAATGATTAAACTGTGATATTTCTCACTCAAATCCCTATATTAGATTCCTCACATAAAAGAATCTGAGTGATACAGATAGCTCAGATAAGGAGGGAGACACAGGTGGTTTGCAAGAAAGAGAGGATAAAAAAAGAAGGGGTAGAGTGGATCCATCCAAAGGATAAGTGCTTACTACAAAATCATTTTCCTGTATAATTCACTCATAAGAGAATATATTCACTTTGTGTAAGGGTAGGAAATTGATTTGTAAAGAAAGTTGAGCACATTCTCATCAATAAATTCAAATTAAATGAAAGCTCACAGTTATAAAATATAAGATTGAGGAGGGAGAGAAAAAGATGGTGAAGGGAGATATAAAAGGAGAAGGGAACCCTGTCTTCAAATTTTGCCCATTACCTGCTAGTTTGTGACATTATGCAATTTACTTGATCTGTTTCATTTCTTTCACCTGTTCCAAAAGTTGAGAGAACGAAGTACCATTTTTTTTTTTGCAATGAATCCCCGAAGTTCTTCCTCACATAGAAATAATCAGTCATAGATTTCTAAGATGAGAAGAAAATATGTATAATTATAGAGAAGCAAGGATTCAAAACATAGACTTAAAAGGCAACATGATTTAGAGATAGAATGAAAGAAGGAAGGAAGGAAGGAATGAAAGAAGGAAGGAAAGAAGGAAAGAAGGGAAGGAAGGAAGCAAGGGATTGAGGAAGAGAGGGAGAGAGGGAGTGAGGAAGGAAAGGAAGGAGGGAAGAACGAAGGAAGGAATCACTAGATTGTGAAACAGAAGACCTACGTATGAAACATGACTACTATATATTATTATTTATTACTCACTGACTTTGGGCAAATACCCTATGCAAGATAATATTGGTGCATTTGAACAATAATAGCTTCCCTGAAGATAGTTAGATGTTTCTCCTTTGCAGTACAAAAAGCACTCTGAGGTTAGCTATTAAATAAAAAAGCAGGGATGAAATAAGTTGCCAAGAAAATACCCTCACCTCTTCCTTGTGCATCAAACAAGAAGATCACATATTCCTTTATCTCCATATACTTTGGTGGTGATGATTCCCCCTGATGACTTAAAAGAGAACTTTATTCATTTTTTTAAAAGAATGATATTTTGAACATCTAGGGAAAGTTTGAGCTCCTCCTTCTCCTCCTCCTCCTCCTCCTCCTCATTCTCCTCCTTTTCCTCTTTTTCCTCCTTCTCTTCCTCCTCCTCCTCCTCCTCCTCTTCCTCCTCCTTTTCCTCTTCCTCCTCCTCCTCCTCCTCTTCCTTTTCTTCTTCCTTCTCCTCCTCCTCCTCCTCCTCCTCCTTCTCCTCCTCCTCCTTTTCTTCTTCTTCCTCCTCCTCCTTCTCCTCCTCCTCCTCCTGTCTTCATTTCTCTGTGTTTCTCTACCTGTCTCTGTTTCTGTGTGTCTGTGTGTCTCTCTTCCCCAAGTTAGCTGCCTATATCCATGAAATTCACATAGAGATGAATGGATGGATGAAATTATTGTCAGTATAGATAGGACCAAAAGTTATTAAAAAATATTTCCAACAAATTCACATGTTTACCAAGGAGAAATTTATCATAAAAATATTACTGGGGAGAGTAAGATGAATTAATTATTCAGGTCAATTAAATAGCATCTTGTTTGTGAATAACAGCATAAAATGGAGATAAACAATAATCATTTAAATCATTAAATTATTTAAAACAAATATTGCATTTGAGCTTTTATTAAAATTTTTATATTGAATCAGACACATTAATTGAAGGGAATACAAGTGAAACAGCTTTTTGGATTGTATTATGTGTTTAAAACAGACAATGGACAAGTTATGATAGGGGGATGGCATGAGTAGAGAAAAAAGATTGCTCGACAAATTGAGTTGGATTTATTTTTCCTCATTTATATTATGTTACCTATGAATGAAAAGGTGTCCAATGGATGTAAGATGTAATAGCCTATGAGTTTAATATGATTTCTGCTGCAAGAAAAACTGGACCAGATAAAAAATCCATATCTTAATGATAGGTAAATAATCCTTTAGTATCTCAGATGTACATGCTACAGGCAAGCACTTTCTATTAATGAAAATGCCTTTATTCTAGTATGCCATTACTGCTGAGATATTGCTATATTGCTAGATATATGCCACACTGATAAATAGACTGCATAAACAATGTGCCCCTCCCCACCCCATGCAAGATAATACTGGTACATTCGAACAATAATAGCTTCCCTGAAGGTGGATAGATGTTTCTCTTTTGCAGAATGCTAACAAGAAGCACTCTGAGGTTAGCCACGAAATAAAAAGCAGGAATAAAATAAGGAGCCAAGAGAACACCTTCACCTGTTTCTTTCTGCATCAAGAAATTAGGTCACATATTCCTTTATCTCCACATATCTTGGTGGTGATGATTCCTTCCTGAGAACTTTATTTATTCATTTTTTTAAAAGAATGATATTTCGATCATCTAGGCAAAGTTTGAGCACACATCTATATGTGTGTAAAGACACAAACATATATGATAATAATTCATTTCAGAAACTCTGATAAAGCCCATAATCCCAAAGATGGAAAAATCAGTCCTTGTATGACATATCATATGAAAAGTAGCTTACCATCACTTGTATCTCTGCATGAATTTTATTAGTTACGTAACCTAAGAAAACTGAAAATGTGTCCATTATACTGAAGGTTACTCAAGCAAAACTATATTATTAACAGAGAACAGTGAGATGAAGGACACTGACTTAGATGGCACATGGAGATGACACACAACATTTAAAAGGTGGACCTTCCTTCTTGTTTTCTGAGTAATGTTTTATCACCAACTTGAGAGAATAGAAGGAAACCACTTTCATTTCCTATTAAATGTGCCAAAGATCTTGATCATGATGCTAGAAAAAGTTTTTTCTTTCCTCCTATGGAAAGGTTTTTATTTGAGATAACAGGGTGTCTTCTGCTTCTATTCATCACCCCTCAAAAAAAAAGTGCCTTTTAAAAATTGGCAACTTTTTGAAAACCCACTGAATCTCACTATTCTTATCTACATTGTATTATCTGGTGTTTCTTCTCAGACCTTATCTATTTCATCACTTCTCACCCAGGCTTTCATATAACCAGGTCCTTAAACTTAAAATCTGACTTCTTTCTACAATACTTAACTTCTCTTTGCATTCTATAAAAATACAGGAATTAGAATTCCAATATCATTTCCACCAAAGAAACATTTCCATTGCTTTCAATAGAAACTCCTCCATTGCTACAATTTTCACTATGTTTTTAGGTTATGGAGAATATATTCTACACATGTAATGAATACTTAGAAAAGGGATTGGCCCCACTGAGGAGAGTGAAATCTCAGAAAATTGATTCCCACTCTGGAACACAATTGCCAAGAATGATAATTAATAATAGGATCTTTTGAAGAGGTTAGGTCAGTGGAGAAATCTCTTGACAGGCTCCATTTTTTACATCAAATTCCTCAAGGATTTTTGTTCATATGTCATATTTACCATAATCAAGGTAAGGCATTGAAAT
This sequence comes from Antechinus flavipes, assembly GCF_016432865.1. NCBI lineage: Eukaryota > Metazoa > Chordata > Mammalia > Dasyuromorphia > Dasyuridae > Antechinus > Antechinus flavipes. Next base: position 380,481,455 of record NC_067399.1, read on the forward strand.
TAATTATTTTGGGCAAGGCAGTAATGCCATTGGTTACTCTCACTGACATCCATGATTCCTACAGGAATTTTCAACATCAATGCTAAAGACCTGGTCTCAATAGCTTGAATCAAAACCCACCCAAGGCAAGTCCAAATATGTGGTGTCAGAATCTTTTTATTAAACCTCTTCCTTTTGTCTGATTTTTAAGGTGGCCCAACTCAGAAAAAACCTCATTGTGATATGTCAGAAAGTGCAGGAAAGGAAGAATATTTATATTTAGTCACTTGAAATAAGTAAATCAAAATGACAAATAGAAGAGGTAAGAAAGGAGGGTGGTCACTATTTGCAAACATTTCACAAAATCTCAGAGGTGGAAAGGACCTTAGAGTTCCTCAAGTTCACCCCCTAGCTGAAGCATGAATTATGAATCTCCACCCACAGCATCCCAAGTAATTTGCAAATCATCTTTTTTTTTTAATCTTAAAAAATTTAACAATAGCTTTTTATTTAAAAAAAAAAGAACATGCAAAGATAATTTTCAACATTCACCTTTGCAAAACCTTGTATTTTTATTTTTTTCCCTCCATTCACCCCTTCCTCTGCCTGGACAACAAGTAATCCAATATATATTAAACACATGCAATTCTTCTAAACTTATTATCTAAACTTATTTCTAAACTTATCATGCTGCACAAGAAAAATCAGATCAAAAGGAAAAAACTAAGAAAAATCAGAAAGCAAGCAAACAACAAAAAAGGTGAAAATATTATGTTGTTATCCACATCCTGTCCCCATAGTCCTCTTTCTGGATGCAGATGGCTCTCTCCATCACAAGTGTATTGGAATTGGGCTGATTCACCTCAAAGTTGAAAGAGTCAAGTCCAACACAGTTGATCATCACATAATTTTGTTATTGCGGTGTACAACTGCACTTAGTAACAGTTCATGTAAGTCTTTCCAGGCTTTTCTGAAATCATCCTGTGGATTGTTTCTTATAGAACAATTACATTTCTTTATATTCATATACCATAACTTATTCAGCCATTCCCCAATTGATGGGCATTCACTTGGTAAGGAAGTGGTATTCCTTACCACAATAAAAAGACTATTACAGACATTTTTTATATGTGGGTACTTTTCTCTTTTTTATGATCTCTTTGGATACAGATCCAGTAGAGACACTGCTGCATCAAAGGTTTAATAACTTTTGATAAGTTTGATAGCTTTTTTTTTGCCATAGTTCTAAATTGTTTTCCACAATGGTTGAATTAGTTCACAACTGTGCTATTTATCCTGTTTTCTTTTTCTTTAAATTTTTCTTTTGAAAATCTATCTTCTCTTTCTCCTTTCTTCTTCTCTCACATTCCATTGAAAAAAGAAATAGAACAAAATGCCTGCTACACACATGTGTGGTCAAACAAAATGAATTCCCCTATAATGCATGTTTGAAAAAAAAAATGGTTTCAACCTGTTTTCTGAAGCCATCGTCAGAAAGTATTTAATATATTTCACCATGAGTCCCCTGCAATTGTGTTTAGTCATCGTGCTAATCAAGGTCAAAAGTCCTTCACAGTTGTTTGTCTTTAAAACAATAATGTTATTGTATATTCTCCTGGTTCTGCTCACTTCACTATGTATTATTTCTTATAAGTCTTCTGAAGTTTCTTTGAAACAGTCTTATCCTTATTCAAATTCTCACTTTTCAAATTAATTTTTAACCTTCTACATTTTCTTACTTTTTAGCATCTGTAGTCAGGAAAATATTGTTTGTGCCCCAGTTTTTATTCCCCCCACTACATCCCAATGTATCCCACTTTTCCCACACTCCTTCAACATTTATCATTATCCTTTCCTGTCATTTGTCAATGTGAGAGTTGAAATCACCCTTTTTGAAAAAAAAAAACCCTCAAGAAATGGAGAAAACATTTACTTGTAAGGCATGCCATCCCACATTGGAGCATTTCTCACTGTAAGAAATTCTCGGACTTCCGGCCAAGATGGCGGAGAGGAGGTGCACAGCTGTGTAAGCTCCATGTTTTCTCTCACTATCCATTTCATTACAAGCCTCTGAATTAATGCTTGACTGAAAAACCCCCACAAATAGTTACCAAGAGAAGCCATCCTTGAGATTCGCCAGGAAAGGTCTGTTTTTGCTCGAGGGTGGGGGGACGGTTTTAGATCGGGTGCAGGCTGAGGGCAGGCAGTGGCAGTGAGAGCACGGGAAGCAGCTCACAGCCAAGCAGACCGGAGCGGGGTGGGGTGTGATCTCAGCCATCTCTGTGGGGGGAGCTTTGTTACAGGATTGGATACTTTGCCCTGGCAGCAAGTCAGCAGCCCAGCAGAGAAGCTAAAAACACCGGGGGGTGAAGATACAACCCCAAACAGCTGGAGTCTCTCGGGACTTGGCCACCCCTCCCCCACAGTGTCTCAGCGTGCTCTCGGATCTCAGAGCGCAGGCGCAGCACAATCGAGCTAGTGCCTCACTGCTGCCCCCGCAGTCTGTAAAGGAAGCTCGATAACACCATCCAGCCCCTCCCCCCCAAAAAAGCAGACTCCATTTAAGGGTTTTTTCTTTTGTTTCTTTGCTAGTTTGTCTTTGATTCTTTGGCAAAATGAGCAAAAAATTGAAGAGGACTTTAACCCTTGACAGCTTCTATACAGATAGAGAGCAGACTTTAAACCCTGAGGAGACTAAAAACAGACAGTCTCCAGGTGAATCACCAAAGGAGGAGATCATCTGTTCCTCAGCACAGATGAACCTCATAGAAGTAATTAAAAAGGCTCTCACAAGAGAGGTAGAAGAAAAATGGGGAAAGCAGAGTGAGGCTTGGCAAGAGAGTCTGGAGAAGTCATCCCACTCATTTAAAGAGAGAGTGGATAAAGAAATAAAATCCTTGAAAAATAGGATTAGTGAACTGGAAACAGAAAATAGCTCTCTAAAAAACAAAATTGGTGAAATGGAAAAAAATTCCATAGAACAAAAGAACTCAATGGGACAATTAGAAAAAGATTTTTAAAAAGTGAGTGAAGAAAATACTTCATTGAAAATCAGAATTGAACAATTGCAATTGAATGACTCTAGAAGACAAGAAGAATCAGTCAAGCAAATCCAAAAAAAAATCAAATAATGGAAAAGAATGTGAAATACCTTCTGGGGAAGACAACAAACCTGGAAAACAGATCCAGGAGAGACAATGTGGGAATCATTGGACTCCCAGAAAAGCATGATGAAAAAAAGAGCCTGGCCACTATTTTCCAGGAAATTATTAAAGAGAACTGCCCAGAAGTCATAGAAACAGAGAGTAAAATAGACATTGAAAGAATTCATCGATCACCTACTGAAAGGGATCCTAAAATCAAAACACCAAGAAATATAGTGGCCAGATGCCAGAACCCTCAGATGAAGGAAAAAATACTGCAAGTAGCTAGAAAAACCCAATTCAAGTATTGAGGAGTCACAATAAGGATCACCCAGGATCTGGCAGCATCCACATTAAAGGATCGAAGGGCCTGGAATATGATATTCCAAAAGGCTAAGGAACTTGGTATGCAATCAAAAATAACTTACCCAGCTAGAATGAGCAACATTTTCCAGGGAAGAAGATGGACATTCAACAAAGTAAGCGAATTTCACCTATTTTTGATGAAAAAGCCAGAACTTAACAAAAAGTTTGATAGAACTCAAGAGAAATCTAAAAAGGTAAAGATTAATCTTGGGAACTATATTTCGGCTATAAAGATGTATAAAGAATACATGTATGCCTTGTTCTAGAAACTAGATGTGGAAAGGATATTGTACCAGAAAAAGGGTAAAGTGGGGGTACTACATCTCATGAAGAGGCAAAGGAAACCTATTATATCTGAGAGAAAGAATGGAGGGGGATGAATATAGTGGGTATCTTACTGCCTTCAGAATTGGCTTTAAGAGAAAAATTTTAGACATATTCAATCTATGGTGAAACTTCTCCCACCTCATTGAAAAGTGAGAAGGGAAAAGTGAAAAGGGAAGGAATAAGCTAAGTGGAAGGGAATACGGAAACTGGGAGGGAAAGGGGTAAGATAGGGGGAGGAACTCTAAGGCAGAGGAAGGGATCCCTAAAAAGGGAGGGCTGTGAGAAGCAACTGGTGCTCACAAGCTTAATACTGGGAAGGGGGGGAAAGGGGAAAGAAGGGAGAAAAGCATAAACCGGGGTTAACAAGATGGCAAGTAATAAAGGATTGGTCATTTTAACCATAAATGTGAACGGGGTAAACTCCCCCATAAAGAGGAAGCGGTTAGCAGAATGGATTAAAAGCCAGAATCCTACTATATGTTGTTTGCAGGAAACACACCTGAAGTGGGGAGATACATGCAGGTTAAAGGTAAAAGGTTGGAGCAAAATCTACTATGCTTCAGGGGAAGTCAAAAAAGCAGGGGTAGCCATCCTGATCTCAGATCAAGCTAAAGCAAAAATTGATGTAATTAAAAGAGATAAGGAAGGGCACTATATCTTGCTAAAGGGTAGCATGGATAATGAAGCACTATCTATATTAAACATATATGCACCAAGTGGTGTAGCATCTAAATTCTTAAAAGAGAAATTAAGAGAGCTGCAAGAAGAAATAGACAGCAAAATTTTAATAGTGGGAGATCTCAACCTTGCACTCTCAGAATTAGATAAATCAAACCACAAAATAAATAAGAAAGAAGTCAAAGAGGTAAATAGAATACTAGAAAAGTTAGATCTGATAGATCTCTGGAGAAAATGTAATGGAGACAGACAGGAGTACACTTTCTTTTCAGCAGTTCATAGAAGCTATACAAAAATTGATCATATATTAGGACATAAAAACCTCAAATTCAAATGCAGTAAGGCAGAAATAGTAAATGCATCCTTTTCAGACCATGATGCAATGAAAATTACATTCAACAAAAAGCCAGGGGAAAGTAGACCAAAAAATAATTGGAAACTAAGTAATCTCATACTAAAGAATGATTGGGTGAAACAGCAAATCATAGACATAATTAATAACTTCACCCAAGAAAACGATAATAATGAGACATCATACCAAAATGTATGGGATGCAGCCAAAGCGGTAATAAGGGGAAATTTCATATCTCTAGAGGCCTATTTATATAAAATAGAGAAAGAAAAGGTCAATGAATTGGGCTTGCAACTAAAAATGCTAGAAAAGGAACAAATTAAAAACCCCCAGTCAAACACTAAACTTGAAATTCTAAAAATAAAAGGTGAGATCAATAAAATTGAAAGTAAAAAAACTATTGAACTGATTAATAAAACTAAGAGTTGGTTCTATGAAAAAACCAACAAAATAGACAAACCCTTAGTAAATCTGATTTAAAAAAGGAAAGAGGAAAATCAAATTGTTAGTCTTAAAAATGAAAAGGGAGAATTCACCACTAACGAAGAGGAAATTAGAGCAATAATTAGGAGTTACTTTGCCCAACTTTATGCCAATAAATTCGACAACTTAAATGAAATAGAAGAATACCTCCAAAAATATAGCTTGCCCAAACTAACAGAGGAAGAAGTAACTATCCTAAACAGTCTCATCTCAGAAAAAGAAATAGAACAAACTATCAATCAACTCCCTAAGAAAAAATCCCCAGGACCAGATGGGTTTACATCTGAATTCTATCAAACATTTAAAGAACAATTAACTCCAATGCTAAATAAACTATTTGAAAAAAATAGGGATTGAAGGAGTCCTACCAAACTCCTTTTATGACACAGACATGGTACTGATACCTAAACCAGGTAGGCTGAAAACAGAGAAAGAAAATTATAGACCAATCTCCCTAATGAATATTGATGCTAAAATCTTAAATAAAATATTAGCAAAAAGATTACAGAAAATCACCCCCAGGATAATACACTATGACCAAGTAGGATTTATACCAGGAATGCAGGGCTGGTTCAATATTAGGAAAACTATTAGCATAATTGACTATATCAATAACCAACCAAACAAAAACCATATGATCATCTCAATAGATGCAGGAAAAGCATTTGATAAAATTCAACATCCATTCCTAATAAAAACACTTGAGAGCATAGGAATAAATGGACTTTTCCTTAAAATAGTCAGGAGCATATACTTAAAACCATCAGTAAGCATCATATGCAATGGGGAAAAACTGGAACCTTTCCCAGTAAGATCTGGAGTGAAGCAAGGTTGCCCACTATCACCATTATTATTTAATATCATATTAGAAACACTAGCCTCGGCAATAAGAGTAGAGAAAGATATTAAAGGAGTTAGAGTAGGCAATGACGAAACCAAACTATCACTCTTTGCAGATGATATGATGGTATACCTAGAGAACCCCAGAAATTCTACTAAAAAGCTATTAGAAATAATTCATAATTTTAGCAAAGTAGCTGGCTACAAAATAAATCCCCATAAATCCTCAGCATTTTTATACATCACCAACATAACCCAACAGCAAGAGATACAAAGAGAAATTCCATTCAGAATAACTGTTGATACCATAAAATATTTGGGAATCTATCTACCAAAGGAAAGTCAGGAATTATATGAGCAAAATTACAAAAAAGTCTCCACACAAATAAAGTCGGACTTAAATAATTGGAAAAATATTAAGTGCTCTTGGATAGGCCAACCGAATATAATAAAGATGACAATACTCCCTAAACTAATCTATTTATTTAGTGCTATACCAATCAGACTTCCAAAAATATTTTAATGATCTAGAAAAAATAACAACAAAATTCATGTGGAACAATAAAAAGTCGAGAATCTCAAGGGGATTAATGAAAAAAAAAATCAAATTAAGATGGCCTAGCTGTACCTGATCTAAAATTATATTATAAAGCAGCAGTCACCAAAACCATTTGGTATTGGCTAAGATATAGATTAGTTGATCAGTGGAAAAGGTTAGGTTCACAAGACAGAATAGTCAACTATAGCAATCTAGTGTTTGACAAACCCAAAGATCCTAACTTTTGGGATAAGAATTCATTATTTGATGAAAACTGCTGGGATAACTGGAAATTAGTATGGCAGAAATTAGGCATGGTCCCACACTTAACACCATATACCAAGATAAGATCAAAATGGGTCCATGACCTAAGCATAAAGAACGAGATTATAAATAAATTAGAGGAACATAGGATAGTTTATCTCTCAGACTTCTGGAGGAGAAAGAAATTTGTGACCAAAGATGAACTAGAGACCATTACTGATCACAAAATAGAAAATTTTGATTACATCATATTAAAAAGCCTTTGTACAAACCAAACTGATGCAAACAAGATTAGAAGGGAAGCAACAAACTGGGAAAACATCTTTACAGTTAAAGGTTCTGATAAAGGCCTCATTTCCAAAATATATAGAGAACTGACTCAAATTTATAAGAAATCAAGCCATTCTCCAATTTATCAATGGTCAAAGGCTATGAACAGACAATTTTCAGAGGATGAAATTCAAACTATTACCACTCATATGAAAGAGTGTTCCAAATCATTATTGATCAGAGAAATGCAAATTAAGACAACTCTGAGATACCACTACACACCTGTCAGATTGGCTAAGATGACAGGAAAAAATAATGATGAATGTTGGTGGGGATGTGGGAAAACTGGGACACTGATGCATTGTTGGTGGAGTTGTGAACGAATCCACCCATTCTGGAGAGCAATCTGGAATTCCAAAAAGTTATCAAATTGTGCATACCCTTTGATCCAGCAGTGTTTCTATTGGGCTTATATCCCAAAGAACTACTCAAGAAGGGAAAGGGACCTGTATGTGCCAAAATGTTTGTAGTGGCTAGAAACTGGAAATTGAATGGATGCCCATCAATTGGAGAATGGCTGGGTAAATTGTGGTATATGAATGTTATGGAATATTATTGTTCTGTAAAAAATGGCCAGCAGGATGAATACAGAGAGGACTGGAGAGACTTATATGAACTGATGCTAAGTGAAATGAGCAGAACCAGGAGATCATTATACACTTTGACAATGATATTGTATGAGGATGTATTCTGATGGAAGTGGATTTTTTTGACAAAGAGACCTAACTGAGTTTCAGTTGATAAAGGATGCAGAAGCATCTACAACCAAAAAAAGAACACTGGGAAATGAATGTGAACTATCTGCATTTTTGTTTTTCTTCCTGGGTTATTTTTACCTTCTGAATCCAATTCTCCCTGTGCAACAAGAGAACTGTTCTGTTCTGCAAACATATATTGTATCTAGGATATACTGTAACATATCTAACATATATAGGATTGCTTGCCATCTAGGAGAGGGGGTGGAGGGAGGGAGGGGAAAAATTGGAACAGAAATGAGGGCAAGGGATAATGTTGTAAAAAAAATTACCCTGGCATGGATTCTGTCAATATAAAGTTATTATTAAATAATAAAAAAGAAATTCTCCCTCATAAAAAGCCAAAAACCTTATTTTTTGTCAGTTGAACCAATCTGTCCTTTTTTTTTCCTTTTGAAACCAAAGGAAACATGTCTGTTGTGAATTATTGAAAAATAGGAAAAACAACAACAACAACAACAACAACAACAAACCACAAGCAAAATGCCTTTTATCTGTATTACAAATGAGAGTTGATATCTCTATTAGAAAGAGAGACTGAAGAGTTTCAATAAATGATTCTACAATGGAGAAAGGGGGAAGAGTGCAGTTGAGGTGAAGGTGAAAACACTTTGAACTTTTCATGATAATGAAAAATGGAAGAGTGTAACACAGAGGAGAAGAGAAAGGAAAAGGATAGTGATACAATTAGGGCTTAGAAAAGGATTTAAGTTTCTTACTGGAGAGGAGAGGCTCAAATACTCAGAGGGGAGAAACTTCTTATACTCTTGAAAATGAAAAAATGTACTCTTAGAATGACCCAGAAGCAATTAGAAATATAAGTAAAGGTGAGAGGAAGAAGAGAAGAATAGTGATAATTAGTAAAATCATGTTCAGGAATACTCAAGGAGATATTTGTCAACCTGGTATTAATAGAGAGATCTTTTGTCTTACTGAGACATTTATTAAGACATAAAGGCAAATTTCTCAAGACTTATTTAAATTAATAACAGTGATCCACTTCTGGTGATTTAAATGGACTCAAATGATTCTTTCAGGAATAAGTTGAAAAATGTCAGCAAGAGCTCTGAAGTCTTGGTGTGGGAGAGTTGTGGAGAGATACCACTTATTCATAAGAAGTAGGGTAGGTTAAAAAGAGAAGGGAATATATTTGAATATTAGGAAAATATACTCAAGTGAGATAATAAAGAAAACAGATAGGCAAAACTTTATCCAGAGAAGTTGAATGACGGTCAAAATGGGAAGAAAATAATTTATTTTGTTACTGGATTATACTATAAATCAACAGGAGGTGATAAGTAAATGGATAATTTGTAAACTGATCCAGTCTGACACATAGGAATGATATAATAGTGATACAAAACTGCAAATTTAGTACATTTATTGTAGTTCTCCTTCTTTGAGAAGCAGAATAGATAGTTTATTTATCAGCCTTCAAAAAGGGGGAAGAATCAACAAAGGGAAATTTTCTTATGAGTTTCATTCTGATTGCTAGGAAGTATAGTACATACATATAATAAATATGAGGGATAGTAGAAATAATAGGAACCCTGATTCTCCTAGCAAAGGAATAAAGCAAGCAGGGACTCTAACATGGAATGTAGATTTTTTCCCTGGGGAGGAGGAAGTAGATTTCAAACTTTTCAAAGGAAAATTAAGAAGTAACTCATAGAGTAAAATGCTACAGGTGAAGTCGATTCAAGGAGGGTAAGAGATACTTTAAACTTAAATTCTGACAACAGCAAAAGGAAAATTTCCAAAAGGAAATGTGGCATTTTAAGAGATTATTATAGACACATAGAGAATTCACCAAGTAAAAGAGAGAGAAGAAAGTCAAGAAGAGGGAGGAGAGAGTGAAAGAGAGAGACAGAGACAGAGAGAAAAGACAAATGAAGAAGGAAGAAAAAGAAGGAAGAACAAGAAGAAGAAAAAGAAGAGGAAGAAGAGAAGGAAAAGGAGGAGAAAGAAGAGGAGGAGGAGGAGGAAGAGGAAGAAGAAAAGAAGCAACAAGAGGAGGAGGAGGAGGAGAGGAGGAGGAGGAAAAAGAGAAGGAGAAGGAAAAGGAAGAGGAGGACAAGGAAAAAGAGGAGAAAAAGAAGCAAGGAAAAAATTTTGTGATACCAAAGATAAATAAAAGATCTGAATGAGAGGATGTTTTCCCCCCTAAGTTTTTAAATCATATCTGTCCTCACTGAAAAAGTTTTAGAGTAAAAAAAAAATTGTTACCAATTAATAAGACATTGAGAGATTCCACCCTCATATATAGTCCCTTCTGCTTCCACTCATTGGCTATCAATCCTCTTGTGAACAATCAGATCTGTTATCATAAACTTTTTCTGTAAACATTTTTTTCATTATTTTAATTTAATTTAATTTTTTATTCAAACTTTTTATTTTCAAAACATGTGCATGGATAATTTTTCAACACTGACCCTTGCATAGCCTTGTGTTTTAGATTTTCCCCTTCTTCCCCCCACTCCCTCCCCTAGATGACAAGCAATCCAATATGTATTAAACATGTTAAAATATATGTTAAATCCAATATGTGCAAAAGTATTTATATAATTCTTTTGTTGCACAAGAAAAAACCAGATCAAAAAGGAAAGAAAATAGGAAAGAAAACAAAATTCAATGATGTTTGACAATATCAAAAAGAATGAGAATGTTATGTTGTGATCCACATTCATTTCCCACAGTCCTTTCTCTAAGTGCAGATAGCTCTCTTTATCATAGGATATTGGAACTGGAATCAATCATCTCATTGTTGAAAAGAGCCATGTCCATCAGAACTGATAGTCGTATAATATTGCTGTTATTGTGTACAATGATCTTCTGGTTCTGCTTATTTCACTTCACTTCAGTTCATGTAAGTCTCTCTAAGACTCTACAAAATCATATTCCTGATCATTTCTTGTAGAGCAATAATATTCCATAACATTCATATACCATAACTTATTCAGCCATTTTCCAATTGATGGACATCCACTCAGTTTCCAGTTTCTTGCCAGTATGAAAAGGGCTGCCGCAAACCTATTTGCACATGTGGATCCATTTCCCTCCTTTAAGATCTCTTTGAGATACAAGCCCAGTAGAAATGCTGCTGAATGAAAGTGTATGTATGCACAGTTTGATAGCTTTTTGAGCATAGTTCCAAATTGCTCTCCAGAATGGTTGGGTCCATTCACATTTCCACCAACAGTGTATTAGTGTCCCAATTTTCCTACATCCTTTCCAACATTGGTCCAACATCTTTTCCTGTCATCTGAGCCAATTTAAAAGGTGTATAGTAGGGTCTCAGAGTTGTCTTAATTTTCATTTTTTTGATCAACAGTGATTTAGAGTCATACGTATAGTTTTAATTTCTTCATCTGAAAATTGTCTGTTCATATCCCTTGACCATTTATCAATTGGAGAATGGTTTGAATTCTTACAAATTTTAGTCAGTTCTCTATACATTTTAGAAATGAGACTTTTATCACAAATTTTGAATATAAAAATATTTCCCAATTTATTGCTTCCCTTTGAATCTTGTCTGCCTTAGTTTTGTTTGTACAAAAAATTTTCAATGTAATATAAACAAAATTATGTATTTGGTGCTTTATTATAAATTCCAGTTCTTCTTTGGACACAAATTTCTTCATTCTCCAAAGTTCTGAGAAGTAAACTATCTTATGTTCTTCTAATTTGCTTATAATGTCACTCTTTATGTCTAAATCATGAACCCATTTCGACCTTATCTTGGTATATGGTGTTTGGTGTGGGTCAATGCCCAGTTTCTTCCATACTAGGTTCTAATTTTCCCAAGAGTTTTTGTTAAATACTAATTTCTTATCCCAAAAGGTGGGGTTTGGGGTTTGTCAAACCCTAGATTGTTATAGTTATTGACTATTTTGTCTTGTGATCCTAATCTATTCCACTGATTGACTACTTTATTTCTTAGCCGGTACCAAATGGTTTTGATGACCGCTACTTTATAATATAGTTTTAGGTCTGGCACAGTTAGCTCACATTCATTTGCATTTTTCATTAATTCCCTTGAAATTCTCGATCTTTTGTTCTTCCAGATGAACTTTGTTATTATTTTTTTTAGGTCTATAAAATAATTTCTTGGGAGTTTGATTGGTAAGCCACTAAATAAGTAGATTAATTTACATAATATTGTCATTGTTATATTTGCTCAGCCTACCCATGAGCACTTCCTATTTTTCCAACTGATTAGATCTTAGTTTATTTGCATGATAAGTATTTTGTAGTTGTGTTGAAAAAGTTCCTGACTTTCTCTTGGTAAATAGATTCCCAAATATTTAATACAAAGCAGCAATAATCAAAACCATTTGGTGTTGGCTAAGAAACTGACAGTTTATTTTGAATGAAATTTCTTTTTGTATCTCTTGATGCTGGACTTTGTTAGTAATATAAAAAATGCTTGTGATTTATGTAGATTTATTTTGTATCCTGAAACTCTGCTAAAGTTGTGAATTGTTTCTAGTAGTTCTTTTAGTTGATTCTCTAGGTTCTCTAAGTGTACCATTATATCATCTGTAAAGAATGATAATTTGGTTTCCTTATTACTTACTCTAATTCCTTTAATCTCTTTTTCTTATCTTATTGCCAAAGTTAACAATTCTAATATTGAATACTAATGGTGATAGTGGGCAACCTTGTTGCACTCCCGACCTTATTGGGAATGGTTCAAGCTTGTCCCCGTTATATATGATGCTTGTTCATGGTTTTAAATACATGCTACTCATCATTTTAAGGAAAAGTCCATTTCTTCCTATACTCTCTGGTATTTTTAATAAGAATGGGTGTTGGATTTTATCAAATACTTTTTCTTCATCTATTGAGATAATCATATGATTTTTGTTAGTTTGGTTATTGATACAGTCAATTATGCTAATAGTTTTCCTAATATTGAACAAGCCCTGCATTCTTGGTATAAATCCTACTGGGTCATAGGATATTATCCTGGGGGTGACTTTCTGTACTCTTTGCTAATATGTTATTTAAGATTTTTGCATCAATATTTATTAGGGAGATTGGTCTATGATTTTCTTTCTCTGTTTTCACCTTACCTGATTTAGCTATCAGCATCATATCTTTGTCATAAAAAGAATTTAGGAGGGCTCCTTCTTTCCTTATTTTTTGAATAGTTTATATACTATTGGAATTCATTATTATTTAAATGTTTGGTAGAATTCACATATAAATCCATCTGGCCCTGGAGATTTTTTCTTAGAGAGTTGACTAATAACTTGTTCTATTTCTTTTTTTTTAAATCAGACTATTTAAATAATTTATTTCCTCTTCTGTTAACCTGTGCAATCTATATTTTTATTGATAGTCCTCCATTTCACTTAGATTTTCAAATGTATTGGCATGTAATTAGGTAAAATAATTCCTAATTATTGCTATAATTTTCTCTTCATTGGTGGAAAGTTCTCCCTTTTCTTTTTTGAGACTAATAATTTGATTTTTTTTCTTTCCTTTTTCTTATCCAATTAACTAAAGGTTTATCTCTTTTTTGGTTTTCTCATAAAATCAACTCCTAGTTTTATTTATTAATTCAATAGTTTTCTTATTTTCAGTTTTATTAATGCTCCCTTTTCTTTTCAGAATTTCAATTTGGTATTTAATGAAGGGGTTTTAATTTCTTCTAGCTTTTTTAGTTGTAAGCTCAATTCATTCATCTTCTCCTTTTCTATTTTATGCAAGTAAGCATTGAGAGATATAAAATTCCCTTCATAACTATTTTGGCTGTATCCCACAAATTTTAGTATATTGTATTATTATTGTTATTCTCTTGGATGAAATTATTGATTGTGTCTATGATCTGTTTTTTCATTTACCACTTAATAAGATACTCGGAAGTTCCATTCTCACCTGTAATCCCTTCTGCTTCCATTCATTGGCTATCAATCCTTATGTGAACAACCACATCAGTTGTCATAAACTTTTTCTGTAAAACTATTTTTTTCATTAATTTAGAGACAATTAAGTTTCTGGGAATAAAAAGACAATTTGTAAATGCCTTCTGCATATCTAGCAATTCAAGGACCCTAGGTGAGATAGAAAATTTATATAATACCAGCAACTATAAATGTAACATTTATCCTGAAACATCAGATTAGAGTCTAATAGAGTGAGGAGGCATCAGCACTGGTAGTTGAGGTTCACAAGAGCTTTATCACAATACTCATTGAGGTGGTATTTTGTCACTACATTTTAACGGTGAGAATAATACATCTCAGAAAAATGTAATGACTTGCTTGGAGTCACAGAGATCATATGTGCCAGATGCAGGACTAGAACCAACTCTATTATGCACTTGTAATATATGTATTTGGAAAACATCATGTATATATCATAAATGTTATTCACAGCAGAGATTTGGATCTGTGGTTGTGCATTGTTGGTTTTGTCCTCTGCTTCTGATGATTATTATTCCAGTTATTCCATACCCATACTTGACAGAAGGAAAACACATGAACACACACACACACACACACACACACACACGCGCGCGCGCGCACACTCATACCTTGACTTTGCATTTTCAATTATTCCTTCCTGTGGCCTATTATTTTGTTATTGTGGTAAGTTTATTTATTTTTAATACACATTGCTTTATGAATCATGTTGGGAGAGAAAAATCAGAGCAAAAGGAAAATTCTATGGGAGAGAGGAAAAAAAAAAACAGAAAAAAGAAATGAACATCACATGTATTGATTTACATTCAGTCTCCTTAGGTCTTTTTTCTAGATGCAGATGACATTTTTCTGTCCAAAATCTACTGGAATTATTTTGGATCACTGGACCACTGAGAAGAACCAAGCCTTTCATAGTTGATTGTTGTACATCCTTGCTGTTAGTATATACAATGTATTCCTGTTTCTGATTGTTTCACTCAGCATCAGTTCATGTAAATCTTTCCAGGTCTTTCTATAATCAGCTTGTTAATCTCTCTTTTTAAAAATAAAACAATAATATTTCATTACCTTCATGTTCATTACCTACGTGTTCAGCCATTCCCCAGTTGTTGGGCATTTATTCATTTTCCAGCGCTACAAACATTGTTGCACATGTAGGTCCTTTTCTCTCTTTTATTATTTCCTTAGGATATAGACCCAGGAATTGCATTAATGCAGTTTTATAGCTCTTTCAGCACAATTCCAGATTGCTTTCCAGAATGTTTGGATCATTTAACAACTCCACCAACAATGCATTGGTGTCCCGATTTTCCAATTTCCCCTCTAACATTTATCATTATTTTTTCCTGTCACCTTAGCCAATCTGAGAGGTGTGAAGTGGGACCTCAGAGTTGTTTTAATTTGCATTTCTCTAATCAATACTGATTTAGAGTATTTTTTCATAAAGTCATTCTACAAATGAGTTTAATTTCATCATCTGAAAATTGTCTGTTCATATCCTTTGGCACTTTATCAATAGGGGGATGACCTGTATTGTTATAAATTTGACACGGTTCTTTAAATATTTATATATTTTAGAAAGGAGTCCTTTATCAGAAATACTGGTTGTGAAGTTTTCCCAGATTTTTATTTCCCTTTTAATCTTGTTTCTTTTGGTTTTGCTTGTGTAATCAAAGTTGTCCATTTTTGCCTTTTATGATATTCTCTAGTTCTTCTTTGGTCATGAATTCTTCCCTTTTTCAAAGATCTTTTAGGTAAATTATCCCTTGTTCTCCTAATTTGTTTATAATATCATTTTTTATGCCCAAATTATGTATCCAGTTTAGCCTTATTTTGATATAGGATATGAGATATAAGTTTATGCTGAGTTTCTGACATGTTATTTTCCATTTTTCCCAACTATTTTTGTCAAATAGTGAGTTTTTATTCCAAAAGTGGTTTATCAATTACTAGATTGCCAGCAGCTTTGATTATTGTGTCATGTTCTATTTCTTAGTACCAAGTGGTTTTGATGACTGCTGCTTTATAATATAGATTTAGGTTTGGTACTGCTAAGCCACCATCCTTTGTATTTTTTCATTAATTTTCTTAATATTCTTGATCTTTTTTTTTCTTATAGATGAATTGTGTTATTATTTGTTCTAATTCTATAAAATAATGTTTTGGCAGCTTGATTGGTATGGTACTGAACAAATAGACCAATTTAGGCAGAAATGTCATTTTAATTATATTAGCTTGGCCCAACCATGAACAATGAACCACGAACATGATGTAATTCGATTTCTTTAGATCTACCTTACTTTTTGTGAGAAATGTTTTGTAATTGTGTTCATATAGGTTTTTAACGTTTGTCTTGGCAGATAGACCCCAAGTATTTTATTTTGTCTGCAGTAGTTTTAAATGGAATTTATTTTTCTATCTCTTGCTGATGGGCTTTGTCAGTAATAATAGAAATACTGATGATTGGTGTGAGTTTATTTTATATCTTAAAACTTTGCTAAAGCTATGAATTGTTTCCAATAGGTTTTTGGGTGATTTTCTAGGATTCTTTAAGTATATCATCATATAATCTGCAGAGTGAGTTTTATTTCCTCATTGCTTATTCTAATTCCTTTAATTTTTTTCTTTTCTAATACTAAAGCCAACATTTCTAGGACAATGTTGAATAATATTAATAATAATGGGCATACTTATTTCACCTCTGATATAGTTGGAAATGTGTCCAACTTCTCTCCATTACAAATAATGCTTGCTAGACAGATACTGATTATTATTTCAAGAAGATCTTCCTTTCTCCCTGTGCTCTCTAGTATTTTTAATAGAAATGGTTGCTGTATTTTATCAAAAGTTTTTCTCTGCAGCCACTGAGATTATCATATGATGTCTGTTGGTTTTTTTATGGATATGATTATATATGGTTTTCCTAATAATTAACCAACCCTGCATTGCTAATATAAACTTTTACTTCATCATAGGATGTGAGTTGCTGTAATCTCTTTGCAAATATTTTAGTTAAATTTATTCATCAATATTATCAAATTTTTTGTTTTATTTTTCTTTCTTTTTCTTTTCTTTTCTATTCTATTCTTTTGTTTTTTCCTTTTCTTTTCTTTTCTTTTCTTTTCTTTTTCTTTTCTTTCTTTTCTTTTCCTTCCTTCCTTCCTTCCTTCCTTCCTTTCCTTTTCTTTTCTTTTCTTTTCTTTTCTTTTCTTTTCTTTTCTTTTCTTTTCTTTTTTTTTCTTTTCTTTTCTTTTCTTTTCTTTTCTTTCTTTCTTTCTTTCTTTCTTTCTTTCTTTCTTTCTTTCTTTCTTTCTTTCTTTCTTTCTTTTTTGATGAGGCAATTTGGGTTAAGTGACTTGCCCAGGGATCACACATCTAAAAAATATTAAGTATATGAGGCCAGATTTGGACTCAGGTCCTCCTGACTCCAAGGTTCATCAATATTCCTTAGGGAGATTAGTCTATAATTTTCTTTTTCTATTTTGGTCCTTCATGGTTTAAGTATCAGTGTCATATTTATGTTATAGAAAGAATTTAGCTGTATTTCTGCTTTACCTATTTTTCCAAATAGTTTACATAGAATTGAAATTAATTGTTCTTTAAATATTTGGTAAAATACACTTGTGAATCCATCTGACCCTGGATATTTTTTCTTATGAAGTTGATTAATAACTTCTTCTATTTCTTTTTTAACATGGGACTATTCAAGTTTTTTATTTCCTCTTCTGGTATTCTGGAAAATAAATAGTTTTGTAAATAATAACCAATTTCCAGTTAGATTGTAAGACTTGCTCCCATAGAGTTGGGCAAAATAGCCCCTAATTATTATTTCTTTTTCATTGATGGTAATTTCCCCCTTTTTATTTTTTCAATGTTTCAATATTATTAACTTTTTATTAATTAAAGCTTTTTATTTTCAAAATATATACATGGATAATTTTCAACAATCATGTTTACAAAACCTTGTTTTCTAATTTTTTCCTTCCTTTCCCCCCATCCCTTCCCCTAGATAGCAAGTGATCCAATATATGTGAACATGTGCAATTTTTCAATAGATATATCTAAAAATATCATGCTGCATAAGAAAAATCAGATCAAAAAGGAAAAAAAGAGAAAGAATACAAAATGCAAGCAAACAACAAAAATAGGAAAAATACTATGTTGTGTTCCATATTCAGTTCTCTGTCCTCTCTCTTGGTACAGATAGTTTCCTTTATCACAAGATCATTGGAAGTAGCCTGTCATTTCATTTTTGACAAGAGCATGTCCATCAGAACTGATCATCATATAATCTTGCTATTGTTACGTATAATGATCTCCTGTTTCTGCTCATTTAATGTAGTATCAGTTCATGTAAGTCTCTCCAGGCCTCTCTGAAATCATCATGCTAATCATTTCTTTTTTTTTTTTCAGTCCAAGATATTTTTTATTTTATTTTATAATAACTTTATATTGACAGAATCCATACCAGGGTAATTTTTTTTACAACATTATCCCTTGCACTCACTTCTGTTCTGATTTTTCCCCTCCCTCCCTCCACTCCCTCCCCTAGATGGCAAGCAGTCCTATATATGTTAAATATGTTGCAGTATATCCTAGATACAATATATGTTTGCAGAACCGAACAGTTCTCTTGTTGCACAGGGAGAATTGGATTCAGAAGGTAAAAACAACTCGGAAAGAAAAACAAAAATGCAAATAGTTCACATTTGTTTCCCAGTGTTCTTTCTTTGGGTGTAGCCGCTTCTGTCCATCATTTATCAATTGAAATTGAGTCTTTGTCAAAGAAATCCACTTCCATCAGAATACATCCTCAAACAATATCGTTGTCAAAGTGTAAAGTGATCTCCTGGTTCTGCTCATTTCACTTAGCATCAGTTCATGTAAGTCTCTCCAAGCCTCTCTGTATTCATCCTGCTGGTCATTTCTTACAGAACAATAATATTCCATAACATTCATATACCACAATTTACCCAGCCATTCTCCAATTGATGGGCATCCACTCAATTTCCAGTTTCTAGCCACTACAAACAGGGCTTCCACAAACATTTTAGCACATACATCCCTTTCCCTTCTTTAGTATTTCTTTGGGATATAAGCCCAATAGAAACACTGCTGGATCAAAGGGTATGCACAATTTGGTAACTTTTGGGGCATAATTCCAGATTGCTCTCCAGAATGGTTGGATTCGTTCACAGTTCCACCAACAATGCATCAGTGTCCCAGTTTTCCCGCATCCCCTCCAACATTCATCATTATTTTTTCCTGTCATCTTGAACGCTAATCATTTCTTACAGAATAATAACATTCCATAAAATTCTGTATTATAAATTATTCAGCCATTCTCCAACTGATGGGCATCCACCCATTTTCCAGTTTCTAGCAACTACAAAAAGAGATGTCACAAATATTTTTGTACACATGAGTCCTTTCCCTCCCTTATGATATCTTTAGTATACAAGCCTAGTAAAAACACTTCTGGATCAAAGGATATATACAATTTGGTAACCCTTTGAGGATAGCTCCAATTACTCTCCAGAATGGTTGAATCAATTCACAACTCCACCAACAATGTAGTAATGTCCCAGTTTTTCCCACATCCATTCAACATTCATCATTACCTTTTTTTAATCATCTTAGCCAAGCTGAGCAGTATGTAGTGGTACCTCAGAGTTGTCTTAATTTGGATGTCTCTGATCAATAGTTGTAGAGGGCCAGAACTCTGAAAAGATATACTTAAGACTCAGTATGATTAATGAGATAATGATTCTCTAGCTAATGATGTAATCACTCTAGTGAAGTCCATATATTTAATGTGCTGTGGTGATGTAATGCTACTATAGTTAGCACTCGCTCAGTAATGGCTACAGTTGCACATGTTCAGTGTGATGCAATGATGTAATCGTACTGGAATATTTAAAGGAAGTCTCAGATCCAAAAGATTCTCTCTCAGCCACAGATGCCCAATGTGGGGTGCCAAAATATAATGTCCAGACTAGCTCTCTCTTAGCCATAGACACAGATGCCAAATTCCAGACTCCCCCATCTTTGACCAGCTATGTGGCCCTCCTGCCTCCTTCACTCCTCCACTAAGACCAAGGACTTGGGTTGATCCTGAGGCCCTCCAGAGAGCTAGTCTGGACATTACAAATAGTGATTTAGGTCACCTTTTCATATGAAAAGAAATGGTTTAAGTTTCTCCTTCTGAAAATTATCTGTTCATATCTTTTGACCATTTACTCTCTGTAATCTCTTTGCTAATATTTTATTTAAGTTTTTTGCATCAATATTCATTAGAGAAATTGTCTTTCTCTGTTTTGACCCTACCTAGTTGAGGTGTCAGTATATTGTCTGTCCCAGAAAAAATAATTTTCTAGGATTTCTTCTTTCCCTAGTTTTACAAAATGTTTACATAAAGTTGGAATTAATTTTTCCATAAATGTTTGGTAGAATTTACATGTATATCCATCTGGTCCTGAAGAATTTTTCTTTGAGTGTTGATTTCTTTTTCTAAAATGAGACTATATAAGTAATGTATTTCCTCTTCTGGTAATCTGGGAAATATATATTTTTGTAAATATTCATTCATTTCACTTAGATTATCATATTTATCAACCTATAGGTAAGCAAAATAGCTCCTACTTTTTGCTCCAATGTCTGCTTCATTAGTGGAAATTTCACCCCTTTCATTTTTGATATAAACAATTAGATTTTCTTTATTCCTTTTTCTGATCAAATTAACTACTTTGTTGCTTTTTACATAAAGCCAACTCTTAGTTTGTGTTTATTACCTGAATTTTTTTTTTACTTTCAATTTTATTAATCTCCCCTTTTATTTTCAGAATTCTAAGGGCTTTTAATTTGTTCTTTTTCTAGCTTTTTAGTTACATGCCCAACTTATTGATTTTCTTTTTCTCTATTTTATGCAAGTAAGCAACTAGAGATAAAAAACTTTCACCTAAGAACTTGTACCCTCTAAATATACCCATAACAAACATATAGTTCTCAAAAGTTCTTTCCATTTTACCTTTTTGTGTTCCTCTCACATTCCGTGTTAGGAGAGCAATTTTTCTCTTCAGCTTGGTCTTTTCATCAGAAATAAATGAATTCATCTATATCATTGAAAATCCATTTTCTTCACTAAAAGATAATGCTCAGTTTTACTGGGTACTTTATTCTTGCTTACAATAGAAATTCCTTTGCTTTTTGGAATATTAGCTTCCAGGCTCTTTGATCTTTTAAGGTGGAAGCTGCTAAATCCTGGGTAATCTGATTATGGCTCTTCAATATTTAAATTGTTTCTTTCTGATTCCTTGCAATATTTTCTCCTTGATCTTATAATTCTCAAATTAGGTACAATATTTCTTGGAGTTTTAATTTTGGAGTCTCTTTGGAACTGATCAGTAAATTCTTTAAATTACTATTTTATATTCTGGTTTGAGTTCATCCTTGATGATTTCCTGAAAGATGATGCTTAGGTTCTTTTTTTTTTTTTCATCAAGGTTTTCAGGAAGGCCAATAATTCTTAGATTATTTCTCTTAGATCTATTTTCCAGATCAGTTGTTTTACCAAAGAGGTATTTTCTATTTTTTTCATTTTTGGGGTTTTGTTTGATTGGTTTTTGATGTCCTCCTTGAGTCATTCATTTCCATTTGTTAAATTCTAATTTTTAGTGAATTATTTCCTTCAGTTACCTTTTTTTTAGCTCCTTTTGTATTTAGCCAATTAAATTTTCAAATGAGTTGTTTTGTTCAATGGATTTCCCCCCCCCCCCATTTCACAAATTCTGTCTTTCAAGGAGTTGTTTTCTTTTTCCATTTTGTCAAATCTATTTTGTAAGGACTTATATGCTTTCTCCATTTTACTAAATCTATTTTGTAAGGGGCTTTCTTAAGATAGTATCTGTGTTTCCTTTTCCAAATTCTCCTCCAATTTTCTCATTTTCTTTCCCTATTTTTCTTCACACTCTCTTTTAATCCTTTTTGAATTCTTCCAAGAGAACCTTGTGAGATGGGAAGCAATTCATATCACATCTTCATCATCCCCTTTTCATTTTTGAAGCTAGTGATTTGGTTTTTTCTTTCCTTTTTCTTATCAAATTAACCAAAGGTTTATCTGTTTTGTTAGGTTTTCATAAAATCAACTTGTAGTTTTATTTATTAGTTCAATTGTTGTCTTAGTTTCTATTCGATTAATCTCTCCATTGAGTTTCAAAATTTCTAATTTGATACTTAAATGGGGGGGGTTAATTTGTTCTTTTTATAATGTTTTTAGTTACATGCCCAATTCATTGAAGTCCTTTTTCTCTATTTTACTTATGTAAAATTATTTTACATATTATTAAAATTATTTTACATATCTTATTTAGATATAAAATTTTCCCTAAGAATTGCTTTGCCTACATCACATAGGTTTTGGTATGTTGTCTTACTACTGTCATTTTCTTGGATGAAATTATGGATTGTTTCAGTGATTTGTTATTTGAATCACTCTTTCTTTAGAATTAGATTATTTAATTTCCAATTGATTTTTAGTCTACCTTTCCCTGGGCTTTTATTGAATATAATTTCATTGCATTGTGGTCTGAAAAGGAAGCATTTATTATTTCTGCCTTTTTGCATTTGATTGTGAGGTTTTATGCCCTAATTTTTAGATAGGTTTTATACAGGTTCCACATAGTGCCGAGAAAAAGGTATATTTCTTTCTTTCCCTTTCCAATTTTTTTTCTGGAGATCTATCATATCTAGGTTTTCTATTAATGTCCATAGTTTCTGTCTTATTATTTTGTGGTTAAATTTGTCTGATTCTGAGAGGGGAAAGTTGAGGTCTCTCACTAGAATAGTTTTGCCATCTAATTTTTTTTCCTGTAATTGGCTTAAAATATTTTCTAGAAATTTGCCTGCTTTACCACATGGTGTGTACACATTTAATAACATTATTACTTCATTATTTAGGGCATCCTTTATGAAAATGTAATTTCCCTCCTTCTCTCTTTTAATAAGATATATTTTCATTTTTGCTTTATCTGAGATCAGAATTGCTATCCCTGCTTTTTTGTTTCAGTTGAAGCGTAACAAATTCTGTTCCAGCCTTTTACTTTTAGTTTGCACTTGTCTGTCTGTGTCAAATGTGTTTCTCATAAACAACATATTGTAGGATTCTGTTTTTTAATCCACTTTGCTATTTGCTTCTGTTTTATGGGAAAGTTTATCCCATTTACATTCTCTAACATTAACAGCTCTGTATTCCCTCCATTCTATTTTTCCCCTATGTATACTTTTTTTCTCTCTTTCCATTCTGTCCTCAATTGTGTGTTTTTAAATCCACCCTTCTCATGACTTTATCTCCTCTCTTCTCTCCCATTCTCTTACTAGTGTTTTTTTGCATTTCACCCACTACCTTATCTTCTATTAACTCTATCCCCCTTCTCTTACCTTTTTCCCTTTTGCCATCTCTTCCATCCTGTCCCTCCCTTTATCCTTTTCTCTTCCTCCTCTTACTTCTTTATAGGGTTAGATAAATTTTTATACTCAATTAAATAATTAAATTATTTCCTCTTAAAGTAACAAATGATGAGATCATTCTTCAGACAATGCTCATCTCCCTCCCTTCTTTGCCTGTATTGTAACAGGTCTTTTGCACCTCTTCATATGAACTAATTTTCCCATTTTATCTCCCCTTTCCTCTTCCTCCGGTACAGACCTTTTCACACCCTTTAATGGGTTTTTTCTTTGATGTTATTACATTAAATTCCATTCTCAACTATGCCCTCTGCCTATGTAATAGCCCCCCACTATCTGTCCCAATAACAGTTATAGTTGTCAAGAGTTACATCTAGTTTCTTCCTATCTAGGGATTTAAATAGTTTAATCTTAAATAAATAATATCCCCCAGTCATGTTTCAATGCTTCTCTTGAGTACTATGTTTGTAGATTAAATTTTCTGTTTAGTTTTTCAGTTTTTTAAATAGAAATGATTGAAAATCACTTACTTCCTTGAAGCTCTATCTACTTCCCTGAAGATGAGGCTGAGTCTCACTGGATAGTTAATTCTTGGTTGCAATCCCAAGTCCTTTATCTTCTAGAATTTTAAAACTGTAAAATGTAAAATGTAAAAACTGACAAATCCTTGGTATTCCTGACTGTTGATCCTTGATATTTGAATCATTTTTTTTTGTCTGGCAGTTTGCAATATTTTTTCCTTGAGCTTATAGTTTTGGAGTTTTGGAGCAATGTTCCTTGAAGTTTTCCTTGTGGGATCTCTTTGCAAATATGATTTATGGATTCTTCCATTGAGTAATTCCTCTTCTGTTTCTAGAAAATTGAAGCAGATTTCCTTAATGATCTCTTGTGGAATACTATCCAGGCTGTTTTTTTTTTTTTTGTTTGTTTTTTTTTGTTGTTGTTGTTGTTGTTGTTATGACCTTCAGATAAAACAATAATTTTTAAATTATCTCTGCTGAATCTATTTTTTAGTGAAGTATTTTACCAATGAGGTATTCCACATTTTCTCACATTTTTTCATTCTTTTATTTTGTTTGACTGATTATTGCTCTCTCACAAAATCATTAGTTTCTATTTGCCCTATTTTATTTTTCATTTGTGGTTTTCTTAAGTTACCTTTTGTAATCTACTTTTCCACTTTGTTTATTCTACTATTTAAATAGGTTTTTTTTTTCTTCAGATAATTTTTCCCTTCCTTTTCCAAACTGTTGACTCTCTCATGCATACCTCTCATTTCCTTTCTCATTTTTTCTTCTTCTTCTCTCATTTGCCTTTTGAAGTCATTTTTGAACATTTCCAAGAAGCCTCTTTGGGTTTCAGACCAATTTACACTACTCTTTGAGATTTCTTCTGAGAACATTCTGTCCTTGTCTGAGGTTTTTTTTTTTTTTTTTTTTTTTGGTTCTTCTTTGTCACCATAGTAGCTTTCTCTAGTCAAGGTTCTTTTCTATTTCTTGCTCATTTTCTTTCCTTTTCTTTTGATGTTTCCTCTTTTTTACTTTTAAGGTGAAACTCTGCTCCTGAGCTAAAGGTGGCACTGTTCCAAACTTTCTTTGCAGCTCTGAGCCTTGGCTTTGAGCTCAGGGATCCCTTGTTTTTGCGTACAAGGACTATTTTCAGGAGACAGCCTGGTTTCCCAGAGTTTGCCTTCTGACTTGGGATTGGAAGCTGTCCCCAATTTGCTTTTCTACTGAGCCAAGATTGAATGTCTTAGTTGCTAATTGGATGTGATTAAAACACTGTCATCAACTTTTTTAGAGTATATCTGATCTGGGCTGAACACCCCTTTCACCACAGTGAAACTGACTTTTCTTGAAAAATTTTCAGTCTATCTTGAGCTGGAAATTAGTTTCATTTTGCCAGAATCTGTTCAGAGGTTTGGTTGTAGGTGTTTTTTGAGGGAAACTGGAAGATCTTGAGCAGATTCTTGACTTTACTCTGTCATCTTGGCTCCACCATATGTTTTCTTGAGCCTATTATTATTATTGATTTATTTTTCCTCTCATTTTCCTTTTTTTACACTAGAATACTACACCCTGAATTTTTAACTGATATAATATTTTATCAATGCCTAGGAGGATCTGTCATGGCTGGCTTCCTTCCCTAACCCTGCCTTTCTTTCTTGCCAATTCTGCTCATTATAGGTCCCTGTCTCTAGGCACCTGGAGCACATATGCTCCCTTTTTCTCCACTAGAGAAATGAGTTGGCATCATATATAGCAAGTCCTTCTTCACACAAAAAGTAAGTCTGCATGCCACCAACAATGCCAAATTGTCCCTTTGAGTCACATTTATAGCAGGTGTATGGCTATCCTCCTACCAACAGGATCAACTTTCAGCCTCCAGGTACAAAGTCCAGGTGTTGGTTTCATCCAAACCTACTTTACCACAATTCTGCTCCACATCTATTTTCTCTCATTCCAATTCTCTCTCAATGCAATATCTTATCTGCAAACACATTAACAATACAAGACTATGTTCAGTAGCACATTGTCACTTATGAAAACAATTCTCACTGAGACAATATATGTGAATCAATTTCTCCTTATCTTCCTAATGTCATCAATGGAAATTATTTCCAACTGTTTTTGTCTTTCTCTTTTATTTTTCCAACACTAAACTTTATACCACATGATTGTCTACCAAGTAAAATCAAAATTCCCCTGCCTAGAATTAAAATCTTTTACAATTTGGCAGCAACATATCTTTCCAACTTTATTTCATGATACTCACTACATACTTATGTGATTCAAATAAACTGGATTAGCTTAGGTCTCTTGAACAAGTATGCTCTGTTTTCCTATCTATGAGCTTTTGTTTATGATCTCTCTCTATATGAAATAATCTTCCTTTCCTGTAGAATTCTTGATTTTGTAACATCTAATTCAAATACTGATTATTGCAGGGGCTTTCTCTTACCTCTTCAATCAATAATAAACTTTTACTCTTCCATCCCCAACTTATACCTTCCTTTTGCATATCTTGAGTACTGTTATCATATATTATTGTGCATTAGTTTTCTCCTCCAATTTGATTATAGGTTTCAAGAAGACAAGAATAGTCTTATTTGAAGTTGTTTCTCTTCCAGAGTATAATAAAATGCTCTGTTTAGAGTATGTATTTAATAATTGAACAATAATTGAATTGAGATATTTTATAGCTCAAATATCCCTGGGAATTATTCCCATAAAATTAATAAACATTATTCCATGCACTCAGTCTATATTTACTCAGTATTCAGTATAAACAATTCTGATTCCTTGGTATAGCAATCGAGTTGTTTGTTACACTGTCTTATGTTCTGCCAATGACTTACTGTGTTTTAAGCTAGTCTTTCAGGCTTATCACCCACCAATGAATAAGATAACATAAAAGTAATCATTATATTCGATCCTGGCCATCTAACTTTAATAGGGAATTAAGAAAATTTTGGAGAATGCTCAGAAAGAATGACAAAAATATCTGTTGAAAGAAGAATATATTTCATCAGGAGAAGAACATTAGTTTTGAGGAGGATTGAAGATTCATCTCCAGAAGATTGGTCACTGAATAATAAAGTTTATTAGTTGCAACAACTCAAAAAGACAACTAGATTTTCAATATGTCCTTCATTTTTATCAGTACAGGGAAAATCCTTGGAGATGTGATTATGGAGATTTGAAATAAGAACAAACTGATTTTTTGTAGAGAGTGGTTAAACTGCTTTTTTCTTTAAATATTCAGGAGATATTACTCCCCTTTGGAGATCATTTCCTTCACAATATCCACATAAGGTAGGTAATGAAAGGATTATTACTTCTACTTTAATAGTGAAGAAATTTAGGTTCTAGGATGTAAAGTAATATGCACAACAAGTCATGCTTAACTCATGTCTAAGGTGTCTTTGAGCATCAATAGTCTTGGCAAAGTCTTTACTAAGAAATGAACTAGGCATGAGGAACTGTACTTGTAATTAAAATCCTCTCTAAAACATCACAGAGTGGTTGTCCAGCATCTACTCCACTATAAAGAGAGAGCATGTAATAGTAGAATGAGCATTAGACTGCCAGAGAATCTTATATAAGGTGAGGACTTAATAAATGTATATTGAATTATATTGCATTGAATTCTTCAGAGAAAATCTAGGTATATGAAACAGAACTTCTGACAATTAATAAATGCCATGGGACAGATCTATTAGGACTTTTAATGAGAAATAATTTTAAGATTTTGAGGCAGTAAGTGGTGCAGTAGATAGAGAATTGAGCTTGATGTCAGGAACCCTGATTTCAAATAAAGCCTCAGAGATATAATAACTATGTAATCCTGCTCAAGTCACTTAAACTTTGTTTGCCTCAATTTCTTCAGCTGTAAAATTGGGATAATAACAGCATTTACCTTGCAATGTTGTTGTGAGGTTCAAATGAAATAATACTTGTAAAAAATGCTTATCTCAATGCCTGGCATATAATGGAGTCTATATAAATGCCCATTTCCTCCACTCTCAAAAGGAGATTGATAGAAACAAAGGCTCACAGAATGAGAAAGGAAAAAATATAGAGATAGATAGATACATCTACATCTAAGGTTATGATTTGTTATGATATTTTTTAAAGAATACATAGATAAAAACTGAAGTTTGTCAAATAGCCCAAGCAGTATCTACTATGGAGGTGAAACCTTTATGGGAGCACTATGTGAAATGGCATTTGATCATTGCTTTTTTGTAATACCTTACTTTTGATACAGGCTTATTAACTTCTCAGTGACCCAAGCAAGTCATGTAGACTCCTCATTGAGTCTTTTTATGTTTGGCAGCATAAATCCAATATTAAATTAGCTATATGAATACAGAATAAGTTGCGGGTTATTTCGACTGATATCTATTATTACATTACAAAAAAGCACATTCTTTTCCATTATTTGACAGAGAATGTGAAAACATTTCAGAACTAGCATTCTATAGAATGTATTATGGCCGTTGCCACAGTGGGAAGACATATGGAACTATCTAGAAATTCTTTAAAACACAGTTGTCAATAATCATAATTACAATAACAATAAGAATTTATATAATAATTTCTAGTTTTCAAAATATTTTTGTATTTTATTTCATTTTATCATCACAATAACTCTATAAGTTGTTTTATTGTCATCATTATTTATAGATGTAAAAACTAAGGCTGAGAGACATTGTTTTACTAGTCCAGGATTATATAGCTATTAAGTATCTGAAGTTGAATTTTAATTCAGGACAAATGCAGCACTCTTTTCACTGTGCTATTTCTCCTCATGGCAGAAGTAGCTTTAGAAAACTACTGAAGATTTGAAGAAAGACACTAAAACATTCCGTTAAACCTGGCTGACATATGTTGAACAAAACGTGAATAAAATTTCATCTAAATAAAGACAAAAATAATTTACAGAATTGAATGTTAGGAGCACTATTAAAGAAAATTGGTACTTTAATTAATAATCTAAATAAAAAGCCAAAAATTAAGGTGATGGTCAAAGAAACACAAAGGAAAAACAAAACAAACAAAACATTTCAACATCAATCAAGTTATAGTTTAGTGCTCACGAAGGGGAAAATGTCAGAAGAGAAACTTCATGGAAGAAATATTTGGAAAGTTATTTTGATTATGGTCACTAGAAGCTCAACATTATGACAGTGTTATATTACAAATGGAATAGAAAATTTTTACACTTAATTAAATGAAACACAGAATAGTTACATCAGGTGAAGTGATGATAAGACACCTAAATATTGGTCAAATGTATGTGAATTATTAGTAAATCATTTTGCCAGTTTCCTCTTTGATACAATCCTGACCCCATCTTTTTCATCAGAAAACATCACATTTTTATTACTGAATGATAAGAACAATCATAGCTTTTATAAAAATAGTGTAATTAAATATTGATACATGATACAAAGAATCCACTTCTTGCATTGCTCAAAAAAAATCTATAAACACTAACAAGAAACCGTAATAGGCTAAGGAAATGAAAGAGAGAAGGAGAAAAAGAGAAAGACAGAGAGAGAAAGAGAGAGAGAGAGAGAAGGAGAAAGAGAGAGAAACAGAAAAAGAAGAGACAGAAACAGAGAGAGGCAGAGAGACAAAGCATACTATAAAATCTCATTGCTCAAAAGAGCAAATCATTATTGAGTCTGTGATTATAGAAGCTTTCTAAAAGTGCCATAGCATTTATATAGGCTTTACTAATTTTTTCAATGTTATTGTGTTCCTTTTATATTCATGGCTTAATCATTTGCATATAAAAATATGATCATAGAAAGAGAGTATTCTATGTTAACATGGAAAAATATTTTTTTTACTCTTTTAAAACATGATATCAACAGGATTCTTTCAGGAACAATTGCTATAAAATATGGTTTTCAAGTTAGAGAGAGATTTATGTAAATATATCTGGCATAAATAGATGGTCCTAAATGTATAGCTCTGCTGAAAAATAACATTAAATAACTCAGAGAAAACTTGTTCCAATTGTATCAACATGTTATTAAGACTCAAGAAATATACAATTTGCAATTTATTCCAGGAAGAACTTAAATTTTGAATTCTAACAATCAAATTAAATTAATGCAAGTAAGGGAATCTTACAAATAGCGTAGTTTTTCCCACATAAAACACACAAGAATAAGACTAAGGAAGGAGAATGATAGGATAAAAATGTTAAGAGACTGACTAGCATCCTGAAGTCAAAGCTTTACAAGAACATTAGAGCAACTAATACCTTTAAAATACTCTCACATACATATAAACACACACACACAAAGCACATTTGACAAATGATTGAAAGTTTAAATAAAAACCAATACAATTTTAATCAAGTCTAGACTTCATCATTTCAAGAAAGGAATCAAACTATTAATAATTATCAAGCAGTAAGGGAAAATGTTTTCAATAGACGATTTCCATAGATGTTTTTATAGCATAGGATTAAAATAAGTTAAATACATACAATAATAATTTGGGGACAAATGGATCTCATTTTATAAAACACGGAAAAAATATGTCCCTGGTTTTATCACCAGGTAATGTTTAAGAAGTCTTATATCTTATAGGTAAGAGTTGAGAAATTCTCCATGGGTAACAGCCACCTGAACAAATGGTTGTCATGAAGGTATTTGTGTGTGTATGTGTGTGTGTGTGTGTGTGTGTGTTTGTATGTGTGCATGTGCTCGTGTGTATGTATGTGTATATGTATTATATGTGTGTTTAATAGCAAAAGAGGATTTTTTTCAATACTGATCCAGATTAAAAAAATTGCCACTGGAAATTACAGAAAGAGTTTGCTTACAATTCCTGGACTTAGTGATCATTACACAGTATCCAGTGAAATAG
This sequence comes from Antechinus flavipes, assembly GCF_016432865.1. Taxonomy (NCBI): domain Eukaryota; kingdom Metazoa; phylum Chordata; class Mammalia; order Dasyuromorphia; family Dasyuridae; genus Antechinus; species Antechinus flavipes. The sequence continues at coordinate 380,512,293 of NC_067399.1, forward strand.
TGAAAATTGTGCAAATATCACTGCAATATGCAAGTATTTTGCACATATCATATACCTAGATAAAATATAAGTAGAATAGAATGTTGTTTTTAGTAGTGCCTGACTTCTTTGTGAAATGATTTGGGACTTGGCAAAGATACTAGAATAGTTTGTCACTTCTTTCTCTGTCATGTTCCTTTTTGATGGATGAAGAAGGGAGACAAATACAGGTTATGTGAACTGCCAAGGGTCACACAGTTAGTAAGTATCTGAGGAAGATTTGAACTTAGAATATTGAAATACCAAGTCAATTATTTATCCATTGCACCACTTACCTGCCCTAGTAGAATAAAATAGAATTATATAATTCTAACTCACTGGATTGCTGCATTTGTCCTGTAATGCACTTCACAGAGTGTCATCTTCCCCATTAATAATGCTACCTTTATGTGTTGCCTCTACTCATTAAAAGGTGTGCTCTTTGATAAACTGTTTCATGTTTCTCTGTATATCCTAAATTCTTTGTTCACAAGTGTGTTTCTATTCATTTTTAATAAATGAGAAGACAAGGAGTCAAAGAGATCAAATGACATGGCCTAATTTATATTGCTAGAAAATAACTGGGCATGTAGGAGATACAGTGGATAGAACACCAGGTCTAGAAGTAAGGGAAGACCTGAATTCTAATATGGTCTCAGATACTTATTGACTATGTGACATTGGGCAAGTAATTTAACCCTGTTTGCCTCAGTTCCTCATTTGTAAAATGAGCTAGAAAAGGAAATGCCAGGAAAACTTTGTCCAAAAAACCCCCCAAATGGGCTCATGGGGCCTTGAATATAGCCAAAACAACTGAACAAAAATAACAAGTAAATTTCTATGTACCTCTAAAGTTAGGTCAAACAATATGATTCGTCATCTTGTAATTTCCCATAAAATAAATATTTGATTCATACATGTGAAGGTAGCATCTGCCTTAGAACTACTCTCCCAATTCCCCCTGGTACCATTAGATCATGGCTACTAAAATCCCCTCTCTGTGCTGTAGAATTAACCACATGAATCAAGGATAGCTTTTAAGCTCATAATGGCATGCATCCCCTCCTGATAATCAGGTGATATAAAGTAGTCTGACATATAGATTTTAGAAAGATATATTTACTCAGGTATTATGTAGGGACAGTTATTATAAAAGCATTTCCCCTAAAATTGTGACAAATTCTCCCACTTATATGTTATGGACTAGAACTCTTGTACTTAAAACAAGGATTCTTACAAGGTGCTAATTCAGTGGAATTGATGAGACAGTGGTTATTTAGTTTAGCATGGTGATTAATAGTTCTCTAAGTTCAGTATGATTGATTCAATCTTACAACAAATAAAGGTTTCCTAGTGATATAATGATTAGTTTATACTCAGTGTAAAGCATATAAGCTGGGACTCATAGCCAGAGACAGATTCAGAAGGGCTCGGAGAGAGATTCAGAAGGGTCAGACCCAGACTTGGAAGGGACCCAGAGACAGATTCATTCCATCTTCATCAGCCTCGTGGTGGCTGGCCTGGCCTCCTGCACTTCTCCACTGAAACTAAGATTCCAGAATGCCTCTAAGAAAGCTAGCCCAGGCCCCAGGCAAGGAAACTAGATCCCAGGAAGGAGATAATAAAGGATTTGGACTTTAACACCTGGATATTCTTGTGGTGATTAATCTGCTGAAAGGAAGGATGGTCCCTATACCACCAGAAAACTAAACAAGAACATCACGCCTATACATAAAGAGGTCAGGGAAAAGTGGATTCAAATTAAGAGAGTACATGTGGCAAAGGGGTAGCAACATTGCTGCTGGAAGCATTTTTTCTGGAGTCCTGATGCTATTTTGCTTAAGGATTGCATAATTTTTCTGCTAGTCTTCTTGTGAAAATTCAAATCTGCCTTGCCTCATTGTATTCTATTTGTCTCTGGTTTCTAATAGATACCCTCATATCATCTATTCTGGAGGTGCTTCTAGGATGCTAATGCAAAATTTGACATCTTTTAGATTCTTTGGCACTTACAAATGTTTTCTAGCCAGGGTGAGGAAAGAAATCAAAGGCTTCCTTTCTATACCAAATAATTCCCTTTCAGGTGGTGGGTGGGTACATCTATCATTGAACTACATGGTATTTCAAACATATATAACAAAAGAGTTGGCTGGTTCCATATATATCTTATAAGGAAGAACCAACGCCCTAACCTATTTGTACAGATTTATTGTGAAACATCACATCAGTTCATCCCATGGCTTTCAAAGACATATAAATTGATCAAAGAATTTAGCACTTAGTCTAAAACCTATGTCAATTAACAGATTCATTAATTGATTATCATGAGATGTCTAGGCCTTGTTCATACCTATTGAACAATCAAGATATATTCTCACTTGGTCAAGGTACAAGCATAACATATTGTGGCTGGCTTTAAGTGGGGGTGGGATAATTATCTAAACTGACTGCCACAATTATATGAATATCACACATTTCCACAAATGTGTGTATGACAGGAAATTGATGTCAGGATATGCTGAACTTCAACAAGAATAATAGAGTTAAATTAACCTCTCCTTGGAAGGGCCTTTCCCAAACTTATGATAAAGACTAAGAAAGCCTGGAGCTTATATTTATGAGACTAGTATAAACTCTAAAATTGAAGACATTTTTGAAAGAGAGCATCATATACAAATAAAGTTGATTACCTTAAGAAAAAAAAAATTGTATGCCTGTTCGTTTCCCCATTTAGATGTAAAGGCCACTTAGTCGGCTTTTCTATGGGCTCATAATCATTCATTTAGATGCTTAGCTGAATATAAATCATTTTGCCAACTATCCTGGCTAGGGAATTTTTAAAAAGGCTTTTCAAATAATAGCTCTCATCATCCTAATATTACTCTTTGTCATTAGAGATACTGATTGTTTTTATTCATTCATCATCCCAGCTTAGCAGAGATTTGTGGCAGATAAGAGGGGAAAAATGAAAAGTTTGGTGAGAATATATTTATGTTAGAAATAATTTTAAAATAATATCCTGACTGCATAGAGAATTAGTATTATTATCCAGTATTTTAATTTAATTTTATGTGCATATGCACATATGCTTATGTGTGTGTATATGTATATATATATGTATATATACATATACACACACATAAAATTATGTTAATAATTCCCAAAGGTAGGGGACAGCTAGGTGGTGCAGTAGATAGAGCACCAACCCTGAAATCAGGAAGGCCTGAGTTCAATCTAGCCTCAGACACTAACACTTCCTAGTTGTATGATCCTGGACAAGGCACTTAACCCCAGTTGCCTCAGCAAATAATAATAATAATACCCAAATGTTGTAGTACATATATGCTATTATGTTTTAACAATGATTTCTTTTCCCTTCCTTCTTTTATATTTTTTCTTTGACAGTTTTTCCTGAGAAGGCTTTGTTTTTTACTTCCTAGCAGAAAGAAAATGGAAACAACTCAATTTATACCTTTTATTGTTTGGAAATGAAGATACTTATGATATTATCTTAGGTTTTTTGTACTTGTTTATAGACTTTGGAAAGTATTTTAAAAATAATTAATAACTCCTTTTTTCTTTTGATTCAGTCCTCTGTAAAAGTTTCATGTCTCAATTCCTTCTTTTTTATTACAGTTCCTGTAGAACTATGGCTAGAATATGGTTTTAGAGATACAGTTTATGAAAATAAAAACAAAATAGATAAAAAAGAAAAAGTAGGGAACAAGTCTATATTGAAAAATGTGAACTTATATCAGAAAATCAAGGAAATCACATGTAAGGAGATAATATTTGGAAGGAGAAACCAATGGTAGAAGAAATAGAAGAGATTTTGTTGTTGGGAGTATACTATTAGTTGCTTAGTGCAAATAAATTTGGGGAAAAAATCACAAATGCATAATATAATATTGGTATATAACTTCCATTATCCAAATATCAGCTAGAGCTCATACTGTCAAAAATTAGAGTAGCTAATACCTTCTTGACTCACTTTAATGATTTAATGATAATTGCATCCTTCAAAAGGGAGTGGAACCACAAAGAAGAAATTATTCTGGATATGATTTTTAGTAGCAGGTAGGAACTCACTGCTGGAATGAAAGCTACTGGAATCTTATGGATAAAATGATCATTCTATCTTAGGCTTTTGTTATAGAGGATAGAAATCAGAGACAGCATAGTCTGTTATGCATTCTAAATTTTGGAAGAGTCAATTTCAAGTAGTACACAAACAGAATAATCAGGATGTCACAAACAAAAATTTTATAATGAAAGTAGAAGTAACAGATACTATCAAGAATGAAATTCTAAAAACAAAAAGGGATATTAAAATGTGGAATATGATATATGAAGAAATTGATATAGAAAAAATTCATCAAGTAATTGATAATTTTTAATGTCCTATATACACTGAGGTACAAGAAAGAATAGGAAAACAACGGATAAATGCCATACTGTTGTCTGGTACAGAAAAAAAAAGTAGCATCAGTTTTGAAAAAATTCAAAATAAGCTTAAAATAAGATAGAAAATTTTGCTAAACAAAAATGATTGTGTTTTCTCTATTGATTGTCTATTTAATGATCTTAGGAAAAAGAAAATATTCTACAAAACTTCTTCTTGAGTTTGGCAGATAACAGAAAAGAGAAATAAGATCAGATTCCTCAATTCTTATATTGTTTATTTTCCTAGCTAAGAAAGTGACATTTTCACTAGAAACGGAATGAAAGTGACTAATAGACAGATGGTTAATACTCAAATAAGTAAGAGAGAGGAAAGCTCCTAGATGTTCTTGAGTTCAAATCATGTGAATCAGATATACTAAATCCTCAACTCTGGAAAGTATTGGTGGATATGATTAGTGAACAATTGTTAGTAATATTTAAAAGACTGTGCAAGGGCTAGGAGATCATTATATACTTCAACAACAATACTATATGATGATCAATTCTGATGGACCTGGCCATCTTCAGCAATGAGATGAACCAAATCAGTTCCAATGGAGCAGTAATGAACTGAACCAGCTATGCCCAGTGAAAGAACTGTGAGAGATGACTAAGAACCATTACATTGAATTCCCAATCCCTATAGTTTTGCCTGCCTGCATTTTGGATTTCCTTCACAGGCTAATTGTACAATATTTAAGAGTCTAATTCTTTTTGTACAGCAAAATAATGGTTTGGTCACATATACTTATTGTGTATCTAATTTATACTTTAATATATTTAACATCTACTGGTCATCCTGCCATCTAGGGGAGGGGATGGGGGAAAGGAAGGAAAAAATTGGAACAAAAAGTTTGGCAATTGTCAATATTGTAAAATTACCCATACATATAACTTGTAAATAAAAAGCTATTAAAAAAATAAAAGACTGTGCAAGAGGGAGACATATTGAAGAATGAGAGAAAGGTAAATGTGGCCCTGATTTTCCATGGAGGAAATATAATGGACTCTATTAGCATGACTTGGATTCCTGAGTAAATTCTAGGATAGATTATTTTAAATTGAAGAGGTGATACAAATTGATTTCTATCACTCAAGGCTCTCCTAGAAGAAATTTTAAAAGATCTTAAAAGAGAGCTTGAAGAAGAAAGGAAATGAGAACTTTACAAGAGGGATTGGAAAGAAAATACATAAATTATCTGAAGAAATTCATTACAAAATAGACAATAGAATGGAAGCATATAATGCCTTAAAATAGAGTTGACAAAATAAAAAAAGAAAAAAACAAAAAGAAACAGACAGTAAAACTATAACAATGGGAGATTTCAACCATGTTCTCTCAGAACTAGATAAATTGGACCACAAAAATAAATAAGAAAGAAATGGAATACTAGAAAAGTGGAACCTACACAAAAATTGACCACATATTAGGACATAAAGACCTCAAAATCAAATACAGAAAGACAGAAATAGTAAATTGCATTTTTTCAGATGCAATAAAAATTACATTCAATAGTCCAGGGGAAAATAAACCAAAAATCAATTAAAAGCGAAATAATTTCATCCTAAAGAATGAATGGATGAAACAGCAAATCATAGACACAATTAATAATTTCATCCAAGAGAATGAAAATAATGAGACAACATACCAAAATTTGTGGGAAGAAGTCAAAGTGGTAATAAGGGGAAAATTTATATCTCTAGATGCTTACTTGAATAGAATAGAGAAAGACAAGATCAATAAATTGGGCTTGCAACTAAAAAGGCTAGAAAAAGAACAAATGGAAAACCCCCAATCAAAACGAAACTTGAAATTAAAAAAAAAAGGTGAGTAATAAAATTGAAAGTAAAAAAAAAAACTATCAATTTTAAGAAAAACCAACAAAATAGATAAAACTTAAGTTTATTTGATTAGAAAAAGGAAAGAGGAAAATCAATTGTTAGTCTCAAAAATGAAAAGGGAGAATTTTCCACCTAAGAAGAATTAATTAGAGCAAAAATTAGGAGTTATTTTGCCCAACTTTATGCAAATAAATGTGATAACTAACATGAAATGGAGGAATATCTACAAAAATATAGACTGCCCAGATTACCAGAATAGGAAATAATTTAGTTAAATAGTTCCATTTTAGAAAAATAAATAGAATAAGTTATTAATTAACTCCCTAAGAAAAAACTCCAGTGCTAGATGGATTTACATGTGAATTCTACCAAAAACTCCCTGAAAAACAGAATTTATGAAATGAAAAAAGAAAATAACTCCTTAAAAACAGAATTTGTGAAATAGAAAAAAATCCACAAATTAAAATTACTTATTTAAAAATTCAGTTGGACAAATGTAAAAAGAAGTAATAAAACAAATGAAGAAAATAATTCACTAAAAATCAGAACTGAACAAAAAAAATGAATGACTCAATGAGACATCAAGAATTACTCAAGCAAAATGAAAAAAAATAAAAGATAGAAAAAATGTGAAAATACCTACTTGGAAAAATAATTGACCTGGAAAATAGATCTAGGAGATACAATTTAAGAATTATTGGACTTCCTGAAAACCATGATGAAAAAAGAGCCTAGATATTATTTTTCAGGATATCATCAAAAAAAAAAAAAACTGCCTGGATGTCATAGAATCAGAAAGTAAAATAGTCAATGAAAGAATTCTCTGAACACCTCCTGAAAGAGATCCCCAAATTAAAACTCCAAGAAATATTGTGGCTAAATTTTGGAACTACTGGATCAAGGAAAAAATATTACAAGCAACCAGAAAAAAAAAAAAAAAACAATTCAAATACCAAGGAACCACAATAAGTATTATCCAGGATGTAGCAGTTTCCATCTTAAAGGATGGAAGGGCCTGGAATCTGATATTCCCAAAGGCAAAGGAACTTGGAATGCAGCCAGGTATAAACTACCTTGCTAAACTGAGCATTTTCTTTCAGGGAAGAAGATGAACATTCAACAAAACAGGTGAATTGCATTTATTTCAAATAAGAAAACTGCAGCTAAGCAAGAAATTTGAAATCCAAATATAGAACTCAAGAGAAGCATAAAAGGTAAGAGGAAAAGAACTCTTGAGAACTGTTTCTTTTATGGTTATACATAGATAGTGCATGTACAATTTTATTTTACTGTTATAATATAAAAAAAACTAGAAATAGAAAGGAGATTGTAACAGAAAAAAAAAAGAAAAGATATGGTGCTGTTATCTAAAGTGGGTAGGTTGAAAACAGAAAAAGAAAATTATAGACTAATTTCTCTAATGAATGTTGATGCAAAAAATCTTAAATAAAATATTAGCAAAGAGATTACAGAAAGTCATCCCCAGGAATCCAAGTTGGATTTATACCAGGAATGCAGGGCTGGTTCAATATTAGGGAAACTATTAGCATAATTGATATATCAATAACCAAAATAACAAAAACCATATGGTTATCTCAATAGATGCAGAAAAAGCATTTGATAAAATTCAACACTGATTCCATTAAAAACACTACAGAGCATAGGAATAGACTGACTTTTCCTTAAAATAGTAGCATCTGTTTAAAACCATCAGCAAGCATCATATGTAATGGGGATAAACTAGAGCCACTCTCCATAAGATCAGGGGTGAAACAAGGTTGCCCACTACTATTGCCCATTACTATTCAATATTGTATTAGAAATGCTAGCTTTAGCAATAAGAGAAGAAAAAGAGATTAAAGGAATTAGAGTAAAGAAGCAAACCATATTATTACTCTTTGCAGATGATATAATTGTATACTTAGAGAATCCCAGAGAATCAACTAAAACACTATTAGAAATAATCCACAACTTTAGCAAAATTGCAGGATAAAAAATAAATCCACATAAATCATCAGCATTTTTATACATCACTAACAAAATCCAACAACAAGAGATACAAAGAGAAATTCCATTTAGAATAACTATCAATAGTCTCAAATATTTCAGAATCTATCTGTCAAGGGAAAGCCAAGAATTATATGAGCAATACTACATAATATTTTCCACACAAATAAAATCAGATCTAAACAATTGGAAAAATATCAAGTGTTCTTGGATAGGTTGAGTGAATATAATAAAGATGACAATACTACCTAAATTAATCTATTTATTTAGTGCTATACTAATTAAACTCCTAAGAAACGATCTTACTGACCTAGTAAAAATAGCAATAAAATTCATCTGGAAGAACAAAAGGTCAGGAATTTCAAGAGAATTAATGAAAAAAATATAAAGTAAGGTGGCTTAACTGTACCAGATCTAAAACTATATTATAAAGCAATACTCATCAAAACCATTTGGTACTGGCTAAGAAATAGAATGGTCATTCAGTGGAATAGATTAGGTCCACAGGACAAAATAGCCAATGACTATAGTAATATGGTGTTTGACAACCCCAAACACCCCAGCTTTTGAGATAAGAACTTACTATATGACAAAAACTGTTGTATAATGCATAAATATGTATACATATATTGGATTTAACATATATTTCTATCATGTTTAACATACATTGGACTACTTGCCATCTAGGAAGTGACGTGGAGGAAGAGGAGGAAAAGTGGAACACAGGGTTTTGCAAGGGCTAATGTTGAAGAATTGTCCTTGCATATGTTTTGAAAAATAAAAAGCTTCAATAAAACAAACAAATAAATAAATAAATTTTTAAAAAAATAAAAACTTAAAAAAACAATTATAAAATAACTTTAAGGATATTCATTGTTTCTAGATAGCCTGTTTGTATGTATATATTTATGTAATAAAATATGACATTATTGAAAAAAATAAAAATTTGGATACACCAAGCTAAATTTATGTATGTATGTTCATATAGATATATAACAGACAGACAGACAGAGACAGAGACAGAGAGACAGAGAGATATAGACAGAGAGAGAGAGAGAGAGTCAGAGGGGGACAGAGAAACAGAGAGACGTAGACAGAGACATACAAAGAGGGAATTGAATAACAGGGCATAAACACTTTTTAGTTAAAAGAAAAAATCTGAAAAGTATTCTTTTCACATCACAAAGCAATGAAAATTATGCTATTAGAGACCATGGAAACACACAAAAAACAACTAATTGGAGAATAAACAATCCAATCTTAGGGAATGAATGAGTTAAAAAACAAATCATAGAAACAATAATTTCATTAAAGAGTATGACAATAATGATACTATATATCAAATCTATGGAATATAGCAAAGGCAGTAACCAGAAGAAAATGAATACCTTTAAATGCTTACATAAATATAATAAAAAGCAGAGAAATGAATTGAATGTGTAATCAAACAAATTAGAAAAAGAACACCTCCAATTAAACACTAAATTAGAAATGTTAAAAGTTAAATGTGAGATCAATAAAATTGAGTGTAAAAAACACTATTGAATTAATAAATAAAATTTGGAGTGCTTTTATGAAAAACAAAACAAAATAAAATAGTTAAATCACTTGGTTTGTATAATTTTTTAAGGAGAGAAGAAAACCATGTCATTAGTATTAAAATTAAAATGATAATTACTAAACAAATTTGAAAACAAAGCAATTATATGCGGCTATGTTATCAAACATTTAATTTAGCAATTTAAGTGACATGGAAGAACATTTACAAAAATATGTATGCTCAGATTAACAAAAGAGGAGATAAAATATCTAAATATATCTATTTTAAAATAAATTGAACAAGCCATAAAGATAAGAAAAAAAGCACCAAGACTAGATAAGACTAAATGAACTAGATGAATTAACAATTTAAATCTATCAAACATTTAAAAAAGCTAATTTGAATATTAAAAATAAAATTTTGAAATTATAAGATGCTACCAAACTCCTTCTATGCAACAAATATGGTATTGATATTTAAACAAGAATAAAAAGAAATATATATTATATATGTGCATATATATAAATTTCATTAATAATATGAATATAAAAATTCTAAATAAAATTCTAGCTAGGGGATTGCAATGATATATTTTAAAAAGTGAACATTGTGACCAAATGGAATTCATATCAAGAATTCAGGGCTGAGTTCATATAAAGAAAAATATTGATCTAATTGGTTATATTTATAATAAAAGTGTAAATGTGTGTACTTGTGTGTTTGTATAATTTCTATTGATGCAGAAAAAGCTTTTGATAACATATGGCATTTGTAACTATTAAAAACACTGTAAAGTATAGATATCAATGGATTTTTATTTAAATTTACCAATCTCTTTCTATAGACAATATGATGATATGGAAAATCCTAAAGATTCAAATATAGAGTTATTTGAAACAATATATTTTTCCTTTTAATTAGAATTTTATTTTTATAAACTACATGTAAAGATAATTTTAACATTAATTTTTAAATAAAATTTTGAATACCAAAATGTTTTCCATTCTTACCCTTCTCTTTAAGACAGTAAACAATGAACAATTTTAGCAAAGTAGCAAGATATAAAGTAAACCCACATAAATAATCATTATTTCTATATTTTACACAAAAAAATCACAGTGAGAAGAGATAATATAAAATATCTGTGAGTACCCTTGTCAAAATATACCCAGAAAACATTTGAACAAAATTAAAAAAACTTTCTTGTAGAAATCAAATCAAATCAAATTATTGGAAAAGGATTAATTGTTCATGGGGAGACAGAGCAAAAATAGTAAAAATGACAATTTTACCAATCATATTAAAATATTCAATGTCCTCCCAATTAAATTACCCAAAATTATTTTGCCAAGTTAAAAAAACAAATGAAAAAACATGTTGAAAAACAAAAGTTCAAAAAAATCTAACTCTACAAGAGCTAGAAGAAGGTTCAGCAGGACTAGATATTACATTTTATTATAACATTATATTATAATTTATTAAACACGTAACCTATGTTTGACAATTGGAAACAAAATTTTTGGAGATTTGAATTCCTTATTTGTTAAAAATTGCTGGGAAAGCTGGAAAGCATGTTTATAGAAATTGGGTATTGAGTAGTACATCATTTAACACAAGAAGGTATATGATTTACATATAAAGTGAAATATTACAAGAAGAATTTAAGAATGTTAGAACTTACTACATACTGACTTATGAATCCCTAGGGGTACAATTTATGAATAAACAAGAGAAAGAAATCATTGTGACATTTAAGAGGGTTAATTTCAATTACATTGTACAATGTACAAATGTACAAATAAAACCATTACAGCCAAGATAAAAAAGAAAGCAAAAAAAAACCCCAAACAACAACAACAATAACCAAAAAAACCCAACAACAACAACAACAACAACAAAAACAATAACAAAGAAAGTGGGGATAGGATTAGGGTGAGAAATTTTACAGAGAGCTTCTTAAATAAAGGTATCTTCTGAAATATATAAATAACTTTTTTTTTCAAATCTACAAGGATAGAAGTCATTATCCAACTGATAAGTGGTCAAAGGATATGAATAGGTAGTTTCTAATGAAAAAAATCAAAACATTTATAGTTATGTGAAGAAATTCTCTAAATCATTATCAACCAGAGAAATTAAATTAAACCAACCTATTATATCTATCAGATAGGTTAAAATTATAGAAGACGAAAGTTATAAATATTGGAGGGGATTTGAAAAAAAATGATTCACTAGTTTACTGTTGGTGGAACTTTTCCAACTATTTTGGAAAGCAATCAGGCATTATTCTTTAGGAATCATTAAGCTATACATACCCATTGATTCAGCAATATCACCATTAGATCTGTTTCCCAATATGACTAGGAAAAAGTAAAAAAAAAAAAAAAGTGCTCTATTATATTTGTAGCAGTTCTCTTTGTGAAGGGAAAAAAAAATCAAATTGTTGTGATACTGGTCAATTCAAAATAGTTTTAACAAGTTGTATAAAATCATGAAATATTTCTGCGCTATAAAAAATGATGTACAATTGCTTTAGAAAAAAATGGGGGAGGGAGCCAAGATGGCAGAGAGAACCTGAATTGTTCTTCTCTAGAATATGATCTTTTCTGAGAGCAGGTTTCTTGGGGGGCTTCTGGAGGCAACTTTCATTCAGTTCAGAGTAATCAACCCAAATGCAGCCAGAAGTTAAAGTCCAAATCCTTTATTGTTTCTTTTTAAGTCTTTTTTCCTTGCTGGGGCTCGGTTAGCTTTCTAAGAGGCTTATCTCTCTCCTTGGTTCTGAGAGCTCCTGACGCTAGTCCTTTGCCTCTTCCAACTTCTGCCTCTAGCTTCCTCCAAATGAGCTTCAAGTGGGCTTGCCACTTCCTGGCCCTGACAGCTCCTCCTTATATGCCCCACACTGAGTATACACCAATCATTCTATCACTAGGAAACCATTATTTGTTGTAGGATTAAATCGATGCTAAACTAGATTTAACCATTGTCTGTTAGAATCCTTACAAAGTGTTAACTCACTAGAGTTGATAGAAACAATGCTTACGTAATGTGTTGGTTCACACATTAGAGCTCACACCTTTAAGAAAGTTCACACATTAGAGTTCACAAGTTCGGGAGATTCACAAGTCAGAAACCCACAATCCCATCTCTCAGAGGAGGAGTCAACCTTTGTGTTCACACCTTTAAAAGATCATATATAAGGAGCTCCTGGAGTCAGTTGAGAGTAGAACCAAGATTCAGAGAGAGCTGGAGGCTGAAGCTGGCAGACAAGCTGCAAGAACTCTTAGAACCAAAGAGGAACTTAGGCCTCTAAGAAAACTAACTGGGCTATTGTGAAGGAGACAATAAAGGATTTTAACTTTTACCACCTGGCTGCATTTGAGGTGATTATTGATCTGAAGCAAAACTAAGACTGTGTCCAGAAAACCTCCCCAAGAAACCTGCTCTGAGAGAGAACCATTATATTTCAGAAAAAAGAAGAACATTATAACTGTCTCCTCAATTCCACTTAGTAACTTGTTTCAAGTTCTGGCCCATAACATCCTTGTGGAATCAGATGATTCATACTGACCCATGCTAAATTAGATAATTATTGTCTCTATCAAGTCCAGTGACTTAGCACCTTGTAAGAATCCTAACAAGGACCCAGGCTTTTTCTAAGCTCTTCCCATGATTTTCAGACTAATTGGCAAATCCAACCTCTGAATTTCTTCTGGACTGACAGAACCCACAAATATTGGGAATGTAATAAATTACTAGCAGAAGATAATTTTGAGGATATTCAGAAAAGCTCTGTTTCAATCTGGCACTGAGAGAGGGCAACCCTTGGCACATAAATTCCCAAATGTTTTATATAACAACAATTATATTCAATGGAATTTCTCTTTATATCTCTTGCTGTTAGATTTTGTTAGAGATATATAAGAATGCTGATGATTTATGTGGATTTATTTTCTATCCTGCAACTTTGGTAAGTTGTGCATATTTTTCTAATAGCTTTTTCCTTGACTCTCTAGGGTTCTCTAAGAATACCATCATATCATCTCCAAAGAGCAATAATTTAGTTTACTCATTAGCTATTCTAATTCTTCAATCTCTTTTTCTTCTCTTAGTGCCAAAGCTAGCATTTCAAATACAATATTGAATAACAATAGTGATAGTGTGTAACCTTGTTTCACCCCTGATCTTATTGGGAATGGTTCTAGTTTATCCCCATTACATATGATGCTTGCTGATGGTTTTAATTAGATGTTACTGATTATTTTAAGGAAAAGTCCATGTATTCCTATACTCTCAAGTGTTTTTAATAGTAATGGATGTTGGACTTTATTAAATGTTTTTTCTGCATCTATTGAGATAATTATGTGGTTTTTGTTAATTTGGTTATTGTTATAATCAAGTATGCTAATAATTTTCCTAATATTGAAACAGTGCTGCATTCCTCATATAAATCCAACTTGGGCATGACATCTTATACTGAGGGTGATTTATCTGTAATCTCTTTGTGAATATTTTATTTAAGATATTCACAGCAATATTCATTAGGGAGATTGGGCTATAATTTTCTTTCTCTGTTTTCATCCTAGGTCTGGGTATCAATACCATGTCTGTGTCATAAATGGAATTTGTTAGGTGTCCTTCGTTCCCTATTTTTTCAATTAATTTATATAGTATTAGAATTAGTTGTTCTTTAAATGTTTAGTAGAATTCACATGTAAATCCATCTTGTCCTGGGGATTTTTCTTAGGTAGTTGATTAATAGCTTGTTTTATTTCTTTTTCTAAAATGGGTCTATTTAAGTAATTTATTTCCTCTTCTGTTAATCTGAGCAATCTATATTTTTCCAGGTATTCCTCCATTTCACATAGTTCATAAAACCAACTCAATATTTTTTATTAATTCAATAGTTATTTTAGTTTAAATTTTATTGATCTCTTCTTTTAGTTTTAGACTTTCAAGTTTGGTGTTTGATTGGGGGTTTTTAATTTGTTCTTTTTATAGATTTTTTTAGTTATATGCCCAATTTATTGATCTTCTCCTTCTCTATTTTATGCAAGTAAGCATTTAGAGATATAAAATTTTCCCTCTTATCATTTTGGCTGCATCCCACAAATTTTGGCTTGTTGTCTCATTATTGTCATTCTCTTGGTAATCCAATTATTGATTCTGTCTATGATTTGCTATTTAACTCATTCATTCTTTAGGATGAGATTATTTAGTTTCCAATTTCTTTTTGCTCTATTTTCTGCTGGCCCTGTAATGAATATAATTTTTATTGCATCATGATCTGAAAAAAAAAAAGCATTTGAATTTCTGCCTTTCTGCATTTGATTTTGAGGTCTTTAATTCTTAATTATTCTTAATATTTGGTCAATTTTTGTATAGGTTCCATGAACTGCCAAGAAGAAAGTACAGCCCTTTGTCTCCATTCAATTTTCTCCAAAGAATTATCATATCTAGTTTCCCTATTATTCTATTTACCTCTTTAACTTCTTTCTTATTTATTTTGTAGTTTGATCTATCTAGTTCTGAGAGAGCAAGGTTGAGATCTCTCCCTATTGTAGTGTTACTGTTTATTTCTTCTTGCAACTACCTTAACTTCTCCTTTAGGAATTTAGATGCTATGCCACTTGGTGCATATATGTTTAATATTGATATTGCTTCATTATCTGTGGTTCCTTTTACCAAGATATGGTTTCCTTCCTTATCTATTTTAACTAGATCAGTTTTTGCTTTTGCTGGATCTGAGATCAGGATGGCTGTCTCTGCTTTTTTTACTTCACCTGAAGCATAATAGATTCTGTTCCAGCCTTTTACCTTTACTTTCTATGTATCACTCTCCTTTAAATGTGTTTCTTGTAAACAGCGTATTATAGGATTCTGGCTTTTAATCCAGTCTGCTAGCCTTTTACATTTTATGGGACAGTTCACCCCATTCACATTTACAGTTAAAACTACTAATTCTGTATTTCCTCCCATCTTATTAACCCCAGATTATACTTTTCTCTTTCCTTTTCCCCTTTCCCTCCTCCCAGTATTTTACTTATGAGCACTACTTGCCTCAAGCAGTCCTTTTCCTTTAGAGAACTTCCCCCCCCTTTTTTTTTATAACTTTCCCCTACTATTTCTCTTTCCACTTCTATTTAGCCTACCCCCTACCTTTTCCCTTTCCTCCTTTCCCTTCCCACTTTTATATAAGATGAGAGATGTTTCTCAGTGAAACCAAATATTTCTAAAATTCTTTCTATGGGCCAAATCTGATGAGAGGTAAAACATTCAGAATATTTGTCACCCTCTTTTATTTCCCTCAATTATAATATGTTTTCTTTGCCACTTTCTGCGATGTAATTTCCCTCATTTTATCTCCACTTTCCCCCTTTTTTTTCTGTTATAATCCCCTTTCTACCTCTAGTTTCTTTGTTATAGTATAACAGTAAAATCAGATTATACATGTACTCTCAATGTATACCCATAAAAGAAATACAATTCTCAAGAGTATTTTCTTTCTTTTTACCTTTTTGATGCTTGTCTTGAGTTCTATATTTAGAGATCAAATTTTTTTCTTTCTTTTTTCTTTTCATCAAAGATAAATGAAATTCACCAATTTCATTGAAACTCCATCTTCTTCCCTGAAAGAAAATGCCCGGTTTACCAGGGTAATTTATATTTGGTTGCATTCCAAGTTTCTTTGGCTTTTGGGATATCAAATTTCAAGCCCTTTGATCCTTTACAGTGGAAACTGTTAGGTCCTGAGTAATCCTTATTGTGGCTACTCAGTATTGGAATTCTTTCTGTCCAGCTACTTTAATATTTTTTCCTTGTTCTGATAGTTCTCAAATTTAGCCACAATATTGTTTAGGGTGTTAATTTTGAGTTCTCTTTCAGGAGGCATCTGGTGAATTCTTTCAATGGTCATTTTACCTTCTGTTTCTATGATATCCAGGCAGTTCTCTTTGATGATTTCCTGAAAGATCATGTCTAGGCTCTTTTATTTTTATCATGTATTTCAGGGAGTCCAATAATCCTTAGATTGTCTCTCCTAGATCTATTTTCTAGGTCAGTTTTTTTTTTTTCTCCCAATTAGGTATTTTACATTTTTTCTATTTTGTTCTTCTTTTTTTTTCATTTTCATTTTTTGTTTGTTTGTTTGTTTGTTTTTTGACTGATTCTTTTTGTCTCCTGGAGTCATTCATTTCCATTTGTTCAATTTTATATTTTAGTGAATTATTTTCTTCATTTACTTTTTTACTTCTTTTTGTATTTGTTAAGTTGAATTTTTAAATGAGTTGTTTTGTTCTATGGAATTTTTTTTCCATTTCATGAATTCTGTTTTTTAAGGAGTTATTTCCTTTTTCTGTTTCTAAATACTGTTTTTCTGGAAGTTGCTTTCTTTTTCCATTTTATCAAATTTGTCTTTTAATGCATTATTTGCTTTTTCCATTTCATTAAGTCTGTTTTGGAGTGAATTTTCTTCAGCTAGATCTTGTGTTACCTTTTCCAAACCCTCTTGCAAAATTTTCCTTTCCTTTTCCCATTTTTCTTCTAGCTCTCTTTTACAATCCTTTTAAATTTCTTCTAGGAGAGGCTTGTGTGATGGGGACCAGGTTATATCACCTTTTGGGGCTTCATCTGGAGCCAATCTGTCTTTAGTCTCTTCAGGGTTTAAAATCTGTTTTATTTCCTCATAAAAGCTGACTATCATAAGAGTCCTCTTTACCGTTTTATTCAATTTTTTTTAAAGTTAACGTCTGCCTTTAGGGTGGAGGTTTTAAAGCAGCTGCAGCTGCTTTAATCCCCCTAGATTCTCTGCCACATGGAGTCTGTACTGCCTTGAAGAGTCAGCAACACCTGTGGAGTCAGCAATGCCCTGGGACTCTAGGCTGTGTGTGCTGGCATTTGTACTCAGATAGTTGCACTGGCTGTATTTCCATTTGAAATTTCCCATTCCCATTTCCAATTGAAACAGACATTTTCTGATGATCTTCAAAATTATCTTCTGCTAATAATTTGTTATACTCCAAATATTTATGTGTTTTCTTGGTCCAGAGCTAATTCAGAGGCTGGATTTTGAAATTAGTGTGAGGGTGGTAGAGAAGGTCAAAGAGAAACATGTTGTCTCCATCATTTTGCCTCTCTCCCCCATCCCTCAATTTTTTTCAAATAATTTGCACAGTATTAGAGTTAATTGTTCTTTAAATATTTGATAGAATTTACATGTAAATCCATTTAGCATGGGAGATTTTTTCTTAAGGAATTGATTAATAGCTTGTTCTAATTCTTTTTCTAAAATGAGACTGTTTATATAATTTATTTCCTTTTCTGTTAATCTGGCAATCTAATTTTTATGTTTTTCCATTTCATATGGTTATCAAAATTATTGTCATAAATTTGGACAAAATAACCCCTAATTATTGCTCTAATTTCCTCTTTATTGGAGGAAAGTTCTTCCTTTTTATTTTTGGGACTACCAATTTGATTTTTCTCTTTCTTTTTTCTAATCAAGTTAACTAAAGGTTTATCTATTTTGTTGTTTTTTCCCCATAAAAGCACTTCTTAATTTTATTTATGAATTCAACAGTTTTTTTTTTCTTTAAATTTTATTTTTATTTTTTTTGGAATTTTATGTTTGGTATTCATTGGATATTTTCCATTTGTTATTTTTCCACCTTTTTTAGTTGCAAGAACAATTCAATTGGTCTTCTTTTTCTCTATTTTATGCAAGTGATCATCTAGAGATACACAATCTTTCCTGAGAACTACTTTAACAACATCCCATAAATTTTGTTATGTTTTCTCATTATTGTCATTCTGTTGGATGAAATTATTCGTTATGTCTCTGATTTGCTGTTTCATTCATTCATTCTTTAGGATTAGATTATTTAGTTTCCAATTTATTTTTGGCTTATTTTCTCTTGGCCTTTTATTAAATGTAATTTTTATTGCATCTTGATATGAAAATAATGTATTTACTATTTGTGCCTTTCTGCATTTGATTTTGAGGTTTTAATGTCCTAATATATATTCAATTTTTGTATAGGTTCTATGAATTGCTGAGGAAAAAAGTGTACTTCTTTCTGTCTCCATTCAATTTTCTCCTAAGATCTATCATATCTAACTTTTCTGATATTCTATTTACCTCTTTAACTTCTTTCTTATTTATTTTGTGATTCAATTTATTTAGTTCTGAGAGAGCAAGGTTGAGGTCCTTCACATTTATAATTTTGCTGTCTATTTCTTCTAGCATTTCTCTTAATTTCTCCTTTAGAAATTTAGATACTGGGCAGAGCCAAGATGACAGAGAAGGCACACATGACTTTCTAAGCTCCTCTCATGCGCTCACGACCAACATTAAATTCAGCTTCAAAAATAGTGCTTGATTGTTAACCCCATGAAGATTAGAAGCATAACAACTCACCAGCGGAAGATAATCTGGAAGATCGCCAGAAAAGGTTTGACTTGAGGGGCTAGGAACAGACCAGCACAGGCAGGGAGAGACTAGTGTCTGGGAGGTGGGTGATGATCCAGGGGTGGGGGTGATCTCTGTGGCTAGAAATGACATTCCCATAGGCTAACTGCTCTGCCTTAATTATAAAGCAGTAAACTGGCAGAGAAATGAAAGCCAAAGACAGAGGGTACTCTCTAAAAAATGCCAGAACCTAAGAAGATCTGGCTATAACCAACCAAAACTGGAAGTAACTCAGGCAGACCTGTAACACAACTCTGCAGCCACATTCTACAGTTTGGAGCTTTTATGGGGCAGTTACAAATCTGCATGGCAGGGGCCTGCAGGCAGAGGCACAGCCTGGGGCAGCCTCTAATCTGCACAGTGGGGGGCTCAGCCTGGGGCAATAGAACTTTTGCAGCCAGACTATGGGCTTCCTGGGGCGGAGGCACTTCCTGTCCCTACAGGGCTATTCACTGCTCAGGGAAAGGAAATAGAAGCTATGTAAGAGAGTAACAACTTCCTGAAATGTGAATTGGAAAAAGTAAAACATTCCCAAGAAGTAAAAACTTCCCAGAATTTGTGAATTGGAAAAAGAAAATAACTCACTAAAAGAAATGACCAACAGGATGATTTCAGAAAGGCCTGGAGAGACTTACATGAACTGATGCTGAGTGAAATGAGCAGGATCAGGAGATCATTATATACTTCAGCAACAATACTATATCATGATCAATTTTGATGGACCTGGCCATCTTCAGCAATGAGATGAACCAAATCAGTTCCAATGGAGCAGTAATGAACTGAACCAGCTACACTCTGCGAAAGAAATCTGGGAGATGACTAAGAACCATAACATTGAATTCCCAATCCCTATATTTTTGCCTGCCTGCATTTTGGATTTCCTTCACAGGCTAATTGTACAATATTAAAGAGTCTGATTCTTTTTGTACAGCAAAATAACAGTTAGGTCATGTATGCATATTGTGTATCTAATGTATACTTCAATATATTTAACATCTACTGGTCATCCTGCCATCTAGGAAAGGGGGTGGGGGGAAGGAGGAGAAAAATTGGAACACAAGGTTTGGCAATTGTCAATGCTGTAAAATTACCCATGCACATAACTTGTAAATAAAAAGCTATTTAAAATAAATAAATAAAAGGGGAAAAAAATTTCTCCATAAAAAAAAAAGTAACTACTGACAGTATAATACTTAGGAATCTATATGCCAAAGAAAAATCAGAAACTTTATGAGCAAAACTACAAAACACTTTCCACACAAATTAAGTCTGATCTAACCAACTGGAAAAATATTAAATGCTCTTGGATATCTAATATAATAAAGATGACAATACTACCTAAACTAATCTATTTATTTAGTGCTATACCAATCAGACTCCCAAAAAACTATTTTAATGACCTAGAAAAAATAACAACAAAGTTCTTATGGAAAAACAAAAGATCAAGAATTTCAAGGGAATTAATGAAAAAAAAAAAAGCAAATGAAGGTGGCCTAGCTGTAGCAGATCTAAAATTACATTATAAAGCAATGGTTACCAAAACCATTTGGTATTGGCTACGAAATAAATTAGTTGATCAATGGAATAGGTTAGGTTCAAAGGACAAAACAGCCTATAACTTTAATAATCTATTCTTTGACAAGCCCAAAGACCCTCATTTTTGGGATAAGAACTTGCTATTTGACAGAAATTGCTGGGAAAATTGAAAATTAGTATGGCAGAAACTAGGCATTGACCCACACTTAACACTGTGCATCAAGATAAGGTCAAAATTGGTTCATGACCTAGGCATAAGGAATGAGATTATAAATAAACTGGAAGAGCATAGAATAGTTTACTTCTCAGACCTGTGGAAGAGGAAGGAATTTATGACCAAAGAAGAACTAGAGATCATTGTTGATAATGAAATAGAAAATTTTGATTATATCAAATAGAAAAGTTTTTGTACAAACAAAACTAATGGAGACAAAATTAGATGGGAAGCAAAAAACTGGGAAAACATTTTTACAGTCAAAGGTTCTGATAAAGGCCTTATTTTCAAAATATATAGAGAATTGACTCGAATTTATAAGAAATCAAGCCATTCTCCAATTGATAAATGGTCAAAGAATATGAACAGACAATTCTCAGATGAAGAAATTGAAACTATTTCTAGCCATATGAAAAGATGCCCCAAGTCATTATTAATCAAAGAAATGCAAATTAAGACAATTCTGAGATACCACCACACACCTGTCAGATTGGCTGGAATGACAGGGAAAGATAATGTGAAATGTTGGAGGGGATGTGGGAAAACAGGAACACTAATACATTGTTGGTGGAATTGTGAATACATCCAACCATTCTGGAGAACAATTTGGAGCTATGCTCAAAAGTTATCAAACTGTGTATACCCTTTGATCCAGCAGTGTTTCTACTGGGCTTATGTCCCAAAGAAATCTTACAGAAAGGAATGGGACCTGTATGTGCACAAGTGTTTGTGGAACGTCTTTTTGTAGTGGCCAGAAACTGGAAACTGATTGGATGCCCATCAATTGGAGAATGGGTGAATAAATTGTGGTACATGAATATTATGGAATATTATTGTTCTTTAAGAACTGACCAGCAGGATGATTTCAGAAAGGCCTGGTGAGGCTTACATGTAGTGATGCTGACTGAAATGAGCAGGACCAGAAGATCATTATATACTTCGGCAACAATACTATATGATGATCAATTCTGATGGACATGGCCTTCTTCAACAATGAGATGAACCAAATCAGTTCCAATAGAACAGTAATGAACTGAACCAGCTACACTCAGTGAAAGAACTCTGGGAGATGACTATGAACCACTACATAGAATTCCCAATCCCTCTATTTATGTCCACCTGCATTTTTGATTTCCTTCACAGGCTAATTGTACACTATTTCAAAGTCCCATTCTTTTTGTACAGCAAAATAAAGTGCTTGGACATGTTTACATATATTATATTTAACTTATACTTTAACATATTTAACCTGTATTGGTCAACCTGCCATCTGGGGGAAGGGGTGGGGGGAAGCAGGGGAAAAGTTGGAATAAAAGTTTTTGCAATTGTCAATGCTGAAAAATTACACATGCATATATTTTCTAAATAAAAAGCTATATTAAAAATGGGATGATTTAGGTAATTTATTTCCTCTTATGTAATCTGGACAATTTATATTTTTGTAAATATTCATTTCAGTTAGCTTGTCAGATTTGCTGCCATACAGTTGGGCAAAATAGTTCCTAATTATTACTTAATTTTTTCATCATTGGTAAATTCACCCTTTTAATTCTTGATGTGGCTGATTTGGTTTCTTTCCTTATTCTAATCAAATTATTCAAATGTTTATATATTTTGTTGCTTTTCTCATAAAGCAATTCTTAGTTTTATTAATAAATTCCATAGTTTTCTTAGTTTCAATTTTATTAATCTTTCCTCTGAGTTTCAAAATTTCTAATTTGGTATTTAATGAGGAGCTTTTAATTTGTTCTTTTTCTAGCTTTTTTAGTTTTGTGTCCAATTAATTGATTTTATTTTTCTCAATTTTATTCATGCTGTTAGTTAGAGACATAAAATTTCCCCTAAGAACTGTTTTAGCTGAATCTCATAGGATTTTGGTATATTGTCTCATTATTGTCATTCTCTTGGCTGAAATTATGGATTGTCCTTATGATTTGTTGTTTGACCCACTCATTTTTTAGAATAAGATTATTTAATGTCCAATTGGTTTTTAGTCTAACCTACCCTAGACTTTAGTGAATATACTTCTTATTGTATTATGGTTTGAAAAAGAAGCATTTACTATTTCTTCCCTTCTGCATTTCATTATGAGGTGTTTATACATGGTCAATTATTGTGTAGGTACCATGTACTGCCAAGAAAAAAGTGTATTCATTTCTGTCTCTATTAAAATTTCCCTAGAGGTCTACAATGCCTAGGTTTTCTAGGATTCTATTAGCCTTCCTGGTTTCTTTCTTGTTTATTTTGTTTTTAGACTTGTCTCATTCTGAGAGAAGAAGGTTGAGGCCTCCCACTAGAATAGTTTTGCTATTTCTTCCTGTAACTGGCTTAATATATTCTCTAGGAATTTGTATTCTCTACCACTTGGTGCATATACATTTGATATAGCTACTACTTCATTGTTTATGTTACCCTTTATTAAGATATACTTTCCTTCCTTTAATCTTTTAATTAGATTTGTTTTTATTTTTTCTTTATCTGAGGTAAGATTTGCTTTCCTTGCTTTTTAATAGTTTTTTGATATATTTTAATAGTTTACTTTTTATAGTTAAGTAAAATAAATAAGAATAGATTTTGTTCCAGCCTTTAGCTTTACTCAATATGTGTCTCTTTGTGTCAGATATGTTTCTTCTAAACAACATATTGCAATATTCTTTTTTTTTTAAACTACTCAGCTATTCACTTCCATTTTATGGGAGAGTTAATGTCCTTCACTTTCACAGTTATGTTTACCAGCTTTGCATTTTCCTACATTCTATTTTCTTCCTTGTATAACTTTTATTCTCTCTTTCCACCCTGTCCTTATTTCCTAATACCTTATTTCCTATCATCCCTCCCTCCTTACCATTTTAACTTGTGTTTTGGTGTCCCTTCTATTCAGCCTTTCCCTTTTCTTTCCTCTTTCTCCTCCTAATTGTATAAAGGGTTAGATAAATTTCTAAACCCAGCTGAATGATTAAGTTATTCCCGCTTAGAGCCATAACTGATGAAATCAAGTTTCAGACAGTGCTCATCTTACCTCCATTCTTTCCTTGATTATAATAGGTCTTTTGTGTCTCTTCATTTGAATCCCATTACACCCCCCCCCCCTTACTTTTTGTTCCAGTACAGATCTTTTTTCACTCCTTAATATCTTTTTCTTTGATATCGTCACATCAGTGTTCATTTACAACCACACAATCTGTTCATGAGATTCTCTCCTTTGTCTGCTCCAGTAACAATTATAATTCTCAAGAGTTACAGATATTATTTTCATATCTAAAGATGTAAACAGCTTAATCCTTAAATAATAAATATTTTCCCCCATTATGTTTCTATGCTTTTCTTGAATCCTGTGTTTGTAGATTACAATTTCTGTTTAGTTTTGAATTTTTCAATAAAAATAATTGAAAATCTCTTACTTCATTAGAGATCCATCACTTCCCCTAAAAGATGATGATCACTTTCACTGGGTAGTTAATTCTTGTTTGTAACCATAGGTACTTTGCCTTTCAGAATAGAAAATGGTATTCCAGGCTTTCCAAATCTTTATTGGAGAAGCTGCCAGATCCTGGGTAATTGAGACTGTTGCATCTTGATATTTGAATTATTTTTGTCTGGCAACTTGCATCATTTTTCTTTGAGATTCTAGTTCCTGAGTTTTGCAGCAATGTTCCTTGGGCTTTTCCTTGTGGGATATCTTTCCAAAGATAATTGATGGATTCTTTCAAAGACTAATTCCATCTCTGTTTGGAGGATATCAGGACAATTTTCTTGATGATCTCTTGAAGAATTCTATCCAACCTCTCTTTTTGGTCATGGCCTTCAAATAAACCAAAATTTTAAAATTGTCTCTTTTAGATCTATTTTCTAGATCAGCTGGTTTTCCAATGAGGCATTTCTCATTTTCTTCCATTTTTGTCTATAAGCATTGGGGGAAAAGTAAAAGTATGAAAGTTTATAAATCAAAAATGAAAAATTGATAACTTCTGGTATGAAGGAATTTAAAGAAAGGTTACATAGAAGAGATGGAATTGAAGCTTGGCTTTGAAAAATAAGTAATGAAAGAAGGGACAGTGTCCCACAGGATTCTGTCATTCCATATATGTTTTTACCATAGTAGCATTTACAATCTAAGTTTCACAGCAATTCAGAATTGGAGATTCCTAGTTTAAAAAGAAAATTGATTGATATTAAAATTTTCACTTTCATCTCAATTTACCCAATATTCAGTGTGAGTGTAAATAGTAAGCAAATATTGTGTCAGGTTTTTTTTTTTTTTTTTTTTTTTTTGGTCTATTTGATCAGTGAGTGACATTATTGAGTGAGATTATTGCTTTGACTAAACAAACTTGAAGCATACACTGTGCTAGTTTTTTTGTCTACCTGACCAATGAGTGACAAAGAAGGTTGAGATTATTGCCTTGATCAAACACAAAAATATTATAGCTGAGAGCAGACTTAGAGAAAAATAGAATGGGAGACTTGGGAAGGGCTTCAAATTCTAGAATATAGGAAAGCAGAACTGAAAGCAATTTTAAAATCACAAAACCATATGATATTCTAATCAAATAACATATAATGGAAGAATTGGAAGAAGGCTTGGGAAGCTGTATATTACATTATAACTTGAAAAAAACTGTGTGTGTGTGTGTGTGTGTGTGTGTGTGTGTGTGTGTGTAAGAAGGAGAAAAAGTAGATAACTTTGCTCATATTTTGAAGCTGGCTATCATGGTGATTGTTGCTATTTTAATTATCTTTGAAGGTGTGTCAGACCCAAGAGAATATTTGTGTTTTGAGAAGGTCATGACTAACTCACCAGAATCCATGAATTCCCTGATAGGAGTATTTCTCTGTATCTCCTCAATGTAATCTACTCTCTGGAAAGGAAGTTCCTATGTTAATGCATGTGTTTCTATTTAAATCCTGAGAGTTTTACATACGATAGTTCTTTTGGAATATTTCAGCTCTGTACTGTATCTACCATTGTCTAGAGGTCAGTTTTTCAACATTAGCCAAGTCTTTGATGAAAAGGTCTCCTTGATAAAGGTAGGATCATAGCATACTGAAGACTGCATTGTAGAACCAGAGATGAAAATTTGACTCAAATTAGAGATTATTGAAGTTTATAGGGAACCTCAAAATTATACAGTAATAGAAAGTTGGACTAGAAGTTACCTCAGAAATTTAAAAAATAAGATATAAAAAGAAAATGAGATCCTAAAACCATAGAATATATATTTTTAGATCACAAAGTAGCTTTGGAAAGAACCTTAGTGATCAACTACTTTCAAATCCTTATTTTACTTATAAATGAATGATTGATGCATTTATTAAGTGCTTACTATGTTTAAATGCTATGTTAAGTTCTGAGGATGCAAGTAGAAAAACAAGAGAGTGCTAACTCTTAAAGAATTCACATTCTAAAGGGGATAGCAATACCTATGGAAGATTTCAGATTTAATCAGATGTAAGTCTCATGCTACTTAAGCAAATGACAATGCCTATCCTTTTTTTAAAATGCCTATCCTTTAGTATAAATTAAATTATATAATCATCAGTTTTTTTAAATACTTTTCACATTTTTAAAGATTTTGTGTCAACAAGTATTTTAATTTTTGTGTGTCTGCAAAATATGTACTTGCAGTACCTGAGGGAGCAATTTCCACTACCTGGGACAATGACTATGAGCAAAAAGCTGAAGATATGTTGTTTCCAAGATTCTTGGGTTAAGGGTCCTGAACTATCTCCACTACAATCTGAGGGATGTGGTAATCAAGATGGTAGTGATAATGGTTTGACTTTTCCAGCACAAGTTTTCTTTTGTCTCTCCCTTGGGGAACTTTACTACTTTGGCTACTCTGGTTTGTGAACCCTGTGAGTAGCATGGGGCTGTTAATTGTTGAGGAAAGTTGGCTCCTGCTCTGGAGGAGCTGTTTTTTTCTGGATTATGACTTTTAGGAATGGAAATAGAAATGGTGGTTAAGGGAATGATGAGCTGCCCGGACTTCTTATGCTTATATGTCTGTTAGTAACAGTTACACAGGAGTTATTAGTAGTAAATAAGACAGGGTCCTCCAAATGGATTTGTCCTATCAGAGTAGGTTATGGGTAGAAATAGAATGGGTGGTTTGGGGTTCAGTACTATTCCCAAGACTCTTGAATACAGAACCTTGAGCTGTCTCCATCAGAATTTGAAAGCACATGGTGGTTAAGATAGTATTATTAGAAATAGAGATTGAGTTGCTTAGAACTTTCTGCCTTCTCTCTCTTTTTTCAGCATACCCAGCACTTCCTCTCCTATCAGTTGACAGTTAATATGGCTAGCTGGCCCTTTCTCCATAAAAGCATGAGAGAGAGAGAGAGAGAGAGAGAGAGAGAGAGAGAGAGAGAGAGAAAGAGAGAGAGAGAGAGAGACAGACAGACAGAGACAGAAAAGACTCAGATTTAACCTGCATTCAGGTCCTCAGATTTCCTAGTTTCTACTCCTTTCATTATGCCATAATACCTCAAAGACAGAGTTGTAATTTTTCTTTTCTAATCAATCATTTCTTTCACAGATATTTGGTGTCAACCATAAGATTTAATATGTGGTTTCTCTCAGACCACTTCAGCTTATACACCACTTTGAGAATATATATGATATATGGTGACATATTTGATACACACATATGTGTGTACATAGAAGGTACAAATAATAATGTGAATATACTCTAGTTAGCATTTACTACCTCTTCTCACTTTATCTACTCTTACCTTTCACTCTAATGCCATCTTGTATCTTACTTTCAGGACCTTTGATCAGAGAAATGAGATCACAGAGAAGGAGGAGCATGAAGTATGAGACTTCACTTCTACAGTTTTTCAAGAGTGATTTGATAAGCTGGGCCATGAGTCTGGTGATAGTTGGGTGAGAGACAGAGTTAAATTAAGGTTTAATCTTAGCCCCTAACATGTGTTCCCAGCTTGTGCAGGGAAAAGAGTTTGAAAGAGATTCAATGCTGAATTTTCTCACTAATCTGATGAGAAGAGAGAGACACCGAAAGGGAGAGTTCAGACGGCCAATTTTCTAGCCAGCAGCAACTGGAATGTTTCCATTAGGAGATATGAAAAGAGACAAAAAAGATATAATAACTATAGATTAGCTTTGTTGGTCAGAAAAAAGTTATCACTCTGATGGTGTTGAGGGCAGCAAGGGGAGGGAAAGATGGAGGGATGTGCCCAAGGGACATATTTCATTTTAATGCAACCATTTTTGTACCTTTCTATCTGCACATTCAATTAGCATTGGAGGAAAAAAACTAACAGTTTTTCACATGTCAGCCTGCCTTTCTAGCTAACTGAATATAAGATGGGAAACTGCAGTGACCTTGTATTCTCCTCCTTTGAGAGTAGTTTGCAAATTCAGACCTTTTGTTGGCCTCCAACATTAAAGAAAACAGAGCCATTCTTTTTTGTTGTTGTTGTTTTATTCATAAAAATTTTAAGTGTCTTTTAAATATCAGTTTGAATGGCTGTCTTCCTTATATTCTTTCCTTCATCTTCTCACATAATAAAAATAGATCTATTATGTAAAAATTGCCTCTTCTTTACTTTCCCAAGTGGAAATCCACTAACTCATTATGTACAGAATTGAGAAATTACATAGTTGTCTACATAACCCCCTGACAGCCTGAAGAGAAGTGGGCAAAGTGAAAGAAAAGTAAGAGTGTGACCTTGGCAGGTTACTATCTTTCTCAAAGACTCAGGTTCCTCATTTGTTTAAAAAAAAGAGTAGGTGGGAGGTAAAGAGAGAAGTTAAACAAGATTCCTTCTCTTAGAACTGATGTTCTATGTTCTGTCAGTCCAAGATCTCTTCCAATTGTGAAAGCTGAAGTCCTATGAGTCTAAAATTCTTTCACAATCTAACAATCTCTAACTTTAAACTTCTATAACAATAAGAAATGATGTTTTCAAATTGTTGTTTAGAAGAGTCTATGGGTAAGAAAATATAGATAGTTCAGTGGAAATCATTCACCACTGAAGAGACCTGGGCATAGTGATACAGTCATAGCTAACTGGGGTATTGATCTTGGCAAAGCTTTTGAGTTTAGGAGTGCCAAATTATATTTGGCTCTTCCCATTAAGTGTTAACTTTAAGTTTACCTAATACTTGGAGTTTCCAGGGGTAGGGTGCCATCAACTTGTCTAAGGATGAATGAACAAATTGCTAGGAAGGTCAAAACAAATATGCTGGCCAGTAATTAGCCATTTACTTCTAACATGGACAAGACAGGGAGAAAGTCTTTGTGTGTGTGTGTGTGTGTGTGTGTGTGTGTGAGTGAGAGAGAGAGACAGAGAGACAGAGAGAGACAGAGACAGAGAGACAGAGAGAGACAGAGAGAATGAGAGAGAGAGAGTGAGAGAGACAGAGAGACAGAGAGAAAAAGAGGAGAGAGAGAAAGAGAGAGAATATTTATGAATCAGTGACTTTTCCAGATTTATGAACCTTTTATCCCTCCTACAAATCTTTTGTTCCTGTGGTTTTGGTCTACTCACTGTCAAGAAAGTGTACTTGGCATATTCCCACTTTCATCCCTCCCTTTATTCGCACCATTCTCCCTACTTGGAATGACTTTCATTAACCAAATTCTGCTCATCCTTTTTATATGAGAACAAGTTCCATGTCTTTCATGATATTTTCCCTAACCAACCAGGTTGAGGCAATCTCTTTCCCTTTTCCTCCTCCCATTCCCTCTTTTTCTTTCTCTCTCCTACTTATCCCTATGTCTCCCTCTCCCTATGTCTCCCTCTTTTTCTATTTCTCCTTCACCCCTCCCCCATCTCTGTCTCTCTGACTTTCTCTGTCCCTCTGTTTTTGTCTTTTTCTGTCTCTGTGTGTCTCAACTAAATACTAGCTCAGTATTGTTTGTTCATATCATTTGACAATTTTCCATGAGCCGTGATAGGAAATCCTCTATTATATATCTGAACTAACATTTAAATCTTTCATTTTTACTTAACTTTTACTACAAAAGGACATAGCTTTTATACCCAGAACTGCCACTTAGTATCCATGTGAATCTGCAAAGGCCATTTTCCTTCAGCCTTTACTTCATCTGTAAAATGGGCATGATAATTGCTCTAATGCCTATCCCCTAAAATTATTATGAAAATCATATATTATCATGACTACAAAGTCATTTTAAAGCCATAAAGTATCATATTTACATAATTTATTTTGATTATCTCATAATCCAAAATCTTTACTTTTATTAGTCTGGGTGTGAACATAGGATAGGAAATAGGAGAAGGGAAGAAGATGATGCAATAAGTCCAATGTCATGTACAAATAAGAACATCTGAAAAATCTCTCCATGAATATAGAATTCATCTTTCATCTAGACCTCACATGAGTCATTGACTATGATGACTATAAATAACTATGTCTCATATTTTGGATGCTGCTTAATTTTAATAATTAGAATACCATTGAAGAAAGCTATTTGTGCTTTATTGATGAAGGAATTTGGCTTTATTTTAATAGATACATGGGAGATGACTTATTGAAGGAAAGTTTTTAAGACTGAATTTTGCTTTTTAAAACCAAATGTTTTTATTTTAATATATAAGAAACAATACACAGTATAATGTTATCCATGTATTTCATTCAATTGAGTGATTGTAAAGATGTGGTGTGCTGTAAATTGTTATTTGTAATGGATGTCTGTTCTCTCTTTTTTTCAAAAAAGATGACTGCAAAACTTGTAGAAATCATTCTCAAATCATGTAAAGGTGAAAAACTAAGAACTCGGGGTAATAAATATTGATGTTGTCTTGCTTACCTTTTTGAAAATTTCAATCTCTCAATTCAGCTACCATCAAAGGGCTGAAATAGTGGGGACAGACTCCACCAGATAGCCAATAAATTTGTATTAATTATCTTCTATGACAAACACATTGTGCTAAGCTCTGTACTAAATTGGAGGCATACAAATATGAAAATAAAAAAAATTAGGAAGAGAATTGATAGGGGTACAAAAGGAAATAAAAAAAAGCTGTTGATGAAAAGAATGTCTTAAAAAGCATAATTGGTCAATTAGGAAAGGAGGTACAAAGTTCACTGAAGAAAATAATTCTCTAAATACAAAAATTAAATACATCCCTGTGTTTCAAGAGAACTATAATTTAATGGGGGAAGACAACTCACCAAAGGAAGCCATAAAGTCAAGGAAGAACACAGGAATCAAGAAATGGGGACTTGGGGAATGATGAAGATGTTCAAAGAGGTATAGTTTGGTGAGAAATTAAGAGAAGACTGGTCTGAGTGTATTACTTAAATAGAGATTCTGGGAAGTGCTCTCTGCTTTTCCCTCCAATCAGAAGGCCAAAGAAGAAGAGAGTACTGAAAATGTGTATATAACGAGGCTGATGTGATCTCTCAGGATGAGAAGGTTCTTTGGGGTATGTTGGAGAAAAAAATTAAAAGTTCAGTTGAGTGGTAAATAAAGAATTGCCCTTCTTACTAAAGATATTATTCTTTCCCCCTCTTTGAGTTTTTAAGTCCATGAAAGATGGAGAAATGGATAAAAATGTTGAAGAGTTTGAAGTATGAAGTAGGTAAGGTACAAGATCTCACCTGTGTCTAGGTGGTACAATAGATAGAGAGCTGGATCTAGAATTGGGAAGATGTAAGTTCAAATATGACTTTAGACACTTACCAGCTGTTTGACCCTGGGCAAGTGATTTAATATTTAAGTGCCTTCATTAAATCATTTATAAAAGAGGGTTAATAATAACATCTACCAACCAAAACTGGTTTGAGGAAAAATTGATATAATATTTATAAAATACCTCACAAATTATTTATTACTTGATGGAAAATTTCAATAATAATAACTTTCATGATAATAAGCATTGTTATAGTTAAGTTTTAGTTATAGTAAAGTAAATATAAGTTATAGTAAAGTAAAAGACACATTTATAAAATGTAACTATCCCAATCACATTGGGTGACTGAGATCAAGTGGAGAATGATGAAGTTTTTTCTAGTTTAAAGAAAAGTTATCCTTTCTCTGGAGAAGAGGGTGACTCCCCATTCCTGGCTCTGTCACTTTTCTTTTGAATTATAGATTATTTGAATAGGGGAACTGTGAGGCAGAGGCTGAAGCTGATTCTCATGAACATAGGAACCAAGCTGAGGAAATGCCAACATGTTTTTAAAATTCAAAAAGTGATCTTAGCCAAAAACTATTCTGTTCAGTGAGAAGAAGAAATTTGCTTTTCCAGTTGAATGTAGGAGTGCAATGAAAAGGTAAGAAGACTATTCTTAAGTGCTCTTATTTTATTTCTATTACTCAAAGATTCCATGTTTATAACATTGTTGAGTGAAGCTGTTGGTGATAGGGTATCCAGTCAGGGTTCATAATTTTTTGTGTATGTCCTTTGATATTTTGTTGAAGCCTAAAAGAAGGTCCTCAAAAAAATATATAAAAACCAACAATATAGATAGCTAGATATCTAGATAGATATCAATAGATTATAGATATGTAAAAACTTCATGAACTCCAAATTCAATTCTTGTGAGAGGTGATCAATTGATTTTTATTTATTTATTTTAGTAATAATACCTAAAAATTATCAGTGGAAATAGGAGAAGGGTAAAGATGCGGAAAAAAGAAAAGGAAGATGAGGGGGCAGAGAACAAGAACAGTAATGACAAAAAATACACAAAACTAGCAGTAACAGTTAATATTTGTATATATACATATTCAGTGTTAAGAAAAAAGTTTGATGTAAATGATATGATAATTCTTGATCTTATATATGAATAAATAAATGATAATAATAATTATCATAGGCAAAAAACTTTGTGTAAGTGAAATAATAAGGAACATAATCTTTAATCTTAGAAATGCAGGAAAAGCAATAGAGGCATAATGGTTGACTAGAATAAAATTTTAGGAACAATATAAGTACTAGTCTTAGTATTGTAGAATACAAGGGCTGGAAAGAGCCTTAAAAGAAAGAATGTTAAAACTGGAAGGGCTTTTGTCATGACATAAGAGTAAAATGTTAGAAGTGCAAGTGAAGTTCAAGGGGTCCACCCTTCTCAATTTACATTTTTAAAATTAGAATCCATCAATTTAACAAAGAAGGAAAATGTAGCATGGAAAGTTTAAGTAACTTGTCCTAGGACACATACTATATACATAGTGGCAATATTAGCATCCTAAACTCTTTTCTCTTAACATTGAATATGTATATATACAAATATTAGCTGTTATTAATAGTTTTTATTGTCCTTGTTCTCATTCTTTTTCTTGTTCTTGTTCCCCTTCCCTTTTCCTTTCTCCTTCTCCTTCTTCTTTTCTTCATCTTCCTCTTATTCTCATTGAGAATTGGGTACTTTTTTGTTTGTTTCAGTAATATCTAAATGTGTTCAATCAAAATTGATATTACTTTTAAGTAAATAATGGCTAACTACATTTATGTAGCATTTTGAAATTTGCAAAGTGCTTCACAAATATAATTTCAATTTGTCCTCACAATAATCCTAAGAAGTAGTTGGTATGTTTGTCGCTATTTTATAGATGAGGAAACTAAGGCAGACAAAAGTTGAATAATGTTCCCAGTTTCACATTGTTAGAGTCTGAAGACAAATTGGAATTCATTTTCCAACTCTCAGTAGTCTATTCACTATGCCATCTAGGTATATGCGTAGATCTTCTTGGCAATTGTTAATTATTTATGGAGATACATTGTTTGTTTAAAATTACCAGGAGTGAAAAATATATTTCCCCAATTTTATAAAGTTATATTTATTTTCATACAATCTACTTTACTTAACTGTTCACTTCTACGGCTAACAACTTGTTGGGAATAGCACAACTCCTTTGTGATTCAGTCTCCTTGTCTTAAAAAAAAGGAATTTGAATTAAACCTTCCTTCCAGTTCTACTGCCCCCCTTGCTCTATAAGCAGGAAAAAGACATGAATCATGGAATGTTTTTGATAGTAGATTTTTTGGTTTATGACTGGAAAATAAGAAAGTGTTGATGTGTGTGAATGTATACATATTATCAATAATTACTTTTAAAATTACAATAGATCCAGATATCCCAAATTGCTATCCCCTTTTTTTCCCAAGATTATGATCAAATTCTATATTTTCAGTTTGGAAGGGCCTCAGAAATCATCCTGCTAAAGCCATATAAAAGCATACCTTGATGTGCCATATTATATTTCCATTTAAATGAATGATCATTCTAGAAGCCTGTTATTCAAAAAAAAAAAAAAAAAGGAAAAAAGACATTGTGGATTATTAACATATTTTAGCATTTGGAGTGCCAAGAAGATTTTGGTAGTACACTGATAAATCTATACCTAACCATGCAGTAGTGGTAATGAAGAGAACTGGATTTGGATTCAGAGAATCTGGTTTAAAATAGTCTGGGTTTTCTCATCTATAAAATGAGAGTATTAGATTATGTGTAAGACCTATTCCTTTTAGTGCTATTATCTTTATCCTATATTTATATTTGAACTAGATTGTTATATAATTAGGGACAGAGGGCTAAATTATACACTAATTTGTAGAATTTAATTCTCAAAATTTTATATAATAATTTCATTTATACCAATTTCAAATTCTCTATATACCGCTATGCTTTTTGAAGGATCTGTTTTAATGGAATCTACATCAGAAGGAAGTTATGTATTTGCCAATGCCAGAATATTCTTTTTTCTCTTTACTGCAGTACTTTATTTCATCTTTCCTCCCTATTACTGCCCTCTATTATCTCCTCTTATTCATTCTATACTTATCTTCCAAAGTAACTTTTCTTAAACACAGACTTGATTACATCATTCCCCATTCAAGCAACTCCATTGGCTCCCTATTGCCCCTGGGGTAATATATAAATTACTCCATTTAGTTTTCAAAGTCCTCATAACTTGGTCCCAACCTACCATACTCTAGGATGCTATCATACTGGCTTTCTCTCTATTATTTTTATGTTGCTATTCCATCTTCCACCTCTGCCTCCATGCTGTCTATACCTGAATTGCACTTCTTCCTTATCACTACTTGGAGAATCCCTTTCATCATCTAAATTACAAAACATTCAGTATCTTCATAAGGACTTTTCTGATCATTTCAAATGTCAGCATCTTACTACCAGGGGTGCTGCTAAACACACTACATATTTATGCATGTACACATGCATATATAGGTATGCATGCATGCATATGTAAGTATCGATGTGTGTATGTGTATATAACATATATATGTGTATACACATATATATGTATATAAACTTTCAAAAATACCCATGCAACACTTTTAAATTAGATCTTCATTACTAACATTTTTCTTTGTCATTTTCTTAAGTCTAGACAATCAACAAAATAACAAATCAATTCTTGATTTGTAGCAATTTGGAATTTCCAAATATAAATATTCACTCTAAAATTTGAAAATTTAACTTTCAGAGTTAATTTGAGCTGGCTCTAACACATACCCAACTCCCTTCCAAATTCCCTTGTATTTAAATACTTTTGATATATTTATTTTTATCCATTTTACATTTGTGCTGTATATAGTTTATATATACTTCTTGTTACCCCTATTTGAATGTAAGATCTTTGAGAATAATGATTATTTCATTATTTCTATTTCTAGGACCTAGCACAAGGCCTGACATATAGCTTTTTCCCTCCACTTCTCCATGTATAAGTTTGTAAGTATAAATACTAGCAATGTCTGCTAACATATTTTATAACTATAATGTGCTAAACCACAGCAAGTTATCAATGATGATTGTGGTGGTATTGATAATGATAATGTTCTCATTTATTTAGGACTGAATTAGAAGTTTTACATTTAGTATTTTCTTGAAATACCGTCTTTTATTTTATATTTTAATAGAGGACTTGCTCCATTCCATTTAACTACTCCCCCCTTCCCTTTAAATCTTTCCTTCTTGTACAAGCAAGTTTATCTGCATAAAGGACTTTTCTTAAATTGGGACACTTCATTCTGATTGCTTTCAATTACAACTTCACTTCATTTGAATGAAATCAAGACTTTGCTAGTTAACACACTCATGATTTCAACTCAATAAAAACCCACTAATGCATGACTAAATATAACAATGAGCAAGACAAGATTCCAAAATGTTTTCTCTTAATGCAGTGGAGGAAGATGGTAGTGAAGTCTGTGAAGATGTAGGAAAAATAACCAGAAGATAATTGGCTTATGATTGGCAAAGCAAAATAGAGGCATTTCTCCTCCCACAAAAATCTTCTGAAAGTGGATGCCAAGAAGGATGTCATTTTTAGAAGTTAAGTCTTCTTATTCAACAAAATATTCGTTAAACACTAATGTTTATGATGCCCATGGATAAAATGCTGAGGATATAAAATATAATAAAATATTATCATTGTTCTCAAGGAGTCTAAGAGATGCTCATTTAACTCTAATAAAAACTGCAATATGGCAGGTATGCAAGAAAAGTCTAAATAAAATACCATGAGAAATGAAAGAAGGGAAAATTCAGTTCCAGAGACAGGAATCCAGAAGTTGCATGAGAAAGTAGAGCTTGAATAACTTTTGACTCACAAGAAGGATTTAAATCAACAGAAGATGAGGGAAATTGTTTGAAATAAAGTACAGAAAAGCAGAAGTGAGTTTAAAAAATGGTGATCAGTGAAATTGTATTTGTCCTTCAGCTTTACATAGGGATGTTCTCTGAAATGGGATTGAAATAAGACAATCAAATGTCAGGGTGGGGGATGAAGAGGTAGAAAGATGCTTAAATTTTAAACTTAGAATATGGACCTTTATTACAAAGATGACATGTGGCATAGGTGGCCCAGTAACCACTGGACAGTAACCAACACTAGACTGTTGGATCTTAAGCCAGAAAGACCTATGCTCAAATCAGGTCTTACATTCCTATACCTGTGTGACTCTAGGTAAATGATTTAACATCTGTCTCCCTTAATAGCCTTATATGTAAAATAGTGAAAATTATAGCACCTATACCTTCTGAGTTGTGGTGAAGATAAAATCATACAATACTTATCAAGCTCTTTGTAAATCTTAATCTGCTAATACATACCTATTATAAACATAATAAATTGGAAGGTCAGAAGACTGGAAACAATAAGCCAATAAGAAAGGGGTTACAACCATATAGGAAAGAGGAAATGAGGTAAAATATCATATAGATTATGTATAAATACTTCATTGTCCTTGATATCAGGGGGGAAAAGTGTTAAGGGATCTTTCATTTTGTTGACATTGGAAAAGCTTACAAAAGTCAATAAGGTATAGGGAAATAATAAATAATGCATTAGCTCTCCCTTCCAATCCAAAACAATTATGAAGAGTTTCCTATATGTCCTCATGGAATTCAGATGGGGAGAAGTGAGTCCATCAACTCATGAAGAGAACTGTTAACTCACTGAAATATTATCAAGAAGTACACAAGTTGGGATAGATGTTAACATGAGAATCCTGTCTTTTGAGTAAGAGATAGTTTAATTAAACCTTTCTGAGACTTCTAGAAAATCTGCCCTTGAACTTACTACTCCATATTTCCCTCCTATCCCCTCTTCCACCATCTTCACTGTCAAATTTTATCTATAGACACATTATAATACATACATTCTTTACTTTCTGAAATCAGTTTTGCTGAAAATAGAAAAAATAAAAGAAAAACTTCATCTGTAATTACTCTTCCCATAGTTAGTAAAATTCTGAAATTATGATATTGTTACCTGAAGGCTTGCTGACAGACTGCATCATTTCTACTCAATCTGGCACTAATCCCAGCCTCCTTTTCTTTTCTTTTTCTTTTAATTTTGAGTCACGGAATTCAGACAGTAGAGAATTTTCCTCCTATAAATGAATGTGTCTAACCCCCAATTATTATGCTGTCACAAAAAAGGGGGAACCATGACTCATCCCATTCTCCTTTTAAGAAACAAACTGAGAGAAATATAATGGAATAAAAGATGTAGCAGGAAAGTTGTGCAGACCTGAACTGGAAACAGGGCCCAGACAATCTTTTTCCTGTATGACGCTGGGCAAGTAACTTCTTTCTTAGCTTCAGTTTCTTTGAAAAAAAAAAAGGAAGTTAGAAGTCAATGTGGCTATGTGAAGCTCTTTAAATCTATAACTACAACTCTCTAAGCCAAAGGAAATGAGGCAACATAGCTTATTGGAAAAAGCTCTGTGAGCCTTGGTTCAAATCTTATCTCTATTATTTAGTATGACACCATGCTTAAATAGTTTGAACTTTATTAGCCCTGGTTCTCTATAAAATAGTGATAATGATACTATCTAATTCTTAGAGTCACAATGAAAAAATATTTTGTCAATTTTAACTGTATTTTAAAATGCAGATATTATTATTACCTATTCATTGACTCACTTTTTTTTAATGTAATTATTAAAATGATGAATATTTAGCTTTGTAGCTAATAAACAAAGAATCTAAGAAGGAAGGAACCTTCTAAGCCATATGGTGAAACCAATTCACTTTAAAGATGAACTGTGACATGAAGAGACTTGTCTAAAGTCACACAAATTGTAAAGATCAGAGCCAAGATATAAATGTTAGTCCTCCAATCTTAATTCTAGCACCCTTCTTCCACATATTGCACTAAAGGCTTAAGGATTTTATGCCCATGAAGCACTTTCACATCCAAAAAAATAATGAGACCTTTAGACATCCTCTCTTTGGTCACTTATATTTGGTTATGCCCTCTTTTTTTAGGACCTGCTGCTGCTATTTTCCTCTATTTCCTATTTGTCTTTTCTTTTTCCTTCCCTTATCCTTCTGATTTCATATATGAACCCTTCAGGGAAGAATCTCTGTACGTTCTAAAATGTCAGTTAGTCTATCTGATGAATTCATTTTACTAAGAACAAAATACAGACATATATTGTATTTAACATATACTTTAACATATTTAATAAGTAGGGGATTACCTGCCATCTATGGGAAGGGGTGAAGGAAAGGAAGGGAAAAATTGAAACAGATGTTTTTGCCACTCCATGCATTTTGAAAAATTACCCATGTATATGCTTTGTATATAAAAAGCTATAATAAAAGAACAAAATACAGGAACTTTTCTTATACCTTCAATACTATTTTTAATAATTGGTTAAATCTCTTTTTCTTTAACTTTGTCTTAAATTGATGATTACTACCCCTCCTTTTCTTCTAATAAATTCTTCTTGACCACTTTATGCTTAAGTGTCTCATAGTTCCCTCTGCTGACTCCTTTGAGTCTTGACTTAATTGCTAAACCTGGCATCCCTTATAAACAGAAGTTCCTCAATTATTCCCCACTCTGACCTCCAATGTCCCACATTGTCTGGGAGATAAAAAGCCCTCTGACTGAGGCCTATGCTAGTTTGCTACCCAGTTATCCCAGGGCTTACCACTGCTGTTTAAGAGGAGCTAGCCTCCTTCAACATTATTTTTAAGTAACCTAATAAAATGTATAATACAGAACAGTTAAGATTGTGTAAAATGAGAATTGCAAGAATCCTGAAAAAAATGATGGAATGTGAAATAATCCAAGATTGATTCTTTTTCTCCCCCCTCTCTTATGCCCCTCCAAATAAAAAATTGTAAAATACAACAAATATAACTTGTTTTGCTGAAAACTATCTTTGCTTATATTTTGAAAATAAAAATCTATTATTAAAAAAAGACAAAACCTCTGCATACCCTTTGATCTAGAATTGCCTCAACTGATTCTACATCCCAAAGAGATCATAAAAGAGAGAAAAGACACACATGTGCAAAAATGTTTGTAGCAGCCCTTTTTTGTAATGGCATTTTTTGTTATTATTGGATAGCTTGCTGTCTTGAAGAAGCAATGGAGGGAAGGAGGCAGAAAAAATTAGAAAATGGAATTTTGCAAGGGTGAACATTAAAAACAATCTTTGCATGTATCTTTTATTTAAAAAAGGAAAAGAAAAACTAAATAGAATAGCTATGGGGTCTAGACCTATGATTTCAGTGATTTTAGTAGGAACAGTCTTCTCAACTACTACAATTCATCCTTTTTTCCTTAAAAATTAGAATCTTAGATAGTATAGCACTAAGAATTTAAGTAATTAGATTACATATTTGAATATAATTCAGAAGTTGTGACAAACTGCTGAAGCTGAGATTACCTCTCTATGCCAATCAATTTTACTATTTACATTATTTATCTACTCTATTAATCAATTACTAATCAACTATTTATTAATAAATATTCACTTGCTTTTTAAACTAAAATAACATCTAGGAAATAGATCCAAAGCCTTAAAAAATAAAAAAATAAATAAAAAAGATATATGAAACAAAAAGAAAAAAATAAAAGTAAAACTTTAAAAAGAAATTACAAGATAACAGAATATTCTACATGCAAACTGACAAAACAAAAAGAAAACAATTCAAGTGAATCATAAATATCTGACTTTTTTTTTCCTTTTACATGTGGTCAGCTAAACAAAATCATAAATGTAAGGTAGTGAACATTTTAACCATATTGTTTGGTGAAAAAAAAGAAACACACATAATCTGAGGTACACAAAGAACACATAATTATGTTTACATGTGAGTCTGAATGCATTTGCATGTATGTATGTGTATTGTATGTGTTTTGTATGTGTATATACATATATGTGTGTATATATATATATATATAATTAAAAGGAAGAAAACAAATTTTTCTTTTGTATATAATCTAACTGTATATTGATTGTTGAAATCTCTAAGAAATTGAAAGAATGGATTAAAATGATCAAACCATTACTATTTACTACATGCAATCATGTATACATAAATAATAAAAAGTAATGAAATGAGATAAAATATACTTCAAATGAAATAAAGCAAAGTAAGGTCTAAAATAAAATAAATGTGACAATAAATTTTAAAAATAAGAAAGATAAATTACCAAAATCCATAGGGACAATCATGTTTAAAAAATACTGTTCATATTGTTATACCCCATAAACTAAAAATTCGATAAAATTGCTATGTATCTACAAAATTACAAATTTCCCTAGCTAACAAGGCAATGAGTAGAATCTTAAAGTATACCATTTCAAAAAGATAACCAACATAAGTAAATAAAATATTGTCCAAATAGGGATGAACAACCACAGTCCAGATGTACAAATGGAATTTTACCAAAGATTTTAAGAATATTATTTATAGAGAAGATTCTGGGAAGATGATGGAGTACAGAAAAAAATGTCAAGATCTCCATATTTTCCCCACACAAAAGACAAAATGATGCCTCAGTGTGAATATAGATTGATAAAAATAAACAAGATTGGGACAGAAGAGTGGTCCTCCTAAAATAGCAAGAGAAAATGATGCCAAGATAGAACTTTTGCTGGAGATGTAAATATCTCCAGGCTAGCTCCTCTTAAAAAGCAGGGGTGAGCCCTGGGATAACTGGGTAGCAAACTAGCATAGGCCTCAGTCAGAGGGATTTTTATCTCCCAGACAGTGTGGGACATTGGAAGTCTGAGTGGGGTATAATTGAGGAACTTCTGTTTATAAAGGATGCCAGGTCTAGCTATTAAGTCAAGACTCAGAGGAGTCAGCAGGGATAGGAAATATGAGACACTTAAGCATAATAAAAATGGTCAAGAAGA
The DNA here is from genome assembly GCF_016432865.1 of Antechinus flavipes. Lineage (NCBI taxonomy): Eukaryota > Metazoa > Chordata > Mammalia > Dasyuromorphia > Dasyuridae > Antechinus > Antechinus flavipes. The sequence goes on from NC_067399.1 coordinate 380,553,993, forward strand.
ATTTATTAGAAGAAAAGAAGGGATAGTAATCATCAATTTAAGACAAAGTTAAAGAAAAAGAGATTTAACCAATAGAAAAAATAGGAAAACTATAATGTATGTCAACCATATTATACAATATTTTTTAAAACTATTTAAAATAATTTGATAAGTATGAGAGGAATATTGCGATAGTGCAGGTGTGTGTGTGTGTGTGTGTGTGTGTGTGTGTGTGTGTATGTGCGCGCGCGTGTGTGTTTGCATCTCCATGCTTAATTACAACCTTCTTGCGGCAAGTAGAGGGAAGAAAGGGGCAAAAAAGAAAGAAAACCTACAAAGAAACAAAGAAAGGATGGACAGTAATGAATATAGTTTTTTTATTATCATAAATGTTTTTTGAAATGGAAACTTCTTTTGAATTTTGAATCCTCTCATGTTTTACTGTTCACAAAGTAAAGATTTTTTTTCTTTTTCTGTTCTTTATTTGTTTTAAACAAATAAATAATTTTAATTTAAACAAAAAAAACCCACAAAGAGAATGATATTTATAAAAATGGAGAAAATGATTCCATCAAGCTCTTTTTATGAGACAGAAGTAGTTTTGATGCTATTAACAAGAGAACAAGAAATTAGAGAACTATTGATCAATTTCTCTTATGGAAATGAATATAAAATCTCAAATAAAATCTTTATATAGAGGACATGTTGACATATATCCCAAAAAATAATCCAGAAGATGACAGTTGGATTCATATTATGGGTGCTATGATTCAAAATTTAATAAATACTTAGGTTCACTGATGACACAAACCAAGACAAATAAATATTTTTAATATCTGGAAAATTTCATTTGCATTTATTACAATACAGTACTGTTATATTAAATACCATTTAAAAAGTATAGTTGGAAGAACTTTTCCTTAATATCATCCAAAGAAGATACCTAAAATCATAAATTAGTATTGATTCCAATAGGAAGAAGAAAACTATTGAGAAATTTTCCAGTGAAACAAGGAGAAAGTAATAATATTCTCAATCTTCAGAAATAAGTTAGGGGAATAAAATAAGAAAACAAATTTAAAGGATAATCATTAGTTAAGATAAATAAAATGATCTCTTTTTATAAACACCAACGTTCTTTCAGCAATCATTAGCCTACTTCTTGAAAATAGTTTTTGAATAGTAATAATACTCATTTTTCCCCAGATACTTCCATTTGAAGTTCATATCTTTCATTCCAATAAATTAATTTTATACATTGTTTTATACCTAATTATTTTAAGTTTATCCCTGTAATTCTAGTGATATAACAATATAATTTTTTCCTAATAAATTCTATCCTGATTCTTATTATTGTGTTTTTGTGTATCTTTTCTTACTTACTCCTGCGAATTCTACTTTATTTCTTTTCTTTAACTTAGGTTGCTAATACCTAATCCCCTCCCCCCACCTATGAATCCCTCCCTTATTTTCTCCCTTTACCTTATCCCACTCTCATTAATCAAAACATCTTTTGGTACTCCACCTTATATTATACACCTTTTCTCTCCCTCTTTATCCCTTCCCAATTAATCTGCACACATTGTACTACCACCATTATCTACAGAGTTCTATACTCCAATTTTAATTTTTTAGAGTTAGATCATACTCAAGATCTGCCAAAATCTTACTTTTTAACTACCCTGTTATTGATGTCAAATTTAGACATACCATTTATATTTCCATATGCAAAACATAAAGTTTATCCTTACTGAATCTTACAAATTTAGTTTTTGATGTTGGCTTAGTTTTGTTGAATGTGATATTTTTAGCCACAGGTCAACTTCTTTCTGTTGTTGACATATGATATTTCAGGACTCGTGGTCTTTTAATATAATTATTGATAAATCCTATACAATTCTATTTGTAGCTTCAGCATGTTTGAATGTTTTAAAAATGATAAAACTTTCTCGTTTGCTTTTCATACAAATAAAGTCAGATCTAAACAAATAGAAAATCATCAATTGCTCATGGGAAGGCTGAGGTAATATAATAAAAAATGACATTCCTACCTAAATTTGTCTATTTCTTCAATGCCATACCCAATCAAATTACCAAAACATTCTTTAGAGAGCTAGAAAAAATAGGAACAAAAATTATCTGCAAGAACAAAAGGTGAAGAATGTTAAATGAATTAATGAAAAAATACAAAGGCTGCTAGCCTAGCAATACCAGACCTAAAACTATGTTATAAAGTACCAGTCTTCAAAACCATTTGGTACTGACTAAGAAATAGAGAGCTGAATCAGTGGAATAAGTTAGATACACAGGATACAACAACCAATGACTATAGTAATGTAGTATTTGATAACCTCCTCCCCCCAACTCCTGCTTCTGGGATAAAAATTCATTATTTAACAGAATTTTCTGGGAAAACTGAAAAATGATATTTCAGAAACTTGACATTGACTTATATATCACAGTCCATACCAAAATAAGGTCAAAATGAATACATGATTGGGGCATAAAAGGTCATACCATAAGTAGATTAGGAGATTAAGGGATAATCTACCTATAAAATCTTTGGAGAAGGCAGAGATTTATGACAAAAGAAAACTACAGAACATTATGAAAGGTAACATTGACAACAATGATTACATTATATTAAAAAGGGTTCACACAAAACAAAACCAACTGAATCAGGATTAAAAGGGAAATACACATCTGGGAAAAAAAAATTACAGCCAGTGTTTCTGATGCAGATCTCATATCTAAAATGTATAAAGAATTTATAGTACATAATGTATATAAAATATATTAAAAAGTAGCAATTTTAAAAAATACAAGTCATTTCCCAATTGATAGTCAAAGAATATAAACAGACAATTTTTAGATGACAAAATTAAAGCTATTCCTAGTCACATAAAATATATATTTTAAATCACTATTGATTAGAAAAATGCAAATTAAAAAACCACTGAGGTACCACTACACACCTCTCTAATTGACTAAGATGATAGAAAAAGATAATGATAAATGTTGGAGAATATGTGGGAAAATTGGAATGCATTGTTGATGGAGTTGTGAACTGATCCAAGCATTCTGGAGAGCAATTTGGGTCTATGACCAAAGGACTATCAAAAACTGTGCCAACCCTTTAATCTAGTAGTGCCCCTACTGGGTCTGTATCCTAAAGAAGTCAGAAAGAAGGGAAAAAGATTCACATGTGCAAAAATATTTATAGCAGCTCTTTTTGTAGTACCATAGAATTGGAAAATGAGTAGATGTCTATGACTGCAGAATGACTGAATAAATTGTGGTATGTGAAGATAACAAAATATATAAAATATATAAAAATAATGAATAAGCTGATTCTATAAAGGTCTGAAAAGATTTACAGGAATGAATACTAAATGAAATAAGCAGAACCAAGGATACACTCTGCACAGAAACAGCAAGAATATGCAATGATCAACTATGAAAAACTTGGTTCTTCTCCATGGTTCAGTGTTCCAAAGTAATCCCATTAATCTCTGGATATAAAACTCATCTGCATCCTGAAAGAAAACTACAGAGACAATGTATATCAACACATGCTATGCTCACTTCTTTTATCTATTTTTATTTTTTCCCTGACTTTCTCACTTTTGTCATGATTTTACTCTTCCAACAGGATTCATAAAGAAATGTGTATTTAAAAGTTAGTATACATGTATAACCAGAAAAATAAAACAATTTACAATAAAAAAACCTTTCTCTTTTGTCTGGGGTTGTTGAAAATTAGCAGTATTCCATTCTCCAATTGCTAAATGGTCAAAGGATATGGACAGACTATTCTCAGATGAAGAAATTGAAACTATTTTTAGCCATATGAAAAGATGCTCCAAGTCATTATTTATCAGAGAAATGCAAATTAAGACAACTCTGAAATACCACTACACATCTGTCAGATTGGCTAGAATGACAGGGAAGGATAATGCAGAATGCTGGAAGGGATATGGAAAAACTGGGACACTGATACATTGTTGGTGGAATTGTGAATATATCCAGCATTCTGGAGAGTGATTTGGAACTATGCTCAAAAAGCTATCAAACTGTGCATACCCTTTGACCCAGCAGTGTTACTACTAGGCTTATATCCCAAAGAGATTTTAAAGAAGGGAAAGGGGCCTGTATGTGCAAGAATGTTTGTAGCTGCCCTCTTTGTAGTGGCCAGAAACTGGAAACTGAGTGGACGCCCATCAATTGGAGAATGGCTGAATAAATTGTGGTATATGAATATTATGGAATATTATTGTTCTGTAAGAAATGACCAACAGGATGATTTCAGAAAGGCCTGGAGAGATGAACTGAAGCTGAGTGATATGAGCAGGACCAGAAGATCATTATTTACTTCAACAACAATACTATATGATGATCAATTCTGATGGACATGGCCCACTTCAACAATGAGATGAACCAAATCAGCACCAAAAGAGCAGTGATGAACTGAACCAGCTACACCCAGGGAAAGAACTCTAGGAGATGACTATGAACCACTACATAGAATTATCAATCCCTCCATTTTTGTCCACCTGCATTTTTGATTTCCTTCACAGGATAATTGTACACTATTTCAAAGTCCAACTCTTTTTATGCAGCATAATAACTGTTTGGACATGTATACATATATTGTATTTAACTTATACTTATTCATATTTAACATGTATTGGTCAACCTAACATCTGGGGGAAGAGGTGAGGGGAAGGAGGGAAAAAGTTGGAACAAAAGGATTTGCAAGTGTCAATGATGAAAAATTACCTATGCATATATTTGTAAATAAAAAGCTATTTAAAAAAAGAAAATTAGCAGTATTTTTTCTCCATGTTTTCCTTGTAGGATTCTGTGAGGTAGTGATCAATGGATTTTTTTTTATTTCTAATTCTCTATCATGTTCTATCACTTCAAGACAATTTTCTTTGATTATTTTTTGTAGTATGGTGTCAAAGTTCTTTTTTTTTTTTGATTCCAGCTTTTAGGTACTCCAATTATTCTTATGTTTTCTCTTCTTGATCTTTTCTCCAGATCCACTGTTTTTCTTATAAGAAGTTTCATCTTCTCTACTTTTTTTCCCCATTCTTTATAGTTTACTTTTTTATGTCTTAATCTCTTAAAGCTTCACAGGCTTCCCTTTGCTTAATTCTAATTTTCAGGGAATATTTTTCTTCTTTAAGACTCTGGCTCTTTCAAAGTTTTAATTTTAATTTTTCTTAATTTTTTCATTTTTCTTGGATGGTTCTTATTTTATTTTACTTTAGTTTTAGTTTTTCTTCAGTCTCTGATTTTCAAAGTCTTTTTTGAGTTCTATGTAATTCCTTTAGGACAGATATCCATTTTACATTAATCTTTGGGGAAGAATAGGTTTTTTAATAATAGCCTTTTGTTTTTCAAAATATATGCAAAGATAATTTTCAAAATTCACCCTTGCAAAACCTTGTGCTTCATATTTTTCTCCCCCAATTCCCCTTCCTTTTAATAAGTAATGAATAGAGGTTAAATATGCACAATTATTGTAAGCATGTTTCCATATTTAGCATGCTGCAGAAAAAAAATAAGATAGAAAGGAAAAATAAGTTAGAATAGGGGATGGAGCCAAGGTGGTAGAGTAAAGTCAGGAAGCCACTCAAGCTCTCCCAGCTTTCTTTTAGGTCTCTGAACACAGTATGATAGAATGAAGCCACTTTCCAACTCAAGAAAGACTGGAAAAACTTAAAGAAAAGTCAGTTTCAATGGGGTGAAAAGGATATTCAGCCCTGCTCAGATAGACTCTAGGGAATTTGGTGACAGGATTTAATCACAGCTAATCAGCTACTAAGACCCTCAGTCCTAGCTCAAGAGAGGAGTAAATCAATGAGGCAGCTTCAAGTCTCAGCACAAAGGGCAAACTCTGGGAAACTAGGTTATTTCCAGAAAAGCGCTGTCATAGCTACCTTGTGCAAAACACAAGGAGCCCCTGTGTTCAAATTCAAGACTCAGAGTTGCACAGGAAGCTTGGGACAGCATCACCTTTACCCCAGGAGCAGAGCTCAACCATAAAAGTAAAAAAAAAAAAAAAAAAGAGGAAAAACCAAAAGAAAAGGAAAGAAAATGAGCAAGAAAGAGAAAAGAACTTTGACTATAGAAACCTACCATGGTGAAAGGGTAGACAAAAACACAAACTCAGACCTAGACAGAACGTCCACAGAAGAAATATCAAAAAGGATTTATGAATTGATCTCTAGCCCAAAGTGGCTTCTTGGAAGTGCTCATAAAAATTTTAAAAGGCGAATAAGAGAGGTAGAAGAAAAAATGAGAAAAGGAATGAAAGGTATGTGTGGGAGAGTCAACAGTTTGGAAAAGGAAAGAAAAAATTGTCTGATGAAAACAACTCCTTAAATAATAAAATTAACCAAATAGAAAAGAGATACAAAAGCTGACTGAAGAAAATCACACATTAAAAACTAGAACAGAGCAAATGGAAAATAATGAATTTATTAAATAGCAATCAGCCAAACTAAAAAGAATGAAAAAATGGAAGAAAATATGAAATACCTCATTGGAAATACAGCTTACCTGGAAAACAGATCCAGAAGAAACAATTTACAAATTATTGGCCTAAAGAAACTGGAAACTGAGTAGGTATCCCTCAGTTTGAGAATGGTTGAATAAGTTATGGTATATGAACATTATGTAAAATCAGCAGGATGATTACAGAGACCTGGGGAACTTACTTGAATTGATATTAAGTGAAATGAGCAGAACCAGGAGATCATTGTACACAGCAACAACAAGATTAGATAAAGATCAATTCTAATGAACTTGGCTCTTTTCAATAATGAGATGATTGAGGCTATTTCCAATGATCTTGTGATCATCTGCATCTAACATAACCTCTTCATTCTTTTGCTCTTTTCTTGCATTTTATTTTCTTTTTAATTTTTTTCCTTTTTCATCTGATTTTTCTTGTGCAACATAATAATTGTATAAATATGTATACATATATTGGATTTAAGTATTTTTTTGACATCTTTACCATACATTGGAGTTCTTGCCATCTCAGGGAGGAGGTGGGGGGAAGAAAGGGAAAAATTTAGAATATGAGATTTTCCAAGGATCAGTGATGAAAAATAAATCAATGTATATATTTTGAAAATAAAGTGCTATAATAAAAATGGTATTGACATTCTGAAAGGCATGACTAAAAAAAAAGTCAAGATGCATTCTACAAGAGATTATGAAGGAAAATTGCCACCAAGATTCTAGAAACAGAGTGGGGAATACTGATGGAAAGAATTCACCAATCACCTTTAGAAAGAGATTCCACAAGGAAAACCAAAAGGAACATTGTTGAAAAAGTCCAAAACTACAATCTCAATGAAAACATATTGCAACCGCCAGACAAAAGTAATTCAAATACCAAGGAGCAACAGCCAGGATTACCCAAAATATGACTGCTTCTAAAAAAAAAAAAAAAGTTGGAGTTCTTGGAATACCATATTCTAGAAGGAATACCATACCTAGGGTTACAACCAAGAATTAACTACCCAGAGAAATTTAGCATCATCTTTCAGGGGAGGAAGTAGGAGGAGGAAGAGGAAAAGAACAAGTAGGTACAGGATAGAAGAGAGGGCAGAAGAAATAGGGGAAAAGGTAACTTAGGGTTACAACCAAGAATTAACTACCCAGAGAAATTTAGCAGCATCTTTCAGGGAAGGTGATGGAGCTTCAAGGAAGTAAGAGACTTTCAATAATTTCTATTGGAAACAAACAAACAAACAAACCTAGAACCAAACAGAGAATTTAATCTACAAACACAGGACTCAAGAGAAACATGGAAAGGTAAACAGGGAGAAATATATATTATTTAAAGGTTAAATATTTTACATCCCTATATAGGAAAACAATATCTGTAACTCTTGAAAACAGTATCTGTCACTGGGGCAGACGGGAGTGGAGGGCAATCACATTGACTGAGGGTGTGGTCCCCAATGGACTCTGATATTATGACGTTAAAGAAAAAGACATTAAAGACTAGAAATAGGTTTGTACTGGAAAAAGAAGAAAGGGTAGGTGAAATTGTAAAATTAGTTCATATGAAGAGGTGCAAAAGACCTATTACAATGAAGGGAAAAAAGAGAGATGGATAAACATTGTTTGAAGCTTGATCTCATCAGTTTTGGCTCCAAGAGAGAAGAACTTTATCATTTAATTAGGTATAAAATTTATCTAACCCTATAAAAAAGTAGGAGGAGGAAGAGGAAAAGAACAAGTAGGTACAGGATAGAAGAGAGGGCAGAAGAAATAGGGGAAAAGGTAAGAGAAGGGGAGAAGTGTTGAAAGAAGATAAGATATTGGTGAGTTAAAATGACTATTAAAGGAAGGATGGTAAGTGGTAAGGTAATGGGTGGGATGGGTAAAAAAAAACATATGACAAAGGAAAGAGAACAAAAGTATATACATGGGAGAAAATAGGAAGAAGGGAAATACAGAGCTAGTAATCATAGCTGTTAGTGTGTTGGGATCAATGCTGGATAAAAGAGAAGCTAATGGCAGAGTGGATTAAAAAACAAAATTCCACAATATATTCTTTACAAAAAAACACATTTGACACAGAGAGACACATGCAAAGTAAAGGAAGAAGTCTAGAACAGAATTTTTTATGCTTCAGCTGAAATTAAAAAAAAAAAAAGCAAGGGTACCAATTTTGATCTCAGATAAAGTAAAAGTAAAAATAGAACTTACTAAAAGACATAAGAAAGGAAAGCACATTTTGATAAAGAGTACCATAAATAATGAAATAGTAAGGATTCTCAATGTATATGTACAAAGTAGTAGAGCAGGCAAAATCCTAGAGAATAATTTAAGCTAGTTATAGGAAGAAATAGATAGCAATATTATTCTACATGGGGGACCTCAACTTTCCCATCTCAAAATCAGACAAATCTAACCACAAAACAAACAAGAAACAAATTAGGGAGCTTAATAGGATCCTAGAAAACCTAAATATGATAGATCTCTGGAGATTGAGGAGGATCAGAAAGGAATACACCTTTTCTTTGCAGTACATGGCACCTCTACAAAAATTGACCATGTATCAGGACCTAAAAACTTTACAATCAAATGGAGAAAGGCAGAAATAGTAAGTATTTCCTTTTTATACCACAATGCAATAAAAATTATATTCAATAAAGAGTCAGGGAAAGATAAGAGTAAAAACTAATAGCAAATTAAATAATCTAATTCTAAAGAATGAGTGGGTCAAACAGCAAACCACAGAAACAATACACAATTTCCTGCAAGAAAATGACAATAATGAAACAACATAGTACAATCCATGGGATGCAGCCAAAGCAGTTGTTAGGGAAAAATTTATATCTCTAAATAGCTACATGAATAAAATAGAAAAAGAGATCAATTAGGCATACAACTAAAAAAGCTAGAAAAAGAACAATTTAACCCCCCCCCAATTAAATACCAAATCAGAAATTCTGAAACTCAAAGGAGAAATTAATAAAATTGAAACTAAGAAATTATTAAACTAATAAATAAAGCTGAGTTAATTTTATGAAACAAACCCCAATAAAATAGATAATCATATTGTCTATTTGATCAGAAAAAGGAAAGAAAAAAACAAATCACTAACATCAAAAATGAAAAGGGTGAACTTAATACCAATGACAAAGAAATTAAACAATAATTAGGGACTATTTTGCCCAGCTGTGTGGCAGCAAGTTCTACAAGCTAATTGAAATAGAGGAATAACTACAAAAATATAAATTGCCTAGGTTAACAGAAAAGGAAATAAATTACTTAAATAGTCCCATTTCATTTATTTATTTATTCATTTATTTAAAATAAATTTTTATTAATAGAACTCATGCTAGGGTAATTTTTTATAGCATTATCCCTTGCATTCATTTCTGTTCCAATTTTTCCCCTCCCTCCCTCCACCCCCTCCCCCAGATGGGAAACAGTCCTTTACATGTTGAATAGGTCACAGTATATCCTAGATACAATATATGTGTGCAGAACTGAACAGTTTTCTTGTTGCACAGGGAGAATTGAATTCAGAAGGTATAAATAATCTGGGAAGAAAAACAAAAATGCAAGCAGTTTATATTCATTTCCCAGTGTTCTTTCTTTGAGTGTAGCTGCTTCTGCCCATCTTTGATCAATTGAAACTGAATTAGCTCTCTCTATCAAAGAGATCCACTTCCATCAAAATACATCCTCAAACAGTATTGTTGTTGAGGTATATAATGATCTCCTGGTTCTGCTCATTTCACTTAGCATCAGTTCATGTAAGTCTTGCCAGTCCTCTCTGTATTCATCCTGCTGGTCATTCCTTACAGAACAATAATATTCCATAACATTCATATACCACAATTTACTCAACCATTCTCCAATTGATGGGCATCCATTCATTTTCCAGCTTCTAGACAATTAGTCCCATTTTAGAAAAAGAAATTGATCAAGTCATTAGTGAACTCTGGGCTAGATAGATTCAAAGGTGAATTCTACCAAAAATTTAAAGAATAATTATTTCTAATACTGAGTAAACTATTAGGAAAAATAGATAAAGAAGGAGTCCTGCCAAATTCCTTCTGTGACACAAATATGGCACTGATACCTAACTTGGAAAAGCCAAAACAGATAAAGAAAATTTCAGACCAATCTCTGTAATGAATATCGATGGTTATACATATATACATACATACATATATATATATATGTTTTTGCTGAGGCAATTGGGGTTAAATGACTTGCCAGGGTTACTCAACTAGGAAGTATTAAGTGCATGAGGCCAGATTTGAACTCAGATCCTCCTGACTTCAGGGCTGGCACTCTATCCACTATGTCACCTATGGTGTTCTCTTCTTTTTTTATAATAATATGATCGTTCTCTCTGAAAGCAGGTTTCTTGGGCAGGTTTCTGGAGGCAGCCTTAGTTTCGGTTCCAAGTAATAGTCACCGCAAATACAGCCAGCTGATAAAATCCAAACATTTATTTTCTCCTTCCTTGATGCCAAGAATTCTTGCAGCTTGTCCCTTGCTTCTGCCTCTGCTTTCTTCAGCCTCCAGCTAGCACAAAGGTGGAAGATGGAATGAATCTGCCTCTGCCTCTGAGAGTGGGCTTGTGGGCTTCTGTATCTCCCAGAGTGCTCTGTGTCTGGCCCCGAGAGCTTCTTGCTTATATGCTGTTCACTGAGTACACACCAATCATTATATCACTGGGAAACTATTATATGTTGTAGGATTAAATTAATTCTAAACTAGATTTAAACATTGTCTCCTCAATTCCACTTAGTATCTTGTTTCAGGTTCTGGCCCTTAACATCTCATCGTAGGATCAGATCAATCATACTGAACCATGCTAAATTACATAATTATTGTCTTTATCAACTCTAATGAGTTAACACTTTGTAAGGATTCCAACAGTCACTAGTTGCCCCTTTAATTAAAATATTAGCAAAGAGATTAGAGAAACTTATCAGCAGGATAATATACTATGACCAAGTGGGATTTATACCGGGAATGCAGGGCTAGTTCACTATCAGGAAAACTATTACCATAATCAACCATGGCAATAATAAAAGCAACAGAAATCATATGATAATCTCAATAGATGCAGAAAAAGCTTTTGACAAAATATAGCACTCATTCCTATTAAAAACCTAGAAAACATAGAGATAAAGAGAGCTTTCCTTAAAATAATAAATAGTATCTATCTAAAACCTACAGCAATTATTATTTGTAATGGAGAGAAACTGGATACATTCTCAATAAGATAAGGAGTGAAATAAGATTGCCCATTATCAACATTATTATTCAACATTGTACTAGAAATATTGGCTTTAGCAATAAGAAAAGGGAAAGAAATTAAAGGAATTAGAGACAATGAGGAAACAAAACTCTTTGTTTTGTCGTATTAAAGCTTTTTATTTTCAAAAAAACATATGCATAGATAATTTTCAACATTCACTACTGCAGAACTTTGTGTTCCAAAATTTTTCTCCTCTCTTCTTCCCATCCCTTCCCTTAGACTTCAAGTAATCCAATATATGATAAACATGTGCAATCCTTCTATTCATATTTGCACAATTATCACGCTGCACAGGAAAAATCAGATCAGAAAGGGAAAAAATGAGAAAGAAAACAAGATGCAAGCAAACAACAACAAAAAGAATGAAAATCCTATGTTGTAGTCCACATTAAATTCCCACAGTCCTCTCTTGGGGTGCAAATGGCTCTCCACATGACAAGACATTAGAACTGCCTTAATTATGCTATTGTTGAAAAGTGTCATGTCCATCAGAATTAATCATCATATAATCTTCTGTTACTGTGTACAATGATCTTCTGGGTCTATTCACTTCACTTAGCATCAGTTCATGAGTGCCTTTTCAGGTCTCTTGAAAATCATCCTGCTGAATCACTTTTTATAGAACAATGATATTCTATAACATTCGTATACCATACATAACTTATTCAGCCATTTTCAAATTGATAGACCACTCAGTTTCTAGTTTCTTGCCACTACAAAAAAAGATTGTCACAAACATTTTTGCATATATGGGTTCCTTTCCCTCCTTTATGATCTTTTTGGGATACTGACTCAATAGACACATTGCTGGATCAAATGATATGTACAGATTGATAGCCTTTGGGCATAGTTTCACATTGCTCACCAGAATGGTTGAATTAGTTTACAACTCCACAAACCATGTAGCAATGTCCCCAAAACTATCATTCTTTGCAGAGGGTATACTAAATACTTCAAATTTCTTAGAAAATCATCTAAAAACCTACTTGAAACAATTCACAGTTTTAGCAAAGTTGAAAGATATAAAATAAAACCACAACAGGCATCACCAACATTTCTATATATTACTGACAAAGCCCATCAGCAAGAGATAGAAAACAAAATTGCATTTAAAATTACTGCAGATAAAATAAAATACCTGTGGTTATAAATACCAAGAAAACCCAAGAACTCTATGAACATAATTACAAATCACAAATGATATAATATGTTAACCAATTGGAAAAATATTATTTTTTTCATGGTTTGGCCAAGCTAATGTAATAAAAACGACAATTTTGCCTTATTAGTTTATTTGTTCAGTGTCATACCAATCAAACTGCCAAAACATTATTTTATAGAACGAGAGAAAAAATAACAAAGTTACTCTGGAAAAACAAAAAATCAAGACTATCAAGAGAGTAGTTGGGACTTCTGGCCAAGATGGCGGAGAGGAGGCACACTGCTGTGTAACCTCCACATTTTTCTTTCACTATCCATTTCATTTCATGCCTCTGAATTAATGCTTGACTGAAAAAAAACATAAAATTACTTACCAAGAGAGACCATCCTTGAGACTCGTCAAGAAAGGTCTGTTTTTGCGCAAGGGTGGGGATGGTTATTAGAGCAGAAGCAGACTGCAGGCAGCAGCTGCAGTGAGAGCACAGAAAGCAGCTCAGAGCCGAGCAGAGCGGAGAGGGGGTGGGGCGTGATCGCAGCCGTCTCTGAGGGGAGAGCTTTGCTACAGGATTAGATACTTTGCTCCGGCAGCAAGTCAGCAGCCCAGCAGAGAAGCTAAAAACACCGAGAGTGAAGAATACAACCCCAAACAGCTGGAGTCTCTCGGGACCTGGCCACCCCTCCCCCACAGTGTCTCAGCACGCTCTCAGATCTCAGAGCGCAGATGCAGCACAGCTATCGCTGTCCTGTTAGGGCCTCACTACTGCCCCCCGCAGTCTGTAGAAAAAGCTCGGTAACACCACCCAGCCCCTCCCCCAAAGAAAGCAGCCTCCATTCAAGGGTTTTTTTCCTTCTGTTTCTTTGATAGTTTGTCTTTGATTATTAAACAGAATGAGCAAGAAACTGAAAAAGACTTTAACCCTTGACAGCTTCTATACAGATAAAGAGCAGACTCCAAGTCCTGAGGAGACTAAAAACAAACAGTCCGCATGTGAATTCCCAAAGGAGGAGATCATCTGTTCCTCAGCACAGATGAATCTCATGGAGGAAATTAAAAAGGCTCTCACAAGAGAGCTAGAAGAAAAATGGAAAAAGGAGAAGGAGGCTTGGCAAAAGGAGAGGGAGACTTGGCAAAAGGAGAGGGACGCTTGGCAAAAGAGCCTGGAGAAGTCAGATAAAGAAAGAGTGGATAAAGAAGTAAAATCCTTGAAAAATAGGATTGGTGAACTGGAAAACAAAATTGGCAAAATGGAAAAAAATTCCACAGAACAAAAGAACTCAATTGGACAATTAGAAAAAGATCTTTAAAAAGTGAGTGAAGAAAATACTTCACTGAAAATCAGAATTGAACAAGTGGAATTGAATGACTTGAGGAGACAAGAAGAATCAGTCAAGCAAATCCAAAAAAATCAAACAATGGAAAAGAATGTGAAATACCTTCTGGGGAAGACAACAGACCTGGAAAACAGATCCAGGAGAGACAACCTGAGAATCATCGGACTCCCAGAAAAGTATGATGAAAAAAAGAGCCTGGACACTATTTTCCAGGAAATTATCAAAGAGAACTGCCCAGAAGTCATAGAAACAGAGGGTAAAATAGACATTGAAAGAATTCATCGATCCCCTACTGAAAGAGATCCTGAAATCAAAACACCAAGGAATATAGTGGCCAAATGCCAGAACCCTCAGGCGAAGGAAAAAATACTGCAAGCAGCTAGAAAAACCCAATTCAAGTATCAAGGAGCCACAATAAGGATCACCCAGGATCTGGCAGCATCCACATTAAAGGATCGAAGGGCCTGGAATATGATATTCTGAAAGACTAAGGAACTTGGTATGCAACCAAAAATAACTTATCCAGCAAGAATGAGCATCTTTTTCCAGGGAAGAAGATGGACATTCAACAAAGTAAGCGGATTTCACCTATTTTTGAAGAAAAAGCCAGAACTTAACAAAAAATTTGATCTACAAGTACAGAACTCAAGAGAAATCTAAAAAGGTAAAGATTAATCTTGGGAACGATATTTCGGCTATAAAAATGTATAAAGAATACATGTATACCTTGTTCTAAAAAGTAGATGTGGAAAGGACATTGTACCAGAAAAAGGGTAAAGTGGGGGTACTACATTTCATGAAGAGGCAAAGAAAACCTATTATATCTGAGAGAAAGAATGGAGAGGGATGAATATAGTGAGTATTTTACTGCTTTCAGAATTGGCATTAAGAGAAAAATTTTAGACATATTCAATTTATGGTGAAACTTCTCCCACCTCATTGAAAAGTGAGAAGGGAAAAGTGAAAAGGGAAGGAATAAGCTAAGTGGAAGGGAATACGGTAACTGGGAGGGAAAGGGTAAGTTAGGGGGAGGAACTCTAAGGGGGGTGAGGGATACTAAAAGAGGGAGGGCTGTGAGAAGCAAGTGGTGCTCACAAGCTTAATACTGGGAAGGGGGGAAGGGAGTAAGAAGGGAGAAAAGCATAAACCGAGGTTAACAAGATGGCAAGTAATACAGAATTGGTCATTTTAACCATAAATGTGAACGGGGTAAACTCCTCTATAAAGAGGAAGCGTTAGCAGAATGGATTAAAAGCCAGAATCCTATAATATGTTCTTTACAGGAAACACACCTGAAGCGGGGTGATACATGCAGGTTAAAGGTAAAAGGTTGGAGCAAAATCTACTATGCTTCAGGTGAAGTC
This sequence comes from Antechinus flavipes, assembly GCF_016432865.1. Lineage (NCBI taxonomy): Eukaryota > Metazoa > Chordata > Mammalia > Dasyuromorphia > Dasyuridae > Antechinus > Antechinus flavipes. The sequence continues at coordinate 380,569,650 of NC_067399.1, forward strand.
AAAAAAGCAGGGGTAGCCATCCTGATCTCAGATCAAGCTAAAGCAAAAAATGATCTAATCAAAAGAGATAAGGAAGGGCACTATATCGTGCTAAAGGGTAGAATGAATAATGAAGCAGTATCTATATTAAACATATATGCACCAAGTAGTGTAGGATCTAAATTCTTAAAAGAGAAATTAAGAGAGCTGCAAGAAGAAATAGACAGTAAAACTATAATAGTGGGAGATCTCAACCTTGCACTCTCAGAATTAGATAAATCAAACCACAAAATAAATAAGAAAGAAGTCAAAGAGATAAATAGAATACTAGAAAAATTAGATATGATAGATCTCTGGAGAAAATGTAATGGGGACAGAAAGGAGTACACCTTCTTTTCAGCAGTTCATGGAACTTATACAAAAATTGACCATATATTAGGACATAAAAACCTCAAACTCAAATGCAGTAAGGCAGAAATAGTGAATGCATCCTTTTCAGACCATGATGCATTGAAAATTACATTCAATAAAAAGCCAGAGGAAAGTAGACCAAGAAATAATTGGAAGCTAAATAATCTCATACTAAAGAATGATTGGGTGAAACAGCAAATTATAGACATAATTAATAACTTCATCCAAGAAAACGATAATAATGAGGCATCATACCAAAATGTATGGGATGCAGCCAAAGTGGTAATAAGGGGGAATCTCATATCTCTAGAGGCCTATTTGTATAAAATAGAGAAAGAGAAGGCCAATGAATTGGGCTTGCAACTAAAAATGCTAGAAAAGGAACAAATTAAAAACCCCCAATCAAACACTAAACTTGAAATTCAAAAAATAAAAGGAGAGATCAATAAAATTGAAAGTAAAAAAACTATTGAATTAATTAATAAAACTAAGAGTTGGTTCTATGAAAAAACCAACAAAATAGACAAACCCTTAGTAAATCTGATTAAAAAAAGGAAAGAGGAAAATCAAATTGTTAGTCTTAAAAATTAAAAGGGAGAACTCACCACTAACGAAGAGGAAATTAGAGCAATAATTAGGAGTTACTTTGCCCAACTTTACGCCAATAAATTTGACAACTTAAATGAAATAGAAGACTACCTCAAAAAATATAGCTTGCCTAAAGTAACAGAGGAAGAAGTAAATATGCTAAACACTCCTATCTCAGAAAAAGAAATAGAACAAACTATCAATCAACTCCCTAAGAAAAAATCCCCAGGACCAGATGGATTTACATTTGAATTCTATCAAACATTTAAAGATCAATTAACTCCAATGCTAAATAAACTATTTGAAGAAGTAGGGATTGAAGGAGTCCTACCAAACTCCTTTTATGACACAGATATGGTACTGATACCTAAACCAGGTAGGCTGAAAACAGAGAAAGAAAATTATAGACCAATCTCCCTAATGAATATTGATGCTAAAATCTTAAATTTTATTTTTTATTTTATTTTAAATATTTTATATTAGCAAAAAGATTACAGAAAATCATCCCCAGGATAATACACTATGACCAAGTAGGATTTATACCAGGAATGCAGGGCTGGTTCAATATTAGGAAAACTATTAACATAATTGACTATATCAACAACCAACCAAACAAAAACCATATGACCATCTCAATAGATGCAGAAAAAGCATTTGATAAAATCCAACAGCCATTCCTAATAAAAACACTTGAGAGCATAGGAATAAAAGGACTTTTCCTTAAAATAGTTAGGAGCATATATTTAAAACCTTCAGTAAGCATCATATGCAATGGGGAAAAACTGGAACCTTTCCCAGTAAGATCTGGAGTGAAGCAAGGTTGCCCACTATCACCATTATTATTCAATATTGTATTAGAAACACTAGCCTCTGCAATAAGAGTCGAGAAAGAGATTAAAGGAATTAGAGTAGGCAATGAGGAAACCAAACTATCACTCTTTGCAGATGATATGATGGTATACCTAGAAAACCCCAGAGATTCTACTAAAAAGCTATTAGAAATAATTCATAATTTTAGCAAAGTAGCAGGATACAAAATAAATCCCCATAAATCCTCAGCATTCTTATACACCACCAACAAAATCCAAGAGCAAGAGATACAAAGAGAAATTCCATTCAAAATAACTGTTGATAGCATAAAATATTTGGGAATCTACCTACCAAAGGAAAGTCAGGAATTATTTGAGCAAAATTACAAAATTTTTCACACAAATAAAGTCAGACTTAAATAATTGGAAAAATATTAAGTGCTCTTGGATAGGCCGAGCGAATATAATAAAGATGACAATGCTCCCTAAACTAATCTATTTATTTAGTGCTATACCAATCAGACTTCCAAGAAAATATTTTAATGATTTAGAAAAAATAACAACAAAATTCATATGGAACAATAAAAAGTCGAGAATCTCAAGGGAATTAATGAAAAAAAAATCAAATGAAGGTGGTCTAGCTGTACCTGATCTAAAATTATATTATAAAGCAGCAGTCACCAAAACCATTTGGTATTGGCTAAGAAATAGATTAGTGGATCAGTGGAAAAGGTTAGGTTCACAAGACAGAATAGTCAACTATAGCAATCTCGTGTTTGACAAACCCAAAGATTCTAAATTTTGGGATAAGATTTCATTATTTGATAAAAACTGCTGGGATAACTGGAAATTAGTATGGCAGAAATTAGGCAAGAACCCACACTTAACACCACATACCAAGATAAGATCAAAATGGGTCCATGACCTAGGCATAAAGAACGAGACTATAAATAAATTAGAGGAACATAGGATAGTTTATCTCTCAGACTTGTGGAGGAGAAAGAAATTTGTGACCAAAGATGAACTAGAGACCATTACCGATCACAAAATAGAAAATTTTGATTATATCAAATTAAAAAGCCTTTGTACAAACAGAACAAATGCAAACAAAATTAGTAGGGAAGCAACAAACTGGGAAAACATCTTTACAATTAAAGGTTCTGATAAAGACCTCATTTCCAAAATATATAGAGAACTGACTCAAATTTATAAAAAATCAAGCCATTCTCCAATTGATAAATGGTCAAAGGATATGAATAGACAATTTTCAGATGAAGAAATTGAAACTATTACCATTCACATGAAAGAGTGTTCCAAATCACTATTGATCAGAGAAATGCAAATTAAGACAAGTCTGAGATATCACTACACACCTGTCAGATTGGCTAAGATGACAGGAAAAAATAATGATGAATGTTGGAGGGGATGCGGGAAAACGGGGACACTGATGCATTGTTGGTGGAGTTGTGAACGAATCCAGCCATTCTGGAGAGCAATCTGGAATTATGCCCAAAAAGTTATCAAACTGTGCATACCCTTTGACCCAGCAGTGTTTCTATTGGGCTTATACCCCAAAGAGATACTAAAAAAGGGAAAGGGAGCTGTATGTGCCAAAATGTTTGTAGCAGCCCTGTTTGTAGTGGCTAGAAACTGGAAAATGAATGGATGCCCATCAATTGGAGAATGACTGGGTAAATTGTGGTATATGAATGTTATGGAATATTATTGCTCTGTAAGGAATGACCAGCAGGATGAATACAGAGAGGCTTGGAGAGACCTACATGGACTGATGCTAAGTGAGATGAGCAGAATCAGGAGATCATTATACACTTCGGCAACGATATTGTATGAGGATGTATTCTGATGGAAGTGGATTTCTATGATAAAGAGACTTAACTGAGTTTCAATGGAGAAATGATGGACAGAAACAGCTACACCCAAAGAAGGAACACTGGGAAATGAATGTGAACTATTTGCATTTTTGATTTTCTTCCCGAGTTATTTTTACCTTCTGAATCCAATTCTCCCTGTGCAGCGGGAGAACTGTTCGGTTCTGCAAATATGTATTGTATCTAGGATATACTGCAACATATGTAACATATATAGGACTGCTTGCCATCTTGCGGGGGGTGGAGGGAGGGAGGGGAAAAAACGAAACATAAGCGAGTGCAAGGGATAATGTTGTAAAAAAATTATCATGGCATGGATTCTGTCAATACAAAGTTATTATTAAATAAAATAAAATTTAAATTAAAAAAAAAGAGAGTAGTTGAAAAAAGTACTAAGGATAGTGACTTAGCAGTACCAAACCTAAAACTATATTAAAAAGCAGCACTCATCAAAAAAATTTGGTACTGGCTAAACAATAGAAGGGTATATCAGTGGAGTAGATTAGATACATATGATGCAATAATCAAGATCTATAGCAATCTATTACTTGATGAACCCTCCAAACTTCAGCTTCTGGAATTAGAATTCACTATTTAACAAAAGTTTCTGAAAAATAATATGGCGGAAACTCAGCATAAACTAATACCCCACACTCCATAGCAAAATGGATACCTGATTGGGACATAAAGGATGAAAATATAGACAAATTAGTTTAACAAGGGATAATTTACCTATCAGATCTTTGAAGAAGGGAATAATTTATGACCAAAGAAAAACTAGAGAACATTATAAAAGACAAAATGGACACCTTTGATTATATTAAATTAAAAAGGCTTTGCAGAAACAAAACTAACAGAAACAAGATTAAAAGGAAAGTACAAAGCTGGAGAAAAAATTACAACCAATATTTCTGATAAAGGTCTTATTTCTAAAATATACAAAGAACTGTGTCAAATTTATAAAAATACAAGTTATTCCCCCATTGTTAAATAAAGGATATGAACAGTTTTCAGAGGAAGAAACTAAAACCATCTATAGTTATATGGGAAAAAATGTCCTAAAACACTATTGGCCAGAAAAATGCAAATTAAAACAACTCTGAGGTTCTACCTCACACTTCTCAGTTTGCTTAAGGTAACAAGAAAAGATAATGACAAATATTGGAGGGGATGTGGAAAAACTGGGACACTAATGCATTGTTGGTGTAGTTGTGAAATTATCGATTCTGGAGTGCAATCTGGAACTATGCTTGAAGAATTATAAAACTGTGCATACCCTTTGTCACAGCAGTACAATTACTGGGTCTGTATCCCAAGGGAATCATAGAAAAAGATAAAAGACCCACACATGCAAAAATGTTTGTAGCAACTTTTTTTGAGATGTAAAAGTAAAGAAGTAGAAAAGGAGTGGAAGCCCATCAGCTGGGGAATGCCTGAACAAGCTGTGGAGCATAAAGGTATTGTTTTATAAAAATGATGGAGAAGATGATTATAGAAAGACCTGGAAACATTTACATGTACTCATTCTGAGTGAAACAAGTGGAACCACTAATACATTGTATACAATAACAGCAAGAATGTGCAATAGTCAGCTATGAAATTCTTGATTCTTTTAAACAGTTCAGTGATACAAAACAATCCCAATAAACTTTGAACAGAAAATGCCATCTCCATCCAGAAAAAGATCTGAGGAGACAGAATGTAAAACAACACATGCTATGTTCACGTCTTTTTTTTTTTTTTTTTCTGTTTTTTGTCTCTCCAATGTTTTTCCCTTTTTGCTCTGACTTTTCTCTCCCAACATGATCCATATAACAATGTATACCAAGAATAAATAAATTTAATTTATTTCCTACTTTAAATACTAGGATCTTAAGAGGAGAGAAATATTATTTCATGTTGTTAGCCTAGTAAATCAACTTTTCCATTGTAGCAAACAAAGAAAAACCACAAACAAAAACAAAGAAACTAAGCACCACTGATACTTTTGCCTTCACTGCCATAGTCCTAGTTACATCTTGGACTATCTCAAGGGCTGGGTTTATAGTGCTTTTATTGATATAACTCTCCCAGGGGCCTTTGCTTTCAGACTTCTTAGCTCTGACACTCGTCCCAAAAGATTATGATGAAGAATAAATGCCATCCCCAGAACTGGCAGTGTCCATCACTGACTTCAGAGTTAACCATTAATCATACAGTATCCTGTTCTACTCAATTATGTTTGTCATTTAATTAATATTTCCCCCATCTTCTGCCCAATAAATTCTTTCCTATCATTCTTTGCATTTCAGTGAGTCAATCATTTTCTCAGGGAGGAATCTTTTTTGATTCCTGGCACTTCCTGGTATTCTTGCTCCTAATAATCTCAGCACTACTCTAACTGACTCCTAATCTCTCTCCTCTTACTTTCTTTGCCATCTCTAGGAATCTACTCCTTCATTAACAGATTCTATCAAAATTCCTTATACTCTATCTATATTCTGGTTTGCAAAGAAATATACTTTGTTTTTTGTTTGCTTGCCTTTTCTTTGAAAGTATCAAATCTCTTGCCTTTTAGAATACTATTCATTGCTTCTCTCATTCACTGATACAATGAACAAAGAGAAGGAATGGAAACATTCATGAAATTCACTGTTATTTCTAGACCTCCTTTTTGTTGCATGAATAAGTCATTTCCTCTTTGGAGTTTTATCCATTCAGATATTTGTTTTTGTCATCTATAGAGTCAAAAATCACTATCTTTGCTTTTGTAATCAGTTCCATATCTGGATTACAATCTTTCTGTCATCGCAACTACAATTCTCATGTTTTGGTACTTTATATTCACATGAGTTGTCTTTCTAAAAAAAAAAAAGAAATTCTCAATTCATCAAATTTTTCAACTCCTATGAAGTATATCTACATTCACCTTTAATTATTTACAAGTATAGTCATGCCTTGGAAATTCAAAATAATCCCAAACAGTTGCAGGTTTATGAACACAATCTCTAATATTCTTCTCTCTAACCATCTTCATTCTCTTCTCCTGCCTCATTACTCCTAATAGTTTTGTTCTCACTGAAATTGTAAATACCTTCATTACTCATTGACTTTCTATGCTATTATGCACGCTCTAGTTTCTCACCCTCCCATACATTTAGTCTTAGTATTATGGTAAACTGGGCACTATAGTAAATTGAATATATTATCTGCAACATATTCCCCAAAATATTCAAATTTCTTGAGATCCTTGCCTCTTGTTTAATTGATTGTAACCTTACTTAATTTTAGTTTATCTCCACCATCTGCTTTCTCTCTTCCTTCTCTTATTTTGAGATAAGTGTGTAGCGTAGTGGATAGAGAATTGGCTTCAGAGTCAGAAAAGCATATTTTCAATATTTGCCTATGACACATGATTAATGTTCCTGTTAATATCACTTAACCTCTTGATTTCCCAAGATTATGAATGTTCAAAACAATGGCCGTTATTTATTGGCAGCTAGATCAACAATACGCATTTATTAGATACCTAATATATGCCTGGAATTGGTTTTCTCATTAAAGGTTCCTCGTACAATCACATCACATTATCTACATCAAGCAGAACAAAAACTACTATTGTCACAATAACCATCGCTATCCTTCTACTAGTCATGTGAGGAGTTAAACACTCCTTTGAAGCAATATATTTCTTTTATCTCTCCCTATTAACTCTATTTCATCCTGTACCATAATTGACTACAAATTTTTTTTTCTCTTCAAACTCAATTCCCACCCCAACAAAACCAAGATAGAATCAAATATGGCTTTGAGCAGGTTAAATTTTACTGGGAAACTCATTCTCTTCACTTTAGCTTCAAATTCTTTTTACCTCAATTTAAATTAAATTAGCTACTAGTTGGTTTATAGTAATATTGTGGTGACTTTGAAGTCCTACTTTAAACAATTTATTATATTTTAGTCTTTTTTTTAAAAGCTCTTCTTTGATTTTTTTCATATCTTATTTATTTCCTCTGTGTATATGTTTTGTTCCCAATTTATATTTTTTGATTAAAGTATTTAGGTATAGAAAATTTCCTCAAAAGTACTTTGGGTATGTTCTCAAAATTTTGTTAAGTTGTACCATTTAAAAGTTAATTGATGAAATTATTTATTGGTCCTGTGATATATTTTAGCTCACATATTGTTCAAACTATATCACTTACTATGTATTTTACAGTTAATTTAGAATCCTTCTTTAAATGCCCTCTATTCATTATGATTTTATTACACCATGACTAATAAAGGATATAACTAATAGTTCTGCTTTTCTTTATTTTCTGGTTGAATTTTTTTTCTATATCTTTACATGGTGAATTTTTTTAAAAGATAAAATACAAAGCTGAGAAATATAATTCTAATTTTTAATTAAATTATTTCTAATTTATTAAGCCCTTACCTTATTTCTTATTTATCATTTCATTATGTTTGTCTAGGTCTGAAAGAACTACAATTACATTCCTGATTATTATAATATTGCTCTCTATCTTTTTTGTTCAATTAATTTTCTTCCAAAGTATTTGAGTGCTAAGCCATTGAATGCATATGTGTGTGTGTGTGTGTGTGTGTGTGTGTGTGTGTGTGTGTGTATATATATATAATACTGACATGTTTTGATATACTTTTAAAATTTATGATTCCTTTGAGCATAATGGAATGTCCATGCTTATCTTATTTAAACATGCCTATTTTTGATTATTGCCTTCTTTAAGATCATGATTTCCACCCCTGCTTTACAGAATTTGCTTGAGGCATGATAAACTTTGCTATAAGCTCTTAACTTTAATTTTGTTAATATTTATGTTCTAGTATATCTATCATAAAAGACATATTCTTGGAGCATGCTTTGAAATCCATTTCACTACATTTTTCTGTTTTATCATAACATTCACATACAAGAACATTAATATTAACTATTATTTTTCCTGTATCTTTTATTCTTATAATTTTCCTTGATGTTGGGTTCTTGCCCACCCCATTCCATATGTAAAGAAGATAGCAAAAGAAAAATAATTGGAAAAACATTAGAAATCTATAATTTTAGTGGCCTGATACCATTCTTCTACCCCCATTTCTCTTCATAAGCCCAGATCCTGATCACTGGTTCTTGCATTTTTTCTTCTTTTCACCCTCTTTTCATGATTCACTCTTCAAAGCCAAAGTGTGACTTGTCTATTACTATACTCTTCTCAACTTTACCTATCTTGCTTTTTTCCCTATCAGACTTTTCTAAACCTGCTGTATTTAATTTCTTTAACAAATCTTCCATGTAAGGGCTGTGAGCAAGTTTATTCGACCTTCTTTGCCTGATTTGAACGAGAGTAGAGTTCATGAGATCCCAAATTATTTAACACTTCATTTTTGCACATTATTATTCCACAATAACCCAATAATAACTTATTCTCCCTACTTTCTCATTTCTATCATAGTATATTCCATTTTGTTTCTTTTTTATTTTCTCCCTGAAAAGCAACAGAACAAAACTCTAATCTATATTTATTTATGTGTTATTATTACCTCTTACCACTGAAATCAGATTTTGGGTATATTTTTCTGTTGTTTCACAATTTGAATGTCAGTACTTGTTCATCATATTGTCCCTTCCAAATGTTCAAATGCAATCTTTTTAGATTTGTCTCATCTCTAGTTTTGATTTTGGTTCAAATATTCTACCCACCTTCAGTCTTTTCATTAAGAGTCACAGAATATTTTATATTGTATTAAAAGTATAATTTTGCTGCTCTAGAATTATACTGTCTTTCAAAATAAGTTTTGTTTGTAATTTTTTGACATACCAAATGTCATATAAATCATATGAATTTTTAGAAGCTGCAACATAATTTTATGTGATTTGTACAATGGTTCCTAGGGTTTTGGATTATTTCTCCCTGGCTACTTGAAGTACTTTTTTCTTTCATTAGGAAGTGTGTTTGGCTATGACAATTTTGTATATTTTCAATATGGGTTTCTTTTAGAAAGTGATTTGTAGATTTATTATTTTAAAAAAAATTTTATTAATGATTCTTTTCTAACATCGCCATGATTTTCCTAATATCTTTTCATCTTCATTCATTATAATAATGAATATTTTAAAGACAAAAATTAAAGAAGAAAAATCAGAATAACTAAAGACATAAAATTGAAGAAGTCTGATATTTGATATAATGGAGCACACATATTGATCTCCCATATCTGCTAAGGTAATTGGTGATTGTATCATTTTTCATTTCTTTTTTCAAGTCAGGAGAATTTTTGTAATTTTTCAACAACTATTTTTGATATTTTGTGACTGTTCTTCCTACCTACATTGTTGAAGTCATAGATACTATTCTCCTGCATCTGCTTATTTTAGTCTGCATCAATCCACATGTATCTTTCCACATTTTTCTTTATTCATTGCATTAATTATTTCTTACAATACAATAACATTATTATATTATATTCCTATACCAAAATTTCTATAGCTCTAATTGATTTGAATATACTTCCATTTCCCCCCTATCAATAAGAAAAATGCTTCTTTTTTTTCTGTATTTTGTCTGTAAGACATTTTTTCTTATCAATGATCTCACTAGAGTATAATCCCCAATGGAATTCTGGGTCAAAGAGTATAGAGATTCAAGTCATTGTATTTCTATTATTCCAAACTGATTTTCAAAATAACTGAACCAATTCACAATATCACAAAGTGATACTATAACAATGCAATTAAGTAAATGAATGATCTATAAGATTTATTGATAAGGTTGTTCATAGATTTTAGTTCTTTTGACATATGTCTACCTATTTTTCCTCTTTATTTCAATATTTATTTATAAATTTATGGACTGGTTTAGATTATCTCAAGGCTAAATTTATTTTCTGTTATCAATAATAGCTATTTTTTATTTTCTTATATGCAAGCTCTTTAATTCTTCTTGAGATCTTTAATAATTTTAGACTTTTTTCTTAACATTTACCTATTGCTCATTTTCTGAATTCTTCCCCTTTGTTTGAGTTTTCTCTAGGGACTGAATTCAAGTTGCCAATTAACTTTTCACTAGAGTGTGGTTTCTGCCAGAAGTAACTTCTACAAGGAGAGAAGTGGTAGCAGCTGGGTGCTCGGTCATTGCCTTCGAGACTTTTTTAGTATCACATATATGTCATTTTCCAATGTTTTCTGTTCTTTTGTATCTGATTATTGTTTAAGCAGAATGTTTTCTTTCTGCAACATAAGATTTAAAATTTTGATTTTCTGAATCACTAGAAAGGGAGAAAAAGAGATAGAGTTGATTTCTATTGTTAACTACAAGTCAATTTGTACAATCCTGTATGCAGTGAATGGGTGGAGTAGGTGCTAAATGAATGTGTTACAGATTAGGGTTTAACCATTTCTGCTGTTAGTTCATCAAGTTGCTTTCTTGTTAAAGTTCTTGGTGTCAGTTTGGCAAAATACAACACCCATACTTAATAAAAAGCACTAGAAATCAAAGGAATAAATGGAGTTAGAGCAAAACAATTGGGAAAATATCAATTTCTCATCAGTAGACTGAAATAAATATAATAAAAATGACAATTCTACTTAAATTAATCTATTTATCCAGTGCCCTACCAATCAAACTGACAAAAAATTACTTTTAGAGCTAGAATGGATGATAAAAACATTTATCTAGAAGAATAAAAAGTCAAGAATATCAAGGAAATTAATGGAAAAAATCCAGATGAACATGGCCTAGCCACACTAGACCTAAAACTATATTATGAAGTGGCACTCATAAAAATCATTTGGTATAGGCTAAGAAATAGAATAGTGGATCAGGGGAATAGCTTATGTACACAAGACACAATATCAACAACTACAATAATATAGTGTTTGATAAACTGAAAGACATCAGCTTTTGAGATAAGAACTCACTATTTCACAAAAAAAAATACTGAGGAATTGTAAAATAATATGGTAGAAACTAGGCATGACTAACATGTAACACCCTATACCAACATAAGGTTGAAATGGGTTCATGATTTAGACATAAAGAGTGATACTATAAGAAAATTAGAAGTACCTTTCAGATCTGTGGAGAAGGAAGGAATTTATGGTCAAAGAAGAATTAGAGAACATTATGAAATTCAAAATTGGTAATTTTGATTATACTAAATTAAAGGGTTTTTGCACAAACAAAACCAATGCAGCAAAGAAAAGAAAAGCAAAAATTTTGGGTGGGGGAATTATAGCTAGTGTTTCTGATAAAGGTATCATTTCTAAAATATGTTGAGAACTGAGACAAATTTATAAGAATACAAGCCATTCCCAACTAATAATTGGTACAGGATATGAATAGACAATATTCAGATGAAGAAATTAAATCCATTTCTAGTCATATAAAAAATACTCAAAATTACTATTAATTAGAGAAATGCAAATTAAGCCAACTCTGAGATACCGCTTCACACCTCTCAGATTGGATAAGATGACAGAAAAAGATAAGGGTAAATGATGGAGAAGATATTGGAGAACAGAGACACTGATGTAATGCATTGGTGGACTTTGAAATGATCCAACCATTCTGGAGAACAATTTGGAACTATGCCCAAAGAAATATAAAATTACTTACACCATTTGACTCAGAGGTGTTAACTACTGGATCTGTATCCCAAAGACATCACAAAAGATGGAAAATAACCTACATATAAAAAAAAAATGTTTGTAGCAGCCCTTTTGGTAGGGACAAGGAACTGGAAATTGGTTGGATATTCATCACTTGGGGAATGGCTGAATAAGTTATGGTGTATGGATATAATGGAATATTATTGTTGCAATAGAAATGATGAGCAGACTGATATCAGAAAAGCCTGGAAAGATTTCCATGAACTGAATCTAGTGAACAGAGCAGAGTCAGGAGAACATTGTACACAATGATAACAAGATTACACAATGATCAATTGTAATGAATTTGGCTCTTCTCAATAATATGGTGATTCAACAAAATTCCAGTAGACTTGATATGTAAAATGTCAATCACATCAAGAAAAAGAACTATGGAGACTGAATGTGGGTTGAAGGATAACATTTTCACCCTTTTGTTTGTTTTTTTTTTGTTTTTCTTATGTTTTTCTTCCCTTTTAGTCTGATTTTTCTTTAACAACATGATAATTATGGAAATAGGTTTAAAAGGATAGCATATATTATATATGATTTCTTGTTATCTTGGAAAGAAGAAAAGTAGAGAGTGAGAAAAGTTTGAAATACAAAGTCTTACAAAAATGAATATTGAAAACCATCTGTACATCATTTGGAAAAATGAAATAATATTGAAAAAAGTAAAGTGTCTTAGACTAGAGAGATGGGTGATATTACTTTATCTCTTGCACATAATTTCCCTTATTAGGGTGGTTTGAGAATTCATGACAATAAAAAAAATCTGGTCTTCCACTTTATTGGTCACATGATCCAGAAGTATGGTGAATTTATATTTTCAATTTTCCCTCTGTCTATAATACTTCTAGGTAGTTATTGTTGTCATTTCTTGATTATGTTATTTATATAGTGTTTCTTGTTCATGGTTTTCAGAAAGTCCTGTGATTGTTTTAAGGGCAGCTATTTGGGTCAGTGCATTAAAATGTCTGGCCTCCTGGGGTTAGGAAGACTTATCTTCTTAAATTCAAAACAAGCCTCATATACTTGCAAACTGTGTGTTTCTGGCAATTACTTAATCCTGTTTGCCTCAGTTTCCTTATCTGTCCAAATGAGCTGGAGGGGAAAAAAAGCAAACTGTTCCAGTATCTTTGCCAAGAATATCCCAAGTAGTGTCACAAAGAATTGAACATGATTGAAAATTATTGAACAAAAACAAAATTACTTTTAAATTAAGTTATCATGACTTAATTACCGGGAGAGTTATTTTTAATAGTAGATGCCTTATTATGTTCTAATTTTTCAAATTTTTTCAATTCATTGTAACATTTCTTACCATCAATGAAATCATTGAGTATTGCTTGCTCTTTTTCTCAATGAATTAATAATTGACTTCTTTCCAATTTCTTATTTTCATGGATTTCCCTTTGCAGAGTGGGTTCTGATAAACATTTAAACATTTCATCTCTGTTTTGATGGCATCTTGCGCATTTTTTAAATTGTTAATTTATGTTTCCTTCTTTTTAAATCGGGTTCATGAAAAGTTTATTGATTTTGTTAGTCTTATTAAAGAATAAATTTTCATTTTGTTATCAGTATTATAATAACATTAGATCCAATTTATTTATTTTTCTTTACATTTTAAAGGTTTTGTATATTTATTTTGTGGTTGTTAATTTTTAATTTACCTAAATTTTAAATTAGTTTCCTCATCTGCCAGGCACGTGGCAAATTCATTTGCCTTCATTTTTGTCACATATTTAGTCTTCTCTTTTTCTTTTAAATTAATATTAATTCCATTTTTTCCTCTGAAGATTTCTTTATTTTCATTTCAGAATTTTCAGTAAGTTATCTATTCATCTTCATTTTTCCCCCAAATTTATTAGTTGTTTTGCTGGTTTCTTCTTTCATTGTTCAGGATGCTGTTATTTCCATTTAGGTTTGTGTTTTTATTATGGTCCCTGCCTTAATTTTTATTTTCATGGCATCTGTATAGGATATAATTGGTATTTCTTTTTAAAAATATTATTCATAATTTCTTTGTGTCCTAATGCATAGCCTGTTTTTTAAAGGCGATGTGGTGTGGAAATGGATTTTTTCTATGTTACACTCAAACTTTCTTATTTAGAAAATACCATCAATATTTTAGCTCTCAATTCTGTGATAGATTTTTTTAATTATATGTTTTCCCTTTTGTTCATGTTTTTGCCAAACACCTTGACCTTTGAGAGTGAAACATGTAAGTCAATTCTATACTCTTCTAAAAGGTATAGAATTCCTTTCAAGCATAATTGATATAATTACAACGTATTAAGTGTACATGTGGTTACCTTCCCTTCACCCCTATTTTTTTAACCTATCCTATTTACATTAAATAAATTAAACTATTTCAGAACAATAAAAAGTTCATGGATTTTATCCCATCCACTCTTCATGGTAGAACCTCTGCTTAAACTTTGATTATTTGTATATAGGCATTTGAGGTCATTTTTGTATGGCTCATTCCATTCTTGGATTTTTTTTCATAATTTTGGGGTACTTTTGTGTATCTCAACAACTATTTCTTTATTGTAGCTATACCATACAGTATCTATCTTAGAGAGAATGCATTAATGATTGCATTAATCACTTTTTATGTCCCTAATTGTTTTTTCTTAAACTTAAGATTAAATTCTCCAGTCACTTGGCAAATTCATTTATATAAAATGAAGAAACTGAGGATCAGAAAGAGAAATAACTTTCTCCAGTCCCTCTCAACCTTGGAAAGGACTCTAAGAACATTTTGTCTAAACTTTGCCTGCTGAATTCCACTCTATGCCATCTGTTATAATAGAACATCCCATTTCAAATATCTTAATATTATAGTTTAATAATTATATAACATACAATGATAAAGAACTTATCACCTCTTGGTAAATTTTCTTCAATTTTTGTATGCTACTAATTGGTAGGCAATTACTTTGTTATTCCTATTTCTGCCTTCTGGGGTCAAATAATCCAATCAGATCCCACACTTACATCATTTGTCCTTTCACACCAACCTTCTCTTTTATAAGTTAAATAATCTCAGTTATTTCCATTAGTATGAAAATGTCATGGTTTCCTTTTTTACTTTGATATATATCTTGTCTCAAAAGTGTTGTTGTGTTGTGCTGAATTGACATATAATAATCCTAACTGGTCAGTGGATCTAAGTCTGCCTAATTTTGGATATATTTTCTATTTGAGGTTGTTGATCATTGTGGAAAGGACATTGGCACTGAGTTTGAATCCCACATTTGCCACTTTCTGATCATTAGTTTTCTCATCTATAAAGGCTTAAATCATCTCTGAAGTTCTTTCAAGTAGCAATTCTTTGATTCCCATATTTAGTAAGTTATAACAGAATTTGAGCTTGTACTAATAATCATGAACAATGACCATCTACAATTCCAAGATGATATATATGGGTAAAAAAGCAAAGCCAGATTCAGAAACAATGATGTCAGTGAAAACATAGTTTCAGGATGCAATCTTGCCCAATAATCTATATCTCCTCCAGGAAATTTATTGGTCAGCACAAGTTTTGTTCACAAGATTCCCAAATCAGTTTTCTCATTATAGCCTATTACACCTTTTTGTATAGACATCTAGAAGCCTTCACCTGCTCTTGAAATCACATCTTAAAGCCTCAGCTTGAAGGATGTCTCCTCCATCAATATTTTCTACCTATCCTACTCCACCCTATCAATTTAAAGGTTTTTCTTTAAATATTTTTCTTTTCACCTTTTTTAGAGTATTATGAGGGCTTCTCTCCTTTTCTCTTAACACCTCAATTAAGTATATTCATATAAGATCCTTTCATTTGGTTGATAACTTGATTGAGAACAGTGACTCATTCCTTTTTTTGTTTGTTTGTACATGCAGTGTTCAGCCAGTCCTGCACATATCTTTCATGTCATAATAAAATGTCAAATGTCACAGAATCACCAGATTTATAATTGGAAGAAAACTCAGAGACCATTTATTCCAATCCATATTCGATCACAAGAATGGCTTCTATAACATATCTGATAAGTGCCTATTCATCTCTCTGCTCAAAGATTACCAATAATGATGAAATCCACTATGATATCCAGGAATCCCATCTTATAGAAAGTTTGGATCCCCTCCTTATATTAAATGACTTACTGTAACTTTCATCCATTTATCTTATGTTTCCCTTCTAGGTTCAAGGACAATAAGCCTAATAATTAATTCTGACATACTATAAACTCCCTGAGAGCAAGAACAATCTTAAAACTCAGCAAAACACTTGGAATATATGGACTGAATAAAGACTTGTTAATTAATCAATTGAGTCCATCTATTAATATTTCAAAGATTTAAAAAAATCTAATTACTGCATGCTTAATACTTCTTCTTTTATCCAGAATAAATAACCCAAGTTCCTAAAACTAATGTACATATATGTTTCATCATCAACTCAATTATTTCCTTCAGGAAAATTTTTATATATTTATTTTCAAAATAGCATGGACTTTTTACCCAGTTACACTGGAAGAAAAATTTTAGCATTCATTTTCATAAGATTTTAATGTTTAAATTCCTTCCTATCTCTCATTCTCTTTTCTGAAGATGATAGGCAGTTTGATGTGATTTAGACATGTGCCATCACATAAAATGAAAATGGGATGAACTCTTTCATAAAACAGAAGTATAGAGCAGAGTTGATCAAAAACCAGAATCTTGCAATATGTTGTTTACAAGAAATAGATGAGAGACAGAAAAACACACACAAAGTAAAGGTAAAGAACTAGAACAAAATCTACCATGTTTTAGCTGAAGTGAAAAAAAAAAAAACAGGCATCAATTCTACCTCCCCTTAATTGTCTTTTTTTTAAATGATATTTTATTTTTTCAATATTCACAAATTAGTTTTTAAAATTCACTTTCACAAAATCTTATATTTAAAATTTTTCTTCCTTTCTTCTCCCCACTTCTCTCCCCGAGACAGAAAGCAAATTGATATAGGTTAAATGTGTGCAATTCTTCTAAACATTTGTCTATATTTATCATGCTGAGCCAAAAAAAAATCAGAGCAAAAAAATACATGAGAAAAAAACAAAAAGATGAAAATACTATAACATTAAAATTCTTAAAGAAGAAGTTAAGTAATCTACAGAAAGAACTGTACCAATGGGGCACTTCAACTGTCCCTTCTCAGAACTTGATAAATCCAACCAAAAATAAGAAATTAAAGAGGTAAATAGAATAGTAAAAAACTTAGATATGACAGATCTTTGAAGAAAAACTGAACAAGAACAGAAAAGAATACACCCTTTTCTCAGCAGTACATGACACCTTCACACAAAAATAAACCATGTAATAGGATATAAATCCTCAAAATGTAAAAAGGTAGAAATATTAAATGTATTCTTATCAGATTATAATGCAAAAATATTAGCAAAAGATGATGGAAAAATAGATTAAAAATTAAAATACTGATTTTGGAAGTGGAGTCAAAATGGAGGAATTAAGCAAGAAGGCTGCCTGAACTTTCCCACTTTCCCTACAAAACCATTTGAAACCAAGTCTCTGAACAGCATCTGGTGGTATTAAATAACTCTCCAGCTCAAGATAGATTAGAAGAACTTCAAAAAAAGTCAGTTGCCCTGGCATGGGGGAAAAAAAGGTGTTTAGCCCAACTCAGATGGAGTTATGGGAAAGTCTGTGAGAAGGTCTTAATAACAGTATATCAGCAACTGAGATCCTCTATCTTAGCTTAGTAGCAAAGCAAATCAGTAGGGCAGCTACCAGTGCCACAGCAGAAGGCAAATTCCCACTAGGCTGTTGCCTGGAAAGAGCATTTAGCGCTAATACCTACTGTGAGCAAGATACCAAACATCAGGGGACCCTAGGCTCAAAAGTGTGGTTCAGAGCTACACAAGAAGCTTGGGAGGGGTGGAGCCAAGATGGCAGAGAAGGCACAAACATCATTCTTAGCTTCCCTTCTACCCTCACTACCAATTACCAAATTCAGCTTTAGAAATAATGCTTGACTGGTGAAATCCACAAATATTGGGAGTATAACAGATTACTAGCCAAAGATAATCTGGAATATTGCCAGAAAAGATTTGTCCTGATCAGCAGGAGCAGGCCAGCACAGGCAGAGAGGCAGAACCAGAGGCTAGCACACTGAGCAGATGGGGGTGGGGGCAGTCTCCACCGGTGGAAAATTTGCAGGGATGACTCTACCACAGGTTGGCTGCTCTGCTTTAGTTGAAAAGCAGTAGATCTTCAGAGAAGCAAAAAACTCCAGAATCTAACAGCATCTGGATATACCCATGCAGCACTGGAAGTGACTCAGCACAGACCACAGCACAGCTATGCAGCCCCATTCTGATTACCAGCGGGGCTCTGCCTGGGGCAGTCACAAATCTGCATAGCTGGAGGGGTGGAGGGCTTTGCCTGGGGCAATAGAACTTCCACAGCTGGGCTGTGATCCCCAGGGCAGAAACACTTCCAGTATGAGGCTCTTCCCAGGGCAGCAGCTGATCACACAGTAAGGTTCTGCTTAGGGCAGTAACACTTTCACTACTCAGTCACTAGTCCCAGGGCAACCACTGATTCACACAGTGGAGCTCTTCCTAGGGCAGTAGTACTTCCACAGCTTGGCCGTGCTTCCCAGGGCAGTGACACTTCCAGTGCAGGGGCTTTTCCCAGGACACTTCCCTAGTTTGGTCATTCTTAGCAGCCCATTTGTAGAACAGCAACTGTCCATACATTTATCCTTCTTCTGCAGAGGAAACTGGTAAACTCCTTGCCTTGAAGACAAAACCTAAAGGCTTTTAAAAAATGAGTAAAAAAGCCAAGCATATGCTAACCATCAATAACTTCTATACAGAAAGGGAGCAGGTTTTCAACCCAAAGGAGACTAATCGCAGACAATCTCCAGACAAAACCCCAAAGAGGGATGTAACTAGTCCCCATGACACAAGGCTCTCCTAGAAGAAATTATAAAAGATGCTTAAAAGAGAGCTAGAAGAAAAATGGGGAAAGGAAAGAGAAGCTCTGCAAGAGAGTACAGAAAAGGCAAATAAATCAAAGAAAAATTTGATAAAGTGGAAAAATAAAACAACTTGCTGAAATGTGAACTGAAAAAGGAAAAGCACTCCCAGGGAGTGCAAGGAGACAAAATTTGTGAATTGGAAAAGATAAAGAACTCCCATGAAAGTAGGATTTGTGAATTACAAAAAGAAAATAACTCAGTAAAAAAAAAATAGTGAAATGGAAAAAATTTCCATAGAACAAAGCAACTCATCAAAAAACTCAATTGGACACATAAAAAAAGAAGTAAAAAAAAAACTCTAATGAAGAAATTAACTCATTAAAAATCAGAATTGAACAAATAGAAATGAATGATTCGTTGAGACATCAAGAATCAGTCAAGCAAAACCAAAAAAATGAAAAAATAGAAAAAATGTTAAATATCTACTTTGAAAAACAACAGATCTAGAAAATATATCTAGGAGAGATAATCTGAGGATCATTGGACTTCCTAAAAATTATGATGAAAAAAAGAGCATTGACATTATTTTACAGGAAGTCATCAAAGAGAACTGCTCAGAGGTAATAGAATAAGAAGGTACAATAGGCATTGAAAGAATTCATTGAACACCTTCTGAAAAAGACCCTAAAATAAAAAACTCCAAGGAATACAGAACAATCAGACTAAGAGAAAAAAAATATTACAAGAAGCAGGAAAAAAATATTTAAATACTGAGGAGCCACAATAAGGATCACTCAGGATCTAGCTGCTTTGACATTAAAGAATCAAAGGGCCTGGAATCTGATATTCTGAAAAGGCCAAAGAACTTGGAATGCAGCCAAGAATAAACTATCCAGCTAAGCTGAGCATTTTCTTCCAGGGAAAAAGATGGACATTTAATGAAACAGGTGAATTTCATCTGTTTCCAATGAAAAAAACCAGAGGTAAACAAAAAATTTGACCTCCAACTATAGGACAAAAGAGAAGCAGAAAAAGGTAAAAAGAACTCTTGAGAACTGTATTTCTGGTATGGACATATATAAAGAGTGCACGCATAATTTGATTTTACGGATATAATATAAAAAAAGGGAATTAGAAATGGAAATGGGATAGTATCAGAAAAGGGGAAAAGGGGAGATAAAAAGAGAGAAACCATGAAGAGGCAAAGGAAAGGTATCATATCTGAGGGAATTTAGGGAGGGGGAGGAACATTGTATGAATCTTACTCTCATCAGATTTGGCTCAAAAAGAAAATAACTGATATATTTGGTTTGCAGAGAAACTTCTCTCACCTTATTAAAAAGTGGGAAAGGAAAAGGGAAAAAGGAAAAGAATAATAAGGCAAAGGTATAAGAAAGAGGAAGGGATTCAAAGGGGGTGGGAGGGATTCTAAAAAGGGAGGGCTGCTTGAGGCAAGTGATGCACATAGATTTAAAACTGGGGAGAGAGGGAGATACGGGGGATAAGAAAAAGAAAGGCATAATCTGGGGATAATAAGATGGCAAAAAATACAGAATCAGTAATTTTAACTGTAAATGTGAAAGGAATGAACTCTCCCATAAAGCAGAGGCAGACTGGATTAAATGCCAGAATTCTACAATATGTTGTTTATAGGAAACACATTTAAAGCATGAAGATACATACAGAGTAAAGGCAAAAGGCTAGAACAGAATTTATTATTCTTCAGGTGAAGTCAAAAAAGCAGGGGTAGCCACCCTGATCTCAGATCAAGCAAAAGCAAAAATTGATCTAATTAAAAAACACAAGGAATAAAACTATATCTTGCTAAAGGGTAGCATAGACAATGAAGCAATATCAATATTAAACATATATGCACCAAGTGGTATAGCATCTAACTTCCTAAAGGAGAAGTTAAGAGAGTTGCAAGAAAAAATAGACAGCAAAACTATAATAGTGGGAGATCTCAACCTTGCACTCTCAGAACTAGATAAATCAAACCACAAAACAAATAAGAAAGAAATTAAAGAGGTAAATAGAATATTAGAAAAGTTAAGTATGATAGATCTTTGGGAAAAAAAACTGAATGGAGACAGAAAGGAGTATGCTTTCTTCTCAACAGTTCATGGAACTGATACAAAAATTGACCTTATATTAAGACGTAAAGACCTCAAAATTAAATGCAGAAAGGCAGAAATAGTACATGCATTCTTTTCAGATCACGATGCGATAAAAACTACATTCAACAAAAAGATAGGGGTAAATAGACCAAAAAGTAATTGGAAACTAAATAATTTTATCCTAAAGAATGAATGGGTGAAACAGCAAATCATAGACACAATTAATAATTTCACCCAAGAGAATGAAAACAAAGAGACAAAATACCAAAATTTGTGGGATGCAACCAAAGTAGTAATAAGGAGATTTTTTATATCTTTAGAGGCTTACTTGAATAAAACAGACAAAGAGAAAATCAGTGAATTGGGTTTGCAACTTAAAAAGCTAGAAAAAGACCAAATTAAAACCCCTCAATCAAATACTAAACTTTAAATTCTAAAACTAGAAGGAGAAATTGATAAAATTTAAAGTAAAAAAAAATTGAATTAATAAATAAAACTGAGTCGATTTTATAAAAAAAAACAGTAAAATATATAAACCTTTGGTAAATCTGATTAGAAAAAGGAGGGAGGGAAATCAAATTAGTAGTCTTAAAAATGAAAAGGGAGAACTTTCTACCAATGAAGAGGAAATTAAAGAAATAATAAGGAGTTACTTTGCCCAACTTTAATCCAATAAATTTGATAACCTAAGTGAAATGGATGACTACCTCCAAAAATATAGCCTTCCCAAATTAACATAGGAGGAAGTAAATTGCTTAAATAGTCCCATTTTGTAAAAAGAAATACAAGAAGTTATTACTCAGCTCCCTAAGAAAATATCCCCAGGACCAGATGGATTTAGATGTGAATTCTGCCAAACATTTAAAGAACAATTAACTCCAACGTTATATAAATTATTTTTAAAAATAGGGAATGAAGGGCATCTGCCAAATTCCTTTTATGACACAGACATAGTACTGATACCTAAACCAGGTAGGTTGAAAACTGAGAAAGAAAATTATAGACCAATCTCCCTAATGAATATTGATGCTAAAATCTTAAATAAAATCTTAGCAAAAAGATTTCAGAAAATCATTCCCAGGATACTACACTGTGACCAAGTAGGATTTATACCAGGAATGAAGGGCTGGTTCAATATTAGGAAAATTATTAGCATAATTGACTATATCAATAACCAAATTAGCAAAAATTCTATGATCATCTCAATAGATGCAGAAAAAGCATTTGATAAAATCCAACATCCATTCCTATTAAAAACACTTGAGAGTATAAGAATAAATGGACTTTTCCTTGAAATAATCAGTAGCATCTATTTAAAAACACCAGTAAGCATCATATGTAAAAGAATTAAACTGGAACCATTCCCAATAAGATCAGGAGTTAAACAAGGGTGCCCACTATCACCATTACTATTCAATCTTGTATTACAAATGCTAGCTTAGGCAATAAGAGTTGAGAAAGAAATTAAAGGAATTAGAATAGGTAATGAGGAAAGTGAAGGGACTTCCAGCCAAGATGTTGGAGAGGATGCACACCTCTACTTAAGCTCTGCTTTTTCTCTCAGAATTTATTAGTGCTTGACTGGAAAAAAACCCCCACAAATAATTACCAAAAGAAGACATCCTTGAAACACACCAGAAAAGTTTTGTTTTTGTTTGAGGGCAGGGATGGTTAGACCAAGCACAGGCTGAGGGCAAGCAAAGACACTGAGAACACAGCAGGCAGCTCACACTGAGCAGATTAGAGAGCGTGGGGTGTGATCTCAGCTGTCTCTGTGGAGAGAGCTTTACTACAGTATTGATTACTTTGCCTGGCAGCAAGCCAGTAGACAAGCAGAGAAGCTAAAAACACAGGGGGTGAAGACTATAACCCTGAAAAGCTAGAGTCTCTCAGGACCTGGCCACACTCACCTGCAGTGTCTCAGCATGCTTTCAGAGTCTCAGAGTGCTCACAAGCTTAATATTGGGAAGGGGGGTAAAGGGAAAGAAGGGAGAAAAGCATAAACCGGGGTTAACAAGATGGCAAGTAATACAGAATTGGTCATTTTAACCATAAATGTGAACGGGGTAAACTCCTCCATAAAGAGGAAGCAGTTAGCAGAATAGATTAAAAGCCAGAATCCTACTATATGTTGTTTACAGGAAACACACCTGAAGTGGGGAGATACATGCAGGTTAAAGGTAAAAGGTTGGAGCAAAATCTACTATACTTCAGGAGAAGTCAAAAAAGCAGGGGTAGCCATCCTGATCTCAGATCAAGCTAAAGCAAAAATTGATGTAATTAAAAGACATAAGGAAGGGCACTATATCTTGCTAAAGGGTAGCATGGATAATGAAGCAGTATCTATATTAAACATATATGCACCAAGTGGTGTAGCATCTAAATTCTTAAAAGAGAAATTAAGAGAGCTGCAAGAAGAAATAGACAGCAAAATTATAATAGTGGGAGATCTCAAACTTGCACTCTCAGAATTAGATAAATCAAATCTCAAAATAAATAAGAAAGAAGTCAAAGAGGTAAATAGAATACTAGAAAAGTTAGATATGATAGATCTCTGGAGAAAATGTAATGGAGACAGAAAGGAGTACACTTTCTTTTCAGCAGTTCATCGAATCTATATAAAAATTGACCATATATTAGGGCATAAAAAACTCAAACTCAAATGCACTAAGGCAAAAATAGTAAATGCATCCTTTTCAGACCACAACACAATGAGAATTACATTCAATAAAAAGCCAGGGGAAAATAGACAAAAAATAATTGGAAACAAAATAATCTCATACTAAAGAATGATTGGGTGAAACAGCAAATCATAGGCATGATTCATAACTTCACCCAAGAAAATGACAATAATGAGACATCATACCAAAATGCGTGAGATGTAGCCAAAGCTACATTCCCCTTTTTTATAAGGGGAAATTTTATATCTCTACAGGCCTACTTGCATAAAATAGACAAAGAGAAGGTCAATGAATTGGGATTGCTAGAAAAGAAACAAATTAAAAACCTCCAGTCAAACACTAAACTTGATATTCTAAAAATAAAAGGAGTGATTAATAAAATTGAAAGTTAAAAAAAAACTATTGAATTAATTAATAAAACTAAGAGTTGGTCCTATGAAAAAACCAACAAAATAGATAAATCCTTAGTAAATCTGATTTAAAAAGGAAAGAGGGAAATCAAATTGTTAGTCTTAAAAATGAAAAGGGAGAACTTGCCACTAATGAACAGGAAATTAGAGCAATAATTAGGAATTACTTTGCCGAGCTTTATGCCAATATATTCGATAACTTAAATGAAATAGAAGAATACCTTCAAAAATATAGCTTTCTCAGATAAACAGAGGAAGAAGTAAATTGGTTAAACAGTCCCATTTTAGAAAAAAAAAATTAGCTCCCTAAGAAAAAATCCCCAGGACCAGATGGATTTACATGTGAATTCTACCAAACATTTAAAGAACAATGAACTCCAATGCTCTATAAACTATTTGAAAAAAATAGGGATTGATGGAGTCCTACCAAATTCCTTTTATGACACAGACATTGTACTGATATCTAAACCAGGTAGATTGAAAACAGAGAAAAATTATATACCAGTCTCCCTAATGAATATTGATGCTAAAATCTTAAATAAAATCTTAGCAAAAAGATTACAGAAAACCATTCCCAGAATAGATAAGTATACCAGGAATGCAGGGCTGGTTCAACATTAGGAAAACTACTAGCATAATTGACTATATTAATAACCAAATTAACAAAAACCATATAATCATCTCAATAGATGCAAAAAAGTATTTGATAAAATCCAATATCCATTCTTAATAAAAACACTTGAGAATATAGGAATAAATGGATTTTTCCTTAAAATACTCAGGAGCTCCCAAAGATACCTGCTGCCAGAGAACGATTATATTTTAGAAAAGAAGAACATTATAAAATTCCATTCAAAATAACTGTCAATAGCATAAAATATTTGGGAATCTATCTACCAAAGGAAAGTCAGGAATTATATGAGCAACATTACAAAACATTTTCCACACAAAGTCAGATTTAAAAAATTGGAAAAATATTAAATGCTCTTGGATAGGTCAAGCAAATATAATAAAGATGACGATACTCCCTAAACTAATTTATTTATTTAGTGTTATACCAATCAGACTCCCAAGAAGCTATTTTAATGATCTAGAAAAAATAACAACAAAGTTCATATAGAAGAACAAAAGGTCAAAAATTTCAAGGGAATTAATGAAAAAAAAATCAAATGAAGGCAGCCTACCTGTACCTAATCTAAAACTATATTATAAAGCTGTGGTCAACAAAACCATTTGGTATTGACTAAGAAATATATTAGTTGATCAGTGGAATAACAGGTTAGGTTATTCACAGGACAAAATAGTCAATAACTATTGCAATTCTGTGTTTGACAAACCCAAATATCCCAACTTTTGGGATAAGAATTCATTATTTGACAAAAACTACTGGGAAAACTGGAAATTAGTATGGTAGAAATTAGGCATGGATGCACACTTAATATCATACACCAAGATGAGATCAAAATGGATCCATGATTTAGGCATAAAGAACGAGATTATAAATAAATTAGAGGAACATAAGGTAGTTTATTTCTCAGACTTGTGGAAGCGGAAGGAATTTGTGACCAAAGATGAACTAGAGATTTTTATTGATTATAAAATAGAAAATTTTGATTATATTAAATTAAAAATCTTTTGTACAAACAAAACTAATGTAAACAAGATTAGAAAGGAAGCAACAAACTGGGAAAACATTTTTACAGTTTAAAGGTTCTGATAAAGGTGTCATTTCCAAAATATATAGAGAATTGACTCTAATTTATAAGAAATCAAGCCATTCTCATCACCACATCAGTCCCCACAGTCCTTTCTCTGGGTGTAGATGGCTCTCTTCATCACAAGACCATTGGAACTGATTTCAATAGTTTCATCGTTGGAAAGTCATGTTCATCAGAATTGATCATTGTATAATCATGATTTTGTCGCTACCATTGATTTAGAGATCTGGTTGGAGTCAGATATGGGTATGGGTATAAATTTGGGTCTGGGGCAGAACAGGTACAATCTATGCTGGGATTGTGCACTGGGATCCCACCCTGGTTCCACAGACCTTTTCTGCTGATCTTTCAGTTCCTCTTTCATATCTCTGGGCTGAGATGTCTGAAAACAACCAGCACTCTTAATGATTTAAAAATTGAGCTGAATCTGAGGCTGGGGGCTGGTGTTTCATCAGTATGGACTGCATATTGGACTCCCACAAATGTCACAAATCTTTCCTTTTGACCTTTTAAGTTTTTTGCAACAGAAAAATGGTTTAGTCTTTTTTCAGGGGGTTCTGATATTCTAAAATTTATTTAGAGTATAATTACTTAAAGGAATTTGGAGTAGTTTGGGAGAGAAGCTGGGCAAGTTACTACTCTATCATCTGGGCTCCACCTCAGAAAACAATTCCTTTTTTCTTTTTTTTATTAAAGCTTTTTATTTACAGAACATATCTATGGGCAATTTTTCAACATTGACCCTTGAAAAGTCTTCTGTTCCAAATTATCCCCTTCTTCCCCCTACTTCCTCCCCTAGATGGCAGGTAGTCCAATACATGTTAAATATGTTAAAATATATGTTAAATCCAATTTATGTACACATATTTATACAGTTATCTTGCTGCAAAAGAAAAATTGGATCAATAAGGAAAAAAATTGGTAAAGAAAACAAAATGCAAGCAAACAACAACAGATAGAATGAGAATGCTATGCTGTGGTCCACACTCAACTCCCACAACCCTCTCTTTGGGTGTATATGGCTCTCTTCATTACTGAACAGCTGGAACTGGTTTAAATCATTTTGTTGAAGAAAATCACCCATCAGAATTAATCATCTTATATTCTTGCTGTTGCATGTATAATGATCTCCTGATTCTGCTCATTTCACTTAGCATCAGTTCATGTAAGTCTCTCCAGGCCACCCTGAAATCACCCTGTTGATCATTTCTTATAGAACAATAATATTTCTTAATATTCATATACCAAAACTTATTCAGCCATTCTCCAACTGATGGTCATTCACTCAGTTTCCAGTTTCTGGCCACTACAAAGAGGGCTGCCACAAACATTCTTGCACATACAGGTCCCTGTCCCTTCTTTATGATCTCTTTAGGATATAAGCCCGGGAGTAACACTGCTGGGTCAAAGGGTATGCACAGTTTGATAGCTTTTTGAGCATAGTTCCAGATTGCCCTCCATAATGATTGGATCAGTTCACAATTCTACCAACAATGTATCAGTGTCCCAGTTTTCTCACATCTCCCCAACATTCATCATTTTCTTTTCCTGTCATCTTAGCCAGTCTGAGAGGTGTGTAGTGGTATCTCAGAGTTGTCTTAATTTGCATTTCTCTGATCAATTTTGATTTGGAGCACCTTTTCATATGACTAGAAATAGTTTCAATTTCTTCATCTAAAAATTGCCTGTTCATATCCTTTCTTAGACTATTTATCAATTGGAGAATTGCTTGAATTCTTATAAATGTAAGTCAATTCTCTATATATTTTAGAAATAAGGCCTTTATCAGAACTTTTGAATGTAAAAATGTTAGGAAAGCAATTCCTTAAAAAATACAGTTGATCTGGTTAAAAAATCATTGAAAAAATCAAGTCCTTAAAAAACAAAATTGGTCAAATTCAAAAAGAAAGAAAAAGCAAAACAAAATCCAATGAAGAAACTACAACCTTGAAAAGAAAAATTGGTCAAATGGAAAAGGAGATACAATGACTAACTGAACAGAAACTCACATTAAAAGGTCAAGTGGAAGCTAATGACTCAATGAGAAATCAAGAATCAATTCAGCAAACTAAAAAGAAGGAAAAAATTGATGAAATTGTAAAATGCCTCATTGAAAAAACAGTCAGTATTACTTAATTTCTGGTGGCTCCTACAATAAAAGATTAGAGGGTCTTGTAATACCATAGTCCAGAAGGCAAATTATCTGGGATTACAACCAAAAATCAATTTAAACATCATCTGCCGGGGAAGGATATAGATCTTCAAAGAAATAAGATTTTTTTCGATCATTTCTATTGAAAAATCAAACAGAACTAAATAGAAAATTTGATTTTCAAACACAGTATTCAACAGAGGAATAAAGATAAATAGGGACAACTATACATATTATTTAAAGGTTAAACTGTTTACAACTCTAGATGGGAAAATGAAATTTATAACTCTTGAGAACTGTATCTTTTATTGGTGTTGTTAGAGGGGACATATATGGATGAAAAGTATGGGTATGAATTGACTCTGATGTGATGGTATCAAAGAAAAAGACAATAAAAGGTGGGAAAAGATTGTATTGGAAGAAGAGAAAAGGGGAGAAAAAATAGAGCATATTAAATCACATGAAGAGGCACAAAAGACCTATTACAACAGAGGGAAAGAAAGTAGGGGGATAATGATGATGATCATAGTCACCATCAGTTTTGGCTCAAAGAGGGAATACCAATCACTCAGTTGGATGTTGAAATTTATCTTACCCAAAAATGAAGTAGGAGGAGAAAGGGGAAAGAAAATGGAGGGGCTGGATAGAAGGAAGGGCAAGAACATAAGGAGAAAGAGATAAGAGAAAGGAGGAGGGGTGATAAAAGATGGAATAGATCGAGGACATGGTGGGTTAGGAAAGAAAAACATTGCTAAGGAGAAACATGGTGAAAAGAGAGAGAACAAAAGTATAGAAAGGAGAGAAAACAGGATGGAGGGGAGTACAGAGCTGATAATCATAACTGTGAATGTGAATGGGTTGATTCTCCCCTAAAATGGAGTTAAAAAACCAGAATAATTCTACAATATGTTGTTTACAAGAAAAAAATTTGAAACTATGAGACACAGAGTAAGGTAAAAGGTTGGAGGAGAATTTATTATGCTTCAATGGAAGCAAAAAAAAAAAATCAGTGGACTTAATTTTGATTTTGATAGAGTGAAAAGTCAAAAAAGGTCTAATCAAACTATATAAGGAAGGAAACTACATTTTGTTAAAAGGTATCATAGACAATGAAATAGTATTGATACTAAATGTATATGCATCAAGTGATATAGTATCCAAATTCCTAAAGAAGTTAAGCCAGTTACAGGAAGAAATAGATAGCATAATACTATACTATACTATACTACTATACTATACTATACTATACTATACTATACTACTATACTATACTATACTATACAAGTATAATATACTATTTAGTATAATGTATTTACTATACTAGTGGTAGACCTCACTCTCCTCTCAGAGTTAGATATATCTAGCCACAAAATAAACAAGATAGAAACTAAGGGGGTTAATGGAATATTAGAAAATTTGGATATGATAGACCTCAGAAGAAAATTGAATAGGGATAGAAAGGAATATATCTTTTTCCCAGTAGCACATAGCACATCCACAAAAACTGACCACATATTAAAACTTCACAAGCCAGCACTGAAAGGCAGAAATAATAAATATTCTTTTTTCAGACTGTGATGTAATAAAAGTTAATAAAGAGCCAGGAAGAGATGCACTAAAAACCAATTGGAAATTAAATAATCTAATTCTAAAGAATGAATGGGTCAAACAACAAATTATAGGAACAATCAATAATTTCATCCAAGTGAATGACAATAATGAGACAACATACCAAAACATATGAGATGCTGCCAAATAAGTTATATGAATAAAGTAAAGAAAGAGAAAATGAATTGTGTATGCAACTAAAAAAACCTGGAAATAATATATCCCAAAAATGGATGTACATTTATACCAAAAAAAAAGTAGTTTTTTTTTTTATGTAACTGAGGAAAATATAAATAAATAAATAAATAAATTTGTTTGGCAAATCTTGAAAAATAATTGGATCAAAGTATAAATTACATAAACAATCAATGCTTTCATTAAAGAATGGTGAGACAACATTCTCAGGGAAAATTTTATTTCTCTAAATTTTTATATCAACCAAATAGAAAAAATAGAACAATGAAATAAAATTCTCCATTATGGTTTGTGTCTATCTGTTTGCCTGGAACTATCTTGAAAACAGAGGAAAGTCTTACCTCTGGAGTCTTACCTGCTTGTCCCTGAGATACTAAAATATGGTGGCTTCTGAAAATGAAGTCCATAACCCCTTGGCTATGCTGAGTGAGATGGATCCCTCCTGTTGATCTTACAAGTTTCCAGGATAAAAAAACTATTTTACCCCATCTTCTTGCTAGTTTTGCAGTTTCAGAACCTGTTTCAGAACCTGTTGTGGTATACTATTTTATGATTGCCCAGAGGTGAACATGGGAGAATTAAAGTAATTCACTGCTTCCTCCAACATTTTGTCTCTGAAAAATAATATCCAGATCTTTGTATTATTAATGTGGTGGTCAGATCATAAGGTTTAAAAATGTTAAATTAATAAAGAAGGACTCAGAACTTGAGATGTCATGAATTAAGCTGGAAAAGGCATATTGGTAGTGTGAACTCTTTTAGTTCTGGACCTTATAAATCCTCACCTCACCTCAATATCTACTGGTCTTTGAATCAAATTAAATTGAATAGAATAGGGACTTCATCAGCAATCTTCAGGTGAGAAGTGTGGGAAGGACTCTGATTCTAGAATTAGGTAGTCAAATCCTGGTCCAACAGTAAATTTGCTCATTAAGACATGATTATAACAAAATCTATGTATATATTTTTCAATGTTTTAATTCAATAATAATATTACTAACATTATTTTATTACTATTATCATGGTTTTAAATTATGTTACCTCTGAAAATAATTTCCTTTGATCAGAAAATGATTAAACCAACAATGCTTTTCAAATGAGGAGCAAAAGGTATAATAGAGTGAACTGTGTTGTAGTTTACCACTATTTCACAATATGATATCAGATCCTCCTTTCTGGGCCTCAGTATCCTTTGTAAAAGAAAGTAGTTTGACTAGTTGATTTTTTTAGTTTTTTCCATTTCTAATGATTCTAAATTGCTGTCTTTGCAAGTATATGCATGTGAAATATATATACATAATTTTAACTGAGAAAAGTTAAAAGAAGTCTTGGCCACACAGGAAAAGAAAATGTCAAATGAATTATAATATTAAGTGTCCTCTATACTGAACATAGATTTTGAATTTTAGAACAGAGAATTAAAAGGATAATGCTAATACAGTCAAAATTCCTTTGAGGACATAAATGGATTAAAAAAAATCAAAAAAAGAAAAATGGTCAAGCCCTTGAATAAAGAGGAACAGATTAGAAAGCCAGTTCTTCACCTGCTTTATAATTAGCAACAGTTCCCATTTGTATAGAAAAATGTCCCATCCTGATATGAATGTTAAGAATTTGCTAAAGGAAAACCACAACTCTCTATTCCTTCCACCTTCTTTTTCTGTCTTCTTTTCACTTTTTCTCCCTTCCTTCCTTCCTTCCTTCCTTCCTTCCTTCCTTCCTTCCTTCCTTCCTTCCTTCCTTCCTTCCTTCCTTCCTTCCTTCTTTCCTTCCTTTTTTTCTTCCTTCCTTCCTTTTTTTCTTCCTTCCTTCCTTTTTTCCTTCTTTCCTTCCTTCCTTCCTTTTGATTTTTCATTGTCCATTATCTAAATTCCTCTACCCACACCCATAAATTTTGATGGCTTGAAATCCCCTGGGCTACCATCTCACTATAAAATATCCATAGCTCTGTCATGTAGCTTCTTTATATAAATGCACTCTACTCACCTCCCACTAAGAAAATTAGCTCTTTAATCATTTGAATCCAAATAAAAATGCTGTGATACCCTTAAGGCATAGAAGTTGTACACTTTGGAAAGAGTGCCTGAAAATTTCATCAGTGTATTTGGTGATTGAGGGGAGGAGACTGCAGGGAGAAACCAGGCAGGGTGCATGATGATGGTACAGTAAGGGGTTGCTTACTTCATTTTCTATAATAACCAAAGTCAGAAAGAAAGCTGTGTTTTACTAGCCTACAAAAGACAGAAGGTCCTTTCTCAGCCACTGTCCTGTGGAGGAGAGTATAAAATTGTTTCCTTTATGTGTAGGATCCTGATATTAAAATGAAGTAACTGAGAAAGCTCCAAACAGTCTAATTTTAGACATTTAAAAGGTCCCTCATGCTCTCCATCTGCATTAATTTATAGGACTTCAGACTCTAACTTTCAGTCTCAGGTTTGCCATCAAAGTCTGTATTTTCTAGCACTAACCTAAATGAAATGATTCCCTCAATTCCAGTTAGAATATGCTGACCAAGACAATAAATTATGCATGCAGATGCCAGTTAGAGGAGGCATATCTTTCCAAATCCCCCAGCCACTTTCCCTCCAAGGTGGAAGAAATTTCTGCAATAACCCTTTCTTTCATAGCATCCTGTTAAGTAGTCATAGTATTGCTAAGGTTCAGGTTGGGGGAAATCTCATTGTTCTCAGAAAAGTAAAAAGATAAAATTAATCTTTTCCACAGCTTCCTCCCCATTCTTATCTCCTTAAGTGTAAAGTATAAATGGTTGGAAGCCAGGGATAGTGGAGAGTGACTGTTTTTTAGTCTTCCATTTCAAACTGAACCTCAGAGGGCCAGCATGCTTAGGTTCTGCAAGAAATCATTCCTTCTACCTTTTGTTCTAACCTAGCTATTTAATACCTGAAACTGAAGTGCAATGCCCTTTCCATATCTAGTTTCTAGAACAAGGTATACATGTATTCTTTATACATCTTTATAGCAGAAATATAGTTCCCAACATTTATTTTTACCTTTTTAGATTTCTCTTGAGTTCTATATTTGTAGATCAAACTTTTTGTTAAGTTCTGTTTTTTTCATCAAAAATAGGTGAAATTCACTTATTTTGTCAAATGACCATCTTCTTCCCTGGAAAAAAGATGGTCATTCTGGCTGGGTAAATTATTTTTGGTTGCATACCAAGTTCCTTAGCTTTTTTGGATACCATATTCCAGGCCCTCCGATCTTTTGTGTGGACACTGCTAGATGCTGGGTAATCCTTATCATGGCTCCTCTATATTTGAACTGAGTTTTTCTAGCAGCTTGCAGAATTTTTTCCTTCGTCTGAGGGTTCTGGCATTTTGCCACTATGTTTCTTGGTGCTTTGATTTTAGAATCCCTTTTAGTAGGTGATCAATGAATTCTTTCAATGTCTATTTTACCCTCTGTTTCTATGACTTCTGGGCAGTTCTCTTTGATAATTTCCTGGAAAATAGTGTCCAGGTCTTTTTTTCATCATATTTTTCTGGGAGTCCGATAATTCTCAGATTGTCTCTCCTAGATCTATTTTCCAGGTCTGTTGTTTTCCCAAGAAGGCATTTGACATTTTTCCATTGTTTCATTTTTTTTGGTTTTGCTTGACTAATTTTTGGTGTCTCCTCAAGTCATTCAATTCCATTTGTTCGATTCTGATTTTCAATGAAGTATTTTCTTCACTCACTTTTTAAATATCTTTTTCTAATTGTCCAATTGAGTTTTTAAGTGAGTTGTTTTGTCCTATGAATTTTTTTTTTCCATTCGCCAATTTTATTTTTTAGAGAGCTATTTTCTGTTTCCAGTTCACTAATTCTATTTTTTAAGGATTTGATTTCTTTTTCCACTCTGTCTTTAAATGAGTGGGATGACTTCTCCAGATTCTCTTGCCAAACCTCCCTTTCCTTTTCCTATTTTTCTTCTAGCTCTCTTGTGAGAGCCTTTTTAATTTCTTCTATGAGATTCATCTGTGCTGAGGTCCAGATGATATCCTCCTTTGGGAATTCACCTGGAGACAGTCTGTTTTTAGTCTTCCCAGAGTTTAAAGTCTGCTCTTTATCCATATAGAAGCTATCATTGGTTAAAGTCCGTTTAAATTTTTTGCTCATTTTGTCAGAGAAGAATGAAAGAAGACAAACTAGCAAAGAAAGAAAAAACAAATGGAATCTGCTTTTTTTTTGGGGGGGAGCGGGATGGTGTTATCAAGCTTTCTCTACAGACTGCGGGGGACAGCAGTGAGGCACTAGCAGGACAGCAATGGCTGTGCTATGCCTATGCTCTGAGACTCCAAGAGCATGCTGAGACACTGTGGGGGAGGGGTGACCAGGTCCAAATAGACTCTAGCTGTTTTTGGTTGTATCCTTCACCCCCTGTGTTTTTAGCTTCTCTGCTTGTATACTGGTTTGCTGCAAGGGCAAAGTATCCAATATTGTAGTAAAGCTCTCCCCACAGAGATGGCTGAGATCACACCTCATTCCCCTCCCCCCCCCCCCCCATGGTCTGCTTGGCTGTGAGCTGCCTGCTGTGCTCTTGCTGCTGCTGCCTGCCCTCAACCTGTGACCAATCTAAAAGCTTCCCTGCCCTTGAGCAAAAACAGACCTTTCCTGGCGAATTTCAAGGATGTCTTCTCTTGGTAATTATTTGTGTTGTTTTTTTTTAAGTCAAGTACTTTTTTCGAGGCTTGTCATGAATCAAATTCTGAGAGAAAATGAGGAGCTAATGCAGATGTGTACCTCCTCTCCGCTGTCTTGGCCGGAAGTCCTCTTAAGCACCAAAAGATATATATATTCAATAAGACAACAAGCATTTTAAGAATCTGCTATATAATAGTTACATCTTAAGCTCTGGGTATATGGGGGAATGGCAAAGTTAATTCTTTATCTCAAGCTTTTCAGAATCTTAAACTCTTATAGCAAATTAAATAGAATAAAGTCCTTAAAGTCAATGTACTAGGAATTAAATTTACTACTTCTACTTTAACTGGACCTTGTAAAGCCCACAAAACACCCCTGTGTCTACATTCAGAGACTTTACTGCATGGCAGGATTCTAGGGAGATTTTGCTCTGCTAAAATAGTCTTTAAGTAAAATCCTTTACTTCAAAACTCATTTTGAGTTTAGTTTAATTTATGTTACTGAAGAAGGCAGCAGACCCAGAGCATGCATTTGTTTATTGCATTTGATTTTGCCCAGTGGCAGGGGAATGAAACCCAAGAATTACAAGGGGTCAATGAATATTTGAACAAATGGATTCTCAAAATGCTTGACTTTTTTGTTCTTTCACTCACTGTTTAAAACATTCTCATACTTTAGAAGGAGCCTTTGCTAAAGAATGCTGCTTTGGAAAGAAGGGACTGTCAATTAAATTAAATGGTGAATTAATATGTTACTAATGTAATCATTATTATAGAGGATTGAGAATTCTGAAGATCTGGTGATTTGCCCCAAATCACACATCATCCTGAGCATCCAAAATGAAAATCATAGTTCACATTGGTAAATGAAGCAACCAGTAGTGAGAAATCCTGGGTTCAAGGTCCTTAAGATCTGTCCTCTGGTGTGTTATAGTCTTCTATTTGTTTCCCTTTGATTAAGCTTCTGTCATTTATCTTCTACACAGATTGTTCCATAGTTTTTATTAGAGGTAGAACTTAAACCCTGGTAATCCTTAAATTTGAAGTTTGACTAACTAACTGATCCTCTGTTATCCTGATCTTCTATTACTCCTAGTTGTCTCTGTGCAAATATTTTTATATGAATTATTATTACTGTTAGATAATCCTCTTGAATTAAATATATATAGTGCTAGACATTAACTCAGGAAAACCTGAATTCATCTCCTGCCCTAGATCCTTAGTGACATCATATTTCTGGCCAAGTCACATAGTCTCTACTTTTGCTTTTTTTCCTTATCTTTAAAATAGTGATAATAATAGCATTTACCTCTCAGGATTGTTGTGAAAATAAACTTAGATAGCATATGTAAAAGGCTTTGCAAATATTAAAGCACCAATATAAATATTAGTTATTCAACAATATTGCACCCACATTGCCTCTGAAAAATGGAAAAGATAATGCTACTGATAAAAAAGGTTTTAATCTTTATTGGATGAAGCGACAGTTATTCTGTTGTTTTCATATATATGTGTGTATATGTGGATGCATGTGTACATATGTGTATGTATGTATATCCCAATAAAGTTGTATCCAAGATTTTAATAATTATTTAAGCTTTTTAATGTAGGGTTTTCCATAACTGAATGAACAACATGATGCCAAAAGGATTATAAAACTTCTGTTCAATGAAGGCATTTTTATAACCTTAAAAATCATTAAAAATTTAATTAGATATTCAGCCCAGCCCTCTTTCTAAGTCCTTTAGGGGCATAAAATGTATTCTTCCAAGCTACATAAAAAATATTCTTCCATATGTCTCTCCTTTGTCAAAGTTTTCTCTTATTCATAGAAGACCATAGACTCCCAGGGCTGGAGACCTTCAGTATCAGCCAGCCTACTGTTTCATTTTATAGCTCTGTAAACCAAAATGAAGAAAAGGAAAAGAATTCTATACCTAATATGGTATAAAGAGTCAGTTGGTCAGATAGAATTAGGAATATGGTCTCCTAAATCACAGACCGGTACAGTATTCTCCATTGCAACATGGTTGCCTGCTAATGAGGATGTGTATGAGACTGTGATACTCTGAATGGAACATTGTGCTGGAGAGTGAACTCTTGAAGTTATGAACGCTTTAACTATGTGCCCTTAAAAGTATGTGAAGATGTGCAAAAATTGTTATAGTGGCCCTTTTTGAAATGGTAAGGACTTAGAAACTGAGTGGATGCCCATCAGTTGAAGAATGGCTAAATAAGTTATGATATATAAATGTTATGGAACATTATCGTTCTATAGGAAACAACCAGCAGGATGATTTCAGAAAAACCTGGAGAGACTTACATAAAATGGTAGAATGAATGATCAAATCTTTATTAAATATTTGCTATGTGGAAAGACACATAGTACAATAGAATAATTGAATAACAAAAAAATAAAAATAATAATAATAATAATAAAAAGAATAGTTGAATAACATTAAAATAATGAGAACTAATAATATAAACAGTAAAACAAGACAGTTTCTTTTCTCAGGAAGGTCACATTCTAACAGAGGAAAAAAAAACACATATGGCAACTTTCATTTACAAAAAAATGCAAAGTATCCATGGTACTTAAGCTATAGTAAGTGGCATACTTGTCTTTAATGTCATTTTCATTGATAAAATAACAGTTTCTGATGCAGAACTGTTTGACAGTGACTGGTATTAAAATACTTCTTTTCTGTGCCATTAATTGTACTCCTAGTAGGAGTTACCAGGCTGCATTTCCAGAGAGGCTACTTCCCAAAAGGATGATTGTGATGCTAGGCCAGTAATAGTTTTATTCCAAAGGTTTTGGTTTCAAAGTCCTGTGCTGATTTTACCAAAGCCTGATTAAGCTCAAAATTAGGGGTGGTTTGATTTTCCTGACTACAGAATATCTTTCCTTCAGAGAGCCTTGCCTCTTCACCTACTGCCATTTGCCTATCCTGTTTATAGTAGTTGGTAGGCTCTCAAAACAGAAAGAGCCTTTCAATTTCATCTATTCAACTACTTCAATTTATATCTCAGAACCCAGAGTTTACAGAAGGGAAGTAATTCCACAAAAGGTATATAATACATTACAGTTTGTTAGTTAGTAGTTAAATAGGATAAGTATCCCCTTTACAAAGGAATTCCTTCCACATATAATTCTGGGAATTAGGATTCTGGAGTAAATTTAGAGTAAATTATTTGCAATATTGAGTAAGAGTAATAGTATATTAGAACTTACAGTTAGAGTGGAATGGGGACCTTCCTTACAGTTTCAGTGCAGAAAATAGTGCTTTGGGGCACTCAAAGACCAGATCATAGCCTATGAGAATAGTAAACACAGTTCTTCTGGGGTCATACCATTTTGGAAGAGCCAAAAACTTAGAGATCTCTAGAAGAATCTCTGAAAATAGCTGTACAAAAGTCCTGAAGCTTGGAACATTGCACTCTCTACCCTAGAAACAGAACTCTATTTTAATAAAGAATCAAAAATTAAGCAATAGGCTGGGAAAATAAGCAAAAAACAGAAAAAAGACTATGACCATAGAAAGGAAGGAGGGATGACAAG
Source organism: Antechinus flavipes (assembly GCF_016432865.1). Taxonomy (NCBI): domain Eukaryota; kingdom Metazoa; phylum Chordata; class Mammalia; order Dasyuromorphia; family Dasyuridae; genus Antechinus; species Antechinus flavipes. The sequence continues at coordinate 380,608,031 of NC_067399.1, forward strand.
GAAGATCAAACACTCAGAAGAAGAGAACAGAGTCAAAACTCCTACATCTAAAGCCTCCAAGAAAAATAAGAATTGGTCTCAGGCCATGGAAGACCTGAAAGGAGATTTTGAAAATCAAGTAAGAGAGATGGAGGAAAAAATGGAAAGACAAGGACAGTAATACAAAAGAAAATACAAAAGGCTAATAAGAATACTGCCTTAAAAACAAAATTGGTCAAATGGGAAAGAAGATACAAAAGCTGCAAAAGTTCATTAAGGAAAAGAATTCCTTATAAATTAGAATTAAGCAAAAGGAAGCTACCACATGAGAAATCAAGAAACAACAAAACCAAAGCAAAAGGATGAAAACATAGAAAACTATGTGAACTATCTCAATGGAAAAACAACTGAACTGAAAAATAGATACAGGAGCAAAGATTTTAAAATTATTGGTCTAAATGAAAGCCATGATTTTAAAAAAAAGTCTATATAACATTTTTTAAAAAATTATCAAGAGGGGGCAGAGCCAAGATGGCAGAGAAGGCACATGGAACTTTCTAAGCTTCTCTCTTACCCTCATTATCAATATTATATTCAACCTCAAAAATAGGCTTGACTGTTACAACTCATAAAGATTAGAAGTACAACTCACTAGACATAGATAATCTGGAATCTCACCAGAAAAGGTTTGTCCTCAGGGCTGGGGAGAACATCGTGCAGGCAGGGAGAGAACTAGAAGCTCCAAGTGGAGCCCCAAACCAGAGGTGAGAGCACAGATCGCAGCACAAGCTCGCAGCCCCAACCAGCAGTGTGGGGCTTTTCCTTAGGGTAGTTGTGAACCTACACGGCAGGGGGGCACAACCTGGGGCAGACTCTAATCTGCACAGTGGGGGGGCTTGGCTTGGGGCAATAGAACTTTCTCAAGGCTATTTGCTTCTGGGCCGAGACTTCTGGTCCAAACCAGGCTATTTGCTGGTCAGCTGTTAATACCCACAGCCCTAAAGGGGCTCTAGCCTGGGACAGTGATACTTTCACTGGTAGTCTCTAGCCTTAGGGCAGTCGCTAAACCACACAGTGGAGTTTGGCCTGCTAAATCACCTCCAGTTGGGGGAAGGGGAAACCTTCACTCAGAGCACTCCCATACTTCAGAGCCTGAAGCCGGGTTACATCTCTCCATGAGTAAAAAATTAAAAGGATAATTGATAGCTTCTATACAGAAAAAGAGCAGATCTGCAACCCTGAAGAGACTAATAGTAAACAGTCACCAGACAATACCCCAAAGAGGAATGTTACCTGTCCCCTTTTACATAATGCTCTCATAAAAGAGACCATTAAAAGTCTCAAAAGAGAGTTAGAAGAAAAATGGGGAAAGGAAAGAGAAGCTTTGAAATATGAATTGGAAAAGGTAAAAAATTCCCAAGAAGTGCAGGGAAACAAAATTTGTGAATTGGAAAAAGTAAAAAAAAAAAAATCTCTGAAAAGTAACATTTGTGAATTGGAAAAGACAAAGAACTTGCAAGAAATTAGGATCTGTGAATTGGAAAAAGAAAATAATTCACTAAAAAAAGTAGTGAAATGGGAAAAAATTCCATAGAGAAAAACAATTCATTTAAAAACTCAATTGGACATATACAGAAAGAAATAAAAAAAAAGCTAATGAAGAAAATAATTCATTAAAAATCAGAACTGAACAAATAGAAACGAATGATTCATTGAGATAGCAAGAATCAGTCAAGCAAAACCCCAAAAATGATAAATTGGAAAAAAAAAACATGAAATATCTACTGGGAAAAACTACAGACCTGGAAAATGGATCTAGGAGAGATAATCTGAGGATTATTGGACTTTCCAAAAATTATGATGAAAAAAAGAGCCTTGATACTTTTTACAAGAAATTATCAAAAAGAACTGTCCAGAGGTAATAGAATCATAAGGTAAAATAGGCTTTGAAAGAATTCATCAAACACCTTCTGAAAAAGACCCTAAAATAAAAACTCCAAGGAATATTGTGACCAAATTTCAGAACTATCAGATTGAGGAAAAAAATTTACAAGCAGCCAGAAAAAAATAATTTAAATACTGAGGTGCCACAATAAAGATCACCCAAGATCTGGCTGCCACATTAAAGGATCCAAGGGCCTGGAATCTGATATTCTGAAAGGCAAAAGAACTTGGAATGCAGCCAAGAATAAACTATCCAGCTAAGCTGAGCATTTTCTTCCAGGGAAGAAGATGGACATTTAATGAAATAGATGAAGTCCATTGGTTTCTAAGGAAAAAACCAGAACTAAACAAAAAATTTGATCTCCAACCATAGGACTCAAGAGATATGGAAAAGGCAAAAGGAACTCTTCAGAATTGTATTTCTGTTGTGAATATGTAAAAAGACTACATGTATAATTTGATTCTACTGATATAAAAAAGGGAAGTAGAAATGGAAAATGGATAATGTCAGAAAAAGGGGGAAAGAGGGGATAAAAAGAGGGAAACTACATCCCATGAAGAAGCAAAGGAAACATCATATTTGAGGGAACTTAGAGAGGGGGAGGAACATTGTGTGAATCTTACTCTCATCAGAGTTGGCTCAAAGAGAAAATAATTGACATATTTGTTTTACAGAAAATCCTCTCTCACTTCATTAAAAAAAGGGAGAGGAAAAGGGAAAAGAAAAAGAGTAATAAGATAAGGTACAAGAAAAAGGAAGAGATTCAAAGGGGGAGGGAGGGAGGGATCCTAAAGAGGGTGCGGGGCATGATACAAGTGGGGCACATAAGTTTAAAACTGGGAAAGAGGGTTAGGGGAGCAAGTAAAAGAAAAACATAATCTAGGGATAACAAGATGGCAGGAAATACAGAATTAGTCATTTTAACTGTAAATGTGAATGGGATGAATTCTCCCATAAAGCGGTGGCAGATAGCAGACTGGATCAAAAATCAGAATCCTACAATATGTTGTTTACAGGAAACACATTTAAAGCAGGGAGATACATACAGAGTAAAGGTAAAAGATTGGAGCAGAATCTATTATGCTTCAGGTGAAGTCAAAAAAGCAGGGGTAGCCATCCTTATCTCAGATCAAGCAAATGCAAAAATTGATCTAATCAAAAGAGATAAGAAAGGAATCTATATCTTGATAAAGGGCAGCATAGACAACAAAGCAATATCAATACTAAACATATATGCACCAAGTGGTATAGCATCTAACTTCCTAAAGGAGAAGTTAAGAGAGTTGCAAGAAGAAATAGACAACAACACTGGAATAGTGGGAGATCTCAACCTTGCACTCTCAGAATTAGCCAAATCAAACCACAAAACAAATAAGAAAGAAATCAAAGAGGTAAATAGAATATTAGAAAAATTAGGTATGATAGATCTTTGGAGAAAACTGAATGGAGACATAAAGGAATATACTTTCTTCTCAGCAGTTCATATTCAAAAATTTGACCATATATTAAGACATAAAGACCTCAAAATTAAATGCAAGAAGGCAGAAATAGTAAATGCTTTCTTTTCAGATCACAATGCAATAAAAACTACATTCAACAAAAAAGTTAGGGGTAAATAGACCAAAAAGTATTGGAAACTAAATAATCTCATCTTAAAGAATGATTGGGTGAAACAGCAAATTATAGACACAATTAATAATTTCACTCAAGATAATGACAATGATGAGACATCATTCCAAAATTTGTGAGATGCAGCCAAAGCAGTATTAAGAGGAAATTTTATATCCTTAGAGGCCTACTTAAATAAAATAGAGAAAGAGAAGATCAATGAATTGGGCTTGCAACTTATAAACTAGAAAAAGATGAAATTAAAATCTCCCAATCAAAAAACTATTGAACTAATAAATAAAGCTAAGAGTTGGTTTTATGAAAAAAACAACAATAAAATAGATAAACCTTTGGTAAATCTCATTAGCAAAAAGAGAGAGGAAAATCAAATTAGTAGTTTTAAAAATGAAAAGGGAGAACTTTCCACCAATGAAGAGAAAATTTAAAAAATAATAAGGGGTTACTTTGCCCAACAAATTTGATAACCTAAACGAAATGGATGACTACCTCCAAAAATATAGGCCTCTCAGATTAACAGAGGAAGAAGTAAATTGCTTAAATAGTCCCATTTCAGAAAAAGAAATAGAACAAGCTATTAATCAGCTCCCTAAGAAAAAATCCCCAGGACCAAATGGATTTACATGTGAATTCCACCAAACATTTAAAGAATAATTGGCCCCAATGCTATATAAATTATTTGATAAAATAGGGAATGAAGGAGTCCTACCAAATTCCATTTTATGATATAGACATGCTACTGATACATATACCAAGTTGGTTGAAAACAGAGAAAGAAAATTATAGACCAATCCCCCTAATGAATATTGATGCTAAAATCTTAAATAAGATATTAGCAAAAAGACTACAGAAAATCATCCCCAGGATAATACATTATGATCAAGTAGGATTTATTACAGGAATGCAAGGCTGGTTCAATATTAGGAAAACAATCAATATAATTGGCCATATAAATAACCAAATTAACAAAAACCATATGGTCATCTCAATAGATGCAGAAAAAGCATTTGATAAAATCCAACATCCATTCCTATTAAAAACACTTGAGAGTATAGGAATAAATGGATTTTTCCTTAAAATAATCAGCAGCATCTATTTAAAACCATCAGTAAACATCATATGTAATGGGGAAAAACTGCAACCATTCCCCATAAGATCAGGAGTTAAACAAGGTTGTCCACTATCACTGTTACTATTCACTATTGTATTAGAAATGCTACCTTTGGCAATAAGAGTTGAGAAAGAGATTAAAGGAATTAGAGTAGACAATGAGGAAACCAAATTATCACTCTTTGCTGATGATATGATGGCATACTTAGAGAACCCCAGAGATTCTAATAAAAAGTTATTAGAAATAATCCATAACTTTAGCAAAGTTGCAGGATACAAAATAAACTCACATAAATCATCAGCATTCTTATATATCACTAACAAAATCCAACAGTCAGAGTTACAAAGAGAAATTCCATTTAAAGTAACTACTGATAGTATAAGATACTTAAGAATATATCTGCCAAGGGAAAAATCAGAAACTTTATGAGAAAACACTTTTCACACAAATTAAATCTGATCTAACCAATTGGAAAAATATTAAATGCTCTTGGATAGGGTGAGCAAATATAATAAAGATGACAATACTACCTAAACTAATCTATTTATTTAGCACTATACTAATCAGACTCCCCAAAACTATTTTAATGACCTAGAAAATAACAACAAAGTTCATATGGAAAAACAAAAGGTCAAGAATTTCAAGGGAATTAATGAAAAAAAAATCAAATGAAGGTGGCTTAGCTGTACCAGATCTAAAATTATATTATAAAGTAGCAGTTACCAAAACCATTTGGTATTGGCTAAGGAATAGATTAGTTGATCAGTGGAATAGGTTAGGTTCAAAGGACAAAACAGTCAATAACTATAGCAATCTAGTATTTGACAAATCCAGAGACCCCAGCTTTTGGGATAAGAACTTACTGTTTGACAAAAATTGCTGGGAAAATTGGAAACTAGTATGGCAGAAACTAGGCATCGACCCACATTTAACACTGTACACCAAGATAAGGTCAAAATGGATTCATGACCTAAACATAATGAATGAGATTATAAATAAATTAGAGGAACACAGGATAGTTTACCTTTCAGACCTATGGAAGAGGAAGGAATTTATGACCAGAGAAAAACTAGAGATCATTACTGATCACAAAATAGAAAATTTTGATTATATCAAACTGAAAAGTTTTTGTACAAACAAAACTAATGCAGACAAGATTAGAAGGGAAGCAGTAAATTGAGAGAATATTTTTACAGTCAAAGGTTTTGATAAAGGACTCATTTCCAAAATATATAGAGAATTGACTCTAATTTATAAGAAATCAAGCCATTCTCCATTTGACAAATGGTCAAAGGATATGTACAGCCAATTCTCAGACAAAGAAATTGAAACTATTTCTAGCCACATTAAAAGATGCTCCAAGTCATTATTAATCAGAGAAATGCAAATTAAGACCACTCTGAGATACCACTACACACCTGTCAGACTGGCTAGAATGACAGGGAAAGATAATGTGGAATGTTGGAGGGGATGTGGGAAAACAAGGGCACTAATACATTGTTGATGGAATTGTGAATACATCCAACCATTCTGGAGAGCATTTTGGAACTATGGTCAAAAATTTATCAAACTGTGCATACCCTTTGATCCAGCAATGTTACTATTGGGCTTATATCCCAAACAGATAATAAATAAGGGAAAGGGATCTGTATGTGCATGAATGTTTGTGGCAGCCCTCTTTGTAGTGGCCAGAATCTGGAAATTGAGTAGATGCTCATCAATTGGAGAATGGCTGAATAAATTGTGGTATATGAATATTATGGAAATATTATTGTTTGGTAAGAAATGACCAATGGGATGATTTCAGAAAGGCCTGGAGAGACTTACATGAACTGATGCTGAGTGAAATGAGCAGGGCCTGGAGATCATTATATACTTCAACAACAATACTATATGATGATCAATTCTGATGGACCTGGCCATCCTCAGCAATGAGATGAACCAAATCAGTTCCAATGGAGCAGTAATGAACTCAACTAGCTATGCCCAAGGAAAGACCTCTGGGAGAAAAGGACCATTATATTGAATTCCCAATCCCTATATTTTTGCCTGCCTGCATTTTGGATTTCCTTCACAGGCTAATTGTAAAATATTTCAGAGTCCGATTCTTTTTGTACAGTAAAATAATGGTTTTGTCATGTATACTTATTGTGTATCTAATTTATACTTTAATATATTTAACATCTACTGGTCATCCTGCCATCTAGGGGAGGGGGTGGGGAGAAGGAGGGGAAACATTGGAACAAAAGGTTTGGCAATTGTCAATGCTGTAAAATTATCCATACATATAACTTGTAAATAAAAAGCTATTAAAAAAAAGAAATTATCAAGAATTGTTCTGATATTCTAGAATCAGATGGTAAAACAGAAATTGAATGAATCCACCAATTACTTCCTGAAAGAGACACCAAGATGAAAACACAGGATTAGTGTACTCAAGTTCTGGAATTCTCAGGTCAGCAAGAAAATATTGCAAGCATTTAGAAAGAAATAGTTCAAGTATAATGGCGCCACAGTCAGGATAACACATGATTTAGCAGTGTCTATATTAAAAGACTGAAAAGCTTGGAATATGATATGCCAGAGAGCAATGGAACTAGGATTACAGACACTAATCACCTACCCAGCAAAACTGAGTATAATCTTTCAGGGGGAAGGTGGATATTCAGTGAAATAGAAAATGTACAAGTATTCACAATGAAAAGATAAGAGCCGAATAGAAAATTTGATTTTCAAATACAAAACTTAGTAGAAGCATAAAGAGGTAATCAAGAAAAAGGTATTATAAGGAATTTAATAATGTTGATTATCAACTTCCTCATTATTATGACAGTTGGCAAGAGCATATATAGACAGAGGGAACAGTTATGAGTTTAATATTAAGGGCTAATATGTTTAAAAATAAATTTAAGAGGTGAGAGAAAAATGTACTGGGAAAAGTGAAAAGGAGGGATGGAATGGTATAAATTGTCATAAAACATGAGAAAAAGCTTTTTCAGTGGAGAGGAAAAGGGGGAGAAAAGGGAAAGGGAGTGAACTTTATTCTCATCAGAACTGATACAAAAAGTACAAACATACACAAGAAATAACATATACATTTAAGATGGATATAGAAGTCTATCTTATGCTGCAGGAAAGCAGGAGAAAAGGGGGTATGAGATAAAAGGAGGGTTATAAAAAATAGGGCCTATTTTGGGAGGGGTTGATCAGAAGTAAAAACCATTTGAGTAGGGATAGGATAAAAGGATAAAGAGAATAGAATAAACAGGGGGGAAATACAAACATGCATGTTAATTGGGAAAATTTTTTAAAAGACTTATCATTTTCAAAACATATGCAAAACAACCAGCAGCAAGAGATACAAAAAAATTCCATTCAAAATAATTGTCGATAGTATAAAATATTTGGGCATCTATCTGACAAGGAAAAGTCAGGAACAATATGAAAACAATTACAAAGCACTTTCCACATAAATAAAGTCAGATTTAATCAGAAAAATATCAAGATAATTTTTCAACATTGACCCTTGCATAATCTTGTGTTTCAGATTTTCCCATTCTTCCTCCTATCCCCTTCCCTAGATGGCAAGCAATCTAATATATATTATACTTGTTAAAATATATGTTAAATCCAATAGGTGTAAACATATTTATACAATTCTCTTGCTGCACAAGAAAAAAATCAGATCAAAAAGGAAAGAAAATGAGTAAAAAAAAGCAAAAAACAAAATATAAGCAAACAGCAACAAAAGGAGTGAAAATGCTATGGCATGATCCATGTTCTGTTCCCACAGTTCTCTCTCTGGGTGGAGATGGCTCTCTTCATCACAAGATCACTGGAGCTGGCATCAATTATTACATTGTTAGGAGACATATTCATTAGAATTGATCCTTGTATAATGTTGATATTGAGGTGTACAATGATGTCCTGTTTCTGCTCATTTAACTTTGTATCAGTTCATATAAGTCTCTTAAGATCTCTCTAAGATCATCCTGCTGATAGTTTCTTATAGAATAATAATATTCCATAAGATTCATATACCAGAACTTATTCAGGCATTCTCCAACTGATGGACAGTTTCCATCAGTTTTAATTTAAAATTTAAATTGAGCCTAAAATTTAAATTAAACTGGGACACTGATACATTGCTGGTGGAATTGTGAATGGTTGGATTCATTCACAATTCCACCAACAATGTATCAGTGTCCCAGTTTTCCCACATCACCTCCAATAGTCATCATTACCTTTTCCTCTCATCTAAGCCAATCTAACTGGTATGTATGTAATGGTGTTTCAGAGTTGTCTAAATTTGCATTTGTCTGATCAATAGTGATTTAGAGCACCTTCTCATATGATTAGAAATGGTTTTAATTTCTTCATGCAAAAAATGTCTATTCATATCCCTAGACCATTTATCAATTGGAGAATAGCTTGAATTCTTATCAATTTGAGACAATTCTCTATATATTTTAGAAATTAAGCCTTGATTAGAACTCTTAAATGTAAAAAATGTTTTCCCAATTTATTTCTTCCCTTCTGATCTTGTCTGCACTAGTTTTGTTTATACAAAACCTTTTTAACTTAATATAATCAAAATTATCTGGTTGGTGTCCAATTATAAGTTCTAATTCTTCTTTGAGCACAAAATTACTTCCTTCTTCATAGATCTGAGATGTAAACTATCCTATGTTCTTTTACTTTGCTTATAATATCACTCTTTATGTCTAAATTTATTTTGATCTTATCTTGATATATGGTGTTAGTTGGGGCAATGGCTAGTTTCTTCCATACTAGTTTCCAATTTTTCCAGCAGTTTTTGTCAAATATTGAATTCGTATCCCAAAAGCTGGGGTCTTTGGGTTTATTAAACACTAGATTACTATAGTTATTGACTACTTTGGTCTCTGAACCTAGTCTATTCCAGTGATCAACTACTCTATTTCTTAGCCAGTAACAAATGGTTTTGATAACTACTGCTTTATAATATAGTTTTAGGTTTGGCACAGCTAGGCCACCTTCATTGGCAGTTTTTTCATTAATTTCATTGAAATTCTTTACGTTTTGTTCTTTCAGATGAACTTTATTATTAATTTTTCTAGGTCTATAAAATAATTTTTGGGACTATAGTATGGCATTGAATAAGTAGATTAATTTAGGTAATATTTTATTTTTATTATATTCTCTCGGCCTACCTATGAGCACTTGATATTTTTCTGATTAGATCTGACTTTATTTGTATCAAAGTGCTTTGTAATTGTTTTCATATGGTTCCTGACTTTTCCTTGGCAGTTAGATGACCAAATATTTTATACTATCAACAATTATTTTGAATGGAATTTCTTTTTGTAGCTCTTGCTGCTGGAATTTTATGGTAACATAAAAATGCTGATGATTTATGTGGATTTATTTTGTATCTTGCAACTCTGCCAAATTTGTGAATTGTTTCTTATAGTTTTTTTAGTTGCTTCTTTAAGTATATTATCTTATCATTTACAAAGAGTGATAATTTGGTTTCCTCTTTAACTACTCTAATTCTTTTAATCTCATGTTTTTTTCTTATTGCCAAAACTGACATTTCTAATACAATATTGAATAGTAATGGTGATACTGGGGAGCTTTGGTTCATTGCTAATCTTATTGGAAATGGTTCCTGTTTATTCCCATTACATATGATACTTGCTGATGGTTTTAAATAGATGCTAGTAATTGTTTTAAGAAAAAAAGTCCATTTATTCCTATATTCTCTAGTGTCTCTAATAGGAATGGGTGTTGGATTTTGTCATTTTTTTTGTCTTTATTGAGATAATCATGGTTTTTATTGTCTGGTTATTGATGCAGTCAATTATGCTCATAGTTTTCCTCATATTCCTGAATTCCTGATATAAATACTACTTGGTCCTGGTATATTATCCTGGGGATGATTTTCTGTAATCTCTTTGCAATATTTTATTTAAAATTTTTGCCTCAATATTCATTATGGAAATTGGTTTATAATTTTATTTCTCTGCCTTCATCCTACCTGGTTATAGGTATCAGTACTATGTTTGTATCATAAAAAGATTTTGGTAGTAGTCCTTTATTCCCCATTTTTTCAAATACTTTATATAGTATTGGAGTTAATTCTTCTTTAAATCTTTGGTACAATTCATGTGTAAATCCATTGGGTCCTGGGGATTTATTTTTTTTTTTTAGGAAATTGATTAATAGCTTGTTCTATTTCCTTTTCTAAAGTGGGATTATTTAAATAATTTATTTCCTCTTCTGTTAACCTGGGCAATATATATTTTTGTAGATATTTCTCCATTTCACCTACATTATCAAATTTATTGGCATATAGTTGAGTAAAATAACTTCTAATTATTGTTCTAATTTGCTCTTCTTTGTTGGAAAGTTCTCCCTTTACATTTTTTGAGACTAATAATTTGCTTTCCTTTTTCTAATTAAATTAATTAAAGATTTATCTATGTTGTTTTTTTTTCATAAAACTAACTCAGTTTTATTTATTAAGTAGTTTTCTTATTAATCTCCCCTTTTATTTTCAGAATTTAAAATTTGGCATTTAATTGAGTTTTTAATTCCTTTTTTTTTTTTTAGCTTTTTTAGTTGCAAGCCCAATTCATTCATCCTCTCTTTCTCCATTTTATGCAAGGAAGCATCTAGAGATATAAAATTTTTTCTTATAACCACTTTGACTACATTCCACAAATTTTGGTATGTTGTCTCATTATTGCTATTCCCTTGGATGAAGTTATTGATTGTGTCTATGATTTTTGTGTTTCACCCACTTATTCTTTAGGCTTAGATTAATTTAATTTCAATTTTTTAAAATCTATTTTTCCCTTGCCTTTTATTGCATGTCACTTTTAGTGCATAATGATCTGAAAAAAATCATTTACTATTTATGGCTTTCTGCTTTTAATTTTGAGGTTTTTATGTCCTAATACATAGTTGACTTTTGTATAGCTTCCATGAACTGCTGAGAAAAAAGTAAACTTTTTTCTGACTCCATTCAATATTCTCCAAAGATCTATCATACCTAACTTTTCAAACATTCTGTTTACCTCCTTACCTACTTTCTTATTTATTCTGTGGTTTGATTTATTTAGTTCTGAGAGAGCAAGGTAGGGATTCCGCAGTAGTATAGATTTTCTGTCTATTTCTTCTTGCAGTCTTCTTAACTTCTTTAAAAATTTAGATGCTATACCATTTGGTTCAGATATGTTAATATTGATATTTCTTCATCATTTATGGTACTCTTTAGTAAAATATAGTTTCCTTCCTTATCTCTTTTTATTAAATATATCTTTAATTGATCTGAGATCTGGATGGCTACCTCTACTTTTTTTACTTCACCTTAAGCATAATAGATTCTGCTCCAACCCTTTACCTCCACTCTGTATGTATCATCCTGTTTTAAATGTGTTTCTTGTTAATAACTTACTGTAGGATTCTATCTTTTAATGCATTCTGCTATCCAATTTTGTTTTATGAGAGAGCTCATTCCATTCCCATTCCCATTTAAAATAACTAATTCTGTATTTCCTTTCATCTTATTTACACTGTTATCCTTTTCTTTTTCCTTTTAATATATTTTATATTTTAATATATTCCCTCCTCTCCTGTATTTTGCTACTGACCACTACCCTCCTCCTATACAGCCCCTTCCCCTTCCTTACATTTTTTCCCTACTACTTCATTTTTTCTTTCTACTAGCCTTCCTCTTTTTTTTCCTCTTTTTCCTCTCACTTTTCTGTAAGGTGAGACAAGTTTCTCTGTGAAACCAAATATGTCTATTATTTTCCCTTTGAGACAAATCAGATGAGAGTGTGATACACACAATATTCATCTCCCTCCTTTCTTTCCCTCAAGTATAATAAGTCTTCTTTGCCTCTTCATGAGATGTAATTTTTCTTACTTTACCTTCTTTTTCCTCTTTTCTCAGTATAATCCCCTTTCTACCTTTAGTTTCTTTTTCATAGTATCATAATAAAATCAAATTATACTAACACTTTCTAAATATATCCAAAGCATAAATACTATTCTCAAGAGTTCTTACTTTTTTACCTTTTTATGCTTCTCTTGAGTTCTGTGTTTGGAGATCAAATTTTTTATTCAGCTCGGATCTTTTCATCAGAAATAGATGAAATTCACCTATATCATTGAATGCCCATCTTTTTCCCTGAAATATAATGCTCATTTTACAGGATAGTTGATTCTTGGCTGTAATCCAAGTTTCTTTGCTTCAGAATATCAGATTCCAGGCCCTTAGATTCTTTAAGGTGGAAGCTGCTATGTTCTGGATAACCCTTATTGTGGTTCCTCGTTATTGATTTTTTTTTCTGGATGATTGCACTATTTTTTTTTTTCATTGGTTTAATAGTTCTGAAATTTAGCCACAATATTTCTCAAAGTTTTCATTTTGGGGTCTCTTTCAGGAGGTGATTAGGTGAATCCTTTCAATGCCGATTTTATCTTCTGATTCGAGGACATCAAGGCAGTTTTCCTTTATGATTTCCTGTAACATAATGTCTAGATTCTTTTTTTCATCCTGGCTTTCAGGAAGTCCAATAATCCTTAGATTGTCTCTCTTAGATTTATTTCCTAGGTCAATTGTTTTTGCTAGGAGGTATTTCACATTTTCTTCTATTTTTCAGCTTTTTAAATTTTGTTTGACTGATTCTTGAAGGTTTATTGAATCATTCATTTCTATTTGTTCAATTCCAATTTTTAGTGTATTATTTTCATCAGTTTTTTTAGCTCCTTTTGTATTTAGCCAATTGAATTGTTTTGTTCCATTTCACAAATTCTGTTTTTCAATGAATTGGTATCTTTTTCATATCTATTTTATAAGGAGTTATATGCTTTTTTCCATTTCATTAAACCTATTTTGTAGGGAGTTATATGCTTTTCCCCTTTCATCAAATCTATTTTTAAGAAGTTTTCTTCAGATAATTTGTTTTCCCTTTTCCATATCCTTCTGCAAAAATCTTACTGCATTTCCCCATTTTTCTTCTAACTCACTTTTAAGATCCTTTCTGAACTCTTCCAAGAAAGCCTTGTGAAATGGAGACCAGTTCATAATTTCTTTTGGGCCCTCATCTGAAGTTGGTGAGCCTTTAGTAACCTCAGGATTTGAGATCTTTTCTCTCTCCCCATAAAAGTTGTCTATGATAAAATTTCTTTTTGCTGTTTTGCTCTTTTTTATGAGTTGACATCTATTCTTAAGGTAAAGGAGCAACAGCTGCTTTAGTTTGCCCTTTGACCACTATTTCTGACTGACTTCTGATGCTGTGTTATTGTGGCCAGATGCCGAGTTCTTCTGGGGGCTCAGAGGTTTACAGTTTGCTTTTTGTAATTGCTTTTGTGTGACTTTACAGCAAATCTGCTAACCACCCACTTGCAATTAGGAAAGAATAGCCTAAGAGCCAGCAGATTCCCTGGTATATAGATGCAACAACACTGTCTCCCACCCCTGTTCCTTGTCCTCAGCTCCCTGTGCTGCTGTCTGGGCTCAGCAGACTGTCCCTCAGCTTGTTTGAAATAGACCTGTTCTGAAGTTCTTCCAATTATCTTCTGGAAATGTGTTGTACTCCAAATATTTGTGGTTCTATCACTCCAAAACCAGTTTAGAGGATTAATCTGCTGTTGATTTGAAAGAAAGTCAGAGGAAGTCACAGAAAGTTTTGTCTGCTCTCTGTCATCTTGGCTCTGCCTCCTCAAAATGCTACTTTAAAGTTTTCAAAGAACTTTATATACATTATCTCATTTTATGATCCCCAAAACCCAGGAAGGTAAGTTCTTTTAACATCTCTATTTTACAGATAAATAAACTAATACAGACAGAAATTAACTGATTTGTCCAGGATCCTACAGCTAATAAATGTCTGAGACTGGATTTGAACTAAGATCCTTCTTTTACCAGACCTTTGGGTCTATCTGCTGTGCTGGAAAGAGGATTCTTACGTGTTTATGTGCTTAGACTATGTGACTTTTAACTGAAAATCCAAATCATTTTTTCCATTATATTTCTGGCATTCAGGAGCAATGAACCCTAAAAAGGGAATAATTTATGGTGTGATTGGATTGTCGAATCATAAGCTTATAGTAGGATGGGAATTTAGAAGTTAGCTATTACAACATCAATTTATTATAGAAATTGAGGCATATAGAATAAATTGTTTTCCCTAAGATTAAATAAATAGTAGGTAAGACACTGAATCTAGGTCTCCTAATGTTAATATGATAGTATTTCCATTATTCCATGTATGCTAGTTGACTTTTAAGGTCTTTCCCATTCTAAGATGTTTTGATTTTTATGATTCTGAGGTCCCTTCTATCTCTGACATTCTATGGTTCTAAGCTAGGCTGCTTCTAATTTTAAGATTCTCCTTATATATGATTTTAGGAGTTCTAGATTCTTCAGTTCTAGACAGTTAAGCTGGTTGCCATGTAGTTGTCAAATCCTCTGTTGTTATCTGAAACTTGACTTTAATATCACCACCACTGCTGACTCACAACCCTTCTCCTTTGAATTAAAGCTATATAAATGCTTCTTTGGACCAAGTTTCTTTCTCTGTAAGTGTTACCTGCTGGGATTGTTGATTTTTCTGAATTCCAGAACCAGAGCCCGACTTCTTAATCTGGGTTTAGTTAAACTTCCCCTACTGCTTTTGCCATTTGTCATCAAATATAAAAGAGTCCAATGGAGGGGGTGGAAATGCTAATTAGGCCTTGTCACAATTCATGCTGCTGTTGTAAGAATTCACAGTATGCAAATCAGGTTAAAATCTACCCTGGGAATTTCAGGGCCTGGGATGGAAAATGGCAATTCCAGGGTTAAAAGGTAAAAAATGATTCCTTTCTTGCCCAGCACATTCTCCTACCTCCCACAGACTTTTTTTTTTCCTTCATCTACACTGGCGATTATTTACTCTATCTAAACTGAGGTACAGCTATTGATAAATGAACTAAGATGGCAAGTAATCATTGTGTTCATGTGTATGTGGGTATGTGCATGTGCATGCATGTGTTTAAATAATATACTCTATGCTTCTCAATGTTGCTGCTATATTCAGACTAAAAATGAGCTAAAAGGATTTTAAAAAATAAGCCATTCAACTTAGTGTAAATGTCACAGCGTCAAATATTAAATACAGAGAATTATTAACATAAGTGGCCTCCTATAATAAAGCTCATTATTAATAGCCCTATTAGCCCACCATTCATTTTAACTGACAGCCCCTTATTTCTAAAGCAGCAGTCCTCTAATTCTACCTATCAAAGGACCCTTTCTAAAACTTGAAATGTTTTAAAGCAGTGAGGGAAAGAGCAACAGAATCAAGCAAGTGTCCATTGAGGTAATGTCATCTATTTTCCTGCTCTTGGGGAACAAAATCAAATTTAATAAACACATGCTATTAGTCTGCTGTATTATCAACTATTAAAGATAGAACTAAACCTATGTTGAAAAGTTTGGGAGAGAAGAAGTTTGCTAGCTTTTCAAAGATTATGTTAGCAGAATAAAATATCATAGAGGTCCTACCAAACATAAAGGTATATGTATCCAGAGACCCAGAGACACACTGGGCACCATTCAAGATCCACTTGGGCATGGTTTTATCTCCAGAGGGTTTCCTATCAAGATTTGTGTGTGAGTGTATGTATGTGGGTGTCTGTGTGTGTGTGTGTGTGTGTGTGTATGTATGTGTGTATGTGTGTATATTGACATTTTTGTGAATATTTTCTTTTACTACATCATAGAGTATTTAGGAATCTATGTCTTGAAAATTATATTTAAGTATATAAATAAGTGTAGTAATTACTTTTCAAAATAATGATCTCTTTGTGGAAGATCCTGCTTTAAGTGCTGTGGGATATAAAGAAAAAATTTAAAAAATAGTTCCTCCCCTCTTAAAAAAAAGATTATAATTTAGATAGGGGGTGGGATTCATGAAACAAGATTAACAAATATAAAGACTAAACAGAGTAATGCAAGATATGGGTTCAGAGTGGAGTAGTGTACAAGTCTATGAGCCCAATGATTGACATATTTGGCAAAAGCTATGAGTAAGCCATCTGTTATTGTAGGAATATCAAAGAATTAGATATTTGAAGACCTGGGACCAAATCTAATCCACTTACTAAGCATGTTACCAAAGACACAACACTTTAGTATCTTCCTATTTTCTCTAGCTCACTCTTCTGTTTGAGATTTAAAATCTTTTATATTCAGTTTTTAACCTATCCCATCAGACCCAATTTCCCTTATTCTCTCCCCGACCCTATACATTCTATCTTGTAATCACATTGACTTATTCTACCCTATATACAACCCCAAATCTCTTTGCTTTACATTTAAGACTTTCTGTTTGCCTAGAATGATTTTACTCATCAACTTCCTTTCTTGGAAGCTTTAGGATAAGTTCAAATTTTCCTTGCAACTCCTCCTGATAGCCCCAATTCTTAGAAATTATTGTTATCCCCTCAAATTATTTTACAGAAACACAATTTGTATTATTTTTCTATGTAAATGTCATTCCTCAACCTTCTTAGAAATGCCTGAGTGAATATAAGGTAATTTGTGGTGAGAAAGAAATATAAAAACAATAATCAGAAAAGACATCCCTCAGGTAGAATGAATTCCAAAGGATTACTCAGGGGAATAAGGAGAGTAAGATGGAGAGATAAAAGAGCGTTTCTCTGGTATGGGGGTTGTCTTGTACAAAAGTTGGTAATATAGGCTTTAGTCTGCAGCTAGGAACTCAACACTGTGATGTTTAAGCCATTTGAGAGACATAAATATTTGGGTTATTTAATCATTTTGTTAATAATGTCAGCATTTTAAATAAAAGTCTATGGTATTCTCAAAGGCCAAAGGCAACTATGGCAGCAATCTCATGTGTTATATGCCCTTGGGAAAAAGGTGTTCCTAAGAGTGGTAACCAAATCTAATTGGTTAAAAAGGAATGAGAGGTGAATTTTACAAAGTAACCTCACTCCAATGAAAGACTGAGACTGACATTAAGTCACTTTTAGACAGAGAAACTATTCCTATACTCATATTCTGGTTTAGGAATCTTCACTTACAGCAAATGGAGATGTTTTGAATGCTGTGACTAAGTTTACTTACCTAGAAAACAGTATGCTTTTTATATATGTACACATTGATAATGAATTAGCTCAATGTTTGGGAGGTTCTGAAGGAAAGTGTGGGAAAAGAAAGGTTGTAGAGTGACTAATAAACTAAAGGTTTATAGAGACATTCTGCTGATCTCTTTTTCTATGCCTGTGAAACCTGGACAGCATATTAGCACCAAGCCAGGAAATTGAATCATTTCCATTTGAATTGTCTTAGGAAGATTCTTAAGATCACCTTGTTGTATAAGATTCTAGACAGTGTGGTCCTTTCTCAAACTAAACTATCAAGCATTAAAAATCTACTGCAGTGAATGTAAATTCATTGGGCTGGTTACATTATTTGAGTACCAAAAGTCTGTTTGTCAAAAAGACTATTTTATGAAGAACTCACACAGGACAAGTGCTCATGTAGTCAGAAAAAGCAATACAAGGACATTCTCAAGATCAAATCTCAAAATTTTTCTTAAGAACTTTAAAATTGCTCATATGTTATGGGAGGCACTGTCATAGGTCTGACCAGCATAGTGTGCCCTCAACAGAGAAGGTGCTGTGTCCTATCAGCAAAGCAGGACCGAGTTAGTTCAGAAGAAACATGTGATGCACAAAGTTAGAGAATGCACCCCAAATATTCATAGGACTATTTGTGTCTGACCTGTGTCAGAGCATTTGAGCAAGTATTGATCTGATCACCCACAGTTTCACACATTTAGTTGATTCTAACATAGTGATGTCATTTTGGTTCTCTTAGAGAAAGAAGGACAATAATACTCACATCACCTTTAGCCTTGGGCAAGCTAGACAAAGCATCTTTATTGCCCATCCAGATCTGACCTAGCTGGATGGAGTAGCCGACATCTAGAATGAGAAGAATGTTAATCTTATGGATTATGATGGAAATCAACTTTGTCCTTGAGAAAATAGGAAATAGGGAGGAGTCTCCCCAATGTTGATAATTATTAATATGAGAGAAATAATTATTTCTCTTAACACTGAGAGACAATGGTGTGGAAGTGTCTCCTTGAGAATATCATACTTATTTTATATATCCCAGTAGGTCAAGTATGTTTGTTGAATAAATAAATGGATGTATGCAAAAGAGTTGAGTGACTTACTAGGTGTACAACTAGGAAGTGGTGTAGCTAGGACTTGAACTCAGAGTTTATGACTCCAGCTCTTTTGTGTCAGATTCACAGTATATCAATAGTGGATAATAATCTCAGAGGTATTTCATTTCAACCTGTTCCATATCAATAATCTTCTTTAAAAACATCTCTGACAATTGGCACTAGATATTCTATTAATGTCTTGTTCTAAATAAGATACTACCTCTTTGATGGATCTTTCCACTTTTGGATAACTTTAATTTTTAGAAAGTGTTTTTCAAGCTAACACCTGTTTTTCACAGGTTCCATCAATTATGCTTAGCCCTGCTCTCCAAGGTCTCAAACAATTCCAATTTACCTAAAGTGACCATCTATTCCAATACTTGCAATTCAAGAAACATTTATTTAGCACCTACCAAGTATTAGGAACCATGCTAACTACTGGGAATATAATTCATAGAAAGCAAGACAGCTCCTGCCTTCAAAACATTTATAATTTGAACGAGAAGAAGATACTCAAAAAGAGGGAGAAAAGTGGTAGAAGTAGGGAGAGGAAAATCAAGAATTACACAGCATACAAGTATCTTGTTCCTATAATTGGAACCAAATAGCTCAATGTGTAGCTGAGGATCCTTTCTAATCTATGTCTAACCAGATGTCTAATCCTTACCATCTCAAGACTGAAAGCTCTTAAAGATATTGTTACTGTTAAAACCTCTATTGCTGGTGTTTCCCCTTCATGTTCTCTAGCTTGGCCCCCACCCTGAAGCCACAAACTTTTCTTGCAATCTCCTAAATTGTCTTAGGCTAGAAAAACATTTCACCTCAACATTTGGTTGACAATATGACACCTGAGTTTTATTTGATATATTATTTTAAAGTTGTTTTGAGGGAGATGTTATTTTTTCAACTCAACTATTGTAGCTTCACTAATTGAAATGCTGGCTTTAGACTGGCATTTACCATAGATAATATGGTCCAATTTCTATTAGGACAATAACTTTAGTGAATATGTTGATAATGGATTACAGTTGCAATTAGGCAAGGTGATAATTAGAAGGCAATTGCCATAGTTCATTGAAACATAATGAATCCTGAACTAGGATAATGGTTCTGTAAAGGAAGAGTATGACACATGTCCAAAAATTGTTGTAGAAATATAAGTTGCAATATTTGGTGATTTTTTTGTTGTCTCCCCCGTTGTGTCCAACAGGCTCTCTGTCTCTCTTTTAAAAATATTAATTTATTCATTTTTAGTAAAAGTTGCTTTATAAATCATATTGGGAAAGAAAAACCAGGACCAAGGGGAAAAATAACGGGAGAGGAAAAAATAAAGAGAAAAAAAGAAGTGAACATAACAAGTTTGATTTCCTTAGCATACAGATCCAGTAGTAGTTTTGGCATTGCTGGGTAAAAGGACCCATATGTACAAAAATGTTTGTAGGAGCTCTTTTTGTGGAAGCAAAGAATTTGAATATGAGTAGATGCCCATTAATTAGGGAATAATTACTTTGTTTTTTTTTTTGTTTAAAGAATTTCCTTCTACTATTTCTAGCTATATGAAAAGATGCTCCAAGTCATTATTAATCAAAGGAATGCAAATTAAAACAACTCTGAGATACCACTATACACCTCTCAGATTGTCTAGGATGACAGGAAAAGATGATGCTGAATGTTGGAGGGGATGTGGGAAAACTAGGACATTGATGCATTGTTGGTGAAATTGTGAATATATCCAGCCATTCTGGAGAGCAATTTGGAACTATGCTCAAAAAGTTATCAAACAGTGCATAACCTTTGATCCAGCAATATTATTACTGGGCTTATATCCCCAAAGAGATCTTAAAGAAGGGAAAGGGACCTCTATGTGCAAAAATGTTTGTGGTAGCCCTCTTTGTAGTGGCTAGAAATTGGAAACTGAGTGGATGCCCATCAATTGGAGAATGGCTAAATAAATTGTGGTATATGAATGTTATGGGAGATTATTGTTCTGTAAGAAGTGACCAGCAGGATGATTTCAGAAAAGCCTGGAAAGACTTACATGAACTGATGCTGAGTGAAATGAGCAGGTTCAGGAGACCATTATATACTTCAACAACAATACTATATGATGATCAATTCTGATGGATGTGGCCCTCTTCAACAATGAGATGAAGCATATCAGTTCCATTTGTTTAATAATGAATAGAATCAGCTACGCCCAGCGAAAGAACTATGGGAAATGTGTGAACCACTACAGAGCATTTCCAATCCCTCTGTTTTTGTCTGCTTGCATTTTTGATTTCCTTCTCAGATTAATTTTACCTTATTTCAAAGTCCCGATTCTTCTTGTGCAGCAAATTAACTATATGGATATGTATACATGTAATGTATTTAACATATATTTTAACATATTTAACATGTTTTGGTTTATCTGCCATCTGAGGGAGGGAGGTGGGAGGAAGGAAGGGAAAAGTTGGAACAGAAAGTTTTGGATGGGTCAATGCTGAAAAATTACCCATGCATATATCTTGTAAATAAAAAGCTATAATAAAAAAAGAATTTTCTCCTATTTTTATTTTTATTTAATATGGAAAAAGAACAAAATCTTATTATATATTTTTTATAATTTATTCAGAATAGTTTCATCTTTTTAGGGAGCTACATCTAATCTTTTAAAACATTTATTTATTTTTTAATGCACATTGCTTTATGAATCATATTGGGAGAGAAAAATCAGAACTAAGGGGCGAAACCATGGGAGAGATAAAAATCAGGAAAAAAAGTGAACATAGCATGTGTTGATTTCTATTCAGTCTTTATACCGTTTTTTGCTGGATGCAGATGACATTTTTCTATCCAAAGTCTATTGCGATTACTTTGGATCACTGAACCACTAAGAAGAAACAAGTCTTTCATAGTTGATCATCATACATTCTTGCTGTTATTGTGTATACTGTATTACTGGTTCTGTTTGTTTTGCTTAGCATCAATTCATGTCAATCTTTCCAGGCCTTTCTAAAATGAGCTTATTCATAATTTTTTTAATAAAACAATAATATTTTATTATCTCCATATGCCGCAACTTGTTCAGCTATTCTCCAGTTGAGGGGTATCTACTCATATTCCAATTCTTTGCTACTGCAAAAAAGATTTGCTACAAACATTTTTACACAAGTGGGTCTTTTTCTCTCCTTTATGATTTCACTTCAATATAGTAATGTCACTGCTGGGTCAAAGGTTAAGCATAGATCCAAATTGCTTTCTAGAATGATTGGATCATTTCAAAACTCCACCAACAATGCATTATTGTCTTAAATATCTTAGATCACCTCCAATATTTTTCATTATCTTTTCCTGTCATCTTAATCAATCTGAAATGTGTGAGATGGTACCTGAAAGTTATTTTAGTTTGCATTTCTCTAATCTGTAGTGATTTAGAGCATTTTTTCATATCATTAAGATGGATTAAATTTCATAAATTGAAAATTATCTCTTCATATCTTTTCATCATTTATCAATTGAGTAAAGACTTGTATGCTTATAAATTTGACAAAGTTCTTTTTATATTTTAGAAATGAGACCTTTATCATAAATACTGACTATAAATATTTTCCCCCAGCTTTGTACTTCCCTTTTAATCTTTTTTCTATTGCTTTGGTTTGTACAAAAACTTTTTAATTAAATGTAATCAAAGTTATCCATTTTGCCTTTCATAATATTCTCTAGTTCTTCTTTGGTCATAAACTCCTTCCTTCTCCAAAGATCTGATAGGTAAATTATGCCTTGTTCTTCTAATTTGCTTATGCCCATGTCATGTATCCATTTTGACCTTATTTTGGTTTGGAGTGTGAGATATAAGTCTATGCCAAGTTTCTAACATATTATAACATAGCAATTTTTGTTAAATACTGAATTCTTATCTTAGAAGATAAAGTTTGAGGATTATATCCTTATTGCTAAAGCCAACATTTCCAGTACAATATTGAATGATAGTGGTTATAATGAGCATTTTTGTGTCATCCCTGATCATATTGGGAATGCATCCTGTTTCCCTCCATTACAAATAATGCTTTTTGTTGGTTTTATATTATTTTAAGAAAGCTCCCTTTATCTCTATGCTCTTTACAGTTTTTAATAAGACTGAGTGCTATATTTTGTTATATGCTTTTTCTGCATCTATTGAGATTATCATATGATTTTTGTTGATTTTGTCTTTGTGCATGGTCAATTCTGGTAATAGTTTTCCTAATATTAAATAAGCCCTGCTTTCCTAGTATAAATTCAATTTGGTCATAGTGTATTATCCTACTGAAAAGTTGTTGTAATCTCTTTGCTATCTCATAGATTCATTATCTTTTGTTTGCCCTGTTCTTAATGTGTGATTTTCTTTGGTTACCTTTTGTATCTCTTTTTCCATCTGATTAATTCTAATTGTGAAGGTATTGTTTTCTTCAGTGGATTTTTTCTTTTCATGTGGCTAATTATATATTTTAAAGGAAATTATTTTCCAAGCTGCTGACTTTCTCTTGTATACCTCTCATTTCTTTTCTCATTTTTTCTTCTAACTCTCTTATTTGCCTTGGAAAGTCTTTTATGATCACTTCCAGGAAGCCTCTGTGGGCTTGAGATCAATTCATATCAGTCTTTGAGATTCCCTCTGTGGAAATTTTGTCCTTGTCTGAGTTGGTGTTTTGGTCTTCCTTGTCACCTTAGAAGCTTTCTATGATCAAGGTTCTTTTCTGTTTTTTGCTCATTTTCTTTTTTTTTTCTCTTTTGATATTTTCTCCTTTTTTACTTTTAAGGTGAAACTGCTCCTGAGGGAAAGGGAGCACTATCTCAAGCTTCCTATGCAGCTCTGAGCCTTTGCTTTGAACACAGGGGCTTCTTGTGTTGTAGGGGGTAGCTTTATCTGCTCTTTCCAGCAAACAGCCTAGTTTCCCAGTATTTGCCTTCTGGGATGGGAATTGAGGCTGGCCCATTGATCTATTCCTCTACTGAATCAGGACTGAAGCTTTCAGTTGCTGATCTGATATGATTAAGTTCCTCTTACTGACTTCCCCAGACTTAGTCTGAGCTGGGCTGAACACCTTTTTCACCTCAATCAGACTGACCCTTTTTGAAGTTTTTTCAATATATCTTCAAGTGGATAGTGGTTTCATTCTGTCAGACTCTATACAGAGACTTGGTTTCAGTGGTTTTCAAGGGAAACTAGGAGAGCTTGAGCAGCTTCCTGTCTTCACTCTGCCATCTTGGCTCCACCTCCTCTGATGATTTTTGGATATGTATTATTATTGAATAGGAAGAGATGAAGATGATAATTAAGTTGCACATGTGAGTTCCCAAAATGATGGTGATGTCTGAGAGACATTGTGAAAATAATGCATGATGAGAAAAAATAATTTAGTACTATTTTGAGAATGTATTAAATTTGAGTTGCCTATAAGCCATATAGTTAGAAATTTCCAATAGAAATATGGCGTTTTGGGAGGGATAGAAATCAAGAAAGATATTTGGCTATTAGATAAATAAATAAAGCAATAAATAGACAGATAAATCCTAGGTAGATCTTAGAGTCATCTGCATAGAGATGTTAAATTCTTTAGAACTAATGAGATTACCATGTGAGGGAGTAAAGATCAAAAGAAAGAAAAATTGAGGAAAGGTTCATGAAGTATACCCACACTTAGGAAGCATGACATAAATGAAGGGGATCAACACTAGCCAAAGTTTCATAAAATTCCACTAGAATGATAACTGAGAAAATACTATTAGTTTTAGCAATTATGAAACTATCATAACTTTTGAAAGAACAATTTCATTTGAACAATAAATTCAGATACTAGATTACAGAGAATTTCAAAGAGAATGGCAATTGGAGGCAATCAGATCACTTTTTCAAGAAGCCTGGCTGAGATAGAGAGGAAAGATACAGGACAACTTTTGGAATGAGAGGGTCTAGTGATTGCTATTTTTTTGTTTTATTTATTTATTTTTTGTTTGTTTGTTTAAACAAACTTGGACAAAGTTGTAGGCAGCCTGGGAGAAATCACTAGATAATGAGAGACAGAAGATAAACAAGCACATGAATAAGCAAACACATGAATAAACAAAAAAGAAAAGAAAAAGAATGCTCATGGGCACAATCCAAATTAAAGGGGAAGAGTTTGGATCAAAGTTGTGTGTACTAGGGATAATGTTACTGAGAATGGCCACTTCATCAGAGAATGGGGGAAAGTAATTTTCAAAGTGATAATATCAGGGCATTGTAAAATAAGAAGAGAAACTTAGAGAGCTTATGACACATAAGCTTTGATTGTGTTAATAACATTTTTGTTTGGCTTTTCATTTGAAGAAAGTAAAGGAAAGGATGCTGTAGGAAGTTTGAGAGGAGAGATGTATAACAACTACTAATTAGAAGCAGCTTCACATTAGGAAAAACAACCAGATAATAGTAATAATAGTTCAGATTTATGAACCATTCTAAGGTTTATAAAGCATTTCCCTTACAAAAATCCACTGAAGAAGTTATTAGAAATATTATTTCCCCATTTTACAAATGAGAATAGCAAGATTCAAAAAGTGGAATGATTTGTCAAAAGTCACATAGCTAATAAATTTGATATCTAGGTTGGAAACCCTGTTCCATAACTTTTGGTTTAACTTCCTTTCCATTTACCCTGGGTATAGAAATCAATCAACCTTTCTCAAAAACTGATTCAAATATGACCTTCAGGTTCAGTTATTCTGTAATTTTTCAGTAATGTACAACTCTTTATGACCACTTTTTGGGTTTTCTTGATAAAGATACTATTTTCCATTTCCTTCTCTACATCATTTACAGATGAAAAAATTGAGTCAAACAGGGTAAAGTGACTTGCCCAGCTAAGTCAGGGTTGCTAAGCATAGTTGTCTGAGGCTGGATTTGAACTCAGTAGGAGAATCTTCCTGAATCCAGACCTGGCACTCTATTCATTGTGCTCCTAGATGCCAGTTATCTCCAGGTAATGCATTGCAAATTTCCTCGGATTTTCATTTTCTATCCAGGCGGAGTTATCTGCTTCCTTCCCTCCTTCTTTCCCTCCCTCCCTCCCTCTCTTTCCCTTCCCTCTCCCTCTCCTTTTCTCTCTCCTTCTCTCCCTCTGTCCCTCTTTTCCTCTCTCCCCCTTTTTCTCCCTCTCATTTTTCTCTCTCCTTCTTTCTCTATCCTTCTCTCTCTCTCTCTTTGTCTCTCTCTCTCTCTCTCTGTGTGTTTCTGTCTCTTTCTCTTTGTCTCAATTTCCCTGTCTCTATCTCTCTATCATGCTATCCTTGTTTCTCTCTGCCTCTCTCTCTTTTTCTGGCTTTGGTTCTGGATCTGTCTCTGTCTCTCTGTGTCTGTGTTTATGTATATCTCTGTCTCTCTGTCTCTCTCTGTTTCTCTGTCTCTCCATCTCTCTCTCTTTTTCTCTCTCTCTTCCTCCCTCTCTGCCTTCACTAATCAGCAAGCTAATTTTGAGGTCAACAGTGCATATACAAAGTACCTGAAAATTACCACAAAAAGATATTAGAAACAGACTGCTTATAAAAGATCAAGCCAGATGAATTTTCTTAATAAGTGGTTAAAACATCTTAAGAGTTTCCGGAGCAATTTTGCCGCTCAAGGATTTTCAATAAGATACTCTGATGAGGGAAGGACCACTTGTATCAAATATTAAGCTACTGTAAATTTACTGTAATTGAATAATTTGCCTCTTAGCTTTGGTTCACTAAAACTGTAGTAAGGTTTTCTTTGCTAAGTGATTGCTCCAAAGTCTGTTTCAATATCTGTCATGTCAGGCTAGGCTCACATATGGCACCATTTGAATCCTACTAATTCCATAGCTAAGGGACTCCATAAAAGGCCAGCCTGATTAATTTGAAAGTCTATACATATTTGGTATTTTAAATTGCAATTAGTGTTTCCAGTTCCATACTTAAACACTAACTACTTTTAGAACCACAGAAGTCAAAGCTATAAGGATGCCATATTTTGAAAATAGAACATGTTGTGTTACAGTTGAAAATGATTTTAGGATCATAGAACATCAAAACTAGAAGGAATCTTAGAATCATAGAATATCAGAATTGAAAGAATATTGAATTTGAATCATAGAACATAGAATGTTAGAACTGGAAGGGACTTTAGAATTAAATATCATAAGATATCAGAGCTAGAAAAGGATCTGAGAATTATAGATCACTGAAATTTAGAGTGGAAAGGAACCCTAGATATTGTTTAGTCAATTATCCTTATTTTGCAGAAGGAAAAATTGCGACTGAAATCTCAGGAATTTTCCAAAGGTCACCTAGCTAACCAGCATTCTTGCAGCATTCTTTTCATTTTACCAATGTTATATGCTCCATGTTTCACCATGGCTATTATTATTTTAAGCCTATAGTATTAAATGAATTTCCAAACTTTTTATTTATTTATTTATTTATTTATTTATTGCAAAATATTTTAAAAGTAAAATCAGGATATCCTTGTGCAGTCAACTAGAGATGCTCACATTTAATTGCAATTCCAATTCCAATGTGTTTTCAGTTCTCCTTGGGCATTCACATAAAAGTATTGCCTGTGGAATATTTTGAAAACTTAGTCCTCCATCATTCAATTTTATGGACAATGCAGTTTCCAAAAAAAAAAAAGTGTTACCCCCCCATTCTAACATTCTTAATGTTGATAGCAAGGGACAATTTGCTTTGTTCTTACACTGTATGGGATATTATATGGCATTCTTTAATAGGGAACCTGAATATGAAGCAAGACTGAGGGTATCGGCTTGGATATATTCTGACTTTTCTGTGGTTTGAATTGATTCAGTCGCAATGTCTTCATTGCTGAAGTTCAGGAAAGCCTGTGGAATTCTAACTTCTACAAATCCAAACCAGATCCTGAATTTGAGGACCAAATACATTTTAAATCATCTTTCTGAAACTTGAAGATCATTGTAGGAAACTTAAAAGGATTCATTTTCCAATGTGCTGGGTTTCTTGGCTTTGGTGAAAGATCAATATGGTATTTTAAAATTATCTTCTGAAACCAAAGATAATTGTTGGATTCTCCTGTGAAATCAAGATGAGACACTAAACCTACATTTAAAGTTGGCAAAGCATTACTCTTTTAGTTCATTAGAAATTGCATTTTATATCTGAAAGAGTTAACTATTTCATTCAATTTTGGAAGAATGTAGCTGTCCGTGTCCTATTTTTATTAGACTCACCCTAATTTTCATGTCAAAGAAATGGACAAGAAGTAGGAGACACACATGGCACAATTTCTGCCACTGAATATTTCAGCAGGTGCCTCTTGGCTAAAAGTCTAGTTGAAAGTCTTGCTCCAGGCAAATTAAGAACAGGGGGGAAACTTCTAAAGATGAAATTCTTAGTAAAAAGTTGGCAAAAAGGACCACAGACACAGACTGCCTTAGACTTAGAAACTAGAGATAGCAGTCATAATAGTGATCAGAATTTGGCTTCTTAGGGAGAGGTAAAATATTTGCTATTGTACTCTGGTACTATTCAGATCCTCAGGAAGGAGAATACTAATCCTGGTTATAGAAGGTAGTTTAATAGTAATAGTGAAGTGTAATGGAAATGGCATTATATTTGAAGTCTGAAAGCTTAATAGTAGTCTGACCATTATTATTAAGATTATGGGTAAGTCACCTTATCTCTGAAAGTCTCAGTTTTTCTGTCTGTAAAGTAGGGATCTTTACATTAGGTAGGACAGTCCAATTATACTCTTCTCTCAGAACATATCGAAAGTATTGTATTTAATTTTGAATATCACCTTTAAAAGACAGATAATGACACTGAGGACATTGAAGAGAAGGGATGAGTCAAGGATTAATTAAATGAAATGGGGAGTAACTTGAAGAAAAGAAGACTTAAGAAGTAGGCAGAAGAACTGTAATCAAGCATTTGAAAAATTCCAACATTGAAGATGGATTAAATTTCTTCTGCCTGGCCACAAAGGTCAGAACTAGACATAAAGAGTAGAAATTATGGCAGAATCAATTTAGGCTTACAGTTTAGAAAAAATTTCCAACAATTATTCTGTTGAGCTCAATGAGAATAAGGAACTGTTTATTTTTTTCTCCTTTATATCTACAGTGCTTGGCATGTAGAAGATACTTAATAAATGCTTATTGATTGACTTGAAATTACAACTCTACAAGCAGTGAATAACTACTGCTTGAGGATAGTATGGAATAGTGATACCAAATTTATATAGAAGAGAACCGACGAGGAGCACATATTGACATAGAAACTGTATTGCTATATTATCTATTTTGGATATAACAAAATATTTTATTAAATATTTCCCAATTGCATTTTAATATGGTGATTCAGCCTTTACTCAGGAGTTTTGCTGATCTCAATGCTGCCATAAGTTGAGTATTTAAAACCTCTGGTATGTAAGATATTCTTTGTATGCAATTTTCTTAATGCTCTTTGGAAATGCTTAAACATTGGAATTTGTCATGGCTATCAATTCTGGGAAAAGGAAATTATTCCCACCTTGCTATTTGCTCCCCAATCTCATCTTCACCATCCCAGGAAGTTATGACCAAGTCAAAATCAACCTCATGAATCAATTCATAGTAGCGAGATACGCACTGACATCTATTTCAAATATAGGCCAACAATTTTTTTTTTGCCTTGAATATGATAGAATAAAGTTGAAATATCATTTTCCAGATAGTAACTCTTCAATAAAAGGATGTCAGATCCTAAAATAGTTGGGTCCACTTACAGGCACAGAAAGGTCTTACAGCAAATCCATATAAAGATAAAGGGAAAGAATACATTATCTTTGCTGATGCATGTACATATATGGTCCCAGTAGAATGCAAGGAATTACAAAATTTCTATATAGTAACATGAGGAAATTGCAAGTTGAAGCTAGAGAACAAGACAACTTAATTTTATATGCATATTAAAACTATACAAAATAAAATCTTTAAAGGGAAGAAAAAAATGAACAAATCCTAGGATAAATATCACAGGTGAGGACCAAAAAATGAGAAAGCATGAGAAATAAGTATAGACCTGGGAATTAGGAGAGCCAGATTCAAACTTTTGATTTGCTAACAGGTGAATACTAGGTCCTCAACTTCACCTCTTAATCCTAAGATTATATTCATCATTGTACGATTCTAAAGTAAACTTCCAGCTTAAAAAATAGCTATGTCAAATGATGCACACACATGTACACTCACTCATGCTTGTTCCTCTGCAATTTCTATTCACTGTGTCCAGTTTTGATCTCTAGAGCCAAGCAAAAGAAATATTATCTAATTTCTCATGTGTTGGCCTTTTAAACATTTAAAAATAACTTTTAAAGAAAAAATTATGTATTTACATATATATACGTATATACGTATGGATATATATTTATATGTTTGCATACATAAATACATATAGATAAATAGTGTGTGTGTGTATCACACATGCAGATTCAGAGAAGTATTGCTTTCCTTAAGTGAACCATTCTTCAGATCTCTATGTAAAGTGATCTTTATGTAATGAGAATTTGGCCTAACCATTGTCTTCACTTAACCTATATAACAATGTCATACAAAAACACAACTTTATATAAGTTATAAAATGTACTAAAATACAGTCATATTAAATACTGTAGAATGAAAATAAACAGACTTGTTTATGAAATGAAAAGACAAAGTTCGTAAGTTATAAGCAGTATTATATAGTGAAATTAACATAATGGTACAATATGTTGCCCCTTCCCTACCCACTGTACTTTGCATTTAGCACTGGTGGTTACCTGTGCAGCTTTTTTCCCCTCTGAAAAGTTATTGAGAGATGTTTAGACAATGCCTTTCTTTTCTTTCTTATATATCTGATTATAGCAAGCTATAGTACTCTTAACAAATCTTTGATTTCTTTCAGAATGTAGCTTTCTAAAGTCACTATCGTGTTTGTCACTGTGATATTTTCCCCAATGAAAAAGAGAATGGTGGATTTGTTGGTAGCTGAGTTCTTTGACATCTTTCTTCCACTATTAACTACTTTCAAATGTTTCCACTGCTTCTAAGGAAATGAATTCCTTCCCTCTACACTTCTATCCTGAAGGCAGCTGCAAAGTTCTGACAATTAACTTAATTCTGTTTAATGAACACACCTGGTGTTTCTCCCACCCTCCAGAGTCTTCCTTCACTTGTATATGGTACCTTTCTTTTTTTAATCCCATCCTTCCTCATTTTTTTCCTCTTCCTTTTCCTTATTCCTGTAAGATTCTTATTTTAGAGTCTATACAATGTTGTGTTGTAATAGACAGGATTACTCAGTGGACCAAAAGTCTGAACAACTGATTTAAATACCCAGATCTGATGCTTACTTACTATATGACCAAGGGCAAATCATTTCATTTC
The DNA here is from genome assembly GCF_016432865.1 of Antechinus flavipes. Taxonomy (NCBI): domain Eukaryota; kingdom Metazoa; phylum Chordata; class Mammalia; order Dasyuromorphia; family Dasyuridae; genus Antechinus; species Antechinus flavipes. Next base: position 380,639,330 of record NC_067399.1, read on the forward strand.
TTTGAATCTCAGTTTACCATTATTGGTGAAATTGGAATAATAATCCATGAACTTTTAAATTTATAATATTATGGAAAGAAAAGTATATTATAATTGTCATAACTAAATATGTAAATGTGAATTCTTCATTTAAAAAAGTTTTTATTATATAGCATTGTTATATATGGCAGAGTGGAGAGAGCATCAGACCTAAATTTAAATCCAGTCTCAGATGCTTCCTAGCTGTGTGACCTGGACAAATCATTTCACCTCTGCTTCAGTTTCTTCATCTGTAAAATGGCAATAATAATAATAACAACTTCTCAGGGTTGTTGTGACAATCAAATGCTATATTTGTAAAGTGCTTAACACAGTGTATAGCACATATTAAGAGCTACATAAATGTTAATTATCACAAGAAATAGTGGAAGATAAAACAAATGGGAGGGTTGGATATAATCTAAAATACAACTTTTTTACAAATATTAAGTGATAATAATAGGAAATTCATTTAATTGATATTGTCCTATTTCTATTATTATTATACACAGAATGCTTTCTGTAAGTATACATCATAATAATACCTTTATTAAACTATCAAAAGTCATTAGCTTGTCTTCCAAAGAAGTCATATTAAAGATTAATGAATAATAAAATACAGATCTGTACTAAAACCACTTCCATATGCAACAAATTCTAAAAGATGAAATGATCAGATCATGATGCAACAAAAATTATGGTGAGTAGGCCAAACAAATCAAAGAAATAATCAATAATTTCAAACAAGAAAATTACAACAATGAGATGAGATGGGATGCATAAGTTATAACTTATAGGAAAATTTTATATCTTCTGAGGGAAAATTTATATCATGCTTACATGAATAAAATAGAGGAAAAGGAGATCAATGAATTGGACTTGCAACTAAAAAGGTAGAAAAAGCACAAATTAAAAACTCCAGATTAAATACCAAACTAAACATTTTGAAAATCAAAGGAGATATTAATAAAATTCAAAGTAAAAAAAAAGTAACAACCACCATTGGAAATAATAAATAAAACTAAGTTGTTTTTATGAAAAATCCAATAAAATAGATAAATCTTTGGTTAATTTGTTTAGAAAAGAAAAGAAAAAAAATTACCATTATAAAAAATGAAAAGAGTGAATTTACCATCAATGAAGAGAAAATTAAAGCAATAATTAGGAGCCATTTTGCTCAACTGTGCCAAGAAATATGACAACCTAGTTAAAATGAATGAATATTTTTAAATGGCAAGATTAATAGCAAAGGAAAATATTTAAGTAATCCAAATTTATTGTTTTGTTTCTATTTTTTTTTAATTTTTAATAATTTTTTTATTTTCAAAATACATGCAAAGATAGTTTGCAACATTCACCCTTGCAAAACCTTGTGTTCCAAATTTTTCTCCTTCTCTTCTCCTTCCCCCTTCCCTAGAAACAAGTTATCCAATATATGTTAAACATATAATTCTTCCACACATTTCCACAATTATGATGCTGCATAAGAAAAATCAGGTCAAAAAGGAAAAAAAAAATGAGAAAGAAAACAAAAAGCAAGTTAACAACAACAAAAGATGAAAATACTATGTTGTGATCCATATTCCATTCCAATAATCCTCTTTCTGGATGCAGATGGCTCTCTCCATCACAAGCCTATAGGAAGTAGCCTTGAACCACCTCATTGTTGAAGAGTCACGTCCATCAGATTTGATCATCACATAATCTTATTATTGCTGAGTACAATATTCTCTTGGTTCTATTCATTTCACTTAGCATCAGTTCATGCAAGTTTCTCCAGCCTTTTCTGAAATCATCCGACTTATCATTTCTTAAAGAACTATAATGTTACATAGCATTAATATATTATAACTTATTTAGTCATTCTTCAACTTATGGGCATCCACTCAGTTTCCAAGTTCTTGCCACTACAAAAAAGGCTCCTATAGACATTTTTGCACACGTGGGTTCTTTTCCCTTTTTTATGATCCCTTTGGGAAATAGGAAAGGCCTCATTTCTAAAACATATGCATTAAATTTATAAGAATACAAAACATTCCCCAATTGATAAATGGCCAAAGAATATGAACAATTTTAGATGAAGAAAATTAAGTCATCTATTGTTATATGATAAAATGTTCTAAAGCAGTATTGATTAGGAAAATGCAAACTTAAACATCTCTGAGGTGTACTACATCTCATACCAGCTTTTCTAAAATGATAAGAAAAGATAATGCAAAATGTTGGAGGGGATATAGGAAAACTTAGGCATTAACCTATTTATCTTGTCCAGTAGACTATTAAATATGTTATATTGTCTACAATTATTTTTAATTGTTTTATCTCTTGCTAATGAGGAAATTGTGAATTGATCTAGTCACCCTAGAGAGCAATTTGGAGATATGTCAAGAGGACTATAAAACTGTGCATACCCTTTGATCCAGCTGTGTGATTTCAGGGTCTCTATTTCAAAGGGATCATTAAAGAAAGAAAAGGACAAATACAAATATTTGTAGCAGCTCATTTTGTGGTGTCAAGCAATTGGAAATTTAATGGATGCCCAAAATATACCATTTGTAGTATATGAATTTAATGAAATACTATTATTCTACAAGAAATAATGAACAGGCTAATTTCAGAAAAGCCTGGAAAGACTTACATGAACTGAGGCTGAGTGCAGTGGGAAACACCAGAAGAATATTGTCACAGTAACAGCAAGATCATATAATGATTATCTATGACAGACTCAACTAGTCTTAGCAACACAGTGATTCAGGATAATTCTGACATTGGAATAGAAAATGTCATCCTTATGCAAAGAAAGAACTATGGAGACTTGAATAAAGATTGAAGCATGCTATTTTCACCTTTTTATTGGCTTTTTATTTTGCATGATTTTTCCCCTTTTGTTTTAATTTTTCTCTTACAACATGACAGATATGGAGATAAGTTTTAAATAATTGCATAATTGCTTATGATAAGGCTGACCTATTATAATAAAAATGACAATTCTACCTAAATTAATGTTTATTCAGTACAATACTAATCAAACTGCCAAAAAGTATTCTGTTGAGCTAGAAAAAAAATAATAAAATTCCTCTAGAAAAACAAATGATCAAGAATATCAAAAGAATTAATGAAAAAGTGCCAGAGCTAAAACTACATTATAAAATGGCAGTTATCAAAATCATTTGGTACTTCTTAAGAAATAGAGTGATGGATCAGTGAAATAGATTGGAGAAACACTACACAATAATCAATAACAAGCAATCTATTTTTTGATAACTCCATAGACTAGCTTCTGGGATAAGAATTCACTATCTGGCAAAAGTTGCTGGGAAAATTGAAAAATATTTTGATTGAAATTAAGTGCAGACCAGTATCTCATGTCCTATAGTAAAATAAGATCAGAATAGGCTCATGATGTAAAGGGAGATAATATAAGCAAATTAGAAGAGCAAGGGATAGTCTACCTATCAAATTTTTAGAAAAGGAATGAATTTTTTGGGCAATAGAGAAGTAGAGAATATTGTGAGAAAATAGACATATTGATATATTTATCATTAAAATATTTTATAAGAAATGATGGGCAAGCTAGTTTCAGAAAACCCAAAGAAGATTTACATGAATTAATGCTGAATGCAATTAGCAGTACAAGAAGAATATTATGTACAGTGATGAGATTGTGTAATGATCACCTATAATAAACTCATCTCTTCTTAGCAGTGCAAGGATCCAAGAAAATTCCAATGAACTTGAAATGGAAAATGCCATCCACATCCAGAGAGAGAACTATGGATATTGAATGTGAATCACAGCATAGGATTTTTACCTTTTTATTGGTTGTTTGTTTGTGTTTTTCCCTTTTTTTTGTATTAAATGACAAATATGGAAATATATTTAAAAGGATTCTGCAGGTATTATCTATATCAAATAACTTGCTGACTTGGGAAGGAGGGGTAAGGAAGGGAGGGAGAAAAAATTTGGAACAAAAAATCTTACAAAAATGAATGTTTAAAATTATCTTTACTTATGACCTCTAGTAATCTGGTATTCAATAAACCCCCAAACTCCAGCTTCTAAAATAAGAGCTCACTGTGACAAAAATTGCTGGAAAACTGGAAAATAATGCATCAGAAACTCTCACACCCCATATCAAAATAAGGTCAAAATGGGTACACAATTTGGGCATAAAGGATAATACCATAAACAAATTAGGAGAGCAAGGGATCATTTACATATCAGATCTTTGGAGAAGTGAGGAATTTATGACCAAAGAAAGTCTAGAGAACATTATGAAAAGCAAAATGGACAACTTTGATTACACTAAATTAAAAAAGTTTTACACAAACAAAACTAACAGAAACAAGATTAAAAGGGAAATACAAAGCTGGGGAAAAGTCTTTACAGCCACTTTTTCTGATAAGCTTTAATTTTTAAAATATATAAAGAACCATTTCAAGTTTCTAAGAATACAAGTTGTTCCCCAATTGATAAGTGGTAAAAGGATAGAAATAGATAATTTCTCAGATGACAGAATTAAAGCCATCTATAGTTATATGAAGAAAATGCTCAGTATTGATTAGAGAAATGAAAATTAAAACAACTCTGAGGTACTCCCTTACACCTTTTAGATTGGCTAAAATGACAGGAAAAGATAAAGATAAATGTTGGAGGGAATGTGGGAAGACTGGGACCCTAATGCATTGTTGCTGGAATTGTGAAATAATTCAACCATTCTGGAGAGTAATTTGGAACTATGGTTAAAAGGCTATAAAACAGTGCATATCCTTTGACCCAGCAATGCCATTACAATGTCTATATCTCCCCCCCCCAAAAAAAAAATTCTAAAAGACTGAAAAGAACCCACATGGTTAAAATAGTTTATAGCAGCTCTTTTTGTGGTAGCAAAGAATTGAAAAAGGAATAGATGCTCATCAATTGGGGAATGGCTGAATAAGTTGTGGCATATGAAAATAATTGAATATTATTATTCTATAAAAAATAATGAACAAGCTGATTTTAGAAAGGTCTGGAAATATTTACATGAACTGATGCTGAGAAAAACAAGCAGAACTGGGAATACATTTTATATTTTGTCCACGTAGAAAGACTTGGTTCTTCTCAGTGGTTCAATGATCCAAGACATTCCCAGCAGATGTTGGACAGAAAATGTCATCTGTACTCAGAAAAAGAATTAAAAACTATGCTTTTTTTCCCCCTCTTTGCTCTCATTTTTCCCTCCTAATATGACTTACAAAATAATGTGTATTAGAAATACATACATTTACTAAAAAAATTAATTTGGAGGGGGGAAACAACAACAAAGAAAACTATCTTTACATGTATTTAGAAATGTAAAATAATATTAAGTGAAAAAAAGATTAAATGATGATGAGCAATAATGAGTGATTTTGGTGATGATGCTGGTGCCTGTGTTGAGAGTGATAACAACAGTGATAACAGCTCCTTCAAAATCCAACCCATTATTCATGTCATGAGGAAGGAACAAAAACAAAAAGAAGAAGACAATGGAAGTAAGGGCAATTTGCATTGGCTACTCCTTATGCCCTGAAACTTCAATTGTAGCTATGAAAACCTGAACCGAACCCTGAAATTGTATTCTGTAAATACCACTTAACTGTTTAGCATCACAATGAATGAAACTGTTCCTATGAATCAAAGAAATATTTGAGGAGATGTAAAGTCTTAGTCTTGCCTTCCTCAAACACATGATATATCGGGAAAAAATCAGAACTGCTAATATGATACTTGCTGAAAATACTTTAATCCCATGATATTTACCACTAAAGCAAGAAAATTAAGAATGCATATGAAATGGAGTAGAGACAAGAATATTTTTGTTATGCATCAACATCATATCACAAAAAACAAACAAACAAACAAAAAAACAAAACTGGAAATAATCTTCACCACCTGTTGTTAAGGGAATTCATTGTTGTTGGTGTTGTTTTATCTGTTTAATGGTATTCTCAGATCCAAGTCATAGCAACCATTTATTCTTGACCATTCAGTACATAGATATCATTAAAAAATAATTCTTAAAATCCTTATTAGGTAAAATAAGAAATTAAATTGAGAAGCTCCTAAAAATTTGAGGAGGGAAATATTGTAATTATTGAAAATTTTCAATTAATTCAAATTCCAAAAATTATATCTAATAATGAATTTAATGACAAATACAATATTGCCTCAAACAATTTTGAGGAGTAAATGAAGATATTTAAACAAGAATTTTTTAAAAATAGTTTATTGAGTTTAACAGCATGAACTAACTAGCAAACCAAATAATTATCTGCCATATCTTACATAAAGTAGCTCATTCCTTCAAAGAATTTGACAGAAAGTCCCCCCCCCCCAAGTACCTGTATATAGAAGTTAATGCAATGGAACAGCCATTCCCACGGTAAGAACCTTGGGAGAGAAGGTGGAGCTATCAAGGAATACCCCAAGGGCAGGCATCAAACACTATCAGACACCATGACAGAAGCAATTTGAGAGAACTATTTAAGACCTGCAGAAAGATCGGATGATTATATTAATATCCATCTGGTACATTCAGTAGAAAACTTGCTCATCGGATTGACCAATTAAAGACAATAAAAAAGAGAAATATGGAAAGAAATTTAGGAAAAATAGCATATCACTGATTCTATATTCTCTAAATGAGTGAATGCAAAAGTTAAAAGGTTAAGATGATATGGGGAGTCAAAGCAGCACAAAGAACAAAATAAGCAATTAAATATTTATCAAAAACATTACTACAAGAGATTGAGAAGGAAAAAAATCAGGCTCAAGACAGAAACCCTGAAGAAAAAGAATGTGGAAATCTTTGGTCCTCTGTGTAGTAAAAAAGAAATCCGAAACATTAAAAATGCTATTGGATCAAATAATAGGCAGAAGGTTTTGCACAATTAATATAATTAATGATAGAATAGCTATATCAATAGAAATAAATGAAGCTCTGTCCTCACTAGAAAATATGAAATTTCTATATGCATACATGCATATATACACACACAAACATATTATATATGTATGTTATATATATATTATATATGTATGCCTATATATGCATATATACATACATATACATGCATATACATATATACACATATATACATATATGCATGTAGACACACACACGTGTGTGTGTCTATATGTATATATGCTTTTGTTTAAAAGCTTCACAATTGCACATTATTTATTATCAAGACACTTTTGCAGTTTCCCCATAGAAGTAACCCTGACTCCACTGTTCTTAAAGTAAGCATCATATGCCTATTACCAATACATGAGAAAACCAGTTATTACTCTGAATAAAAAAGTAATTATCTTTGTGGATTAGTAAAAATAACTCAATGTGTTTACCATTCTCCAAAATTCAGACAATTGGTAATCACAAGAAAACAACATTTTTTAAAGAAAAAAGACTGAAAGGCATAAAGAACAAATATTAATTTGATATTTAGACTTATCCAGGCAAGATCTATCAGGCATAAAGCTGTTAAGGAGAAAGTTAAAGCTGAGTATATTAGGGAGCTGATTGGTGTCCTGAGGTCAAAATTGATGACAATAGTATCCAATTAAAGTATTCAATTAAAAATCTGTATAATGTTAATGAAAAACCCTTATTCTAAGTGAAGTCTATAAAGATTAACACTTTCTTATTTTTTAAAAAAAATGATATTTGATAAGACTGCCTAATGATAAATTAATACCAATAGATTACTCTCAATGTCTATGATAAACAGGTGGAAAAAATTTACAGGAACATTCTGAAAAAAGATGATTTCATTTCACAAAAGTACATTAAAGGCTGAGAAAACTTATGGATTGCCAGACCTAGTAAACATAACAAAAAATCTTTATATATATTCTATGAGATAGCAAATATCCAATGATAGAATTAAAAGTTCAATGGGCTATCAGCACCTACATGAAATCAATCAACAATATTTTTACAACAAAATGTCAAAGCTATGCTGAATCAGTAATATTTGTTTCTATACATAGAGAAGTATGCAATAAAAATTGGAAATCAAGTTACTGTAACTGGACAGCTTATCCTTAAGGAGCTAGCTTTTTTTGTTTTAATCAATGCTGATAATGCAATGAAGTTACTTTACTTGTCATTCTAGTCTAGGGGAAATAATTAGCATGTATGTGACACCTAAAAGTACAGTATAAAAGGATTAACATTATACTCTGCAAAATCATTATGCTTTATAAACTAATAAGTAACAAATACCTCATTGTTGAAGAGAGTCACATCCATCAGAATTGTTCATTGTATAATCTTGCTATTGTCATGTACAATGATCTCCTGCTTCTGCTCATTTGACTTAGCATCATTTCATGTAAGTCTCTCTAGGCCTCTCTATAATCATCCTCCTGATCATTTCTTACAGAACAATAATATTCCATAGCATTCATATACTGCAACTTATTCAGCCATTCTCCAATTGATGGGCATCCACTCAGTTTCCAGTTTCTTGCCACTACAAAAAAGGGCTGCCACATACATTTTTGCACATGTGGGTCCCTTTCCCTCCTTTAAGATCTCTTTGGGATATAAGCTGGGTCAAAGGGTATGATAACCCTTTGGACATAGTTCCAAATTGCTCTCCAGAATCATTGAATCAGTTCACAACTCCATCAACAATGTATTAGTGTCCCTGTTTCCCCAAATCCTCTCCAACATTTGTCATTATCTTTTCTTGTTATTTTAGTCTATCTGAGAAGTATGTAGTAGTGCCTCAGAGTTGCCTTAATTTGCATTTCTCTGATCAATAATAATTTATAACATCTTTTCATATGACTAGAAATTGTTTTAATTTCTTCATCAAAGGATATGAACATTGTCTGTTCATATCCTTTGATCATTTATCAATTCGAGAATGACTTGAAGTCTTATCAATTTGAGGCAATTCGCTATATTTTAGAAATGAGGCCTTTATCAGAACCCTTGAATGTAAAAAAAAAAAAAAAAATCCCCGATTTATTGCTTCCCTTCTAATTCTGTCTGCATTTATTTTGTTTATACAAAACTTTTTAACTTAATATAATCAAAATTATCTATTTTGCATTCAATAAAGTACTCACATTCTTCTTTAGCCACAAATTCTTTTCTTTTCCACAGATCTGAGAAATAAACTATCCTTTTTTCTTCTAATTTGCTTAGAATATCACTATTTCTAAATGATAAACCCATTTCAATCTTATCTAGGTATAAGGTGTTAAATGTGGGTTTGTGTCTAGTTTCTGTCATACTAATTTCTAATTTTCCAGCATTTTTTGTCAAATAATGAGTTTTTATTTCCAAAGCTGGGGTCTTTGGATTTGTCAAATACTAGATTACTACAGTCATTGATTATTTTGTTCTGGGAACCTAACCTCTTTCACTGATCAACTACTCTATTTCTTAGTCAGTAACAAATGGTTTTGATGACTGCTGCTTTATAATATAGTGTTAAGTCTGGTATAGCTAGGCCTAGGTGGCATATTTTCTGTTTAGGATTAAAGCATTTTTATTCTAGGAAGATGAAAAATGTTCCTAAAAATAGCAACAATTGTCTACAGTATATTGCCTCAGATTATTTTATTTGTCTGACAACTTCCTTTCCCTGAGTTCATGTTCCTGATGACATTGGGCTGATGATCTAAGTGAAAATTATATCACATTCCTTATTGTTCATCTTATTTTCTCTAGAATTGCTTTTCTCTTTTGGAAGCCAAGAGTAAAAAGCTTAGGAACCAGTTTCTCATTAACCTCTTTCATATATATCTCTTTCAGGTCTTAAGAAGTCTTGCTTTTTTACATTCTCATGCAGTTCATACAGAACAGTAACCATGTTTACATGTACAAAAATGTTTATAGCAGCTCTTTTTGTGACAAATGGGAATTGTGGAAATGCCTATCAATTAGGTAATGGCTGAAAAAATTGTGGTGTATAAATATAATCAAAACAGTATTGTTCTATAAAAAAATGATGAGCAGGAAGAAACTGGAAAGACTTACATAAAATGATATTGAGTGAACTAAAGCAGAATCCAATGAACATTGTACATAGTAAGAGCAGTATTGTGCAATAATCAATTTTGATAGGTTTTGGTCTTCTCATCAATGGAATGATATAAGACAATTCAAAAGACTTAATGATGGAAAATGCTATCCATATCCAGAGAAAGCATGATGGAGTTTGAGTGCAGAAAAATGCATAATATTTTGTTTTCTTTTTAAAATTTTTAAATTATTGTATATTAATTTTTACTTATATATTTCTTAATGAATAATGTTGGGAAAGGAAAATCAGAACAAAAGGGAAAAAAACATGAGAGAGAAAAAACAAAAAAGGAAGTGAACCTAGTTTGTGTTTGTTTACATTCAATCTCCATAGTTCTTTTTCTGGATGCAGATGGTGTTTTCTATCAAAAGTTTATTTGGGATTGCCTTGGATGATTGAACCACTGGGGAGATCCATGTCTTTCATAATTGATTCTTGCCCAATCTTGCTGTTATTGTGTACAATGTATTCCTGGGTCTGCTTATTTCACTAGCATCAGTTCATGCAAATTTTTACAGACCTTTCTGAAATCAGCTTGTTCATCATTTTTATAAATCAATAATATTCTATTACTTTCATATACCACAGTTTATTCAAACATTCTCCAATTGATGCACATCTACTGATTTTCCAATTCTTTGCTGCCACAAAAAGAGCTGCTATAAATATTTTTGCACATGTGGTCCTTTCCCCTCCTTTATTATTTCCTTGGGATACAGATCCAGTAGTGACATTGCTGAGTCAAAGGGTATGCACAGTTTTATAGCTCTTTGGGCATAGTTCCATCTATTTTGCACTCCATAAACAATGCATTAGTATCCCAATTTTCACACATCCCCTCCAATATTTATCATTATCTTTTCCTGTCATCTTAGTCAATCTGAGAGGTGTGAGGTGGTACCACAGAGTTGTTTTAACTTAATGCATAATATTTTTCTTTTTTGTTTTTTAATATATTTCCTTTTGTTTTGATTCTTCTTTCACAAAATGATTAATCTGCAAATGTTTTTTAATGTGATTGTATTTGTATAGCTTATATTCAATTTGCTTTCTTAGGGAGGGATGAAGGGAAGAGGGAGAGAGACAAAATTTAGAACTCAAAATCTAAAAAAATAAAAGTTGAAAATAAAATAATTATGTTTAAAAATAGTAATCATGTTTTTCTCCTTCTAGAACACTTTTCAAAACATTGTACTATACCACCAGTGCTACTATTACCCCCCAAAGTGCACAAAAATCTATACTGTCTTTTTAATGGTTTCTTGTCACAGTCCATAAATATCTTACAACTGTGCAGTAATCCTCTAATACTTAATTACAAATGTCTGCTCCACCAGTTCATGTCCTCTGCTAGTAAAGATACTAATACACTTGATTTTTCAATTACTTACTTTGTTTATGAATTCTGAAATGCCTTTATTTGACCATTGTCTTTTACTATTTAATTTATTCCTTTTATCTTTTTTTCCTGTGATACCTATGCCTGTTGTTCATTTTCATTATTGCCTTCAATCTTCCAAACTCTCCATTCACTTAGTTTCTCTTGTGTTGTCCCAAATTATCACCCATGTGCTTCCCTCTTTTCCTATCCCTATATTGATTGACTTCTTGATGAATCAGTTCAAATCTATGCTGTCTTCTATCCATGATTTCATCTTCCCTTTTCCCTATCACCAAACACATCTTGTCAACCTCCAACTTTAGATTATTTCCACCATCTGCCTCATTTGAATTTAACCACAAAGGTATTATGAGTAATCTCACTATAAATTCATCTCATTTAATCTCAGCTGGGCCTTTGCTGCAGCATGGCAATAGCTGTTTCATTATCCCAACTCACAGTAATAGCTATTACATTTTTCCCTTTCTCAATGGCACTCTGTCTTCGAAAGTTATGAGAATCCTTAAAAAACAAAACAAACCAAACCAAAAAAAAAACAAACAAAAAACAAAACAAAACAAAACAAAACAAAAAACAGGCCATGTGCAGAGATCTTCCCCTTTTTCCTTACTACTCATTTTATGTCACTCAGACATCTTCTCTTATTATTTCCATCTTCACCCTTGTTTGACATGAAGACATACATGGAGCCTGGAAAGTTTTGGTTAACAATGTAGTAACTCATATAGGACAATAGTCACTTTTTTTTCCTTCTAGAACAAAACACTATACTTAACCTTCTGCCCCAACCTCCCTCCACTGCCATGAAAAATGCACAAAAATCTGAAAAGTATTTTCAATAGTATTCTTGACATAGTCCATGGATATCTCTGGAATTAATAGCTCCCTCCCTTCTTTCCTTTAATTTCTCAGTATTTACTTATGTTGAACTGACTTACATGCTTTTCTTCACAAAGACCATTGCATCCCTTGACTATATATCAGAACAAATTTTCCTCCATTCTTTGAAAACTCTTTTTCCTCACCTCTACTTTCTAGCTTTCTTGCTTTTCCTTCAAGACACAATTAAAATCCTGCATTTTTCAAGAGGCCTTTCCAAGTCCATTCTGCTGCTTCCTTTTGAGATTTCCTCTTATTTATATTATAATACTATATAGTAGTATATATAGTACAAATGTTATATATAATATATATGAGAATATATTTATAATTACTTGTATGTTGCATCTGTCTTTAAAATATGAACCCTTTGAGGTCCTAGACTATGTTTTTGTCTTCTTTTTTATCTCCAGCATGAGACTAAAATGCTTATTGACTCTGTTAAAGAAAATAGTCATTGTTATAATTATCACTACATAGAAATGTACAATAATAGTTTAAATGATAGACTCATTCTGACTTTAATGTTTATAAGATTGCTGCCCTAGCTTGGCTATCTTAAGTACATATTGCTTTTGCTTACTATTTCTTGATGAGCCCTCAAAATGTAACCCTTGTTTTCGTATCTCCTTTCTCCCACAAATTTATCAGGGGTAATTTGTTGTTTTTTTTTTTAATTTTCAAAATACATGCAAGGATAATTTTTCAACAATGAATTTTGCAAAACCTTGTGTTCCAATTTCTTCTCCTTTACCTGCATTCCCTCCCCTAGATGGCAAGTAATCCAATATATGTTAAACTTGATAAAATATATGTAAAATTCAATATATGCATACATATTTATACTATTATCTTAGTGCACAAGAAAAATCAGATCAAAAAGGAAAATGAATGAGAAAGAAAATAAAATTCAAGCAAACAACAACAAAAAAGAGTGAAAATGCTATGTTGTGATCCACACTTAGTTCCCACAGTCTTCTCTCTGAATGTATATATCTCTCATCAATACAAGATCATTGGAACTGGCCTGAATCATCTCATTCTTCTTCTTCTTTTTTTTTAAATTTAATTTTTATTTAATAATTACTTTATATTGACACTCGTTTCTGTTCCGATTTTTTTTTTCCTCCCTCCCTCCCTCCGCCCCCTCCCCTAGATGGCAAGCAGTCCTTTATATGTTGGATATGTTGCAGTATATCCTAGATACAATATATGTTTGCAGAACTGAACAGTTCTCTTGTTGCATAGGGAGAATTGGATTCAGAAGGTATAAATAACCCGGGAAGAAAAACAAAAATGCAGATAGTTCACATTCATTTCCCAGTGTTCTTTCTTTGGGTGTAGCTGCTTTTGTCCGTCATTTATCAATTGAAACTCAGGTCTCTTTGTCAAAGAAATCCACTTCCATCAAAATATGTCCTCATACAATATCGTTGTCGAAGTGTATAATGATCTCCTGGTTCTGCTCATTTCACTTAGCATCAGTTCATGTAAGTCTCGCCAGTCCTCTCTATATTCATCCTGCTGGTCATTTCTTACAGAACAATAATATTCCATAACATTCATATACCACAATTTACCCAGCCATTCTCCAATTGATGGGCATCCATTCATTTTCCAGTTTCTAGCCACTACAAACAGGGCTGCTACAAACATTTTGGCACATACAGGTCCCTTTCCCTTCTTTAGTATTTCTTTGGGATATAAGCCCAATAGAAACACTGCTGGATCAAAGGGTATGCACAATTTGATAATTTTTTGGGCATAATTCCAGATTGCTCTCCAGAATGGTTGGATTCGTTCACAACTCCACCAACAATGCATTAGTGTCCCAGTTTTCCCGCATCCCCTCCAACATTCATCATTATTTTTTCCTGTCATCTTAGCCAATCTGACAGGTGTGTAGTGGTATCTCAGAGTTGTCTTAATTTGCATTTCTCTGAACAATAAGGATTTGGAACACTCTTTCATATGAGTGGTAATAGTTTCAATTTCATCCTCTGAAAATTGTCTGTTCATATCCTTTGACCATTTATCAATTGGAGAATGGCTTGATTTCTTATAAATTTGAGTCAGTTCTCTATATATTTTGGAAATGAGGCCTTTATCAGAACCTTTAACTGTGAAAATGTTTTCCCAGTTTGTTGCTTCCCTTCTAATCTTGTTTGCATTAGTTTTATTTGTACAAAGGCTTTTTAATTTGATGTAATCGAAATTTTCTATTTTGTGATCAGTAATGGTCTCTAGTTCATCTTTGGTCACAAATTTCTTTCTCCTCCACAAGTCTGAGAGATAAACTATTCTATGTTCCTCTAATTTATTTATAATCTTGTTCTTTATGCCTAGGTCATAGACCCATTTTGATCTTATCTTGGTATATGGTGTTAAGTGTGGGTCCATGCCTAATTTCTGCCATACTAATTCCCAATTATCCCAGCAGTTTTTTATCAAATAATGAATTCTTTTCCCAGAAGTTAGGGGCTTTGGGTTTGTCAAACACTAGATTGCTATAGTTGACTATTCTGTCTTGTGAACCTAGCCTTTTCCACTGATCCACTAATCTATTTCTTAGCCAATACCAAATGGTTTTGGTGACTGCTGCTTTAAAATATAATTTTAGATCAGGTATAGCTAGGCCACCTTCATTTGATTTTTTTTTTCATTAATTCCCTTGAGATTCTCGACTTTTTATTGTTCCATATGAATTTTGTTGTTATTTTTTCTAGATCAATAAAATATTTTCTTGGAAGTCTGATTGGTATAGCACTAAATAAATAGATTAGTTTAGGGAGTATTGTCATCTTTATTATGTTCGCTCGGCCGATCCAAGAGCACTTAATATTTTTCCAATTATTTAAGTCTGACTTTATTTGTGTGGAGACTTTTTTATAATTTTGCTCATATAATTCCTGACTTTCCTTTGGTAGATAGATTCCCAAATATTTTATGGTATCAACAGTTATTCTGAATGGAATTTCTCTTTGTATCTCTTGCTGTTGGGTTTTGTTGGTGATGTATAAAAATGCTGAGGATTTATGGGGATTTATTTTGTAGCCAGCTACTTTGCTAAAATTATGAATTATTTCCAATAGCTTTTTAGTAGAATCTCTGGAGTTCTCTAGGTATACCATCATATCATCTGCAAAGAGTGATAGTTTGGTTTCCTCATTGCCTACTCTAATTCCTTTAATATCTTTCTCGACTCTTATTGCCCAGGCTAGTGTTTCTAATACGATATTAAATAATAATGGTGATAGTGGGCAACCTTGCTTCACTCCAGATCTTACTGAGAAAGGTTCCAGTTTTTCCCCATTGCATATGATGCTTCCTGATGGTTTTAAATATATGCTCCTGACTATTTTAATGAAAAGTCCATTTATTCCTATGCTCTCAAGTGTTTTTTATTAGGAATGGATGTTGGATTTTATCAAATGCTTTTTCTGCATCTATTGAGATGATCATATGGTTTTTGTTTGTTTGGTTATTGATATAGTCAATTATGCTAATAGTTTTCCTAATATTAAACCAGCCCTGCATTCCTGGTATAAATCCTACTTGGTCATAGTGTATTATCCTGGTGACGATTTTCTGTAATCTTTTTGCTAATATTTTATTTAAGATTTTAGCATCAATATTCATTAGGGAGATTGGTCTATAATTTTCTTTCTCTGTTTTCAGCCTACCTGGTTTAGGTATCAGTACCATGTCTGTGTCATAAAAGGAGTTTGGTAGGACTCCTTCA
Source organism: Antechinus flavipes (assembly GCF_016432865.1). Classification (NCBI taxonomy): domain Eukaryota; kingdom Metazoa; phylum Chordata; class Mammalia; order Dasyuromorphia; family Dasyuridae; genus Antechinus; species Antechinus flavipes. The sequence continues at coordinate 380,655,438 of NC_067399.1, forward strand.
ATCCCTATTTTTTCAAATAGTTTATATAACATTGGAATTAATTGTTCTTTAAATGTTTGGTAGAATTCACATGTAAATCCATCTGGTCCTGGGGATTTTTTCTTAGGGAGTTGATTGATAGTTTGTTCTATTTCTTTTTCTGAGATGGGACTGTTTAGGATATTTACTTCTTCCTCTGTTAGTTTGGGCAAGCTATATTTTTGGAGGTATTTTTCTATTTCATTTAAGTTGTCGAATTTATTGGCATAAAGTTGGGCAAAGTAACTCCTAAATATTGCTCTAATTTCCTCTTCGTTAGTGGTGAGTTCTCCCTTTTCATTTTTAAGACTAACAATTTGATTTTCCTCTCTCCTTTTTTTAATCAGATTTACTAAGGGTTTGTCTATTTTGTTGGTTTTTTCATAGAACCAACTCTTAGTTTTATTAATCAATTCAATAGTTTTTTTACTTTCAATTTTATTGATCTCACCTTTTATTTTTAGAATTTCAAGTTTAGTGTTTGACTGGGGTTTTTTAATTTGTTCCTTTTCTAGCATTTTTAGTTGCAAACCCAATTCATTGACCTTCTCTTTCTCTATTTTATACAAATAGGCCTCTAGAGATATGAAATTTCCCCTTATTACCGCTTTGGCTGCATCCCATACATTTTGGTATGATGTCTCATTATTATCGTTTTCTTGGGTGAAGTTATTAATTATGTCTATGATTTGCTGTTTCACCCAATCATTCTTTAGTATGAGATTATTTAGTTTCCAATTATTTTTTGGTCTACTTCCCCCTGGTTTTTTGTTGAATGTAATTTTCATTGCATCATGGTCTGAAAAGGATGCATTTACTATTTCTGCCTTACTGCATTTGAGTTTGAGGTTTTTATGTCCTAATATATGGTCAATTTTTGTATAGGTTCCATGAACTGCTGAAAAGAAAGTGTATTCCTTTCTGTCTCCATTACATTTTCTCCAGAGATCTATCATATCTAACTTTTCTAGTATTCTATTTACCTCTTTGACTTCTTTCTTATTTATTTTGTGGTTTGATTTATCTAATTCTGAGAGTGAAAGGTTAAGATCTCCCACTATTATAGTTTTACTGTCTATTTCTTCTTGCAGTTCTCTTAGTTTCTCTTTTAAGAATTTAGATGCTACCCCACTTGGTGCATATATGTTTAATATAGATAGTGCTTCATTATCCATGCTACCCTTTAGCAAGATATAGTGTCCTTCCTTATCTCTTTTAATTAGATCAATTTTTGCTTTAGCTTGATCTGAGATCAGGATGGCTACCCCTGCTTTTTTGACTTCACCTGAAGCATAGTAGATTTTGCTCCAACCTTTTACCTTTAACCTGCATGTATCTCCCCGCTTCAGGTGTGTTTCTTGTAAACAACATATTGTAGGATTCTGGCTTTTAATCCATTCTGCTAACCGCTTCCTCTTTATGGGGGAGTTTACCCCATTCACGTTTATGGTTAGAATGACCAATTCTGTATTACTTGCCATCTTGTTAACCCCGGTTTATGCTTTTCTCCCTTCTTTCCCCTTTCCCCCCCTTCCCAGTATTAAGCTTGTGAGCACCACTTGCTTCTCACAGCCCTCCCTTTTTAGTATCCCTCCCCCCGCCTTAGAGTTCCTCCCCCTATCTTACCCCTTTCCCTCCCAGTTCCCGTATTCCCTTCCGCTTAGCTTATTCCTTCCCTTTTCACTTTTCCCTTCTCACTTTTCAATGAGGTGGGAGAAGTTTCACCATAGATTGAATATGTCTTAAGATTTTTCACTTAAAGCCAATTCTGAAGGCAGTAAGATACCCACTATATTCATCCCCCTCCATTCTTTCTCTCAGATATAATAGGTTTCCTATGCCTCTTCATGAGATGTACTACCCCCACTTTACCCTTTTTCTGATACAATGTCCTTTCCACATCAATTTCTAGAACAAGGTATACATGTATTCTTTATACATCTATATAGTCAAAATATAGTTCCCAAGATTAATCTTTACCTTTTTAGATTTCTCTTGAGTTCTATATTTGTAGATCAAACTTTTTGTTAAGTTCTGGTTTTTTCATCAGAAATAGATGAAATTCGCTTACTTCGTTGAATGTCCATCTTCTTCCCTGGAAAAAGATGCTCATTCTCGCTGGGTAAGTTATTTTTGGTTGCATACCACGTTCCTTAGCCTTTCGGAATATCATATTCCAGGCCCTTCGATCTTTTAATGTGGATGCTGCCAGATCCTTGGTGATCCTTATTGTGGCTCCTCAATACTTGAATTGGGTTTTTCTAGCCACTTGCAATATTTTTTTCTTCATCTGAGGGTTCTGGCATTTGGCCACTATATTCCTTGGTGTTTTGATTTTAGGATCCCTTTCAGTGGGTGATCGATGAATCCTTTCAATGTTTATTTTTTCCTCTGTTCCTATGACTTCTGGGCAGTTCTCTTTGATAATTTCCTGGAAAATAGTGTCCAGGCTCTTTTTTTCATCATGTTTTTCTGGAAGTCCAATGATTCTCAGATTGTCTCTCCTGGATCTGTTTTCCAGGTCTGTTGTCTTCCCCAGAAGGTATTTCACATTTTTCTCCATTGTTTGATTTTTTTGGATTTGCTTGACTGATTCTTCTTGTCTCCTCGAGTCATTCAATTCCACTTGTTCAATTCTGATTTTCAGTGAAGTATTTTCTTCACTCACTTTTTAAAAATCTTTTTATAATTGTCCAATTGTGTTCTTTTGTTCTGTGGAATTTTTTTCCATTTTGCCAATTTTGTTTTTTAGAGAGCTGTTTTCTGTTTCCAGTTCACTAATCCTATTTTTCAAGGATTTTACTTTTTTATCCACTCTCTCTTTAACTTTCTCCAGGCTCTTTTGCCAAGCCTCCCTCTCCTTTTCCCAAGCTTCCCTCTCCTTTTCCCAAGCCTCACTCTGCTTTCCCCATTTTTCTTCTAGCTCCCTTGTGAGAGCCTTTTTAATCACTTCTATGAGGTTCATCTGTGCTGAGGAACAGATGATCTCCTCCTCTGGGGATTCACGTGGGGACTGTCTGTTTTTAGTCTCCTCAGGATTTAGAGTCTGCTCTCTATCTGTATAGAAGCTGTCAAGGGTTAAAGTTCTCTTCAGCTTCTTGCTCATTCTGTCTAATAATCAGAGACAAACTACCAAAGAAAAACAGAAAAAACTGGAGTCTTTCTTTGGGGGAGGGGCTGGGTATGTTATCGAGCTTCCTCTACAGACTGCAGGAGGCAGCAGTGAGGCACTAGCAGGACTGTGCTGCGCCTGCGCTCTGAGATCCCAGAGCGTGCTGAGTCACTGTGGGGGAGGAGGGGGGGGGGAAGGGAGGGCGGCCAGGTCCCGGGAGACTCCAGCTGTTTGGGGTTGTATTCTTCAGCCCCGGTGTTTTTAGCTTCTCTGCTGGGCTGCTGACTTGCTGCCAGGGCAAAGTATCCAAACCTGTAGTGAAGCTCTCCCCGCAGAGACGGCTGCGATCACTCCCCACCCCCTCTCCAGTCTGCTCCTGCGCTCTCACTGCCGCTGCCCTCAGCCTGCACCCGATCTAAAACCGTCCCAGCCCTCCAGTAAAGACAGACCTTTCTTGGCGAATCTCAAGGATGGCTTCTCTTGGTAACTATCTGTGGGTTTTTTTTCAGTCAAGCATTAATTCAGAGGCTTGTAATGGAATGGATAGTGAGAGAAAGCGTGGAGCTTATGCAGCAGTGTGCCTCCTCTCCGCCATCTTAACTGGAAGTCCATCAGGGTTAATTTGAAGATTTCAAATGTTTTAGTTTATTCACTGACATCCAGATAATATGGAAATCTTAATATCAGACATTTCTACTGAATATAGTCAAATGCTTCCCACCTTACAAACACAGATTCACAAAGCTTTGAAAAAGTGTGTGTCAGAAATATACATGTGTATGTGTGTGTACACACATATTTAAATATATATAATAGTATAAATATAATATAAACTTCTCTATTTCTCTCTCTCCCTCTAAAAGTGTGTAATATGTATTTAGAAATAGCAAATGCCTGTCATTGAACTAGGCTTTTAATTTCTAGTTTGGTCTCAGTTATATCTTGCATCTGATAAGATTCTTTTCCAGTTCTTATGCCTCCCTATAGTGTTTTATATTAGGTGAGCTACTATTACATCACTCAGTCTAGTATTTTCTTCAGTTTCTAGTAATGACCTTTCATATTTGTTTTATTTAATGTGACAGGTCTATACCAATTTCTGCATATAAAACTCCTGTCTCTCCTATTTATCTCTCAAAAGTCTATATCTCAATGTAATCAATTCCACAGGTGATAATTGTTCTCAGAAATAGGAAGGAGGCTATGATCAGTTCTCTTTTCTTTGGAATGTGGCCTTTGAAAAAGTTATCCTTATCTTTCAGTGCTAGTAAAATCTAGTAAGAATGCTCTTCTAGATGTTCCTGGTGAATGAAAATTCTATAAACATATTGATTTACACTTTTAAAAAAACAATGTACCTTACAGAAACCACACAGTTTTCTCCCAACAGAAACTTGGTTCAATGACCATACATTAACTGTGTAGCTACTTCTAAAGTGATCAAACTCCTGGGGAAAAACCCTCACCAAAATTCAGTGTACTTTTTAGAGATATTTAAAATATTAGATAGGGAAATGAGTCTGGAAAGAGAGCATTTTATGGTCTCCATATATCTGGTTATAATCTTTTTATTTTAAAATGATTAAAAATACAACAGACTATTAGGCTACTAGTTGAAGGATTAAAAAAACATATTTTCTCAGAGAGGATTAATGTTTGATAGGTCTCCATTTTGTTTGTGTAGACATAGCTGATAGGTCAGAAAAAAAGGGGCAGTATCACTCGGTAAAATGCCAGGGAATCTAAATCCTAGTCTTAACTCTATTAGGAGCTAAGTACCTGACACTAAGTCTATCTCTTTCCCCCTCAGTTTTATCATCCCAAATTTGAGGAATTTGGGCAAACATATATAACTTTTCTAGCTCTAAAAGATTATGAGACCTTGAGTCTAGATTGTTCAGTCTACAATTAAGAAAAAAAGATTTAATAGAAGTCCTCTTCTAAGGCCAAAGTATTCTGTTTTGAATCTTGGATTCCATATATATTATTTGAGTGACTTAAGATCTGGACCTTTTTCATCAGTTTACAGAAACTTCAAATATAATAGAGATCAGCAGCTGTCCTATGTGAAGTGACTTCTGTATGTATAAAATGAGCTGGGACGATTCCTGAATCTAAGTTCACCAGATCATAGATCTGGAGCTCCTATTTGTTCATCTATAAAGTAAGGATAATAATAGCTACACATTTTACAGGACAGTTGGAGAAGAGTTCTATACAACTGTATTTTTTTATCCTTATTTTAAAGAAAAAGGAAAAAAATAGCATGGTATGTATATGAAATATGGAGATATCAATTTAAATTCTACACCTCTGATACATACACACTTTCTGTGCAACATTGGACTAATTGATTAATCAGTGTTTTATGTGACTCTTTAAGACTATAAATTGAACTGAAGTTTTTGATCAGTAATGGTAGAAGGGTTTGGTCACTGGGATTTGCTAATGTCATTTAAATCATAATTCTAGTTTTAGAATAGGTGGAATTAGTCGGTATTGAAAGTTAGGATTTTACCATTTGGAGGTCAGGGAAGGGTACAGAAGAAAAGGATAGAGAAGGGAAGAGAGGAAGGGAACTATTATTTATATAGTTCCTACTTTATACCAGTCACTGGGCTATGTGATGTATGAATTTTATCTCATTTAATCCTCACAATAACCCTTTGAGGTAGGCACTACTGTGATCTATATTTTATAGCTTAGTAAACTGAGGTAAATAAAAATTAAATGACATATCCAGGATCACATACATAGTATCTGAGTTTGGATCTCAACTCAGGTTTTTTTGTGACTCCAGGCCCATTGCCCTTGATACCTTGATATATAGTATTTACACAGTGGTTCAAAGATTGCAAAACCCTTTACATATTAGATAATTTGATTCTCACAATAATCTTGAGATATGTGTTTTTATCATTTTCCCTTTTAAAATGAGGAAAATGAGATAGAAAATAGAAAGATTATTTGTTCAGGGTCACACAGATACTAAATGGATTTGAACTTGAGTCTGCCTGACTCTGCATCCAGTGCTCTAACCCCCATGCTTGGTAGCAGGCATAGTATATAGAACACATGTTAAAAAAACACATCTCTATAAAAATTTTCTAAGAAATTTTAGCAACCAGAAAGAAAATACACTTTAGAGTTGTAGCATAATAGCTCACCTTTGGAAAGAATTTAATTTTTATGTAAGCTAATAAAGTTGATTGCATTTAGATGGACTTTTAATATAAAATGGTTTGAAGACCCAAAACATTTCTGCATATTTATTTTTAACAAGAGTCAAGATTAAAACGCAATTTTCATGGAGACATTACTAGGACCAAATCAATTGGGAGCAGAGGGTGAAGGGCCCGTTTTTGAATTTTAATTTGCACAAAGTGGTACTGCCAGTGATTGGAAATACTTTACCCGAGGAGAAGAGAATTGGCAAAACCCAATTAGTCATACAAATTAAACAGCTTCCACTCTGTTTCCTTCCTAGGAATTCTTCAAATGCATCTCCAGGAAATGGAAGCTCCTTTGGACTGAGAAGAGCCTAACTCAGCTGCCACTCAGGTAATTATTCAAAAAACTGCAATCAAGAGATTCCTGAATTGTAGCTTTACTTGTAAAGAAAGTGAAGAGAGATGCAGACTCAAAGTCAAGAAAAACTGAGTTGTAATATTCTTCTCTAAAATATAATTTTTTCTGGGAGCAGGTTTCTTGGGGGCTTCTAGAAGCAGCCTTAGTTTCAGTTCAGAGTAATAAGCACCTCAAATGCAGCCAGGAGTTAAAGTTCAGATTCTTTATTTTTTCCTTTTAAGTCTTATCTCCTTCCTTGGGCCTTGTTAGCTTTCTTAAAGGCCAATCTCTCTCCTTGGTTCCAAGAGCTCTTGCTGCTAGTCCTTTGCCTCTGCCAGTTTCAGCCTCTCTTCCTCCAGATCTCCAGCCAGCACAAAGGTGAAAATTGGAATGAATCTGATTGTTCAGTCTAGATCATCTCCACTGGTACAATAGATCATTTCTACTGACCTGGAAAATTGCCTCCGTCTCCAAGAGACAACTTGTGGGCTTCTGTCTCTGGCCCTGAGAGCTTCTTGCTTATATGTTGTGCACTGAGTACACACCCATCATCACATCACTAACAAACCATTATTTGTTGTAGGATTAAATCAATGCTAAGCTAGATTTAATCACTGGCTCCTCAATTCCACTTATTTAGCACCTTGTAAGAATTCTAAGACTGAGTTTAAATCTGACCTCAAGCACCTACTATTTCTGTGATAATGGACAAGTTGCTTACTCACTATATATCTCAGTATCCTCTTCTGTAAAACGGAAATAACAATAGCCCCGAGCCCCCTAGGGTTTTTGTGAGAATCAAATGATATAATAGTTGTAAAGACCTTTTATACAGTGCCACATGTAAACATTACATAAAAGTTATTATTAGCTATTATTATTGCCATTTTTTCCTATTCTTCCTCATTATTATTAATCCCATATGCTAAAGGAATTTGATTATTGTTCACAAAGAAAGCCATCAGAGAGAAGATAGTGGTCTAAAGAGAGCTTTTTGAATAGGTCTTCAGATTTTCCAAAATCAGTGTGGTTATCAAATTGGTTCTAACTATTTTGGTATAAAATAGTACTTTCTCTTTCATATGAAATATAGGTACACACCTCCACCATCATCAAAACTAACATTTATATATAAATGCAAGGTAACCTTATGCGGTAGCATTCCCCAATATTAAAGGGACTGCCTGCCCAGTGAATTATAACTTAAATGGCCACAGTATCCTGACCATGCAAAGGTAGCATAATCATTTGTCCCTTATGTAGAAGTTGGGAGGAACAAGAAAGCCCTCATATAGATAATAAAAATTTAATCTCACTTAAACTAAACCAAACCAAACCAAAACAACCATACAAACAAAAATAAAACAGATTCCAACAGATGGAAATGAAGAAGGAATTCATTCTAGACATTATTTTTTTTTCCTAGAATTTAAACTAAATGCCACTTTTGCATGCAATGAAATCTTGATAATCTTAAGTCTTTCAAAGAATTTGGACTCCTTGTATAATTTGAAAATTAATGTAAAACTTCAAATATATTTATATTACTCAAGGATGTGATAACTTCCTCAAGTTTGAATGTCCTACCTGAAGAGGAAGAACCAATAACACAAGTGACTAGGCTTAATAATATATCATAAAAGAACCAACATGTATATATATGATAGTTAACTTTCTACTTTAGACAATAATTTGTAGTTACTATTTAGCTTTGACAATCCCATGCAGAAATTTAGAAACCTGATTTTCAAGGCACAAAGGGCTGACATTTGTATTTCTCAAAGTAGGATATGACTTCATAAATACATTTCAGTGGGAATCAATGCAGTGGCTACATTTGATACCTCTCAAGCCTAATCTTTTATGGAAGAGCCCTCATGCAAGAGGGAAATTAGCAGAAGCCGTGCTAAATGGTTGTTATTAGAGCTGGACAAATTTCCACTATTAGATAATGTAATTATTCCCCAAACTATATTTAATTATCAGGTATGCAGATAAACTGACATTTTTATTCCTTTTTTAAATATTGAAAATTAATTGAAAAAAAAAGCTTTTTAAGAAAGATAATTAAACAAATATGTTATGAAATAGGGGCATGTGCAATTTCATTTTATGTGTAAATTATATGTAGACCCAAAGGGGATGCAGTCTTATTATACAGTCTGCTTCTCTATTAGCATTTCAATAGAAAGACTTTTTTTTCTCCTGGTTCTAAGGAAAATAGTAAAACTCTATAACACATGCTAGAGATGCATGCAAAAGAAAACTTGAAAAAGTTCATCCTCTTGCTTTTTCTAAAAAAAAATATTGTTTCTAATATGAATTCTTCTTACTTTTACTTATATTAGCTAGAGATAGCTAATCCAACATAAAATTAAGAACTCCTTCAAGATTCCAGTGTATTCTCTGCCTAATCATCCATTCATTTTGGAATGAATTCCAAGTTCAGAAGATAAGCAAGGATATTGATAAGGAGGGAAAACAAGAATTTTAATTTCTAAGTAATAATGCTCTGTCCAGTTAGTGGTGAATGAATACATTTGTGAGTTCTGGTTTCAGTGGCCCACGCTGATACTCTTAAGATCCAAGTTCTAGGCTTCATTTTGTTACCATCTTGATAGTATGAGTTTGGGGAATTAATTTTTCTACTTTGTAAAATGACAAGTTGGAATAAATGATTCATAATCAAAGATTTAGAGATGCAAAGGAAATTAGCAGTCATTTTGTCCAATCCTTCATTATACAGATGAGAAAAATAAAAGTCAAGGAGATGTTACCATCACACATGTATTAAATAGCAAAAGTCTGATTTGACCTTTGAAAGCCCCTGCTTTCTCTCTGTACCATGCATTTTTCTCCTAACAAATTCCTTCCAGATTTAAAATTCAATTAGCCTCTAAGTCAAAATTGCTTCCCCCTTAGATTTCTTATTCTGGACATTTATTCTAAAAACGTTTTTGGTCTTTCAGAATTGTTAATAATAGTGTAAGGCCCTTCAGATTGTTAACACCTTATTTCATGATTTCAAACTTTAAGAGAAAATGGTTGTCAACCAGCTAGAAACAACCACTTGGAGAAATGGAACACAGGAAACAGGAACAGAGAATATACTTTGGTAATAGACAGTAGAAAACTATGTTGAAAGGAAAGGATATGAAAAACATAGTTATGTGAAAATGGTGAAATAAAGACAGGAGCTCAAATGAGTGGTTCCCCAACCCCTCCAAATGCCTTTAAATAATGCTCTTAAAGAAATTTTAGAGCAGCAGAACCCACAAAAAGATAGTGGGAGGCAATTTTCCAGGTCAGTAGAAATGATCTATTGTACCAGTGTAAAAAAGTAGCACAGTAAAATATAGTAGAGCAAGCTATAGCAGCACAGATGCAGTCTCAGCAAACACAGAGGAGCAGCATTGATGTTTTCTCAGTATTTTAGCCCACAGAAATCAGGCAACTTAGATGTTCAGAAATGGTCTATTTCATCGAAAGTGAACTAGGAAGTCTTAAGGAAATCTGAGGCCAGATTTGAACTCAGGTCCTCCTAACTTCAGAACTGGTGTTCTATCTACTGCACCACCTAGTTGCCCCAAACCCTTGATATGCTTGCAGTTGATTAGATCTGACTTTACTTGTGTGGAAAGTTTCAGGGGTTTTGTGCAACTATTTTCATAGATACTTCTAGGGAACTATAAATTTTCAGTTCTTCCACAGTGGTATGATCTAAGTAGAGTTGTTTACTACCATCCTGGCCTGTGCTATGGGCTGTGAGTAACCACAAGCACTCTTTTTTGTCCTAGAACTATGGAAATAGTTCCCACTTTACTGCAGCCACAGTTTCAGATGTGATAGTGATTTTCCTCACCCTGAAATGTTATCCAGGACTATGGCCCAGATCCAAGTATGGGCAAAGCAACAGACTCTTTTCTGACTCACATGTACATAAATGTTTGTTGCAACTCTTTTTGTAGTGGCAATGTCCATCATTTGGAGGATGGCTGAATAAGTTATGGTATATGAATGTTATGGATCAACAGGATGATTTCAGAGAGGCCTGGAGAGACTTACATGAACTGATGTTAAGTGAAATGAGTAGAACCAAGAGAAGATTATATAGCAATAACAATATTATGTGATGACCAATTCTGATGGACATGGCTTTTTTCAACAGCAAGGTGATTCAGGCCAATTCCAAAGGTCTTATGATGGAGAGTGCCATCTGCACCCAGAAAGAGAACTGTGGGGAGTGAGTGTGGATCACAACACAACATTTTCACTTTTCTTATCATTGTTTGCTTGAATTTTGTTTTCTCATTCTTTTTCCTTTTTGATCTGACTTTTCTTGAACAGAATAATTATGGAAATATTTCTAGAAGAATTGCACATGTTTAATATTATTGGATTATATATATATCCCAAATATATATATATATATATATATATATATATATATATATATATATATATATATTTGTGTGTGTATATGTATAGATAGTTAAAGAAATTAAAAAAATTAGAAATATAGAAATAAATAAATTGGTCAGTAGCATCTTTTAAAAACCATCAGCAAGAATAATATGTAATGGGGATAAACTAGAGCCATTCCCAATAAGATTAGGAGTGAAACAAGGTTGCCCACTATCTCCATTACTATTCAATATTGTATTAGAAATATGTTTAGGTCTTCTGTTTCTCTTCATGTGATCTGTCTCAATAAACTCCCCTTTCCACACTTTGCAGTACACACCTTTTTCTACCCCTAAATGTTTTTTTTTTTTTGATAGCATCACATAAGAGACTATTCACAATGATACCCTCAGTTCATGTAATACCTTACCCCTCTTTCTGCCCCAATAGATACAGTTTTCAAGAGTTCACATATGGTTTTCTCTTCTAGGGATGTAGACAGTTTAACCTTTCAATAATATATTTTTACTTTGTTTACATTTTTATGCTTCTATTGAGTCCTGTGTTTGTAGATTACATTTTTGTTTAGTTCTGTGTTTTTTTTTTTAATAGAAAATATTGAAAGAGTCTACTTTCTTCTAAGTAATTTCTTACTTAATTGAAGCTTCACTGATTGTCTGAAAGATCATGATGAGTATTGATGGATGCTTTGTTGTAACCCTAAATCCTTTGTCTTCTGGAATATAGTATTCCATAACTTCTGATCCTTTATTGTAGAAACTGCAAAATCTTGGTTAATCCTGACTGTTGTTCCTTGGTATTTAAATTGGTTTTTTTGGCAGCTTGCAGTATTTTTTCCTTAAGATTGTAATTCTGGAGTTTAACAACAATGTTTCTTGGGTTTTCCTTATGGGATATCTTTCTAAAAGTGATAAATTGATACTTTCAATGAGTATTTCTCCCTCTTTCTGTAATATCAGGACAGTTTTCCATAATGTCTTAAAGACTGCTATCTAGGCATATATATATATACACATACACACATTCATAAACACACAGGTGGCTTCCTTTGTAACACCATGTTTTATTCTAAACCTTTAAAATGATAATTACAAGAAATGGCCCCATAGACTTCACCAGATACCAAAAGTGGTCCATGACACAAAATAGCTTAAAACCCCTGGTCTAAAAATAGATCCTCACCTATTTTTGAATTCTAGTGTAATGACTAGTTGCTTACAAAGCAAAAGAAGATTAAATGGTTAGGAATAAAGTTGGAAAAAAAATCAAAGCTCAAGCTGAAACATGCAATCTAACTAAAAAGAGAAAAGTAAAGCTATGTCTAGCACAATGCTGTATACATAGTAGGTATAAAATAAATGGTCATTAAACTGATGAATTATTTAATTAAAACTATTTATAGTTAAAATTCAAATATCTATGTCAACTAATGCATATTACAAATCCTGAGGCAGATGCCTTGCCATTTTTATCTCAGATTTTTTGGTAAACTGATAATTATAAAATTTCAAATAATAAAAATAAGCCTAGTTCATGTATGTATTTGCCTAATTTACTTTACATACTCAAATACATTCCTGAAATAGTCTGTCAATCAATTTTATTGAGAAGATACTATTTTCTATATAAATTCCTGATAAAATATTCATTTGATATCATATATCTAATCTAGACACCAGAATCTAGGCACCATTTTCAGTGCTTTACTTTGGGTTAAGCTACACAAACTAATAAATAATTTTTGATAAAATTTGAGTTTATATACTATGTCAGTATTAAAAATTTTACATTTTTTCCCATTTTTTTCAAAACTTATAAAATAGATGAATCAAGGTTTTGGTTTGAAAGATGGTATACTCATCTAGTTTTTACAAATAAGCTTGTGATATATCTTAGTATATCTATAGGCCATTTACACATATATCTTTTTATGTATGTGCTCTTCCTACCCCCTTTCCATTTATCTAGACCTACACATCATTCTAGTGTAAGACCAAATTTCTTTTAAAGATGTGTAACTAAAAATGAGGCAATTCGGAAAAAAATACCAAGAGAAAAATAAAATTGTAAAAGGAGAATAAAATTGTAAAAGAAAGGTATGGGGGGTATTCAACAAAAGTCATGTCATCTCATAAAAGATCAAGCTTCCATTGGATTTCCTACTAGGTTATTTACACTGAAGTTCTGCCTTGAAAGGTCTCAGCAAATTATCTGAACCCTAATGCACAGCTTGAATCCTGAAGTAGCAGATGTTTTGAAGTATTGTAAATTTATGAGTAAAAAAGCTTTCAAGACTCTGATAAAGTGTAAAAATATAAAAAACATCATTCTAAGAGAGTCATATATATATATAATCATGGTGGACAAATATATTTTTTATTCCCAAATGATAAAGTCTTTTAAACTTCCTGATTATTTTCCATGCAATTTATTCTATTATCTGTAACACAGATAATAGACACAAAATTAAAAAAAAATACTCTTGGAAAGATAATGGACATGAAATTTCTTGTGAACTGGAACTGACATAACCCCAAATCACTTAAGACTCTTTACTCAGTCGCTTTGTACTACAGGAAGCTGGTTACAATGAATAAATCATTGGAGCTGGAATCAGAAAAGGACTGAGTTGAAATCCAGCCCCAGACATTTACTAGCAGTGTGACCCTGGACAAAAATATAAAGCTGTCTTTACCTTATTGCCTTCAATTGTAAAAGGTTGTAATAATGCCTACTTCCCAGGAAAATTGTGAAAAATAAAGGAAATTATATTTGCAAAGACACACAATAAACACTTACTAGTGCTTCCTCTTGTCTTTCTTTAATTTTCGCTATTTTTCATAAATTGTATATAAAATTATTGGAGCATTTTCTTGCACTATGATATTTTTCATGGTCCATCTCTAGAAAGTGGGAAAAAATTAAAAGAATACTTACTAAAATATTTTGAGGAGTTTAAGAAGAAAAACAATCATCTCAGATTAATATGCAGTATAAACATCTTGAGTACTAGATTCCAAATTGTTTGAGATTAAATGAAAAGTTCTTTATATTTTTAAAATGAGCATTTTATTAGAAATACTGGCTGTAAAGATGTTTCCCAGCTTTGTATTTCTTTTTTTAATTCTGTTTCTCTTGATTTTGTTTGTGCCAAAACTTTTCAATTTAATGTAATCAAAGTTGTCCATTTTGCCTTTCATAATGTTCTCTAATTATTCTTTGCTTATAAATTCCTCCCTTCTCGAAAGATCTGATGGATTATCCCTTGTTCTTCTAGTTTTTTATGGTATCATCTTTTATGGCCAAATTATAAACCCATCATGACCTTATTTTGTTGTGGGGTGTGTGATGTAAGTCAATTCATGCTAGTCTCTCTACTGAGAGGTAGTATCGAGGGCGCCTCTACATTCGGTGCACAATAAGTTTTCTCCCCCATCCATTGCAGAAATGTCCTTGTTGAGTAAGGAGTGATTATTTGTGATCATGAGAACAGTTGAGCCAGAGAATCACAGCCAGTGGCTCATGAAAAGGGATGCTTTGACAGGGCCTCTTGCCTGAATTTCTGGATCAGCTCTCCTCCCATTGGCATATACCATACATATGCAAAACCCATGAGCTGCTTCTCTGAATCCCCTCTGATTGGGGATTGCCTACTGTCCATGCACTGATCATGCTTGCAACAAGGCTGTATGGCATAATAAACTGGAGCTCTTTTCACACTCTATGAGTCTCCAGCCTCATTCATCACACCTCTGAAATCAAATGGCTCATATGCTTTGAGCTCTTGCAGAATTTCTGACATATTATTTTCCAGTTTTTCCAGGAATTTTTGTCAAATAGTTATTTCTTATTCCAAAAGCTGGAGTTTGGGAGTTTATCAAATGCTAAATTGCTATAAGCCTTCATTATAACGTTGTTTGTGTCTATTCTATTCCATTGATGATGACTGCTGCTTTATAACATAGTTTTAAGTCTGGTTCTGCTAAGCCACCATCTGTTGTGCTTTTTCCCATTAATTCTCTTGATATTCTTGACCTTTTGTTTTTTCAGATGAATTTTCTTGTTTTTTCTAGTCTATAAAAATAATATTTTGGCAGTTTGATTGGTATGGCACTGAACGAATAGACCAATTTAGGCAGAATTGTAATTTTTTATTGTATTAGCTCACACTATCTATAAGCAATTGATATTTTTCCAATTGTTTAGATCTGACTTTATTTGTGTAATAAGTGTTGTGTAATTGTGTTAATATAGTTCTTGCATTTGTCTTGGCAGGTAGACCAGCAAGTATTCTATTTTATCTACAATAATTTTAAATGGAATTTTTCTTTCTATCTCTTGCTTATGGGTTTTATCAGTAATATATAGAAATGCTGATAATTTGTATGGATTTATTTTTTATCCTACAACTTTGCTAAAGCTGTGAATTATTTTGAGTAGGGTTTTGGATAGTTTTCTAGGATTCTCTAAGAATATCATCATATCACCTGCAAAGAATGAAAGATTTATTCCCTAATTATTTATTAATTAAATCAATTATTATTTATTAATTATAAATTAATTTAAATAATTTCTTTTTTCTTTTATTATTGCTAAAGCCAGCATTATTACTATACTGTTGAATGGACATCCTTGTTTCACCCCTGTTGTGATTGGGAATACATCCAACTTCTCTTTATTATAAATAATGCTCATTGTGGTGTAAGATAGATACTGCTTATTATTTTAAAGAAAGCTCACTTTATCTCTATGCTTTCTCATGTTTTTTTTTTTTTAAATAGAAATGAGTGCTGTATTTTGTCAAAAGCTTTTTATGCATCTATTGAAAAATAAATAGATTTCAAATCAAATGATTTCTGATTTTTTTTGATTGATATGGTAAATGATGGTAGTAGTTTTCCTGATATTGAACTAGCCCTGCATTTCTAGTATAAATGCCACTTGGTCACAGTATATTATCCTGCTCATAAGCTGTTGAAATCTCTTTGCTAATACTTTATTTAAAATTATTGCATCAATATTCATTAGGGAGATTTGTTGTAATTTTCTTTCTCTGTTTTAACTCTTCCTGTTTTAGACATTAGTGCCATATTTGTATCATGGAAGAAATTTGGCGGGACTCCTTTACTTAACTTTTCCAAATAGTTTACATAGGATTGAAATTGTTCCTTAAATGTTTGATAGAATTCACTTGTGAAGCTATCTGGCCCTGGAGATTTTTTTTCTGAGGGAGTTTATTGATGACTTGTCCAATTTCTTTTTCTAAAATAGGTCTATTTGAGTAACTTATTTCCTCTTCAATTAATCTGGGCAATTTATATTTTTGTAAATATGCATCAATTTTGGATAGATTGTCAAAATTTCGACCATACAGTTGGGAAAAATAGCTCCTACTTATTGCTTTAATTTCTTTGTCATTGATGGTAAATTCACATTTTTCATTTATATTTAATGCTGGTGATTTTTTTTTTCTATTTTGTTCTTTTTAAAAATAAAACCAATTCTTAGTTTTATTACTGAGTTCAATAGTTTTCTTAGTTTCTATGGTATTAATCTCTCCTTTGAATTTCAGAATTTCTAATTTGATATTTAATGGGGTTTTTTAAATTTGTTCTTATTTCACATTTTTAGATGCATTCCCAAATTCATTTTTCTCCTCTTTATTTTATTCATGAAGCTATTTAGAGTTATGAAATTCCCCCTAAGAACTGCTTTGGCTTCAACCCATAGGTTTTGGTATGTTATCTCATTATTGTCATTCTCTTGGATGACATTATAGATTACTAGGATTTTTATTTGACCCATTCATTCTTTAGAATTAGATTGCTTTATATTCAAGTGATTTTTAATCTATCTTTCTCTGCCTCTTTATTGAATATAATTTTATTGTATTGTGATCTGAAAAGGAAGCATTTACTGTTTCTGCCTTCTTGCATTTGATTGTGAGTTTTTTATGCTCTAATATATAGTGAATTTTTGTGTAGGTGCCATGTACTGCTGATAAAAAAAAAAAAAAAAGGTTTAATATTCCTTTGTATTCCTATTCAATTTTCTCCAGAGGTCTATAATATATGTTTTCTAGGATCCTATTAATCTCCCTAGTTTCTTTTTTGCTTATTTTGTGGTGAGATTTTTGATAATAAGACAGGAAGTTTGAGGTTCTATACTAGAATTGTTTTTCTGTCCATTTCTTCCTGTAACTTGCTTAAATTTTTTTTCTAGGAAGTTGGTTGCTCTACCACATGGTGCATATCAATTTAGTATGATTACAATTTCATTGTTTTTATCAAGATATACTTTGTTCCTTATCTCTTTTAATAAGATCTATTTTTAGTTTTCCTTAAGAAAAGAATTGCTACCCTTGCTTTTTTTTTTTTTTTTTACTTCAGGTGAAGCATAATAAATTCTATTCTAGCCTTTTGCCTTTACACTCTGTGTATCTCTCTGTGTCGAATGTATTTTTTTAAAGCAACATTCTGTAGGATTCTGTTTTTTAATTAATTCTGCTATTCATTTCCAATTTATGGGAGACGTTATCTCATTTATATTCACAGTTATGATTACCAGTTCTGTATTTCCCTCCATCCTGTTTTCTGTCCTGTATACACTTTTCTTCTTTGATTCCACCGTTTTCTTAGTAGTGTTTTTTAAACCCATTCCACCCACTACTTTATCTTCTATTGTCCATTTCCTCCTTATCTTAGCTTTTTCTTAGTGTTTCTACCCTGCCTCCTTTTCTTTCCACTTTCTCATCCTACTTCTTTATAGGGTTTGATAAATTTCTATACCCAAGTGAATGATTAAGTTATTTCCTCTTAGAGACAAAATTGATGAGATCAAGTTTCAGACAGTGCTCATTCACCTCCCTTCTTTCCCTCTATTATAACAGGTCTTTTGCACCTCTTTATGTGAACTAATTTTTCCATTATATCTACTTATTGCTCTTTTTACAGTATACAACTTGTCCCATTGCTTAATGTCTTTTTCTTTGATGTCATCACCTCAGAATCCATTCACAGCCTTACCCTCGGTCCATGTGATGCCCCTCTCAAGCTGTCCCAGTGATAGATGCATTTATCAAGAATTTCAGATATCATTTTTAATCTAAGTATTTAAACATTTTGACCTTTAAGTAATATCTATTTTTCCCATTTACCTTTCGATGCTTCTCTTGAGTTCTGTGTTTGTAGTTTAGATTTTCTGTTTAGTTCTGAGGTTTTTTTTTTTTTTTTTTTTTTTTTTTTTACAAAAGAAATGATTGAAAATTTCTTACTCCATTGAAGCTCTATTACTTCCCTTGAAAAATGATGCTGAGTCTTGCTGGGTAATTAATTCTTGATTGTAACCCTAGATCCTTTTCTTTCCAAAATATGGTATTACAGGCTATCTAGTACTTTATTGTAGAAGCTGCCAGATTCTGGTAATTCTGACTATTTCTCTTTGATATTTGAATGGTTTTTATCTGGCACCTTGCAGTATTTTTCCTTGGGATTGTAGATCTACAGTTTCACAACAATGTTCCTTAGGGGTTTCCTTGTGGAATCTCTTTTGGAAGGTGATCCATGGATTTTTTCAATATACATTTTCTCCTCTTTTCCTGAATATTGAGGCAGTTTTCCTTAATGATTTCTTGAAGAATGCTATCCAGGATCTTTTGGTTTTTAGTCATGGCCTTCAGGTAGGCCAATAATTTTAAACTTGTCTCTTCTGAATCTATTTTCCAGGTTGGCTGTTTTTCTAATGAGGTATTTCACATTTTCTTCCATTTTTTCAATTTTTTTGTTAATTTGACTGATTCTTGCCATCTCACACAGTCATTAGCTTGCATTTGCTCCATTCTAATTTTTAATATGTGATTCTCTGAAGTTAGCTTTTGTATCTCTTTTCCAATTTAGTTTGTTGGAATCCTTACTAACTGCTAACTAATTAGAGTTGATCTAATCTTACAAGAAGATGTTTTGGGCAGAACCTGAAACAAGGTACTAAGTAGAACTACCCATAATCCCTCTCTCTGGAAGGAGCATAAATAGGCCAATGGGCCAGTTGGAGAGTGCTTCAGAGGAAGACGCTACAAGTCGAGATTTCACCGGAATGACATGAAGACTGGAGCTGGCTGGAGGCTGAAGAAAGCAGAGGCAGAGGCTGAAGGACCAGACCTTTGGATTTAAAGACATTTGGAGAGAGCTCTTGGAACCAAGCAGAGAGATAGGCCTCTAAGCTAACCGGGCTATATTGGAAATAATAAAAGATCTGAACTTTCATCACCTGGCTGCATTTGGGAAGAAGATCACAACATTAGTTAATTCTACTTTTTAAGGAGTTATTTTCTTCAGTTTTTTTTTCTTATTCAAAGCCGTTAATTCTCTTATGCATACCTCTCATTTCCTTTCTCCTTTATTCTTATACCTCTCTTTTTTGCCTTTTAAAGTCTTTTATGAGAATTTCCAAGAAGCCTCTATGTGTTTGAGACCAAAATGAATGTCTTTTCAATATTTTTTTCACTTTATTTTAAATATTCTAAATGTTAAAGAACATGTTGAGAAACTGGCTTGAGACCAGAAAAGGGTAAAACAAATGGTGAGAGATGTTGGTTTTTTTTTTTTTATTAGAGAAGAGGGGACTTGTTAGAATAGAAAAAGCTGAAAGACAAATGACTATCTTCAAATATGTGTAGCCATAGAAACAGAAATTTTCAGAATTGGAGGGTACCTTAGCTGCTACATCATCCTTAAAACAAGAATTCTCTATAGCTCCAAATGGTAGAATGAAAGGAAACATAATAAGACACATTTTGGACTTAATTTAAGAATGGATTTCCTAACAATTAGTGAACTGAATGAATTGCTTTTGCAGATATTGATTCCTTTGTCCATGCAAAAATTCATGCAAATAACATAAAGGTAATTTCCTATTCAAGAGGAAAGATTGCACAGCTTAGTTCTAACATTATTTCCAAATCCAAAATTATGATTGAAAAGTAATTATTTGCTACCTACTAAAAGCTCAGATCTTTACTAATGCTATACCACAATTCTTAATTTCAAAAGAAACTATGGTATGATCTTGTTAGGAAGAAATGGTTTAAACTGATTAAACAATTAAAAATGGAGCAAAATCAATGAATAATGAATTGTTGGAAATGTGGCACAGAGTGTGGATGACTTGGTCAGAAAGAGGCCTGGACATTTTTTATTAAAATTAAGAAGAATTTTATGTAGGACTAAGGAAGGACTTTGAAAGATTGGCAGGATCTGGTGATCATTCTGACTGAAGCAGATGGTATAGATTGGGAATAGTAAGACATAAAGCTGACCATGCTAGGTCTACCTTATGGAGTGCCTAGAAAATTAGATTTTATTGTTTGTAAGATGATTTTCCACTTTTGTCATATTTGTTTTTTATTCCTTATCATAGAATGAAAGTGGTCTTTGATTCTAGTTTTTAAAACTAGGACATGCAAAACACAGTTCCGGGGCATTGCCTACCAATCTGGAAAAATTTCAAATCGATGCACAGAAACAGACTGTGTTGTATGACTATTGTCCAAAGACTAGTCTAGATAAATTTGGAACAGGTTCCTCACCAGAAGTTTGGCCACTAGGTATTGAAATTTTAGTCTTAACAACTGAAACACAGAGAGCCATTGTCTTCTTCATTTGGTGGAAGAATGGCCAACATCAATAAAATAATGGTTCTTTTGAAGTAAGTAGAGAAAAGAGCACTGGAAATGAATAAAGATTTAGGGTAAAGTATGTTTTGACAACCAAAAAATTGTGTGACATGGATGAAAATAATTGAATCTCTCTAAACTTTAATTTGCTGTTTTTCAGCTATAAAATAGACAACAGTTCCTGTCCTATCTACCAAGTGGGGTTTTAGTAAATTTTAAATAATATATAATTCAAGTGCTTTCTATCTCTAATGGGAATCATGACATTGATGCTAATCCTAATAGTAGTAATAGTGACATTACTAGTGATGCAGGTAGTAATTAACAAAATAGGGATGGTTACAGTAGTGCATTATAGTGCTAACAAAAATACTTTTACTTAAAGGTACTATGATAATAATAGATAAAGCATTAGGTATCCATCTTTCTCAGAGACTATCTTCTGTGCAAAGGATACCCTTGGGAGTGAGGGATTGAAGATCTGTTTCCAGTTAATTCAGGACTAATGAAGAATTAACCAAGTGAAAGATAATACCAGAAATCCCTTGAATTTTTCCTCTCCCTATTCTTTTTAGTGGCATTTCTTATTTTACTTTTAACATAATAATATAAAACCACAAATGTAAAAATCATAATGAAAGAAAAAATACATAAAACATGCTACAGATATGATAAAACAAAACTCCTTAGTTTATACTGTTAGTGGGCTTTTAATAACACAAAGACAGAATAATTCCTGTTTAATCACTAGACATACTGTCCCCTCCTCTCTTTCACTCCCACATGCACACACAACATACACTAAATGTTACTTTGATTGACCTGCGGTTAGAATGCAAAAAGAAGGCTCAAAAGTGCTACTAGGAGATACCCTGAGCAGGAGAGAAAACAAAACTTGCAAAAAAGACAAAAAATAAAGTATCTGAAGATGCAGTGACACTTCATACTTGTGCAACACATTAATGTTAACAAAGTGTTTTCTTAACAATGATTCTGTGAACAAGGTTACATAATTATCAGTGTTATCAGAAAATGATTACTCCAAGAAATTAATTAGAGATGTCCATCCATCATTTGGACAGTTAATCAAATACTGTGTGTGTGTGTGTGTGTGTGTGTGTGTGTGTGTATAAAATCAATTCAATTCAATTCATGGAAAAGTCATAATCAGAATTTCAGTAATGAAACTAACCACTTTTTAAATCTAGAAAACCTTATATTTTTACTTTAAAAAAGGTAAATTTTCCCACCCATTTTTAACTGCCAAAAATATTGTTGGAAAAAGACAGCAGTTGTAACTCCTCACAAGGTACAATCTCATATAATTTAATTTCTTCAAAATCTATTTTCTTTTTAGCGAAATGGGATTTATGGAGAGGTGATCACTCAGATTCTTTCCAGGACTTAATTTATCTGACTTTGCAAAATTTACTTTCAGCAACAGTCATAGAGCTAACATTGAAATGGTCCCAGTAAATTTCCAGGGGTGAAGCCAGGATGACAGAGGAAAATCAGGAAGTTGTTCAAACTCTCTGAGTTTCCCTTGAAAACAACATGAACTCAAACCTCTGCACAGAGTTTGATAGAATGAAACCACTCTCCAGCTCAAAATGGAGTTGAAAAAATTTAAGAAAGATCAGTCTCACTTGGGTAAAAAGGGTGTTCAACCCTGCTCAGACTCTGGGAAAGCCAATGAGAGAGTCTTAATCACAGCAAATCAGCAAATAAGACTCTTAGTCCTGGCTCAGTAGAGAAGCAAATCAGTAGGACAGCTTTCAGTCTGAGCTCAAATGACAAACTAGGAAACCAGATTGTTTCCTGAAAAGGGCAGGGAAAGCTACCCCCTGCATACACCCCAGGAGCAGAGTTTAACTAAAAAATGTAAAAAGTAAAAGTAAATATATATATATATATATATATATATATATATTATATATATATATATATATATATATATATATATATATATATATATAACACAAAAGAAAAGGAAAAAAAATGAGCAAGAAAAAGAAAAGAACCTTGACCATAGAAAGTTACTATGGTGACAGGGCAAAGCAAACACAAACTTCAACAAAGGCTAGAATGTCCACAGAAAATTTCAAACAATTATATGAATCCATCTCACATCCAAAGGGGCTTCTTGGAAATACTCATAAAAGACTTTAAAAGGCAAATAAGAAAGGGAGAAAAAAATTAGAAAGAAAATGAGAGGTATACACGAGAGAGTCAACAACATGGAAAAGGAAAGAAAAAAAATTGTCTGAAGAAAACAGTTCCTTAAATGGTAGAATTAACCAATTGGAAAAAGAGATACAAAAGCTAACTGAAAAAAATCACACATTGAAAACTAGAACAAAGCAAATGGGAACAGTTAGTAATTTGGGCATAGTTCTAAACAATTTCCCAGAATGGTTGAATTGGTTCCTAATTCCACCAACAATGAATTAGTGTCCCAGTTTTCCCATATCCACTCCAACATATATCATTATATTTTCTTGTCATCTAAGCCAATCTGAGAGGTATATAGTAGTACCTCAGAGTTGTCTTAATTTGCATTTCTCAAATTTATAGTGATTTACAGCATTTTTTTCATATGAATAGAAATGGCTTTATTTTTCTTCATCTGAAAATTGTTCATATTTTTTGACAATTTATCAATTGGAGAATGACTTGTATTCTTTTTTTTTTCCAGTCTATACATTTATTTTTTTAATAGCTTTTTATTTACAAATTATACATATGGGTAATTTTACAGCATTGACAATTGCCAAACCTTTTGTTACATTTTTTCCGCTCCTTCCTCCCATCCCCTCCCCTAGATGGCAGGATGACCAGTAGATGTTAAATATATTAAAGTATAAATTAGATACACGATAAGTATACATAACAAAACCGTTATTTTGCTGTACAAAAAGAATCTGACTCTGAAATATTGTACAATTAGTCTGTGAAGGAAATCCAAAATGCAAGCAGGCAAAAATATAGGGATTGGGAATTAAATGTAATGATTCTTAGTCATCTCCCAGAGTTCTTTCATTGGGCATAGCTGGTTCAGTTCATTACTGTTCCACTGGAACTGATTCGGTTCATCTCATTGCTAAGGATGGCCAGATCCATCAAAATTGATATAGTATTGTTGTTGAAGTATATAATGCTCTCCTGGTCCTGCTCGTTTCACTCAGCATCAGTTCATGTAAGTCTCCCCAGGCCTTTCTGAAATCATCCTGTTGGTCATTTCTTACTTAACAATAATATTCCATAATATTCATATACCACAATTTATTCAGCCATTCTCCAATTGGTGGGCATCTACTCAGTTTCCAGTTTCTCGCCACTACAGAGGGCTGGAATGGCTTGTATTCTTATAAATTTGACTCAATTCTCTAAATATTTTAGAAATGAGGCCTTTATCAGAACCCTTGAATGTAAAAATATTTGCCCAATTTATTGCTTCTTTTCTAATCTTGTCTTCATTGGTTTTGTTTGTAAAAAAAAAATTAACATAATATAATTAATTTAATGAATTAATTAAAATTTACTAAATGATATAATGTAATAAACAATAAAATTTTAACTTAATATAATCAAATTACTATACATTAATATAATTAAAATATATATTTTACATTTCATAAGGTACTCTAGTTCTTCTTTGGCCATAAATTCATTTCTTTTCCACATATCTGAGAAGTAGATTGTCCTTTGTTCTTCTAATTTGCTTATATTGTCACTCTTTATGTATAAATCATGAACTCATTTTGACTTTATTTTGGTATAGGGTGTTAGGTGTTGGTCAATATTTAGTTTCTGCCATACTATTTTTCAGTTTTCTCAGCAAATTTTGTCCCATAATTTGAGTTCTTAGAGATTATGAATTTAATCTATTCAACTGATCAACTACTCTATTTCTTAGCTGTACCACATGGTTTTGTTGACATCTGTTTTATAAAATAGTTTTACTTCTGGTACAGCTAGGCAACATTCATTTGCATTTTGTTTTCATTAATTCCCTTGAACTTCTTGACCTCTTTTTCTTCCAGATGAGCTTTTTTGTTATTTTGTTTTTTAGTTCTGTAAAGTAGTTTTTCTTTGCAGTTTGATTGGCATACACTGAATAAGTTGATTAATTTATGTAGAATGGTCATTTTTATTAAATTAGCTTGGTCTACCCATGAGTACTTCATATTCTTCAAAATGTTTAGATCTGAAGTTATTTATATAGAAAATATTTTGTAATTGAGTTGATATAGTTCCTGATTTTGTCTTGGAAGGTAGACTTCAAAATATATTATCTATAGTTATTTTAAATGGAAATTTTTTTTTGTATCTATTGCTGTTGGACTTTGTTGGTAACGTATAGAAATGCTGATGATTTATGTGAATTCATTTTGTATTCTTCAACTTTGCTAGAGTTGTGAATTGTTTTTAAAATTCTAGAATTCTCTAATTATATCATCATATTATCTGCAGTGATAATTTTGTTTCCTCATTACCTACTCAAATTCCTTTAATTTATTGTTGTCTTATTGCTAAAGCTAATATTTCTAAAAATATTGAATAATACTGGTGATAAAGGGCAACCTTATTTCACCCCAAAAAATCTTGTTAGGAATGATTCTAATTTATATCCATTCCATAGGATACTTGCTGATGGTTTTAGATAGTTACTGATCATTTTAAGGAAAACTCTATTTATTCCTATGCTCTCTAGTGTTTTTAATAGGAATGGGTGTTGGACTTTGTCAAATGCTTTTTCTGCTCTTCTTGAGATAATTATATGGTTCTTGTTTTGTTTTTGATATAGTCAATTATGCTAATAGTTTTCTTAATATTGAACCAGCCCTAAATTCATAGTATAAATCCAACTTGGTCAATGATGTATTAACTTCATGATAATCTGCTGTAATCTCTTTGCTAATATTTTATTTAATTTTGCATCAGAATTCATTAGGGAAATTGGTATACACTTTTCTTTCTCTGTTTTGACCCTACCCAGTTTATGGTAGCAACACCATATCTGTGTGTGACACTAAAGGAATTTGGTAGGACTCCTCCTTTCCCAATTTTCCAAATAGCTTGCATAGAATTGAAAGTAATTTTTTCTTTTATGTTTTCTAGAATTTATTGGTGCTGGAGATTTTTTATTAGAGAGCTGATTAATACCTTGTTCAATTTCTTTTTTCTAAAACAAAAAAATCATTTATTTATTTATTTATCATTATTTGTTTATTTGTTTATTAAAATAGAAATTATTATTAGAAATTAATTTCTCTGTTAATCTGGGCAATCTATATTTTTGTAAATATTTATCCATTTCACTTAGATCATCATATTTCTTGGCATGCAGTTGGAGAAAATAGCTCCTAATTTTTGCTCTAATCTCCTCTTCACTGGGGGAAAGTTCTCCCTTTTCATTCTGATACTAGGAATTTGATTTTCTTCTTTCATTTTTCTAATCAGATTAATTAAAAGTTTTTCTCTTTGTTGTTTTTTTTTAATGCAAACAACTCTTAATTTTTTCTAAGTTCAATAGTTTTCTTATTTTCAGTTTTATTAATCTCCCCTTTTATTTTCAGAATTTCAAATTTGATATTTAACTCAGTGCTTTTAATTTATTCTTTTTCTAACCTTTTTAATAGCATGCCCAATTCATTGATCTTCTCTTTCTCTATTTCATGCAAGTAAACATCTAGAGACATAAAATTTCTCCTAAGAATTGCTTTGGCTGCACCCCATAAATTTTGGTACATTAACTCATGATTGTCATTCTCTTGGATGAAAATTTCAATTGTTTCCATGATTTGTTGTTTCATACACTCATTCTTTAGGATTAAATTATTTATTTTCCAACTAACTTTTGGTCTATTTTTCCCTTTTCATTATATATTCCTTTCTGTCCCCATTCAACTTTCTCCAAAGGTCTATCATACCTAACTTTTCTAAAATTCTAAAATTTAAGGAGGTAAAATTTACCTCCTTGAAGTCTTTCTGTTTTTGTATATGATTTGATTTATCTAGTTCTGCTAGAGTGATATTGAAATCCCCCACTAGTATACTTTTACTTTTATTTCTTCTTGCAGCTCTCTTAACTTCTCCTCTAGGAACTTAGATGCTATAACACTTGGTGCATACATGTTTAGTATTGATATCACTTTATTATCTGAAGTGCTTTTTAAGAAAATGAAGTTTCCTTCCTTATTTTTTAAAATTACATCTGTTTTTGCTTTTGCTTGATCTGAGATCAGGATTTCTATCCTTTTTTTAATTTCAATTGAAACAATAGATTCTGCTCCAATCTTTCACCTTTTACTCTGTACGTATCACTTTGCTTTAAATGTGTTTATTGTAAACAGCATATTATAGAATTTTGACTTTTAATCTATTCTGCTATTTGCTTCTGTTTTATGTTTAAAATTACTAACTCTGTATTTCCTAGCATATTATTTTCCTCAAGTTATACTTTTGCCTTTCCATTTCTCCTTTCCTTCTTTCCCAGTGTTTTGCTTCTGACAAGTTCCTCCCTCAAATGACCTTCTCTTTTTACACCCCCTCCTTCTTTCTTACACTTTTCCCATTCTACTTCTGTTCTCCTTTCTATTACCTCTTCCCTTTCCTTTTTCCTTTAGCCTTCTACTTCCCTATAGGATGAGAAAAGATTCTGCATCAAACTAAATATTTCTGATATTCTCTCTTTGAGCAATGAGATTAATGTTCACACATTACTGTCTCCCTTCCTTCTTTTCCTCAACTGTAACAGATCTTTTTTGCCACTTCATTCAATGTAATTTGCCACATTTTACCTCTCCTTTCCTATTTTTCCAGTACAATCCCTTTTTCACCCCTAGTCTCATTTTTATTTTATATAGTCTCATTTTTATATCATCATGGTTATTTAAAATTATACCTATGCCTTCTAAGTATACCCCTAACAAAAATACAGTTCTCAACAGTTAAACACTCCATCTTTTCATATGGGGTGTAAACATTTTAACATTTAAAAAATGTTTTTCTTTTGGCCTTTTTATTCTTCTCTTGAGTTCTGTTTTTGAAGATCAAATTTTCTGTCTAGCTCTGCTCTTTTTATCAACAATAAATGAAAATCCCTTTTTTCATTGAATGTCCATCTCTTTCCCTGAAACTTGATAGTTGATTCTTTGCAGCAGTCCAAGTTCCATTGACCTCTGGAATATTATATTCTAGGCCCTTCAGTCTTTAAAATGGAAATTGATAGGTCTTGTGTAATCCTGTTTATGGCCTTGATATTTGAATTGTTTCTTTTTGGCTGTTTCTAGTATTTTCTCCTTGATCTGATAATTCTAAAATTTAGCTACAATATTCCTTGGAAGTTTTCATTTTGGGGTCTCCTTTAGGAGGCAATCAGTGGAGGCTTATAATGGCTATTTTACCCTCTGATTCTAGATAGCAGGTCAATTTTCCTTGATCATTTCTTGAAAGATGTGTGTAGGCTCTTTTTTTCCATCATGGTTTTCAAGTAGTCCAAGAATTTTTACTTTTTCTTTCCTGGATCTATTTTCCAGGTCAGTTGTTTTTCAGATGAGATATTTTTATATTTTCTTCTATTTTTATTTTTTCATTTTTGGTTTTATTTCACTGATTCTTGATGTCTCACTGATTCATGCACTTCAATTTGTTCAATTCTAATTTTTAGTGAAGTGTTTTCTTCAGGTAGCTTTTTTATCTCCTTTTAACATTAGGCCAAATTAATTTTTAAATGAGCTGTTTTGTTCCTTGATTTTTTTTTCCATTTCACAAATCTTATTTTTCAAGAAGTTGTTTTCTTTTACCATTTTAACAAAACTATTTTTAAAGGGTGATTTTCCTTGGACAATTTATGTGTTTCCTTTTCCAGAGCTCTCATTTCTTTTAACCATTTTCTTTCTAACTCTCCTTTAAAGTCCTTTTTGAAATCTTCCAAGAGCATCTTTTGAGATGGAAACCAACTTATATTACCATTATCCTTTGAAGCTTAATCTGAATACATTTTGCTTTTAGTGCCCTCCAGATTTGAGGTCTATCCTTCACTGTCTCCATAACAGTTATCTATGGTCAGAGCCCTTTTTGCTTTTTTGCTCATTTTTAATTAAATGGTACAGGATTTTTTTCTCATATTGGGTGGGCATGGGCAAATCCTATTTTTTTGTGCTTAGGTTCAGAGGCTCACTGCCTTCTGTAGTTTCATTAGAAGTATTATAGCTAGTTTGCTCATCCACTGCATTCTGAACCAGGATATATTAGCAAACCCTACTGTATTTTGGCTTAGACCTTCCCACTAGATTCCCCTAGAGTAGGAAAGTTTCTCTGCCTTAGTCTTTCTACACTGCACTATGTCTGCATTGGGCTACAATCTGTACCTCTGTCTGATTGGAATTAATTGATTATTTGGAATTAATTTGGCAAACATAAATTGACAAAACTAAGGTTTGAACCATTCTTCTGGCTTTGGAAAATAGGGGGAAAATAATCCTTTTAATTGATTATGTAGTAGTTAGTAACTCAGACATTGTACTGAAGACATCTAGTGAACAACAAAGTTTTAATGTTTTTTGAGTGGATTGGGTCAGTTTGAGAGTTTCATGTAAATAGATGCTGGCTAAGTCTGGCATGTTCTCACTTCATGTTTTTCATTTTATAGAAAAAATAGATTTTTTTTTGATAGAAAAATTATAGGTGAAAATTGCTTCTTTTTCACTTGAATATAGCTTAAAGTACTTGAAAGAAAACTGGTACCTTCTGACTTAAGGATAGTACACTGAGCTTCCCTTTGGTTAAGATCCTGCTATTCTTAACCCTGCTTATTCCAATTGTTTCTTTAGGTTGTACTAGTCCAAAAGTGGAATGCTTTCTCATTGCTCCTCAAACCTTCTAAACCTCACATTATTGTCTATTGATAGTAATTGTGAGTAGAGATTATTTCTTTTTTTATACTTGTATGTCTAGTACCTAACACAAAACCTACCACATAGAAAGTGAATGAATTTGTTTTATTGTTAATACAGAAGTAACTTGGTATTGGGATCTCTATTCACTGCTCTATCCCTGTCATGAAGAAGACCTGAGTTCAAATCTTTCCCTGGACTCTTCTTAGCTATGTGACTTTGGGCAAGATACTTGAATATAGCTCCAAACTTCTCTCCAGAATGCCTTGATCCATTCCCACTTCCATCAACAATATATTAATGTCC
This sequence comes from Antechinus flavipes, assembly GCF_016432865.1. Classification (NCBI taxonomy): domain Eukaryota; kingdom Metazoa; phylum Chordata; class Mammalia; order Dasyuromorphia; family Dasyuridae; genus Antechinus; species Antechinus flavipes. The sequence goes on from NC_067399.1 coordinate 380,685,436, forward strand.
CAGATTTCCCACATTCCCCCCAATATTCATCATTATTTTTTTCCTGTCATCTTATTCAATCTGAAAAGTGTGTAGTAGTATCTCATTTGGAAATTGTCTGTTCATATCCTTTGATCATTTATCAATTGGAGAATTGCTTGAATTCTTGTAAATTTGAGTCAATTCTCTATATATTTTAGAAATGAGGTCTTTATCAGCATCCTTAGATATAAAAATGACTTCCCAATTTATTACTTCTCTTCTGCATTAGTTTTGTTTGTACAAAAATTTTTTAACTTAATATAATCAAAATTATCTATCTGGTGTTCACTTATGAGTTCCATTTCTTCTTTGGACACAACTTCCTTCCTTCTCCACAGATCTGAGAAGCAAATTATCCTCTGTTCTTCTAATTTGCTTATAATATTATTCTTTATGTCCATATCATGAAGTCCTTTATATCTTATCTAGTATACTGTGTTAGGTGTGGGTCAAGACCTAATTTCTTCCATACTAATTTCCTATTTTCTCACTATTTATGAAATAATGAGTTCTTATCCCCAAAGCTGGATTCTTTGAGTTTGCAAACATTAGCTTCCTTAGGTCATTCTTAAATTTAGCAGTTCTAACACACCAGTCCCTTCTTATCTTTCTATTGTCTTTACATATTACTGCCCTGTTCATGCTTTATAATTTAAGTGCACTATACTGGACTACTTATAATTCCTTATTCAATGTTCCATTTCTTGTTTCTACATTTTTGTTTAGGCTGTTCCCCAAGGCAAGAATGTTTTCCTTCTTCCCTTCAACCTCTTAGCATCATTGACTTTATTTTTTTCAATATTCAGTTCAAATAAATACAACCATTTTGGACAGAAATTTGAAACTATGCACAACTGTGTATAACCTCTGACTCATATATATGTCTATATGGGTGTGCCCATGCATACATGCACAAAAATATTTATAGCGACTCTTTTGTGTTGGCAAAGAATTGGAAATATGAGAGATGTCCATCAATTGGGGAATGATTGAACAAATTGTGATATATGATTATTATGGTTTTATAAGAAATGATGAACAGAATGGTTTTGGGAAAACCTTAGAAGAGTTATATGGACTGATGGAAAGTGAAGGAGCAGAGCATTGTAAGGAAAGCACATATAACTCGTATGATAATCAACTATAAATTTCTCAAGCATCCTCAATAATACAATGGTCCAAGATAATAATGAATAATTTATGAGGAAAAGTGCTGTCATTCTCTAGAGAAATACCTGTTGAAGTCTGAAAACAGATAAAAAAAATATATTTTAAAGTCTTTCTTTATTTTTATCAGGATTTTTTTTTGGGGGGGTTGTTTGTTTTTAATCTGTTTTCTTTTGCAACATAGCAAAAATTTAAATATGTTTTAGAGAGCTATACATTTATCATCCATATCAAAATGCTTGTTTTCTCAAAAAAGAGAAAGGAAAAAGGAGGGAATTTGGAACACAAAAATATTTTTAAATTATTTTGCATATATTTGAGAAAAATAAAAAAAATTAAAAACAATTTCGTTTGATTAAATCTCTCCCCTCCTCCCAGGATATCTTTCCAATTGCATCTGAGTACATATAAACTACTAACATCTTCTCTCTCTAAAGCTTCTTTCAACTTAATCTAATGAGGTCTTTTGTACACCAGTTTATGTACGTGTGTGTCCTTGTTGGAATGTAAGTTGAATTCTTAGTACTTATAACACTTAGCACTCTATCTGATTTATAGTAACCCTTTAAAAATTCTTATTGATGATTTATTGGAAAATGATCTAGTATAGATATACTCTAGAGAACCACGTGTTATAGTTAATAGAAATCCTCCACTTCACTGGATAGAAACTAAATCTGTCAATATCCCTCTTCAATCATGGCCTGGAGATGACCCTAGTTTGTGAAAAGTTCTGCCAAGATGCACCCAGAAAGGAACTATGTGTGCATATGGTAGATATCACCAACTTATTTGGGGAAATGTTCATAACTAGACATAAGGTGATACTTTTTTTCAGCAACAGAAAATTATTAAGATGAACTACTAAAATGTGGCACAGATTGTATTTTACTGTATTGGAAGAAGTTCCTTGAAGAATTCAAGTTATTAATTAATTAATTCATTCTATAACTATGTATCATATTCAGGGTCCTATAAAAAGCAGTACAGAGTAAAGAATGAATAAAGCATGATTGTTGTCCCCAAAAAGCTTACAATTAAATAATATATGTGTGAGGGGAGAGGGACTAAAGAAATGGGAAGTGATGATATATGTGTAGACATGCTTATAATACAAATTTGGGCATGATCCATTCAAAGGAAAGGTCATATAACATCCAGTAGGAAATTCTCGAAGAAAAGATCATTTCTACCTATAGATGTCAAGAAAGGCTTCCTGAAAGAAGTAAAAATTGGAGGAAGGGAAGAATTTTCAATAGACAATGTAGTAATCACTTGAAAATTTATGTATGAAAAAGCAATTTGATAACTGAATTAATGTCCTTAATTCATGCTTGAGAACTAACAAATTTTAACCCAGTCTCACTAATCACTGAATTAAACCTTTACTCAACAGAAGAAAGAATATGTAAGTGGAAGAAGCTGACTTTAAGGATGATGAGGCATTTTGAGAACTTTATACATTAAAGTAGATGTACCACATGAAGAAAGGTATGAATCTTAGTATTGGATTCTTAATACATCATCAGTATGCTCTTATTTTCATACACAAATAATCTCAGATATATACCTATCTGAAGAGCAGTTTGGAGCAATATTTTTGCATTTCAATAGCCTTGACAGTTATCTAATTATTCTAATCTTTAATCTAAATTCTTAGATGAAATGTCACATAATCTGAAATTTGGAAGTGACTTCAAAACTTATCTGGTAGGACCTTTCACTCAGTGCAGAATTGTTTTCCACCAATTACCTGGAAGAGCATTTTGCAATTCTTGCCTGTGCAAATCTATAATTAAGGACTCAGTATATCAAAGTTATAAGAAACCTTACAATCAGAATAAAAACACTAGCAGAAACTTTGGAATCAGAGAATAAAGAAAGATAGAAATGGAAAGGACTTTAAGCATTATAAACTCCAATCCCTACATTGTGACAGTCTCATAGTATACATATGAAAAATAGAAACCTTGCTATGAAAAGTAACATGCCTATGGAGACAGGTCATAGTTAGAACTTGTTTTTCAGCTCTTAGTTTAATTTCTTTCTTTCTTTCTACATTATTTCACTATGGGAGGATCCAAAATAAATCTAAAACTTTAAGGAGAATGATAGACACAACACTCAATTCCATTCATGGTGCTCTGGTTGTTATTCCATTTAATTAATTTCATTTATTATTTAGAAGATTCAATTTTTATCCTTTACACATCAGATTTGATTTTTTAGCTTAAATTTGTTTAGTTTTCTATATGATTAAGTCTGTCTTTAGAGCTTTTCTAGAATAAAATATCCTAAAATGTTTCCTTCATTTGTTTCTTATAACACTTGTATTTTATAAGTAAGAAATAGTTTACTTCATCTTCTGATTTCCTTCCTCAGAACATACAAGCAACTGGTCTAAAATTCACTTATAATATAATACTTTACAGTTACTGATCTGTATTCTTTATCCCCATATCTACTGGGCTAAAAATCATTAAAGGCAGAGACTTTTTATTCCCATAACTATTTTTTTTTATTGTTCTAAATTTATTTATTTATTATTTTTATTTTTTATTAAAGTTTTTTTTTTTTTTTAAAGCACATGCATGGGTAATTTTTCCAACAGTGACCTTTGTATAATGTTTTGTTCTATATTTTCCCTTTCTTCCTCCCAACCCCTCCCCTAGCTGGCAGGTAGTTCAAGACATAATATGTGGAAAAAGATGTTAGATTCAATATATGTATACAAATTTATATAGTTATCTTGTTGCAAAAGAAAAATCAAATCAAGAAGGAAGAAAAAGAAAAACTGAGAAAGAAAACAACATGCAAGCAAATAGCAAGAGAAAGTGAGAATGCTATGTTGTGTTCCACACTCTGTTCCCATGGTTCTCTCTCTGGGTGCAGATGACTCTCTTCATCATTGCACTGCTGGAACTGGTTTGAATCATCTCATTGTTGAAGAGAGCCATGTCCATCAGAATTGATCGCCATATAGTCTTGTTGTTGCTGTATACAATGATATCCTGGTTCTGTTCATTTCACTTAGCATCAGTTCATGTAGCTCTCTCCAAGTCTCTCTGAAATCATCCTGCTGGTCATTTCTTACAGAACAATAGTATTCCATAGCATTCTTATAGCATATTTTATTCAGCCATTCTCCAATTGATGAGCACCCACTCAGTTTCCAGTTTCTTGCCACTACAAAGAGGGCTGCCACAAATATTTTTGCATGTGTGGATCCCTTTTCTTCCTTTAGGATCTTTGGGATCTAATCCTAGTAGAAATACTACTGGATCAAAGGGTATGCACAGTCTGATAACTTTTTGAACATAGTTCCAAATTGCTCTCCAGAAGGGTTCCACAGTTCCACCAACAATGTATTAGTGTACCAATTTTCCCACATCTCCAACATTCATTATTATTTTTTCCTATCATCTTAACCAATTTGAGAGCTATGTAGTGGTATCTTAAAGTTATCTTAATTTGCAATTAAGTGATTAATCTGATCAATAGTGATTTGGAGCCCCTTTTAATGTGGCTACAATTAGTTTCAATTTCTTCATCTGAAAATTGTCTCTTCATATCCTTTGACCATTTATCAATTGAAAAATGGCTTGAATTATTATGAATTTGAATCAATTCTCTATATATTTTAGAAATGAGGAATTTATCAGATCCTTTGAATGTAAAAAATGTTTTCCCAATTTATTGCTTCCCTTCTAATCTTGTCTGCATTAATTTTGTTTGTACAAAACCTTTTTAACTTAATATAATCAAAATTATCTATTTTATGATCAATAATGATCATTAGTTCTTCTTTGCTCACAAATTCCTTCCTCCCCCATAAATCTGAGACATAAACTATCCTATGTTCTTCTAGTCTGTTTATAGTATCATTCTTTATGTCAAGATCATGAAGCCATTTCGACCTTATCTTGGTATACAGTGTTAGGTGTGGGTCTATGCCTACTTTCTGCCATACTAGTTTCCAATTTCCCCAGCAGTTTTTCTCAAATAGTGAATTCTTATCCCAAAAGGTGGGCTTTATTGTTTGTCAAATACTAGATTGTTAGTCATTTGCCATTTTATTCTGTGAATCTAACTTATTCCACTGATCAACTTTTCTATTTCTTAGTGCCTACCAAATGATTTTGATGACCGCTGTTTTATAATATAGTTTTAGATCTGGTACAGCTAGGCTACCTTCATTTGCTTATCTCTTCATTAATTCCTTTGAAATTCTTGCCCTTTTATTCATCCAGATAAATTTTGTTCTTATTTTTCCTAGGTCAGTAAAATAGTTTCTTGGGAGTTTGATTGGTATATCACTAAATAAAGGGATTAGTTTAGGGAATATTGTCATCTTTATTATATTTGCTCAGCCTATCCACAAGCACTTGATATTTTTCCAATTGCTTAGATTTTTTCTTTATTTATGTGGAAAGTGTTTTGACATTTTGCTTATATGGTTCCTGACTTTCCCTTGGCAGATAAATTCCCAAATATTTTATATTATCAACAGTTATTTTAAATGGAATTTCTCTTTGTATCTCTTGCTGTTGGATTTTCTTAGTGGTGTATAAGAATGCTGATGATTAATGTAGATTTATTTTGTATTCTCCAACTTTGCTAAAGTTATAGATTTTTTTGCATTTTTTATTATAGCTTTTTTATTTACAAGATATATGCATGGGTAATTTTTCAGCATTGACCCTTGCAAAACATTCTGTTCCAATTTTTCCCCTCTTTCCTCCCCTCCCCCAGATGGCAGGTAGGCCAATACATGTTAAATATGGTAAAGTAGGTGTTAAATACAATATATGTATACATATCCATACAGTTATTTTGCCATACAAGAAGATTTGGACTTTGAAATAAGGTAAAACTAACCTGAGAAGGAAATAAAAAATGCAAGCAGATAAAAACAGAGAGATTGGAAATGCTATGTAGTGGCTCACACTCATTTCTCTGAGTTTGTCTGCTGGGTATAGGTGATTCTATTCATTATTAAACAAATGGAAATGATTTGTTTTATCTCATTGTTGAAGAGAGCCGTGTTCATCAGAATTGATCATCATATAGCATTGTTGTTGAAGTATATAATGGTCTCCTGGTCCTGCTCATTTCACTCAGCATCAATGCATGTAAGTCTCTCCAGGCCTTTCTGAAATCTTCCTGCTGGTCATTTCTTACAGAACAATAATATTCCATAACATACATATACCACAATTTATTCATCCATTCTCCAATTGATGAGCATCCATTTAATTTTCAGTTTCTAGCCACTATAAAAAGGTCTGTTGTGGATTATTTCTAACAGCTTTTTAGTTGATTCTCTGGGGTTCTCTAAGTATACTATCTTATCATCTGCAAAGAGTGATCATTTGGTTTCTTCATTACCTATTTTAATTCCTTTAATCTCTTTTTCTTCCTTTATTGCCAAGATTAGCATTTGCAATACAGTACTGAATAGCAATGGTGATAGTGGGCAACCTTGTTTTACTCCTGATCTTATTGAAAATGGTTCTAGTTTATGCCCATTACATATGATGCTTGCTGATGGTTTTAAATAGATGCTACTGACTATTTTAAGTCTGTGTCATAAAAGAAATTTGGTAGGAGTCCTTCATTCTCTATTTTTTTTCAAATAGTTTATATAGTATTGGAGTTAATTGTTCTTTAAAAATTAGATAGAATTTACATTCCATCTGGTCCTGGGGATTTTTTCTTAGGGAGTTGATTAATAGCTTGTTCGATTTCTTTTTCTAAAATGGGACTATTTAAGCAATTTATTTCCTCTTCTGTTGATCTGTGCAATCTATATTTTTGTAGGTATTCCTTCATTTCATTTAGGTTGTCAGATTTATTGGCATAAAGTTGGGCAAAGTAACTTCTGATAATTACTCTAGACCCCTCTTCATCGATGGAAGAGACTTCATTTTTGAGACTAACAATTTGATTTTCTTGTTTCCTTTTTTTAAATCAAATTACCTAAAGGTTTATCTATTTTGTTGGTTTTTTCATAAAACCAACCCTTAGTTTTATTTATTAATTCAATAGATTTTTAAGTTTAAATTTTATTGATGTTTCCTTTTATTTTTAGAATTTCAAGTTTGGTATTTGATTGGGGGGTTTTAATTTGTTCTTTTTCTAGCTTTTTTAATTGCAAACCCAATTTATTGATCTTCTCTTTCTCTTTTTTTGCAAGCAAGCACCTGAAGATATAAAATATCCCCTTATTACCACTTTGGGTGCATCCCACAAATTTTGGTATGTTATCTCATTATTGTAATTCTCTTGGATGAAGTTATTGATTGTGTCTATGATTTGCTGTTTCTCCCATTCATTCTTTCGGATGAGATCATTTAGTTTCCTTTTTGGTCTGTTTTCCCCTGGACCTTTATTGAATGCTATTTTGATTTTATCATGATCTGGAAAAGATGCATTTATTATTTCTCCCTTTCTGCATTTGATTTTGAGGTTTTTATGTCCTAATATATAATCAATTATATATAGGTTCTATGAATTGCCTAGAACAAAGTGTACTTCTTTCTGTCTCCATTCAATTTTCTCCAAAGACTTATCATATCTAGTTTTTTTAGTAGCCTGTTTATTTCTTTAACTCCTTTTTTATTTATTCTGTGGTTTGATTTATTTAGTTCTCAGAGTGCAAGGTTGAGATCTCCCACTAATATAGTTTTGCTGTCTATTTCATCTCCAACTCTCTTAACTTCTCCTTTAGGAATTTAGATGCTACACCACTTGGTGCATATATGTTTAATATTAATATTGCTTCATTATCTATGGTACCCTTTGGCAAAATATAGTTTCCTTCCTTATCCCCTTTAATTTATTTTTCTGATATCAGGATGGCTATCCTTGCTTTATTTTAGTTCACCTGAAGCATAATAGATTCTGTTCCAACTTTTTATTTTCACTCTGTATGTATCACTCTCCTTTAGATGTATTTCTTACAAACAACATATTGTGGAATTCTGGCTTTTAATCCAGTCTGCTATTTGTTTACATTTTATGGGAGAGTTCACCCCATTCACATTTTTTGTTTTTTTTTTTCCTTTGGGTTTGTCAAACGCTGGATTATTAAAGTTATTGGCTGTTTTGTCCTTTGAACTTAGCCTATTCCACTGATCAACTAGTCTATTTCTTAGCCAATACCAAATGGTTTTGGTAACTGCTGTTTTATAATATAATTTTAGATCTGGTACAGCTAGGCCACCTTCATTTGATCTTTTTTTTCATTAATTCCCTTGAAATTCTTGACCTTTGTCTTTCCATATGAACTTTGTTGTTATTTTTCTAGGTCATTAAAATAGTTTTTCAGGAGTCTTATTGGTATAGTGCTAAATAAATAGATTAGGTAGTATTGTCATCTTTATTATACATTATTACGTTTACAGTTAAAACTACTAATTATGTATTTCCTGCCATCTTATTAACCCCAAATTATACTTTTCTCTTTCCTTTTCAACTTTCCCTTATTCCCAGTATTTTACTTATGAATACTACTTGCCTCAAGTAGTGCTCCCCCTTTAAAGACCCTCCTCCTTTCTTATATTTTTCCCCTACAATTTCTCTTTCCCCTTTTATTTAGCCTACCCCTTTTCTTTTGCTCTTTCCCCTCTGACTTTTGTATAAGATGAGAGTTATTTCTCAGTGAAACCAAACTTTTGGAATATCAGATTCCAGGCCCTTCAATCCTTTAAAGTGGAAGCTGCTAGGTCTTGAGTAATCCTTATTGTGGCTCCTCAGTATTTGAATTGTTTCTTTCTGGCTGCTTATAGTATTTTTCCTTGATCCAAAAATTCTCAAATTTCACTACAATATTCTTTGGAGTTTTAATATTGGGGTCTCTTTCAGTAGCTGTTTGGTGAATTCTTTCAATGGTTATTTTATCTTTTGCTTCTATGATATCCAGGCAGTTCTCTTTGATAATTTGCTTAAAGATAGTATCTAGGCTTTTTCTCATCATGTATTTCAGGGAGTCCAATAAACCTTAGATTGTCTCTCCTAGATCTATTTTCCAGGTTGGTTGATTTCCCAATTAGGTATTTTACATTTTTTTTCTATTTTTTTTCTTTTCTTTTCTTTTCTTTTTTCATTGTTTCTTGTCTCATTGAGCCATTCATTTCCATTTGTTAAATTCTGAATTTTAATAAATTATTGCAAACTTTTCATTGCCTTTCCACATTTTTCTTTTAGTTGTCTTTTAAGAGCCTTTTTAATTTCTTGTAGGAGAGCCTTGTGTGATGGGAACTAGGTTACATTGCCTTTTGCAGCTTTATTTGGAGACAATCTGCTTTTAGTCTCTTCGGGTTTTGAAATCTGTTCTTCTCTTTTGCCACAAAAGCTGTCTATCATCAGAGTCCTTTTTATTTTTATTTTTATTTTTTTAACTCATTTTTTTAAAAAAGTTAAGGTCTGCCTTTAGAGAGGTGGAGGTTTTCCAAGCAGGGCAGTTGTGCTGGATCAGTGCTGATTCACTCCCCATGCTGTCTTGCAAGCAGGACAGAGTGGCTAACACTGTTACAGAATCCTGTAAATTCATTTACTTTTTTTACTTCTTTTTGTATTTGCCCAATTGTATTTTTAAATGAGTTGCTTTTTTTGTATGGATTTTTTCCATTTCACAAATTCTGGTTTTTAAGGAGTTATTTTCTTTTCCTGTTTTCATAAATTCTGTTTTTCTGGGAGTTGCTTTCTTTTTCCATTTTATCAAATCTATGTTTTAATGAGTTATGTGCTTTTTCCATTTCACTAAGTCTATTTTGTGGTGAATTGTCTTCAGATACTTTCTGTGTTACCTTTTCCAAACCCTCTTGCAAACTTTTCATTGCCTTTCCACATTTTTCTTTTAGCTGTCTTTTAAGAGCCTTTTTAATTTCTTGTAGGAGAGCCTTGTGCGATGGGAACTAGGTTACATTGCCTTTTGCAGCTTTATTTGGAGACAATCAGCTTTTAGTCTCCTCGGGTTTTGAAATCTGTTCTTCTCTTTTGCCACAAAAGCTGTCTATCATCAGAGTCCTCTTTATTTTATTTTTTTTTTTTTACTCATTTTTTTAAAAAAGTTAAGGTCTGCCTTTAGAGAGGTGGAGGTTTTCCAAGCGGGCAGCTGTGCTGGGTCAGTGCTGATTCACTCCCCATGCTGTCTTGCAAGCAGGGCAGAGTGGCTAACACTGTTACAGAATCCTGTAAATTCCCCCCCCCCACACACACACACACAGATTTTCTGCCAAACAGAGTCTACACTGCCCTGTGGAGTCAGCAAAGCTGACGAACTTAGCAGCACCCCGGGACTCTGACCTGTCTGTGCTGGCATTTGTGGTCAACTGTTCCTGCTAGGCTGCCTCTCTCCTGTTTTCATTTGAAAGATACCTTTTAATGATCTGTTTCCTCCCATAGATTCTCTGCCACATGGAGTCTGTACCACCACATGGAGACTGTACCACCCTGGGATTCTGAGCTATCTGCACTAGAGTTTGTACTCAGCTGGTTGTGCTGGTTACCTCCCTCCTATTTCCAATTGAATCAGACCTTTTGTGGTGATCTTCAAAATTATCTTCTGCCAATTAATTTGTTGCACTCCCAATATTTGTGGTTTCTGCTAGTCCAGAACTAAGTTAGGGGCTGGATTTCATAATTATTGTCAGGGTTGTAGAGAAGGTCAGAGAGAAATGTGTCATCTCCACCATCTTAACTCTGCCCCCACCCCAGTTAATTTATTTTTAATACACATTGTTTTATGAATCATATTGAAAGAGAAAAATCAGAGCAAAAGGGAAAAACCATGGGAGAGAGTTAAAAAAAAGAAAGAACACAGCATCTGTTGATTTACATTCAGTATCCTTAGCTCTTTTTTTGGATGCAGATAACATTTTCTGTCCAAAATCTTTTGGGATTCTTTGGATCACTGAGCCACTGAGAAGAAACAACCTTTTCATAGTTGATCATCACACAACTTGCAATTATTTACAATATATTCCTGGTTCTGCTTGTTTCATTCAACATCAGTTCATGAATATTTTTACTAGTCTTTTTATAATCATTTTTATAGAACAACAATATTCCATTATCTTCATATACCTAAACTTATTTGGCCACTCGCCATTTGATGGGCATCATTCCTTTTCCAATTCTTTGCTACTATAAAAAGAACTGCTAAAAACAATTTTTGCATATGTGGTCATTTATCCTTTTTTATGATTTCTTTGGGATATAGACTCAGTCATGGCACAGCTGGGTCACAGGCTATACATAGTTTGATAGCCCTTTGGATATTCCAAATTGTTCTCCAGAATGGTTTGATCATTTCAGAACTCCACCAACAATGTTTTCCCACATACCCTCCAACATTTATCATTATTTTCCCTGTCATCTTAGCCAATATGAGAGGTGTGAAGAAGTACCTCAGAGTTGTTTTAATTTGTATTTCTCTAATCAATTTTAATTTAGAGCATTTTTTTCATATAACTATAAACGGCTTTAATTTAATCATCTGAATATTTTCTGTTCATGTTCTTTTACATTTGTCAATTAAGAAATTATTTGTATTCTTATAAATTTGACATGGTTCTTTTCATATTTTAGAAATGAGACCTTTTTCTTTCAGAAATACTGGATGAAAAGATTTTCCCCAGCTTTGTACTTCCCTTTTAATCTTGTTTCTGTTGTTTTGTTTGTGCAAAAACTGTAATGTAATAAAAGTTATCCATTTTACCTTTCATAATGTTCTCTAGTTCTTCTTTGGTCACAAATTCCTCCCTTCTCTAAAGATATTATAGGTAAATTATTCTGTTTTTTCTTAATTTGTTTATGGTATATATCCCTTAACTATTGAAATGGCAGTATAATACAAGCCACTGTGCTTTCCTTATAGATGACTTTTTCTAAGTCCTCATGCTACTTGGCTTTTCAATTATATTTGTTACTGTTGGCCACACTTTCTTCTGGGACATATATATATGTGTGTATGTGTGTGTGTGTGTATACATATATATATGTATACACACATGTATATGTATAATACACACACACACACACACATATATATATATATATATAATATATATACATGTACATAAATTTAATCTTAACATCTATGATACTGATTCTTTTTTTCTGATTCTTCTTTTACCTGTATGATCTCTTCTCAATTGCCTTCACTGGTTTATTTTATACTTATCTAGCATGGACCATTAAAAGAAAAAAAAATGATGACAATATAACCTTTTATATTACTTTTCAAGTTTGGGGGAAGGAGAAACATTTATCATACATTTCCTCATTTGATTTTCACATTAACCCTATAGAGGTTGATATAGAATTCATTTTTATGGATGAGGAAATTGAAGTTTTGTGAGATTATCCAATTTATCCTTAGTAACAAAGCTAGTAAGTTACAAAGATGAAGTTAAACTCTGGTTTCTCTTGACTCTTTCCATTGCTTCTTATGATACTGCCAAATCGGCTCTCTTCTCTATCTTTTTTTTCCCCTTCAGGCTTTCCCAATGACTAATTTCATTTTCATTAATAGTTTTTCACTTCTATGAAGATAATTTTCAAGTGCATACTTTTAGATATAGTCTATATCTTGAGCTCCAGTCCATATTTCTTCTTGCCAATTGGATCTCTACATTTGTAGTGTCCTAAAGGCACACCTCAAACTCAACATGTTAAAAAATTGAATTTATCATCTGCATATGTGTTTCTCTGCTCAAGAGAAATTTAGCTCTATTTCAAGATGTCATATTCCTTTTGCTAGAAGAATCAGACCTCTATTCAACCAAACTCAAAACCAGCTCTTCACTTTCTCAATCCCTCCCCACAATTCAAGTATTCCCAAGTCTTATAAATCCAGCTGTCACAGAATTATGCACCTCTTTCTTCCCATGTACTTCCATTGTCATTGTATTAATTCTGGTCTTCATTATGTCTAGTCTATTATAATAACTCTCTTGTTCAAGTGTTTTTTCTTCCTCTATTCTTTCCCCATTCTTTACACAGTAACAAATTTTTTTTCAAATGTATTGATATGTCTATATTAATGTCTTCCTCTAAAGCTTTATTGGTTCCATATTGCCTAGAAAATAAAATACAGACTGCTTAGTCTGGTATATGTGGAAGGTTATGATACAGTTATTGTGTGTAGATTTGAAATTAATTAATTACTCACATCTAACAAATATTAAGGAATTGATGCCAGCTTTAAGAGTAGGATCTAAGAATACCCTAAGAATCTGTTTTTGGCCTTGTATTTAAATAGTTTTTTCATTATTGACTTGGATGAAGATGTAGATTGCATGATTTTCCAATTGGCAAATGACAAAAAGCTAGAAGGGATCATTAACATCCTAGATTATAATCAGTATCCAAAAAGAATTCATAGAAATTTTAGCTAGGAAGAACTTTTAATGATTATCTTGTTTAACTCTCTCACTTTCTAAATGAGAGTAAGAAGTCCAGAAAGGTGATACTGCTTAATAAATTTTTCACATGAGTGAACAGTATCAGAGCCAAGATTTGAAGCAAAATATTTTAATTCTAAATGCAGTCACCTTTCCATTATCCCATGCTGCCTTTACTTGGACAGGTTGTAATGTCATGAATCTAAGAAGAGGGAACAAAAATGGATAAATGGTGCTTTCTAGACTTGTGATTAAAAATTAAAGTACCTAAAAACAGGACAGAGACACTGAACTAGAAAAAAATTCCAATGAAAAACATCTGGTGGATTTAATGTTCTTTAACATATGAATATTAATATTCTATATGAATAAATATGCTAACTAAAATTGATAATATAACTCATCTGCTTCTTAAATGATGAAAGGTACATTGTCTAGCACAAGATAACTGGTTATCCCAAAATACTCTTTCCTAGCCATTCCACCTATCAAATATTGCTCCAACTTTTAAACATCACAATTTCTTAAGGGCATTAATAAAAACTTATTTTGCATATAGGAGATATATCAGAACATCAAGAGAATCAAAAACTGCATTGAAAACAAATCAGTTAAAGCACCTTGAAAATATTTAGACTTGAGAAAAGAAGACTTAGGGAGCATATGATAGCTATTTTCAAGTATCTGAAAGGCTATAATATGGGAATAAAATAAGATTTATTCTAGTTTAATCTAAAAAGTAGAACATAGATTAAGTGATAAAATACTTTGGATTTCTTTCTCCACCATGATCCAGCAGCCTTTTCACCCTGGAAGATCACTCTCTCTTTTTCTTTTTCAGATTGGTCAGTTCCTCCTAGAATTTGCACTTAAGTTTCCAGGCATACAAAGCAAGGTAAATCTTTCTATTTGCACTGAACTATTCTGACTTTCCAGATTTTTATTCCTAAATTCTTCCATTCTTTCATTTTAATTTTATGTGTTATCTTCCCTCATTCAAATGTGGGCTGATTTTGATTAAAGAATGCCCTTCATATAAATATGGTGCTGATACTTAAACCAGGTAGAGTCAAAATAGAGAAAGACAATTATAGATCAATTTCCCTAATGAATATTGATGCAAACACCTTAAATAAAATATTAGCAAAGAAATTATAGTAGGTTAATACTAGTATAATGTACCATGACCAACTATGATATATAATGGGAATGAAGGGTTATTTCAATATAAGGAAAACTATTATCATAATTGACTATATCAATAACCAAACAAACAAAAATCATATGATTATTTCAATAGATGCAGAAAAAGTATTTAACAACATCCAACACCTGTTCTTCTTAATACACTAGAGACTATATGAATAAATGGAGTTTTCATTAAAATGATCAGTAGTGTCTATTTAAAGCCATCAGCAAGCATCATATGTAATGGAAATGAACGAATAAGGTCAGGGGTGAAATAAGGTTGCCCTCTATCACCATTACTATTCAATATTTTATTAGAAATGTTAACTTTAGCAATAGGAAAAGGAAAAGAAATGAAAGGAATTAAGAGTAGGTAATGGGAAAACCAAATTGTCACTCTTTGCAGATGATAGGATGGTATACTTAGAGAATCCTACAGAATTAACAAGAAACAATTCACAACTTTTTCAAAGTTGCAAGATACAAAATAAATCCACATAAATTATCAGCATTCTTATATGTTACTGACAAAGTCCACAAGCAAGTGATACAAAGAGAAATTCCATTTAAAATAACTGATAATAACATAAAATATTTGGGAGTCTACCTTTCAAGGCATTAATTATTCTCTTGATGTTCTGATATATCTCCTATATGCAAAATAAGTTTTTATTAATGCCCTTAAGAAATTGTGATGTTTAAAAGTTGGAGCAATATTTGATAGGTGGAATAGCTAGGAAAGAATATTTTGGATAACCAGTTTTCTGGGAAAATTGGAAATTAGTATGGCAGAAACTAGACATTGACCCACACCTAACTACCTATACCAAGATAATGTCATAATGGGTTCATGATTTAGACATAACGAATGACACCATAAACAAATTAGAAGAACATCTATGGAGATGGAAGGAATTTGTGGTCAAAGAAGAACTTGAGTACATTATGGAAAGCAAAATAGATAATTTTGATTATAATAAGTTAAAATTTCTTCATACAAACAAAAACAATGCAGACAAGATTAGGAGGGCAGCAACAAATGAGAAAAAAATTACATCCAATGCTTCTGATAAAGGTTTCATTTTTTAAAAAATTGATTAAAGCTTTTTACTTTCAAAACATATGCACAGATAAGTTTCAGCATTCACATTTGCAAAACCTTGGTTTCCATTTTTTTTCCCTCCTTTCCCTTTACTCTCTCCCCTAGATGGCAAGTAATCCAATATATGTTAAACATGTGAAATTCTTCTATACATATTTGCACAATTATGCTGCACAAGAACAATTAGATAAAAAAGGAAAAATGACAGAAAATAAAATGCAAACAAACAACAACAAAACAGTAATTATATTTTGTTGTGATTCACACTCAGTCCCCATAATCCTCGTTTTAAGTGCAGAAGCCTCTTTATCACCAGACCATTGAAAATGGCCTGAATCACTTTGCTGTTCAAAAGAGCCACATTCATTCTAATTGATCATCATGTACTCTTGCTGTTGCTTTGTATAATATTCTCCTGGTTTTCTACTCACTTCATTTAGCATCAGTTGATGTAAATCTCTCCAGGCCTCTCTGAAATCATCCTGCTGATTATTTGTTATAGAAAAATAAAATTCTATAACATTCATAGACCATAACTTGTTCAGCCATTCTCCAATTGATGGGCATCCACTCAGTTTAGAGTTTCTTGACACTATAAAGAGTGCTACCACAAACATTTTTGCACATATAGACTCTTTTGCCTTTTTTATGATCTCTTTGGGATACAGACGCAGTAGAGACACTGCTCAATCAAAGGATATACACAGTTTGATAGCCCTTTGGGCATAGCTCCATTTTGTTCTCCAGAATGATTAGCTCAGTTCACTTCACCAACAATATATTACTGCACTAGTTTTCCCACCAGCATTCGTCTTTATTTTTTACTATCATCTTAGTCAATCTTAGAGGTGTGTGTAACTGTACCTCAGAGTTGTTTTAATTTGCATTTCTTTCATGAATAGTGATCTAGAGCATTTTTTCATATGACTACAGATGGTTTTAATTTCTTCATATGAAAATTGTCTGTTCATATCTTTTGACTCTTTTTCTATTGAACAATAGCTTAAATTTATATGAATTTGAATCAATTCTCTATATATTTTAGATCTGCCAAAGTAGTATGATTTTGGAGAGGCCAGGAGAGACTTATATGAACTGATGCTAAGTGAAGTTAGTAGAATCACAGCAACAGCTAGACTATAGTCTATGATCAATTCTGATGGATGAGTCTCCTTTCTTTCTTTTATTCCTGAGGCAATTGGAGTGAAGGGACTTGTCTAGGGTCACATAGCTAGGAAGTTTTTAAGTGTTTGAGATCATATTTGAACATAGAACCTCCTGACTTCAGGGCTGGTCCTCTATCCACTGCACCACCTAGGTGCCCCGGATGTGGCTCTTTTCAACAGCAACCTGATTCATGCCAGTTCCAATGGTATTGTGATGAAAAGAGCCATGTGCACTCAGAGAAGACTGTGGGGATTGAGGTGTGGATCACAAAATAATATATTTACTTTTTTCTTGTTGTTAGCTAGCATTTTGTTTTCATTCTCATTTTTTTCCTTTTTTATCTGATTTTTCTTCTGCAGCATGATAATGGTAACAATATATATGGAAGAATTGCAAGAACAACAACAACAAAAGGCTGTCTTTCCTTTTGCCTTTTATTTGTTTTCTGAGAATTTAGCATAGCAAACTTGCCTGAAATATCCTAAGTTTATTAACTTGGAAGTGGCAGAGAAAATAGATCCAGGTCACCTAACAAGAACCATTCCAGGAGGAATCTATTTAAAAATGAGATAACTATCTTAAGAAGTAGTCATGATCCTAGCACTGAAGAAAATCCAGTAGATGCTGGTGAAATGTAACAGAGTTGAAAAAAGTTTCTTCTGTCAATAAATTTGTGTTCTGTCAGCAGTAGCATGATGTGAAGAGATAAATATAATGCATGGCACCTTTGCTTTAAAGGTAAAAAATGTCAGGCAATACCTGTTTTTAAATTTTTTTTCAGATTTCCATTCCTTTTTGAAAAATATCTTTCTATTTACAAAACATATGCATGGGTAATCTTTTCAACATTGATCTTTACAAAACCTTCTGTTCCAAATTTTCCCTTTCTTCCCCCCAGCACTCTCCTAGATGGCAGGTAGTCTAGTTTCTTGTTTATGATTCTGTATAAATCCAGTAATTGATTTTGGAGTCAGAGGACATTGGTTCAAATGCCTTCTCTTATACTTTTTATGTGACCTTGGTCAAATCTCTTAATCTGTCTACACCTCAGTTTCCATCTAATGAAAATGACAGAGTCTAGATGAACTCTGAGCTCCCTTCTAGCCATAACCCTATAATGATATTTCAAGTATAAGGGTTTCTTTCCCCACCTTAATTAATGTAAGCCCAGAAGACCAAGAATTCATTTGATTTAGTCATTTGTTCAAAAGTGGAAAGTAGGCATGAAAAATTCTTTGAACATATTGAAAGAACAAAATGATTTGATAATTGAATAAAGTCAGATGAGTCCACTTGGGAATATTTTGTAAGTTACTGAAATAATCAAATACACCTTCTATGCATAATACAGAAAACAGAGTTGAGAAGTAAACATTAAAGTAGCAGGTCAATTTAGTGTTTGAATAACTCCAATCAAGTCCCTGAAGAGTTCCTCCCTCCTCTCAAAGCAATTTCCTGAATGCAAGAGATTTATCAAGCCTTCAGTTGCCCTACCAATAACTTAGGACAGTAGCAGCGAAAAAGTAGTAGTTAACCATAGAGAAAGAGTCAGCCCCTCATCTCCCAAAATGGAGAAATAGTCACCGAAGGACAGGAATATCTTCAAGATTTATGTAGAGAGCCACACTAAGAGAAAAGTTACAAAAAGAACAAAGGATTTTCAGTAACCAGAAGTTATGAGGTACCATACACTTTTGTTTTAGATTATTTACAGAAATTCCTCGTTATAGTTGCACTTTAAGTTTGAGTCCTATCTTCTCAAAGATCTTGTGCATGCAAATGAAAGTTGTGTCCCATCTTACTGGGGGAATTGTTGTAGCAACTATTTTTTATGTAGTTGTTTTATATTTGTTTAAATACTAGCTTTTTAATTTTCAAAATATATCCAAAGTTAGTTGTCAACATTCACCCTTGCAAAACCTTGTGTTCCCAATTTTTCTCTCCCCTCTTTCTTTCCCTCCTCCCCTATATAGCAAGCAATCCAATATGTATTAAACATGTGCAATTCTTCTATAAATATTTCCATATTTGTCATGCTGCACAAGAAAAACAAAAAGGGAAAAAAAAGAGAAAGAAAACCAAAAGCAAACAACAAAACCAAAAAAAAAAAAAAAACATGAAAATACTATGTTGTGATCCACATTCAGTCCTGACAGTCCTCTTTGTAGTTTCAGTTGGATCTCCCTATCTCAAGTTTATTGGAATTGGCCCGGATCATCTCATTGTTGAAAATAGCAACATCCATCAGAATTGATCATCACATAATCTTGTTATGTGTACAATATTCTCTTGGTTCTACTCATATCACTTAATTCATGTAAGTCTCTCCAGGCCTTTCTGAAATCATCCTGTTGATTGTTTCTTATAGAATAATAATATTCCATAACATTCATATAGCATAATTTATTCAGCCGTTCTCCAACTGATGGGCATCCACTCAGTTTCCAATTTCTTGCCGCTACATAAAGGGTTGCCAGAAATATTTTTGCATATTTGGGTCTCTTTCCCTCTTTTATGATCTCTTTAGGATGTAAGCTCAGTAGAAACATTGCTGGATCAAAGAGTATGCCCAGTTTAATATCCTTTTGGTCATAGTTCAAGATTGTTCTACAGAATGGTTGGATCAGTTCACAACTACAGCAACAATGTATTAATTGTATGTATTACTTGGATATAAAAAAAAATTACCCAGTTTTCTGCTTTCCTTCTAATTTTGTCTGAATTGGTTGTTTGTACAAAAATTTTTAATTTAATATAATCAAAATGATTCATTTTGCATTTCATGATGTTCTTTGGCCATAAATTCATTTTCTCCACAGATCTGAGCAAAAAAAGGATATCCTTTGTCATAATTTGCTTATAATATCACTCTTGTCTATCATATTTAATCATGAACCCATTTTAACCTTCTCTTAGGTATGGGTTATTAGGTGTTAGTCAATGCCTAGTTTCTGCCACACTAATTTCAACTTTTTCCAGCAATTTTTGTCAAATAGTCGATTCTATGCCAGAAGCTTAAGTCTTTGGATTTATCAAGCACTAGATTACTATTGTCATCGACTATTGTGGCTTGTGAACCTAACCTATTTCAATGATCAACTACTCTATTTCTTAGCCAATACCAAATGGTTTTGATGACTGTTGCCTTATGATATGATTTTAGGTCTGGTACAACTAGGCACCTTCATTTGTATGTTTATTCATTAATTTCATCAAATTCTTGACTTTTTGTTCTTCAAGATGAACTTTGCTATTATTTTTTCAAAGATAAAAATTCTAGCATTTCCACTGGGGAACATTCCAGCATTTGCACTGGGGAACATTTGTGAATTCTCAGTGGCAAGGAGAGAGAATCCCCAACTGGAAGATTGTGCCTGTTGGTGAGGGCCATGCTAATAGTTGGGTTCATTTGATCCAATGTTGTCATCATGAGGAATATTTGTTTATTTAGGATAATGTTGCATAGCATTATGTAAATAAAATTTAGTTTAGTTGGAGCAGACAATATGCTAGCAAAATAATTGTATGGAATAATTGTAGCTAACCAACAAAAGAAGAGGCCTAGCATTGAAAGGCATCAAGAATGGCTCCTTGTTGAAGATGGAATTATTTATCGAGACCTGAAATAAGTCAGAGGAACCAGAAGAAAAATATAAGACATGGGAGGAAATTTCAGATATCAGAAACAGAGAGTGAAGATACATGAGTAGGAATATGACAACCATATGAAAACAAGACATGGGATTTAAACATTAATCATATATGAAACTGAACCAACTAACAACAAAGTAAGTCCAGACTGATTAATGAAATAACAAAGTCAGAACAGGTATAATTATCTGAGAAATTATTGAAAGATGAAGGAACCAAAGACCATGATGAGGATGAAGAATACATCTAGGAAGAAGAGAGTACAGGAAAAGATAGAATGATAGGAGTTTATGGTCAGATAGATGAATGCCAGAGTTTTTGAAACCTTACAGGTAATTGTGATAAAAATGTGATATATGACCATTCCTATGTGTGACTAAAGTGGAGTTAAGAAGATCATGGGAATGAAGGATAATGAGGAATTGAGAGGAGTGGAGTTAGAAAGGAATTGACTATAGATTTTAAAGTCACCTATTATTAGAAGGAAAGAAAGTAAGTCAAGTGATAAATTACTTGACTAAAGAAAGAAAATGCCTTAGGGGGACAATAAAAAATATTTTCATTGATTATGAAGAGAGTAGAAAATTTTAGTCAAATGAAGTTCAAAAGAGGAAAGTTTGTTGAGTGAAGTTAGCAAAGACAGGTGGTTATGAGTAAAAGTTCAGTTGCTGCTGGAGAGATAAGTGAGGAAAACAGTGTTGTCTGGAAATGTAATGACCGCGTATTTAAAATCAGCCGGAGTCAGGAACTCAGGTTAAGGGAAAAATCTTCAATCTTTATTGAAGTGAAGAGGTGAAAAAAGATTGCCATAGCAATATGGGCAGCTGCGACAGGAAGCCAGCTAGCAGAGAGAGAGATCTGAGCTGAAAAGCCGTCCTGATTGCAATTGCAAAAATGCTAGAGTCTCTCCTTCCCCTTCCTTTTCCACTCCCCTGCCTCCACCCACCAAAATCGTCATTTCCTATACAACACATCAGGACTTGCACAAAGAGTGGGCGGGGGCCATTCTTTCTCCAAGCTTATATATTAATAGAGTATGGTCCAATTACTATTTAGCCTCATGTGCTTGGGACCTCAGTGCATCAACTCAAGCCTCAGCCCATTACATAGAAAAAAAAAAGTTACTCTTTAGTGAAAGCAAGTAGATGGAAGGAATAAAAGGAGAAGTCTAGATATATGTAATTATAAAAATTATATTTTCCCCTTAAGACTACTTTTTAGTATCCCAAAAGTTTTAGTATGTTTTCTCATTGATATAATTTTATTTCATAGGTATTTATTGGTTTCTTTGATTATTTTTTAATGCACTCAGCCTTTGGGATTATGTTATTTATTTCCCTTTGTCTTAATGCTTTCTTCAAGTTCATCTTGGTTATTACAATTTTTATTTAGGTGTAAACTTTAAAGGTATTTTTTAATTTTTTGAATTTATTTTTGAATTCTCATTGTCATGGCCATGGTCATGTCTGTTATGTAAAGCCAATAAAGATATATAGCTTAGGACCTCCATCCAGTAATTCGCAAGAGTTTATCATATCTTTCCTTGCTTGAATTGTATTCAGTTTTCTTAAATAATTTTTTATTTATTTGTCTGTCTTTTTGTTGGATTTGTCTAGGTATTAAAGGGGCACAAGAAAATCCCCAACAATCATTATTTTATTGTCTACATACTCCTGTAGTTTAATTATTTTTCTTTTAAATATTAAATGCATCATTTAGTACATGTGTTTAATATTGATAACATTTCATTCTTTATGGAGCTTTGGAACATAATACAATTTGTTTGC
Source organism: Antechinus flavipes (assembly GCF_016432865.1). Lineage (NCBI taxonomy): Eukaryota > Metazoa > Chordata > Mammalia > Dasyuromorphia > Dasyuridae > Antechinus > Antechinus flavipes. The sequence goes on from NC_067399.1 coordinate 380,707,929, forward strand.
TTATCTCTTTTAACTATGGCAACTTTTAATTTTGACCTCTCAGATTATAATTATTATCCCTGATTTTCTGAATTCAACTGAGGCATAATATATCCTATTATAATAGCTCCTTTTAACTGCTTATCTTTATCAAATACATTGACAATATGGCCCTATTTTATACTTATGTAATCTTCAATCCTTTTGTACCCATTACTAAAGAAAGACAAATTTCTCCCATTAACTCTGCATTCCTTATTTTCTCTAATATTTTAGTTTTTATCATCTTCTTCCTCCTTCTCTTCTTCCTCCTCCTCCTCCTCCTAATCATATTCTTCTTTTTTTAGTCTCTCTCTGCCTATATCTGTCTCTGCCTCTTCTTCTTCACACACACACATGCACACACACACACACACATATGTCTATATTTAGTTTTTTATTCCACTTTGGTTCTTAAAGATGGTGGTATTGTGAAAGGTCAATAATTTATCTTCCCTTCTTAGGATATAACCATTTGATTATTTATCTTTTTCAAAATGCTTACTTTTTTCTTTTCTTTTATGTTTATTTTTTTGTCATATTCTAACTAGTTCTGATTTTCCTAAAAGAAATTATACTAAATAATAGATTCTAATATAAACTTGTTTTTCTTTTCCCCTCTTTCAGGATAACATTCAGCTTTTCAGCTTAGTTTTTATTTTTCCTCCTTGGATTTGGAGATATAGATATAGATATAGACATAGATGTAGATACACACACACACACACACACACACACATATACATATAATTATCTAAATATATGTATATATATATATATATTGATTTAGATATATTATTTTCTAAATTTTCTATTTATATCACCATTTGTTCCATTAGTTAATGAAAGTATTATCATATTTATTTCAAATTGAATCTAAGAATTTCCAGAATTTAATAACAACGGATTTTTAAAGAGTACTGCCATTTATTATCAATCTTATTTCTATATTGGATACTTTAGGTCCATAAATGACTAAGAGTGGATATTATATAAAATGATTCTCTATATCATTACTTAAGCAATCTTCCTAATTATCTGTTCATGTCATATTCCAGTCCCAAACAATCTTCCTTTCTTACTTAACAAAGCTTTACTTCAGACTTTTCCGGCTTTTTTCAAACTAGCTTACTGGCCTGATTTCACAAACCTTGTTCTGCCTTATCCAACATTATGTGTTTGCAAAAGCCATCAGTATAAGAATATTTAAAGCAATTATTTGTGTTGTAACAAGGAATTTGAAACAATGTGAGCAACCATCAATTAGAAAGTGGCTAAATGAACTTTAGTATATCAATGTAGTAGAGTATTGTTGCTCTAATAAATAATGAATATGGAGACTTTAGAAACATTTTTGAATACTTAAATGAGCTGATACAAAGTCAAATGAGCAGAACATGTCGTTCAATTTACACAATGAACACATCTTTGACAGATTTTGAATTCTTTCACTTTCCAGTTTATCATGTCTTCAGAAGATTGTTGTTGGCAAGCATACCTCCTATCCTGTGTCAGAGATGATGAATGAGGAACAGAATAACACTCATGTTTTGGCCAATATATTGATAGGTTTTCTTTGCCTTTATTTATTATAGAGGGAAGTATCTGTTAATGGGTGAAGAGAGAATAGTGGGAAATATTAAAAATAAAAAAAGAGATAAAGATCATGCTTCAAAATTCCCTCATACACACAAACATCTGGCTATTAAAATCTTTCTCTTCATTTTAACATTCAGCTAATATAAGATCTCTCTCATGAAGTGCCTTCACCTAGAAGTGATCTACTCATTTTTAATTTTATCCTTTTTTTCATCTATTTTTTACTAGTGTAGTGAATGCTATTAGATTCTATACTTTTTTTTAGAATAAAGACTAAATGAGATAATGTATGTAGAGCATTTTGCATATTTAAGGGAGCTATTTAAAGTCAGTTCTCATCATTGCCATAATTGTCATTAGCATTACCATCTTTCATTTTTGTATCTTTCCTAGAAAGAAGCATGGTACCTCAGTTAAACTTATTTTCTTCTTGTAAGAATGTACATTTTCATTGTTGGTAGTCTTAAATTATTGCCCCCCCCAAAAAAAAATTGTCAGTTTACTTACATTCATTACTTTCTGCATTTGGATAGAATAGAATAAGAAGTAGAATTTATTAGGAAAAAAGAGGTAGTAATCATTGATCTCAGACAAAGTTAAAGTTAAAATAAATTCAAGCAAAAGAGAAAAACAAGGAAACAACACTATTTGTTAATCACATTAATACTTAGAAAACAATAATATAATATAAATAATATAAGTTAGGAAAATTACTGTAGTGTAGGAAATGATAAGTTGATAGATTAAGAAAAATATGAAAAGACTTGGCCCTAAGAAGGATGTCTGACTACACTGGGTTATAATTATTAGATATGCTTTTGAAATATAAATTTATTGTTTCATATTTTGAATTATCTCTTAGGTTCTGCTGTGCATATGAAAAATCTTTTCTTTTTCTATTTTTTATTTAATCTTTAAATAAATACATGCATAAAATAGCATAGCATAGTCAATAATGTGTTGAACTTGCAGTCAGAAAGGCTGGGTTCATATCTTTACTCTGATACATGCTTGTGACCATGGTTAAATTATTTCATTTCTCTCAGCTTCAGTTTTTTTATCTGTAAAATGATTAAAATAAGGCTTGTAATACCTACCTCATAAAATGATTTTGAGTTACAGATAAGATTGAAAAAATACAAACACATATTTATATAAGCATGTGTATATATGTGCATACAATGCATATACTTAGTGACATATATGATATATATGTATACATACACACATATATGTGTATGCATGTAATTTGTAAATGTCACAGTGTTATATAATAAGTATTATTTATTATTAGTAGTAGTAGTCTTCTTAAGTTAGCTATTCTCAGCCAACAGTATTTTATTGGGTCAATCTTATCAAACCTGATTAGACCTGTCAGAATTTGCATTTCAATGATATGGACTTCAAGAACCCAGAGGAGAACTTTAGTATAAATCCTGCATATGAAGGTACTTGACATATGGTTATGAATAGAAGGAGTGATTTTTCTGGGGTCTCAATGCTCAAAAAAACCATCCTTGATTCTCTTTTTCTATTGGTCCAGCAGAATCATTTTATTCCGGTTATTTTGATTATGTTTTATTTTTAATTGTTTACATGTTAAAACATTGGAATTATGGCTTGTAACTCCAGTATGTTTCAGCTCTTAGCTTGTTCTTGTTTGCCTTTGGGACTTTGCCAAGGGAATAAAATGAAAATATGATCTCTATTCCTGGCCATCTGGGGATCACTCCTGGGCCTGAGGTCTGGGATCTCTGTGTAGAAAAGAGAGAATAAGACAGAATGTTAACAACTAAGGAGCATGAATGGGAGACAAGGAGTTAAAGAACAAGATAGAGATTCCAGCATTTGCACAGGGGAACATTTGTGAATTCTCAATGGCAAGGAGAGAAAATCCCCAGCTGGAAAATTGTGTCTGCTGGTGAGGGCCATGCTAATAGTTAGGTACATTTGATCCAATGTTGTCATCATGAGGAATATTTGTTTATTTAGGATAATGTTGCACAGCATTATGTAAATAAAGTTATAGCCTCTTTGCTCAAGGGAAATTGCTCCCATACACCAGACCCAGTGGAGTCAGTGCCACCTGTCCTGAAAGGGGATATGATTCATATTTTGATATTCTCATAGAATATTTACTCTGAGTGATGACAATATTTGTGGCTGCAATTCTATATTCCAAAAAAATAACTGTTAAGTGAAGTTAAATGAAAGCCAGTCAATTAGTCTTCCTAGTGGACTTAGATTTCATCAGTGCATATTTTCACGGCACTAGGTTTAGGAAGTCTTACTGAAGAAACCACTATTCCTGATGACTGGTCTTTGCTACTTTCCTTTCTATACATTACCTAGACAATGATGAGGAGATATGAATGAAAAATTCTAACTTACAAACAAGGCTTTATCTTCCTTCCTATTTCATCTTGTGTCTTTAGTCCACTATCATTGAATAAAAGGTTATTTGGTAAAATTATTGGTCTGTGATAAAGAATAATTTGCATTGTCAAACCAAATATGTTGTTTAATACATATGGTATTAATAGGTATGTTTTAGAAAAAAGCAGAAGAAAGTAACTCTATTCTCTCGTAGGGGTCTTCCAACTACGGGCCCGTGGGCCAGATGCGGCCACTGAGGATGGTTATCCCCCTCACCCAGGGCTATGAAGTTTCTTTATTTAAAGGCCCACAAAACAAAGTTTTTGTTTTTACTCTAGTCTGGCTCTCCAACACTCTGAGGGACAGTGAACTGGCCCCCTATTTAAAAAGTTTGAGGAACCCATGTGTAATACTGACCTACAGGCATTCACAGGATCATAGTTTTAAGGTTGATTAATTGCAAGAGAAAATATCTGGTAATGAGCAACAGTGGGGATAGTGGAAAGTAATAGAGATGAAAAAAAATAAAAGCAATAGAATCCAGCCTCTATTTTATTGATGAGTAAATTGAGGCTTAAACATGCAGAATCTTGCCCAAAGCCACCTAGGCAGAGCAAATGGAAAAGTTGGGGTTTGAACCGAGATCTTCTAAAACTAAAGTCATTCTTTTCATGATACCACAGTATCATTTTATCTACTTGTGAGAAAAATTTGCCCATTTGAAAGAAGAGTGGGAGTGGGGATGGGGATAATAGTTGAAGGACCTTGGAGAACAAGGTCATTGTTTTCTTCCTCCCAGATAAATAACAAAATTCTTAAGAAATTACTTTCTTGTCACAGATTCACCAAGAATCATGCAAGAGACATATTTTATGTATTGACCACTTTAAAAAAAATGTTTGTTTTACTAAATTCCATCAAAAGGTACGAAGAGAGCTAGGGACACTGTCTGAGTAGGTTTTATAACCAAATAAAAGCAGCAAATATTTATTACACATATGTATAAACAACAGCTTTTCCTGGACCTTAGGGACACAAAAATAAAAAGTAACACCATCTTTGCCCCCAAAGGAATGTATAAGCTATTTGATATGTAATTAAATATAAGACAAATAGATATGTAATACAACAGCAAAAGAGAGATGAGCAAAAAAATTCTCTAAGTAGATATGGAGGCATAAAGAAAAATGAAATACAATGAAAAGAAAATTTATTCTGAAGTCAGAAGACCTAAGTTTAAATTCTGCTTTTCTCACTTAACATCACTTAATGCTTTAGTTCTTAGTTTCCTCAAATAAAATATCAGTAAATTAAATATCTCGAAATCCCTTTCAGTTATGTAGATCAAAGGAGGCTTCTAAAAGCAAGTGGCACCTAGGTGGAATGTTGAAAAAACAAAAAAATAAAATTTCCACAGGCAGAAACAAAGATGGGGTATATTCTAGGAATTTATTATAATGGTGGCTTACATGTTTTAAGGGACTATATGATTGGAGATGCTGAGACAGTGCTTATAATTAACAATCCAATATTTCATAATTTATAAAAATCAACCTGCTAAACTCCATATTATTTGATTCACGTATTAAATCTTCTCTTGTCATATACACTGCATCTCTAAAAGATGATAGCAAAAGAGACATCAGTGCTCATGCATTTTAAATGGATCCAATAGCATTGACTCAAAAAAAGACAGATTTTTGTGCCTTAATAAAAGATGAAAAAGACTATAAATACTATGAAAACTACCTTTAAAATGTTACATATGTATATATATACATATATACACATGTAGATATATAGACACATATATACATATGTACTAATAACACACGTGTGTGTGTGTGTGTGTGTGTATTCTTAGGCTTGACTTTTTAAGCAAAACAACTCAAGTGTAATTAATGTCAAGTCTTATCTATCTATTACCTACCTCTCTATTTATCTATCTATCAATCTATCCTCCTTGATGGATCCCAGAATTTATCTTGAGCTTATAACTGAAAGGCAAAAAAGCAACATTTTTAAAGGACTGTACCCAAATTGGAGATGTCTCTAGGCCTTAGTGATTTGTGGAATTCCAAGCTGTTCTTCATTGCCTTTCTTAACATAGGACTCCCTAGAAAGAATTGTTTCTCCTTCCAAGACACTAGGGTTTGATCTCTGGCCAGCAACTTAATTTCTTTGAGCCTCAGTTTCTTTATCTATAATATTAAAGTTAACTAAATGATTTTTAAATCTTTCCCCTCTCATTTTTAATTTGTTGTGCTTGCTTTGGCAGCATATATACTAAAATTGGAATGATACAGAAAAGATTAGCATGTCCCCTGCACAAGAATGACATGAAAATTCATGAAGCATTCCATATTTTTATGGAATAGGTTAAGTTCACAGAACAAAATAGCCAATGATTATAGTAATTTAGTGTTTCACAAACCCAAGGACCATAGCTTTTGTGATAAGGACCTACTATTTGAAAAGAAGTGCTGGGAAAATTTAAAATGAGTATGGCAGAAACTAGGCATTGACTAAGACCTAACACCATATACCAAAATAAAAGCAAAATACATTGAAGATTTAGATATAAATAGTTATATTGTAAGAAAATGAGGAGAACAAAATAGACTCTACCTCTTACATCTGTAGAGAAGAAAGGAATTAGTGGCCAAAGAAGAACTGGAGTACATTATTGAATGCAAAATGGATAATTTTTCTTATATTAAGTTAAAAATTTTTGGGGCAGACAAAACCAATACAGACAAGATTAGAAGGGAAGCAATAAGCAAGGGAAAATTTACCTTCAAGGGTTCTGATAAAGACCTCATTTCTAAAGTATATAGAGAACTGACTCAAATTTATAAGAATTCAAGCCATTCTCCAGTTGATAAATGGTCAAAGGATATGAACAGACAATTTTCAGAAGAAGAAATTAAAACCATTTCTAGTCATATGAAAGGGTATTCTAAATCACTATTGATCAGAGAAATGCAAATTAAGACAACTCTGAGGTATCACTTCACACCTCTTAGATTGCCTTAAAATGACAAGAAAAGATAATGATGATTGTTGGAAGGGATGTGGGAAAACTGGGACACTAACACATTGTGGGTGAAGTTGTGAACTGTGTGAACCATTCTGGAGAGCAATTTGGAAATATGACCAAAGAGCTGTTAAACTGTGTATACCCCTTTGATCCAGCAGTGTTTCTACTGATCTTATATCCTAGAGACATCTTAAAGGAGTGAAAGGGACTCACATGTGCAAAAATGTTTGTGGAAGCCCTTTTTATAGTGGCAAGAAACTGGAAACTTAATGGATCCCCTTGAGTTGGTGAATGACTGAATAAATTATGCTATATGAGTGTTATGGAATATTATTATTCTATAAGAAATGATTAGTAGGATGATTACATAAAGGACTAGAGAGACTTACATGAACTGATGCCAAGTGAAATGAGCAGAACCAGGAGATCATTACAAACAGTAACAGCAAAATTATAGGATGATCAGTTCTGATAGATATGGCTTTCGTCAACAACGAGGTGATTCAGGCCAGTTCCAGTGGTCTTGTGATGATGTGCATCCAAAGAGAGGACAATGGGAACTGAATATGGAGCACAACATAATATTTTCACTTTTTTGTCATTGTTTGCTTGCATTTTGTTTTCTTTCTCTTTTTTTTCCTTTTTGATCTGATTTTTCTTGTACACCATGATATTTGTGGAAATGTATATAGAGGAATTGCACATGATTAACATATATTGAACTTGCCCACTGGGGGAGGGGGTGGAAGAAAGAGACAGAAAAAAGATTAGAACAGAGGGTTTTGTAGGAGTAAATGTCAAAAAATCATCCTTGTATATATTTTGAAAATAAAAAAGTTTTAATCAAAAAATACAAAATATTTTTTAAAATTTAATTTTTATTTTAACAATTCAATTAAATATTTCTAAGCACACACTACTGTGTAGAAAACTATAATAGATGTTACAGGAGATATAACTTACTTATATAATATAGTCCTTTACATTCATGAAATTCCATAATCTGGGGGAGAAAAATGAACATAAATAGGGATAATAAACATTGAAAAATGAAACTCTATAATATGTGATATGCATGCCTAAATTATATAATATAGCATCACCCATGTGATATATGCTAAGAAAACAGCTTCTGGGGAAAGGAAAACTGGTTCATACCTTATTTGCGAGTGGAAAAATCCAGGACAGTTTTTACTGTCAGTCCAATAGTAAAGCTCTGGAGAATAAGGAACATAGGCATTATTCCTACATAGATTTGGACTTGAGCTTGGTGGGCCTAATGCTATGTAGAAAATGAGCTAATCAATTCTCCCTTCCTTAGAGTCTGAAGCTGATACAAATATGTCTTCAAGGAAGTAGGGGAGAATTGTGCCCTGAAGGTATTGAGAGACTCCTCAGTTCCCTCAAGACATAGAGAATCTTAAAGGAAAGGGTTAAATATAACATATCTGATCTTGAGAAAGTGCAACCAGACTTAAAATATCTTATTAGGGATTATCAAAAAAAGGAGGAGGAAGAGGAAGAAGTTGCCTATATTCAGTTTCAATAAGAAATATCTTTGGTGGTTATAGAATATTATATTTCCTGCTATTCTTGGTGAGGGACATTACCTCTGTCCTTTCACAACTATGGAGAATCACTTTTTTTCATACTACTACTCTCTTCTTCATCCTCATTTGAGCAAAATTGGGTGACTTTGCCAACTCTTTTTATGTAGTCTCCAATTCCCTAGTTGTACAATACATTATATGTTAATATACCCTAGTTAAAGCTTGGGAATTGGATATATAGCTTCTGTATTTCTGTATATTTCATATTGTTCTTTGTGTCTACAGGTTCTTCCTCTTCCTGCTTTCACTTGTTATTTCTCCTATAATGCCTATTATAGTTTTCTACACTGTAGTATGTGCTTAGAAATGTTTAATTAAATTGTTAGAATAAAATAAATTAAAACTGAGAGGGGAAAGATTTAAAAACTATTTAGTTAACTTCAATATTATATAGACAAAGAAAATGAGGCCCAAAGAAATTAAGTTACTGGCCAGAGCTCAAACCTTAGAGTCTTAGACAGAGAAACTTGATAGTAACAAATTGGTAGGAACATTTTCCTTTCTCAAAAAGTTGTAGCATTGTGCTTCTAAATCTATTAAAAATTTAGCATGTATTATCGTGTATTATATTAATCTGTGTGTATATAATAGCCCATTATTAGATTATAAAATCCACTATGTAGTTCTCAGAACATGGTAAATATTCACAAGTAATGTGTTGGATTGATGTTAACTGAGGCAAACCATTATAATTCTGGACACTCCTGAATATTAGAAAACTGTTCCTTTTATTGAGGTGAAACTATTCTTGTAATTTTATAATATCATAGCCTTAATTTTCCCTTGGGAGCAACAAACAACAAATCAAATTCCTCTTCTGTATAATAGCTTTTGGAACATCTAACAGGAGTTGAGGTTGACCCGACGCATTTATAAGTTACCCCTCAACTTGCCACTTGTCTCATTTCTTTATCCAAATTTGTCATGCAATCTCTAGGGTAATACAGGGCTATGTTTGGATATTTTCCCATTAATTAAAAAAAATAATCTCTTTCCGTTGCCTTAAATCCCCCCTTATTACACATGATTAATTAAATGCATTAAAATATTATTTACTAAATAAAATTGAGAAACATCATATATATTTCTCTCTACATATTAACTCCTTCATCTCCAACTACTAAATCAATATTAAATTACATTTTGTTATTAATGAATTAATTTTTAAAAAAATCAAGTATAGTATAATTATGCTATTTTATTTTATGATAAATGTCATAGCCATTCACCTCAACCCTTTAATATAACTTCTTTTCACTTATAAAAACATAGTGCCTTAATAATATATTCAACCCAGATACTGTTTAATGTCTCTGAAAAATTCTCTTCATAATTCTCCCGGAGTTACATTTAGTAGACACTGTAAGTTGCCTATCTCTTACAGACTCTTCATTGAATTATTTTTTTCTGTTTCTTTATGAGTTGATCATTCTCAGAAGAATGACATTTCTCTTCATCTTTTTTCTCTGTTTTCACTGATTCTTCATAATCCTCATCAATCATTTCTTAATTCCTCCCTGGGCTCCATGCCGAGAAGCCTTATCATCCTGAAAATTTACTCCAAATTTAGGCTTTTTAATTTTCAAAGTACACTCTTTTTTTACCTCCTTGATCTGATTGCCTGGTTCCTCCTAGAACCATGATTTTAAAGAAAATGTTTAGGACATGTCTTTATTCCTCCTTGGACTCCAATACTTACTGCCCAGCCTTTCTCACTATTCCTTAGTACAGGTTTCTTGTGCATTAAAAGTTCTCCAAATTCAACTTCCTTTTAGGATTGTCTAATAAAATGTAAGTTCCTTGAGGTAAGGGACAGTTTTTTTTTTCTGTTTATATTTGTATTCCTAGCTATTGTTTGTCCTTCCTTCTTGAAGAGGACCATAATATCAGAGAGAGATGCTGCCATGACATGTGAATGAATTATTTAAGTGAGAATCTGAGAGTCATATGTAAAACCATATGAAGAAAAGGATTGTAACACCCTCAATTAATAGAGAAGCATTAAAGGGAAAGAAAATAAGTTCTATCTGTAATATATTGTATGGAATGGCTACTAGACTCCCTTTCCCAAATTAACTAATCAGAGACATCTTCAAGTACTAAAGAAAGCATTTATTTAGTCCCTGCAGGAAGAAGGAAGAGGTCCAGCACACCTGGGAAGCATCTCAGGTCCCAGCCTATGCCCAACCTGACAAACTGGAAGTAATAAAACTGGTTAAATAGCAAAAGACACAAGTCTTTTCATTAGATAGACTAAAAGGAAGTAACCATCATTGACCAATGGTCACCAATGTTTCTGCTTCCTATGGGTCAAGTCATTTTCTGTCATTTCCTGTCATTTACCTAGGATCTTGGCCTTTTGAGACCTCTAGGCTTAGAGATCATGGGACTTCCTGCAATCTGGGAACAAGACCTGATCTTCCAGCTCTGCAAACCTCTGGGAATAAGGATCACGTGACTTAGGCCCAGCCTGACCTACTCTATCTCATAGATTTTTTTTTTTTGAAAAAGCTTCTTCTAGTCCCGTTCAATATTGAGTTTGAGATGACCATTGGAAATATCCAATAGACAATTTGTGATGAACCTTAAGAAAGAAAGTATGGCTGGATGTATAGACTATGAGAATCTATTAATAATTGTACTTATGGAAGCTAATGAAATCATTGACTAAACTAAAAAGGTTGGCACAATTCTGATTCTTAGTTAATGGGAAAATAGGTAGGGTTGAAACATAGATAATATTCTCACAAAGATAAATAAGAAGCAATTGCCAGCTGTTAGGAGAACCAGGAAACAGTAGTATCATGAAAACCCAGGAAGGAGAAATTATGTAGAAGAAAGAGCTCATCAACTTCACTACATGCTGAAGAGAGATCAAGAATATTTCTAAAATAGTCTGACCAGGATAGAGGAGCTCAGGGTCTAATAACAATCTCATTCTAGCACTAGACTTTCTTTCATACAGTTTAACATTCAACTGACAATTTTGACAGTCAAATCAACTAAAACTAAGTCTTTTGTAATTTTGAAAACAACTTTGAGCTATCTTAACTATATTTTAAAGATGTCTAGATTTTTACTCCTTTTTAATATTTAAATTGATCAAAAGCCTTAAAAGTCTTTGGGTTGAAACTGTTTAATATGTATTTCCAGTGATATCCTTAATGGTATTTAATTATAGTAATAGTCATAATTGTATCATCCATCTTTCCCCTTGAGTACCTGTGTAATTCTTTTCCCTGTTTACATCTTTTCTCTGTAACTTAAATGGTTGCCCATGGGGTGGGGTGGAGAGCTAACTTTCTGGCTGCTGTAGCAATGGAAGAGGTAAAAGGAAATAACTGGCCCTGGGGATTTTTGCTGGTTTCCTCCCAAATCTCTTATGTATTATTTAAAGATTTGCATTGTAGTCAAGCTATGAGAATCTAAGATTGTATTGCCAATGAATTCCCCTTTCCCCAGTCCTCACCATTCTTCCAAAACTTGATCTACTAAAACCTGAGATGCAGCTGAAATTTGGTTTAAGCATCCACTTACATTTATTTCTGTGGCCTCTTTCCTTTCTTTGCCCTCTTCTATTTCTCCTTCCTTTTCCTTTCCCTTCCCTCTCACACTCCTGAGATTCTCAAGTTAAAAAAATGGAATCAAGGAAATCAAGCTGAATTGTGACCAGAGCAAAGATATTTGATGCAAAAAAGGGGAAAAAATGCAAAACAGAGTCAGGCATGGAAATAGTATGTAGGAAGTCCAGGTGAGTGCTATGGACTCAAGTTTCAAAATCCTGAGAGACTTCTTTATCTAAAAGGACATTTTCAACATGAAAACTGGTACTTGAAAAGATATTCATTTGGCAGAAACATGCCCTGTTCTTTTCACTGCAGGTTAAAATTTCTTTAAGAAACCCTTGACCTTCCCAATTGAACCCAAAGTTTCGTAACTACTTTGCAGCTATACTTTGCTCATATTGTATTATTTATGTTTTTATCATATTTATTTGCCTATAGGACATTTTCTTCTCTTACATTGTAATTGTCTTGAAGATGGAGATTGTATTATTTTGGGATTTAAAAAAAATTATTAGAAAGGCAAATTACATATAAGTATTAGGCACTTAAGTTTTTTGGTAACAAATTGAATTGAATCAATTTAACATGGAGTTGCTAGATATTTACTGTGTGCTATCAAGCCCTCTCCCACTATATAGGTATGGCATTGGATATAAAAGATGAATAAGATACAAAACTTATTCTTATGTAGTCTACAATCTAGAAGAGAAAATTAAAAAAAAGAAACATATTCCCTATGTTCTAAGTCATAAAATTAGAAGGAAGACTTTCAGACATACAAAATCTAAAAGAAAGTACCCAGTAGCATGGTGGAACATAAAGCCTATAGTATGTATCAGGAATCTGACATTTTTTCTTTATTTTTATTTTTTTTAATTGTATATTTAACAAGAAACATAAACAACTTACAATATAAAGAATGGTTAGAAGATTATATAAATGAAACTATGAATTTCTGTTTATTTTAAAAATACATGTATATGCACGTGTTCATATAGATGTATATGTATGTATGTATAACACATATATTTATATATAATATACAAATGAAAGTATTAATTGTAACTTAAGAATTGAGCCAGGTTTTGATGATACCCTGAATTAAACTTAACAAAAAATTATAGAATTGTCTGGTTATGTATTTATGAACTTCCTTTTCATCTTCTGTGCCTTAAAAAAATTGTTTTAGTGGCATTCTTTTTTCATGGGTATCCCTACCCAATAACACATTTATTTCCATTCCAACTCCAGTCTCTATCTTGTTTTTGATGGTCATTACATGTCATTGTCAGACTGTTTTACCTCTATGATCTTCAGTTTCTTCATCTATGACAGGGGTGTCAAACTAAAAAAAGAAAGAAGGGTCATTAAGCCATACACAAGAATCCCTACAATGTATATATTGACATTTAAAAAATTATAAAAGTATACAAACATATTTATATATTTATTTAAAATCAATACACCAACAAATTAAAATCAGATAGGAACTACATTTTAATCTGATTTTAGCAGTTCTCCAGAGTTTTGGGGGCCACATGGAGCCTTGTAAGCCATATAATTGACCCCTTTGATCTATGAAATAATGAAGTTCAATGAGACAATTTCTAAGGTCCTGGCAATTCTGAAAATTCTATGAATGATTAAACTTCATATTTTATGGCACTTTTAAATTGTGCAAAGCATTGTCCTCACAGAAGCTCTGTTGATAATATAATACTAGTTCTCTCCATCAGTGAAATGAAAGAACTTAGACAAGATGGCTTAGCTAGGAACTGTCAGAACCAATATTTGAAACCAGATTCCTCTATTTTCTGGGTCAGCATTTTTTTTCCCTTACTATATCACATTACTTATATATGTATTTAACATTACTATATATTATGTATTTAACATAATTATTTAACATTAACATTAAATTGCATCTAAGAGGCAAAGACTATTTCATTCAATACTATTCATTCATTTGAAATGATTTCCCCATATCTTAAATAATTTTAAAATTTCATAATATGGCACAATTCTGACAATGACTTAGCTTTCAAGATCTTTACAGCTACTGTGTACCATAAGCTTAAATAGAACATCAAAGAAAATCCTCATTGAACATGAGAACTTTCCCTTCAATTTAAAGGTCAATGGAAATATTCTCATAAGGTGTGCTGGCATACTTATCTCTGCTCTTATGCATTTGGATTCTTTGGGTTATCCTTGCTTTTAATGAGGTTATGATATTCCATCCAGCTTTCAATACTGCTACAAAATGATGTGAGTAACAGTAGGGTACAAATATAGATATGTGTAAATATATCTCAGATGTATTCAGGTATACCATTGTGTTTTTAGGGAGATTATATTTTGTTTCTCATTTCTGTTTGTATTTTTAAAATTTAGGGTTTAATTTTTTTTAACAAAAGCTTAAGTTTGTTTTTGTTGTCATTAAATCTTTTTTAGTCATGCCCAACTCTTTGTGTCCACTTTTGGGGTTTTCTTTGCAAAAATACTAGAGTGGTTTGCCATTTCCTTCCCTAATTCTTATTATAGATGAGGAATCTCAAGCAGTGTTAAGTAACTTGCTCAGGACCATACAGCTAATAAGTGTTAAGGCCAGATATGAATGAGGAAAATGAATCTTTCTGACTCCAGGCCTAGCATTCTATCCATTGTACCATCTATTTGCCCCTTTAGTTCTTTGTCTGAAGCATAAAAATAATGTCATTTATATTTAAGTATACAATAAATATTTGCTTTAAAAAAATAAAATTCCCTGATTTCACACTCTAATGGGAAAGTGTTGTGCATACTTATAGTCACAGATGGAATTTGGTTTGCAATTAATCCATATAGTAAAACTTTAGATTTATTCTACTAACTCATCTAGGTGGTAGTGGTAATTTTTTTCCTAATGTTTATAGGCTTGAGTTCCTATCTTACATGTCATGCTCCCCAACAACATTGCCAATGATTAACACTTCCATGAAATTTAATCTGTCAATATCATTGAAAGGAAATTGAAAGGAAATACCCTTTTATAAAGGAATACTTGTATAGATGTATACTTGAATACAAAGTGGTAGCACTTTGGTCCATTGCAAGAGATAATGATTGATTTTAAAAATTTTAACAAGGAACTTGGAATTGACATGGGAGCACCCATAAGGAAGTTTCTTTTCTTTTCTTTTTTTCTTTTTTTTTTTTTTTGCTTGTTTGCTTGTTGGTTGGTGGGGCTTTATATATATATTATTATTATTATTAAGGCTGAGATTTGATCTACTATGGAGAGTAAGAAAAATTATTCAGGGGAGATAACAGAATTACAAGAAAGAGGGACAATTAATATGAAGCCATGGAAGAACTGTCATGTATGAGATACATAAAAAAGAGCCAATTTATTTGCAGTGTGTGAAAGAGAGTTGTATATTATTGAAAGCTAGGAGATTTGTCTGGTAAAGAATTTAAGATGTCAAATAGAAAAGTTATCTTTTATAAACTAGAGGTTATACATTTATCTTTGATTCTTAAAGGCAACAGGGAACAATTAGGGTATATTGAGTAAGAGGTTTATCTGGTCAGTGTTTCACTTTAGGAAAATAATTTAGTGGCTGTATGAAAGAGATTAGAATAGAAAGTGACTGGAGACAAAGAGAACAATTAGAAGGTCTTTTCAAGAGTCTAAGTGAGTGTGATGAGGGCCTGAACTCAGTTGGAAGCTGTGTGAATGGAGAAAAAAGATACATATCAAAGATGTGGAGATAAAAATGTCAAGGTTTTTTATATATGGAGTGAATGAAGGTAAGAAATTGAAGAGGATATAACAATTCCAACCCGAAAGAATGGGCAAATGGTGGTAACATAAACAATAACAGAAAAATTTAGAAGAGGAGGAAATTTGAGAGGAAATATTTTGAGTTCTATTTTATGTATATTATGTCTGAGATACCTATGAAATAGCTTGGTTCACAATGTCTATTGGGCTATGGGATCTATGATCAGAGTTCAGAAGAGAGAACAGAGGTGGATAGTTAAATAATCCACATAGAGTCTTATTTGTATGTACACACATACATATATATATATATATAAATATTTGTATATACACACATATTGTTATATAGTTGCTGTTCATTCCTTATTTCCAAAGAAGACCAGTGACATCATACATGATGTCTTAATTTGCCCATGAATTGGAATTAAGTGAGGAAGAATTATATAAAGCCATCAACCTTACTCTCTCTGCTAGAGTCAGCAAAGTTCAGAGGCAAGAAAAAATCAGAATATCAAAAAATGGCTTGGGATGCAGTGGGTGACCTTAGAATTTTCCATCTTACTATAAACTCTTAAGTGTTCCACAGCACCTACTTTATGTGTTTTCATGGTCATTGGAATAGATTATTTTCATTTATCAATTCTGCTGATGTAAGTCTTCACATGTTTGAGATAGACATTCCTCTAACTCACCAATGAATTTGAAACGTGTTGGTTACTCTCAGCCTGGTTAAGCCCATCTGTTGAGATAGTTTTATCAGGATATGGCTAATATGAATGCTAGAGTTTCTTGGAACCACAGGCAAGATTTGGGAGAAAGGTGGATGTCAAAGTGTCCAAACCTGACCAAAATGGCTAGTCCTCCCTGATCTCATATACACCCTATGTGTGTGTGTGTGTGTGTGTGTGTGTGTGTGTGTGTAGTAATTAGATGCAGAGAGGTAACTGAACTCATGTAAACTAATGAGATCACCAAGAGAAAAACTATATAAAAAAGGAGAAAGGGCCTAGGACAGTGCCTGAGTATATACCCCAATTAAGGGGTAAAGATCAAAAAAGGAAATAGTCAGAAAGGAGAAAAAACAAAGATCAGTATTATGAAAATACAGATAGTAGAGCTTATACATGAAAAAATGTTATCAAAAGTGGCAGACCATTCCAAAAAAGACCATAACTTCAATTAAAAAATAACTGGCAGCTTTAGAGCTTAAGCTTTAGCTTTAATTTCAATGGAATAATGAGGTTGGAAGACTATTACAATGAGTTCAGAAGAGAGTGGGAAAAGAGGAAGCAGGACCACCTAAGACAGATGACTTTTGATGTTCCCCCAAGAGTTTTGGAGTAATACAAGACAATAATTAGCATAGCATAATAGCAGCATAAATTATTTTTGGTTTTTTTGTGTTTTTTATGCTGGGGATAAAGACATATTTTAGGTGGCAGGAGAAGAATTGGGAAACAGGGAAAGATTGAGGAGACAGAGAGGCTACTAGTGCTATTTGCTAGAAGAACTAGAAAAAGAGTAGCATCAAAGGTACATGTAAAGGAGCTGGTTTTGACAAGGAGAAGGGTCAAGAGACTTGAGTGAAGAAGGCAATGGAGATGATTTTAGAAGGATGAAATACAAGAAAAGAAGAAAAAAAGGAGGATTCTGCACAGGAAATCTCATTTTGTTTTCCTTTTTTGTGAAATATTGAACAAAGTCTTTAGCTGATTAGTGGTGGTAGGGAATTCTTTGTGATACTTTAGAGAAATAGGTCTGCAATAGCCACTATGCTGAATAGGAACAAGATTCAATAAAAGCTGAACAGAAGGATTATGTTGCTTCAATGAGATCCCAGTTAAGAGTAGATAACATAAATTGGTAGTGGACCCAGGCAGATGATAAATGTAATCTAGATTTTGGATTTGGCAAAATGAGGATAGTAATAAAACAGGGGGATTAGTAATTTGATAGCACAAAATACTATAGAGTTGGAATGGTTCCCCATGGGAATCGAAAACAGGAAGAGGGAAGAATGTGGCCATTGCAAAGATAATGGCTTGGAAAAGTATTGAGGGCCTAAGTTTAAGTGATGATGAACAATAAGATTAGTGTCAGAAAGGCCTAAAAAAGAATATAAAAGAGAAGATAAAGTAAAAGAATTACTTATTTTTGATAAGGCAATTGGTGTTAAGTGATTTGCTCAGGGTCACACAGCTAGGAAGTATTAAGTTCTTGAGGCCAGTTTTGAACTCAAGTCCTTCTGACTTCAGGGCTGGTACTCTATTTATGTTGCCATCTAGTTGTCCCTAGATAAATTAATTTTAGAAGTCAAAAACATGACAATAAGATATTTATGGGTTGGGGATAGATCTAAGTTGTGTTTATCTCTGTTTAGATTGAGATGGATTGGAGGAATTGATCAAAAGAATTAAATATATTGAGAAATTGAAAAGTTAGCATATTTGAAATAACATTACTGATTATGTTAATATCCCCTAATATGAGGGCAAAATTATAGTAGAGAGAAATGTCAGTGACTGAAAAACTAAACTCAATGACAAATAAAGGAGAATGACCTAGGATCTAATAGTTATGATGATCTATATTAGGTGGCAAATTTGGAAAGAACTTCAAAAGAGAAGGGGCTGCTGGCTAACATGGGGAGATAAAGATAAAGAGTGAGGGAATGAATAAGAGTGACTAGAAATAGCAGCAGAGAGAAAGGGCATTTTGATTTGGACCAGTGAGTTGGAGGTACAAGGAAAAATAACTAGTGATGAAAAAGGCTTTTAAGGAATTTATATCCTTCATTGGGAGACAGTTCTCAGCAATTTACAAAGGATAGAAGAAGTGAGAGAGGAAAAAAAAATAAAGATGAAAATAATTTTTTAATTATAGGATGAGCATTCCTGAGGACACCATGAGAAGCTCTAAAATGAGACATAGTAGGATGAGGGTGGGAAGGAACATAGGATTCAGGTGGATAGAAATAAGGAAACAGATGCTTAGGATAAGCAAAAGGATTTATTTATTTTTTTAAGTAGCTGGGGACTCTATACAATTGGGACAAAAAGCACAATGAAGAATGGAAATATATTAACCATTGAGAAATGACGAGATGGAATTGTAGTGGATGGGGAAAAGTCCATGATAAAGACAAGCGATTAAACAAAACCAAGTTGTCCTATGGTACTTGACTCCATATTAGGTAGTATTTAGTGTTCTGTGAAAAGGAGCTATTACATGTAGAGTCTGGAAGCAATAATGTGGAGGAAAGAGAAAGTAATCACCCTGTATTAAGCACTTGTAATATTCCAGACATTGTGCTAAGCATCTTAAAAATATTATATCTCATTTGATTCCCATAACAATTCTGTAGGGTAGGTGTTATTCTCTGCATTTTATAGTTGAGGACATTAAGTTCTCAGATAGATGTTAAGTGACTTGCCCATGGTAACAAAACTAATAAGTATATGAAGCTAGATTGTTACTCAATCATTCTTGATGCCTGATCCAGAAAAACTCTCTCTACTATAACACCTCAGTGTGTAATGTTCAGATTCACTGATCACTCTGGAAGCTGGAAGACTGAGAGTGCTGGTCTTGAACTAGACTCACAGACTTGGAAGAAGATGGATGAGTCCCATCATAAGTTGTTTTAAAATTTTACCAAAATATTTTAATGTTGGGGCTACTAGGTGGCACAGTGGATAGAACACCAACCCTGAAGTCAGGAGGACCTGAGTTCAAATCTGTTCTCAGACACTTAACATGTCCTAGCTGTGTGACCCTTGGCAAGGCACTTAACTCCAATTGCCTCAGCAAAAAAAAATAATAATAATGCAGTGCTTAATAATTCAGTTATTAAATAAGCACCAAATATCACTACTATTATTCCAAATTGTAATAGCAATGTTGACTTTAGCAATAAGAAAGGAAAAAGAATTTTTAAAAATTAGGATAGGCAAGGAGGAAATAAAACTATCACTCTTTGCAAATGATATGATGATATATTAGACAATCTTAGAAAATCATCCAATAATGCATTTGAAACAATTAATAGCTTTAGCAAAGTTGCAGGATGTAAAATAAACCCACACAAATCATCAACATTTCACTGTATTACTGACAAAGCCCAGCAGCAAGAGAAATTCCAGTTAAAATAATTGTACACAAAATAAAATATCTGGGTGTCTACCTACCAAAAGAAACCCAGGAACTACGTAATTACAACTACAATACTTCTTACACAAACAGAGTCAGATCTAAACAAAAGGAAAAATATTATTTGTTCATGGGTAAGTGTTGGAATCCTTACTAACTGCTAACTAATTAGAGTTGATCTAATCTTACAAGAAGATGTTTTGGCCAGAACCTGAAACAAGGTACTAAGTAGAACTAATTAAGACAAGGCTTGTGTTCACACCTTTACTCATTGGAGTCCACAAGTATGCTAGCTTCACAAAGTACACTTTCTACACCTCCCTTAAAGCTCATTGGGCCAGAGAGCACTATGGGAGAAAACCCATAATCCCATTCTCTCAGAAGAGGCAGATAAAAGGCCAGCGATGAGGGATCTATGGCAGAATACATTTTTTCCTCTTGGCTGGCTGATTGCGCTGGACTCGAGAGGAACGACTCTGGTGCAGAGAACACTTTGACGGATTTCAGTGGAGCTACGCCAGAAGCCCTCTCTCCGCAGCAAGTTGGTGGCTGGGCTCCCCAGAGGGAGATAAGAGAGACCTTCCATCTCCGTCTTGGTTGGAGGCAGAAGAAAGCAGAGGCAGAGGCTGAAGGACAGAACCTTTGGATTTGGAGACATCCGAAGGGCTCCAAGCCTCTAAACCGGCTTTGCCTTGAAAAGAACAGGAACTCCAACATTTGAACTCATAACAGGTAAGTCAAGCTAATATAATAAAAATGACAATTCTACCTAAATTGGTCTACTTGTCCAGTGCCATAATAATCAAACAACCAAAAATTTATTTTATAGGGTTAGAAAAAATAATAACAAAATTCATCTAGAACAACAAAATGTCAAGAATAGCAAGTGAATTAATGAAAAAAAAAAAAACAAAAACAAAACAAAAGATGATGGTTTAGCAGTATCAGACCTAAAACTAAGGCAGCAGTCATCAAAACAATTTGGTACTGGCTAAGAAATAAAGTAATTGATCAGTGCAATAGACGACACACATGATGCAATAATCATGACCTATAGTAATCTAGTATTTGCTAAAGACCCAAACTCCAGCTTCTGAAATAAGAACTCATTATTTCACAAAAATTGCTGGAAAATTAGAAAATAATATGTCAGAAACTTGGCATAGATTTACAATTTATACCCCATATGTATAAGTCAAAATGGGTACCTAATTTGGGCATAAAAGGTGATAACATAAGCAAATTAGGAAAACAAGGAATAATTTACCTGTCAGATCTTTGGAGAAAGGAGGGATTTCTGACCCAAAAAGAACTAGAGAACATTATGATGTGTCCAAGCAAACCCAATACAAACAAGATTAAAAAGGAAGTACAAAGGCAGAAAAAAAACAAAGTTTTTACAGACTTTTTCTGATAAACATCTCTTTTCTAAAATATATAAAGAACACTATCAAATTTATAAGACTACAAATCATTCCCCAATTGAGAAATGAACAAACAATTCTCAGATAATGAAATTAAAACCATTTTTGTTGTAGTAAAATGCTCTAAATAACTGTTTATTAGAGAAATTAAAACAACTCTGAAGTGTCACCTCAAAGCTCTCAAATTGTTAATATGATAGGAAAAGGTACTAATAAATGTTGAAGGGGATGTGGTAAAATTGGGACACTAATACATTGTTGGTGGAGTTGTGAACTGATCCACCCTTTCTGGAGAGCAATTTGGTACTATGCTTAAGGGGCTATTAAACTGTGCATATCAATTGGGGAATGGCTGAATAAGCTATGGCATATGAAGGTAATGAAATATTATTTTTCTGTAATAAATGATGAACAAGCTGATTTTAGAAAGCCCGAAAAGATTTACATGAACTGATGCTGAGTGAAACAAGCAGAACCAGGAATATATTGTACACAAAAACAGCAAGAATTTATGATGATCAGCTATGAAACACTTGGTCCTTCTCAGTGGTTCGGTCATCCAAGGCAATTCCAGTAAACTTTGGATAGAAAATCTCATCTGCATCCAGAAAAAATGAACAATAAAGATTGAATGTAAATCAACACAACAACAATCAAATTGAATGAAAAACAACAATGCTATTTTTTTTTTGTCTCTTCCGTGGTTTTTACTTTTTGTCCTGATTTTTCTCTCCTAACATGATTCATAAAGAAATGTGTATTAAAAATTTCATGTACATGTATAATCAGAAAAAAGTTACCCTATTACCTTTTGAAGATACATGTAAATATAGTTCCTAATGAGAATATACAGTTAACTAGGAAGCTTTTAAAAGATGTTTATTAAGATACCTACATGTGCAAAAATGTTTGTGGCAGCCTTTTTTGTAGTGACAAGAAACTGGAAATTAAGTGGATGCTCAGCAGTTGGAAAATGACTGAATAAGTTATGGTATATGAATATTATGGAATATTATTGTTCTATAAGAAACGATCAGCAGGATGATTTTAGAGAGGTTTGGAGAGACTTACATGAACTGATGCTAAGTGAAATGAGCAGAAATAGGAGATCATTGTACACTGCAACAACAAGATTATACAATGCTCAATTCTGATGGACATGACTTTTTCTAACAATGAGAAAATTGAGGCCAGTTCCAATTATCTTGTGATGAAAAGAGCCATCTACATCCACTGAGAGACCTGTGGAAATCGAGTGTGGACCACAACATAGCATTTTCACTCTTTTTGTTGTTATTTGCTTGCATTTTGTTTTCTTTCTCATTTTTTCCCCTTTGTTCTAATTTTTCTTGTGCAGCAAGATAATTGTGTATGATAACATGTATAAATATATTGGATTTAGCATATATTTTAACATGTTTAACATATATTGGATTATTTGCCATCTAGGGGAAGGATGAGGGGAAAGAGCAGAAAATTTGGAACACAAGGTTTGGTAAAAATTATCCATGCATATGTTTTGAAAATAAAAAGCTTTAATAAAAGAGAAAGATGTTCATTGTACCCAATTAAATGGCGATATTTTTAAAAATCAATATGCATCCTATAAAACACCTACAAAGCTATATGCCGCTACCAGGCACTGGGTATACAAACACAAAAACAAAACAGGCGTGGACATCATAGGTCTTATATTTTATCACAGAAAATGAGATGGACACATATTATTAGAATATATATATATGTATATATATATATATATATATATATACATAGAAGTATATATGTGTGTATATGAAATATATACATATACATATATATACATATATATATATATACATACACCCATACACATGTGTTTATACACAGGGTATATAGATATATATGTATTTGAATGAAAGCCCCCCCATCCCCTCCTGCTTGGAGTGAAGGGGACCAGAAGCTGAGGGTAATCTCTTCCACAGGAAAGCCCTCATTTAAGAGGAAGCAATTGACATGCTATTTGATGACTACAAAGCTAAGGAGTCTAAAATAAGGAGGTGAGAAATGAGGGTATCCCAGACACGGCACTGTGTTCAAAGGACAGCAAGTGGGCCAGTTTGACTATTTTTTAGAGAGTACAATAGGGAATAATGTTCTAAGACTAGAACAATAGGCTACAGTAACACCGTAAAGCATTTTTAGTGTCAAAATGAGGAGTACATGTATAAGAGAGTCACTGGTATTTTTTTTAAGCTGGGGGTGACATTGTCAGAGCTGTACTTAAAAAATATCACTTTAAAACTGGGTAGAGAATGGATTAGAAGAGCAGAGATTAAAAGCAACAATATCATTTGGAAAGCCACTCTAAGACTCCAGGAGAAAGATGATGTAGACCTGAGCTAGGGTGGTGGGTACAGGAGTGGAGAGAAGGGATAGATGCAAGAGATGTCCTAGAGAGAGAACCAACAATATTTTTCAACTGATTGGAAGCACTGAGGAAAGGAGGGGAAATGAAGATTAAATTATTATAAAGAATAAATTATTATAAGATTTAGCAATTGAAAAATTGGTGGTACCATGGGTCAAAAAATGGAAATTAGGAAGATGGATAGGATGAGGGAAATGTCATGAGTTCTATTTTGGATATATTAAAGTTCAGATACCAAAGGGAAATCCAGTTTGTGATTTCTACTGGAATCATGAAGATGGAATTCTTTATTTATTGTATTGTATTTTGGTGAATCTATATTTTTGTATACTTCCGACAATGTAAACCCGCGTTTGTGACTTCCCATTAATTCTCTCTAGAAAAACTGTAGAAAATTGATTCTTGAAATATCTTGGCCATGCCACTGAAGCATTTATATTGTCTATTCATATTCTTGATCCATGGACAATTCTTGTTCTTATCATATACTTATATACACAAATTATCTTCTTAAACATTATTGAAACCAATCTCCTTTTCCAAATTGGATTCTGGAACCACTTGATTTACCTATACAGTATTTATACAAGATAGACTGACAGAATAAATTCACTGATTTCACTCATTGTCTAAGCAGAGTGACTGTGCTTATGATATACAGAGACTGTGGGTAGGCTGTATGGCACACCCTTGGAGATGATTCTCATTCTTCCCCTTGTTTCTCTTTCCCACCATCCTGGGATACATGTTCTGCACTAGTATAATAGGCTAAAACTCTCTGAAATCCTTTGTTTATAATTGGATATCTGATCAATAGATGTTTTCCATCTACTTTTTTTTCTCCTTGAGTGGAAGGTTAGACCACCTCTTATCTATTTCTTTAGATCTCACTAAAGAGATTTTATATTGTTTCTGACTTAGTATCCTTAGCACAATATCATCCTCATATGATATTTGTACAGTGCTGCTACCAATGGAATTTCTTTTTCCTTTTGTTTAGACTTTATGCCCAGATCATTATACTGAACCAGATGTGTAGAACTGGATCTATTTTGTATTCAAATATACATTCTTAAGTGTATATAAACTCTGTATTTAAAAAAAAAAGACTTGGAACTTGATGTTGTAGCTAAAGTTTTTTTCTTTTTTTTCCCTCAAGAGTAAGAGATACAAATAATGTATCAGAAAATTCTGAACTGAATTCAGATCTAGATTCAGGATTTCAAAAGGGTGTCAAACATTAATGCTTAGATTGTTTTTTAATAGCATAATAAATATATAGATAGATAGATAGATACAAATGTGTATGTGTGCCAAAGATTCCACAATTCTAAATATATAGATATACCCATTTCCCACAAAAGAACTGATTTGCTCTGCCTATATTCTTGAAGCCAATTGTGTGGAAACATGGATGTAGGGAATAGAGTTTTGCTCTGAGTCAAATAACCATCAGCTCATGAAATGCTCCTGACTTAAACCTGATACCATTTGCTTGAGGAAGGGCATTAACAAGATTATACATTGTTTTACTCTCATGGAAATTAGCTTCTTATTCTTGTATAAATAACTAATAATGAGCAGCAATCTGCTCCCCATTGGAGACTGATTATACCACTGTGGAGCTACCTGGGAGTGTTTCCCACTCTGAGAAGCAGTGCCTTTGCAAGGCTGCTGCAAAAATTGCATTCACATATTTTCAGGTGAAGCATTTGTTATGTAGAAATTATAATTCTTTTCATTATTTCTATTACTACTATTGCTATTATTACTGTTTGTCTGCAGTAGAGACAGAGATCCCAATTCCTCTCTCCTTTCTTAATTGAAGTGAATCTCCAGGAGCTAAAGGGAAAGCTTAGAATAGCTGTGAGAATAAATATGCCAAAGTCTGTCATGAATCTCACATCCTTTGTGTCCACTAAAATGTATATTCCAGACTTTGGCACTTTTCTGCCACTTCCTTAATTGGCCAGGGTCATTTCCATTTTGCCCATTTTTCCTTGTTTTTGATATTTGTAAAGGAAAACTGGAACAATAAAATGGGAGACATTTTTGTGTCTCAACAACAAAAATAACAACAAACTCTAAGAAGGGAAACAAAACATTTGAACACCCCCCAATATATTTCATTTGACTTGTCTTCTTGGAAAGAATCAGAAGTATACAAATAACATAATCTAGCATAAATAATCAGCATGAAATAGATGTGGTACATTTGTTTCTCAATGTAGCCATTTCTTTATTATTTTCTATAGTGTCTATTAGTAAAATCTGTGTTCTCTGGCAGGACAATAGAAATGGCTTCTTTCTTTCCCAGCATTCCAAATTTCTCCTTCCCATCTTACATTATATTAAAATTCTGGGATGCGTACCAAAGGAAACTCTTAGATTGGGGGCCCAGGAGAAAATCATTCACTCTCATCTGGCATCAGGTTCATCTAACTAGAGTTGGTCTTTGGAGAAATGTGGTTAACCTTTCAAACAAAGAAGATGGGAACCACAACTATCATGATAGAAAGAAAAGATTTAAAACAACAATAATGAAAACATACATATCCTATATCCATTTTAACCCTTCCTCTGTGCTTCCAAATAACTGAGTCTATTACCATATGTTTCCAATAAGTTCTTATCAATTTCTGCTCAGAAGTTTATATGAGCTGACTAGCGAAGTCATTTGTGCTCTGAGTAGCAAGGAATATGTACATATGTTTTAGCTGAGTGGAAAAGGAGCTGAAATATGAAAAGAAAATAAAATACTGGTAATTATTTTAAAGTATTGATTATTTGAAGGAATAAGAGGAAAGGGAGGAAAGGATGGGGGGAGGAAGAGAGACAGAAAGAAAGAGAGAGAGAACCCCCAAATATTAAGGAAACTTGAATTTTAAAGTCTCATTGATGCCCCAAGGGAAAAATAAAAACAAAAGTCATGAGTGTGCAAATGATTTTTAGGAAATGGTTCATAAAAGAAATAGAAAAATAGTTTTTTTTTTAAATAATATCATAGGAGGAAAAAGATGAACACTTAAGGATACTTGAAGCTTGAATGTATCACTGGACTGGGCTCAGAAGTTGCACGTTGTAGCTATTGCCAATAATGCCCTCTTCTGGTGATGCTCTTGCAGGATGAGTGTCAGCTATTCTCTGGACCTGCATTCACCCAGTCTGGATGTAGTCAAACTCTGGAGCCAGAAAATGTTTTATCTAAGCTAAATGTAACAACCCCTTTGCCCCACTCATTTCTGAAGACTAGCTGTAGGTAAATTATTTTAATAAGGCAAGAAATACCATAATACAGTTTTCTGTCTTTTTTTAAACTCCAAATAATGCTCTCTATGTCATCTGTATATTTATGATAGCTCAAAGACATGGGTGTGTGGATCTAATTAAAAATGTGAAAGGGTTTAGCAGCCTGCTGCTTCCCTGCGACTCTCTTATTGCCAGCTCTTGGCAGTTCCGTTGTCACAGAGCCAAATGTTTAGTCTTCAGCTGAATTGCTGCCAGTGTGCTGTGGTGCATTGTGGGAGGAGAGAGCCTGGAGGTACTGTGTTCAACTATCTCACATACGGCTAGTCAGTGAGCAGGACTTCACAGTCAATCACCCAAAAGAAAACTGAAAGAGAAAGCCTGCTTGTGCCCAATGAGTTTAAAAGTGTTGCAGGACCTAAGCCCCCAACCTGGTCCTTTTCATAATCAAAGGTAGAACCATTTATCCCTTTTGAAGTTAGCTGAAACCCCACAGTGATGGTTAGGAGGTTACTCCGGCAGCACTGGCAAGATTATTTTTGTATTCATCAATTTAGTTTAAATCAATCCTTTTTCAGAAAAGAAAATTTTAAAATTACTTTCTACAGCTAGGGTCTGACCTCTCAGCCACTACTGACTGCCAGATGAGTGTCTTCCCATTGAGGTCTGGTCTCTGGAGTAAGTCAAAGCTGTATTTTGTGGAGGCTGGGTGTGTTTTTCTATCTTTTATCTGAACAAGAGCATTTCAGCAGTGATGCTTCTAGAAGGTCAAAGGGCATACTCCATTTCACCAAGTTCAGAACCCAATAGAATCTCTCTGGAATTCTGAGTTATAAATGCAAAGTCAGACTTCTTTGAATTCAGTTGGTAGTAAATGTCAGAAAACAGCTTAATAATTTTTTAAAGGGAAAGAGGATTTCAAAGAACTCAGAAGGCTCATCCCCAATTTTTTAATTGTATTTAAAATGTACCAAAAATAGTAATTAATTTTCTGTGTCAAAAAAACAGAGGGATTAAATTGTGTTGGGAAATTGTTCCCATAAAGAAGTTCTTCTAACTGGAAATTGCAATGATACTCACATTTCTATTGGGCTTTACAATTTGTAAAGAACTTTCTTCACTTCAAGTATGTGGGGTAGGCAATGAAACACAATGAGTCAGTCAAGAGATTTTTACCAAGTGCAATTTGTATACACATGGCTGATAGTTTCCCATGTTCCCTTCCCCCTCCCCCCTTTGTCTTTTCCTAATCCCTCTCATGAACAAAAGGAGCAAAAGATAAATAAATTCTTGCTGTATCCAGCCTTGACTGATGTCTACCATAAATCTATATTTTGCTTGTCTTCTGTGGACAGAGAAACTATACCAAATATAAATACTGCTAAACCCACTGCTAACCATATTTATTGGGATAGAAACTTTTCACTAGGTAATGCAGTATGCTACTCACTCTGGAAGCTATTCACCTTGAATATTATTTAGGGCACTAAAGTAATAGTTTTAAATGTTCAAATTCGGGGATGAATCTTTGCTTTGATTTTTAACTGACATTACATACTAATAGTCACAATAGGAGTTTTGACTGCAGGTCAGGTAGAAGAGTACAAGGGAAAGATAGCTGGATTTCTAGTCAGAGGATTTGGGTTCAAATCTCACTTCTGTCACTTTCTAGCTGTATTATTAAGTCATTTTATTTTACTGAGCTTCAGGTTTCTCATCACTAAGATGAAGGTGTTGATCTAGTTGATTTCTAAGGTTCCTTTTGCCTACAAAGCAATGATTCTGAGATAAAGGAGAGGAAACTGAAGCCATTTAGCCTTAACTAGGATTCAGTAGCTTATAAGAATCTGGAGGGATCAGAAGTTATTTTTCCTTCAATCAGTTAAGTGTCTAACCACCTAAGAAAGAAGAGAGAGAGAAAGATATTGTTGTTCTGGTGTTTAGTGCCAGTTTCCCATTTTATTCCATTTTTGGAAAAAAATTCTTTGTTATTGAGAAAATGAAAAGGAGAAAGGCAAAAAAGAAGTCAGAATTCTGTACAACAGCTGCCTTTATTAATAAAGAGGCACAAGATAATTATCTCACCAGCCATCTCTCTTTTTGCTTGTGTGGACACAACCTTTAGGCTCTTAGAGGAAACACTGACTCCAAAGGATTGCTCGCTCTCATGCTTTCAGATCAAAACTTAAAAATAGACCATTTTTGGCACCATATCAAATTTTTGTCTAAATTCCATCATAACAACAAATCTCATCAAGATTTGTGATGCTGAAGTGACATGGGACAAAAAAAAGAATAGGCATTTATAGTAATGATTACTTATTGTTTGTCGTGAGGCATTTAAATGATTTTTTTTTTTTTTAATTTCAATTCTCTCACTGGTATGTCGGGTGTCTGAACTCCACCTCTTAGATCGTTCCTCCAGAGTCTCTTTTGTTTTTTTGTTGTTGCTGATTTTTTTTTTAAACTCTGCTGGTCCTGCTATGGTAAAGAGGCAGTATAGGCCTAGGGAGCTTTTTGGCGTCAGGCCCAGGCAATGGGGCCAAGGGAGAGATGGATAGCTAGGTGCAGAAGCGCCCTGAGGCAGGTGTTAAAATGTTGTTCCTGGTTCCTTGGTGGTAATCACTGCAAAACAATCCTGTCTGCTCTATTCGTATCAACAAGCTGCTGCTTTCCCTTGCTTGTTGCTAAGAGACCAGCCTGTTGTTTACAAGTTGCTGGGTGCTTTAGACTTTCATAATTTATAATTTATTATCTTAGTGTCAAAACTTGTGTTGGTTTTTATTTTATTTTACCATAGATCCAATAATTGTTATAGAAAACAAAGGTCACATATCTGCCTGGATAGTGGTTGTTCTTCTAACATACTTTGCCTTTCTGACGCATAGGCTCAGGTGAAAGAAAAATGCTATTATAAACTGGAGATGAATATCATTTTTGTCCATTAACTTCTTGCATTATATGACTGGTTAGGTCAATGGAGTCCCTCAAGATTTCTTCACTATTGAAAACATGTTTCTGTCCAACCAAGAAGGAAATGAATTGAAATGATTTCAATTATCACAAGAAAGGAGCCGGCTCTCCTTACTCCACATTTCAACACCTAATAGTTCAACTCATCAATCCTCCTTCCCTGAAGTTCAGTGGCATAGCCATTTAACCAGAGCCAGGAATTACTCTGTGCATTAAACTTGCTTTGTGCATATACAAAACCACCTTGCTAAAGTGTTGGATACTTAACACCAGTTAAATCAGTTCAGTGAGGAGTAATGCCAGAGTGGAAATGAGAATCATTTGCAGAGTTGTTAAGTTGCAAAATAACTCGGTCACAGTTCAGCAATTTAAAGAAAGGGAAGGGGAAAAAAATGAAGATGTGATTATTACAGTCCCCGGTGGAAATTAAGAACAGCAACCTGGGGTTAGAGCTTTGTTGGCTGGCTAACAACAGTCACACAAATAACTGAGGGTGTAGTGCTAACGAACATAGGTTTCATAATTGTAGCAGCATCTCGGTGTTCGCTGCTTAGCTAGTGACAGCCCTCTAAGAAATAGAGAGTAGTTGAAATTTCTAAGATGGGCATTTCCCCCCATCTGGCCAACTCAAAGAGTATTTTACTAGGAATTCCATTTTGTTAGTTTCCAAAAAGTAATTACTGCAATAAACCATATGAACATTTTTTAACAACTTAAGTCTTATGAGCTATCTGTGAGTACGGGGGCCAATATATAATTAAATCCAAAGAAATCTACTGAAGAATCTCCAATTTTGGTTGGCTGTTTAGTTTTTAACCATTGTAATATTTGGTTAAAATAAATAAACACAGAAAACATTAACTATCAAGGAAGTGGGCTGCCTCCCCCCCCCCCCCCCGATTTATTCGTTTCCTATTACTGGTGTCTTATTTCTTCCCTATAAAGCAATTTGTTATACATTCAAAATGTGATAGGATAAATTTGACTTAGACATACCATTATCACCAATACCAATAATTCCTCACATTATAATAAAACTTTAAGGTTTTTGTTAAGTATTTGCCTTGCAACAACTCTGTGAGACAAGTGATACTACAGTTTTTTTTTTTCCCTATTGTTGTTATTTTAGGAAGAAAAATCCAAATCTAATTTTTGTTGGCATATGGAAATCCTAGTGTAGGATTTCTCTTCACATATACAATTTGTAGTTTTAAAGAATTGCCTGATGTACTGAAGAGGTCAAGTAATTTGCCCATTGTCACACAAACAGTATATGTGAGAGGTGGTATGCCCACTAGGTCTCTTTGTTTCTCAATACAAATATTATTATGTTCCTCTTACAAATGAGTAAATTAAGATACAGGGAAGTATAATAATTTATGGTATCAAATATGGGTTATGAATTCAGACTGCTTTGTTTTTTGAAAAAGTCAGCACATTTCGTTTATTCTATATTGCCTTTAACTGGAGGTTAACTAGAGTCCTTTAATTTGATTGTATCGTCCTAGAATAATTCCTTCCTAGAGATTTTCTTCTGGCTTTTTTGTGGAAAAGAATTTTTAAATATATCCAACACTAAGTAACTAAATAGTATGTTGAAAAAAAGTGCTAGATCTAGAGTCATGAAGCCCTAACTTAAAATCCATCCTCAGATATTTGTTAGTTGTGTCATCCTGGGAATCTCACTTCCCTCATCCTCAGTTTTTTCATCAGCAAAATGGGTATACTCATAGCACCTGCTTCACTGAGTATTCATGAGGATCAAATGAAAAAATATATGTAAACTGCTTTGCAAACCTTAAAGTGTTATTTTAGCTATTGTGACCATCATAAAAAAAAGAAAAAAGCATAGATGTAGCTCAGCCATTTAGTCTGCCACCAAGTTCAAGCTTGTTCACTGACTAGATGTTGGATCTTTAACACAGCATTTTTATCTCTTGCATTTCAATTTCTATGCCAATAACATTTATCTTTATAAGGGTCAATTGAGACAATATACACAAAATTTTATATAAATGTGAGCTATACTTATCCCTATGATTATCCCAAGAGTCCAAGGGATTCTTCTACCAAGTATTTGGTGGATCTGGATACTTCCAGATTCAAGTATTTGGCTGACTCTCATTTTTATAAAATAACTAGATGTAGAACCAAAGTTTTGTTAAATGTTTAATAATCAGCTCTCTGGTGGTGGTGATGGGGAATGTATACTTAACATTTGTCATTATAATCTTCATTATTATCTAACAATGTAAATTCCATCATTTCTTATAATCAAACTGTTCAGCAGAACAATAAATTGCACTTTGATTTGTAACCTTTACCAACCCCAGAGAGAACTTCTCACAGTGAAAACTCCAGCATACCAACACTATGTTCAATTGAGATAGGATAAGACTAATACTTCATTCCTCAATCTTTGAGATCAATTCCAGTATGAACATCAACCTCCCTGTAGCAAATCAACTATACCATATAATTGACTGATCATTCAAGATCTTTGGGCTCACAGAATGCACTACTGAAAATAGTATTATTTCTGCATATCCATAGAGATAGCTGGTGCTGTTTAAAGTTCTTCAGGATCATTGAATCTCTGAGAGGGAAAGGACTCAAGAGGCCATTTAGTATTACTAATACCTGAAAAAGGAAATATATATTTATATACACATATACATATGTGTGTGTGTGTATATATATATATATATACATATATATATATATATATACAGAGAGATTATATATGTGTGTATTTATATATGTGCATATATATGCATGTGTATATATATATGAGAATCTGTTTATAAGTAGAGTTTCATATGTAATATTAACCTAAATTATTAGGAATTGGAAGAGACCTTAAAAAGCATCCTATCTCACAACTCATTTTCCATCTGAAGAAACTGAAGCCCAGAGAGAGGAAATGCCCTGCCCAAAGTCATTTTTGCTTGCTAGTGTCATAATAAGTATTCAAACACAGGTCTTTCTTTTGACTCCAATTCCAGGGCTTTCCATGCTGCCTCGGTTTATATATCTTATTTTGTTATTTGTTATATTGTGTGATGAAAGTGTTTATCAGATCATTGGTTTTGTTTTTTCCATGACCATATATTGTTTCCTTTTTAAAGTGCATTTTGATTATTCATTGATTAAACTATTCCCAAACCTAAGTTCTTTATCCTTCTCTGGGAAAATCATTTTACTGGAGGAAAATTTTGCTGCTAGACAACTATTTTTTTTCTTTCCTAAATTTACTCTGCCTTATAATTTTAGACCTTTGTACCCTAAAAGAAAAACCTTCTACCTCTTTGATGTTGATATTCTTTCAATTATCTTCATGTTTCCCTTCTGTTGTCATTTAGAGGAACTATACATAGACAGGCTTGGTATCTGTTCATGAAAGTTAATTTCACTGTTCTCTTAATTATTTTTGGATCTATTTTCTGAATTCCTTCCAATTTACATGCATTGTTCTGGTACTGAACAGCCCAAATCTGATCGAATTAGTCCAGGTGCAGTCTCATCAGAGTTGTAAATGTAAAGAAATATCACTTTCCTATTCAGAAACACACACCATTTCCCCACTTCCCTCCCCCAACACACACAAAGCTAGGGTGGTACCTTGATTCTTTGCTTTGCCTCTAGCTTAGATCTAATTGCCTTTTGGCACTGGCAAATTACACTGAAACATGATAGCTAACCATTGTCCACTCTCATCCCCAATTCTCTTCATGTATTTCCTATTCCCTAAGATACATCTCTAATCCATAAGATTTTTCAATAGGTATTTGTTTTACATTTCTGACTTAAATTAAAAAACAAAAACAAAAATCAGTATTCCCCCTATTTTAAATCTACTGTTCTTTGGAATTGTTCCCTCTGTCCCCACTAGTATTTTTGGAGCTTCCTAGTTTCATACCTTCAGAAACATTCAACAGCATGCTGTTCACTTCACTGTTTAAATCATTAATAAAGATGTGAAAAGACCAGACATCACTCCAGCCCTTTTGACACCCCATGAAGAGACCAAGCCTCTCCTTCTCCAAACTGGATACCTGCTATCAATCATTCTCCTTTGTTTAAACTTCAGCCAGGTTTCAATCCATGTGACAGTGTTTTTATGCAAACCAATTTGAATTAATTTTGCAAGTAAAATTCACTGAGATGCTATATCCATTTTTTTCCTGTGAAACCTATAAATGTAGTTTGAACCTAAGCTATGTGTCTATTCAACATGTCCACAGCAGCAACTAATTCTTAACTAATTTAGGATTTTTTGATACAATTAAAACTGGAAACAAAGATTTTATAAAAGCAAAGAAAAACATTATCATCAATAAATTCTTAAAATTCAATTCAAAAAATACTTAAGTATTTTATATGTAAATTAATGAATTTGGTTGTGGTGGAGCAGAAATAGTCCCTGCTCCCTGGGAATTTATAGTTTGATAAATCATGAACTCAAAATATAAAATAGTATACTATGAAAGTAATGTATGAAAAAGAAAGATTTTATAAATAGTAGCCATTCTTTTGAAAAGGTCCAAAGACTTAGCTCTGTGGAGTTATTGAACAAATAGGCATTCGTTGAAATTTTAAAATATTCTTCAGACAAAATAAGAAAAAGAACTGCCCTCAAGGGGTTCACATAGTCACTGGAGGAGAAAGAATAAAACATGTGCAATAACCATGAACAATTCAAAACAGTAAAATCCAAGTATCAGACTGTTTAATATTAGACTATAGTATTTCAGAAAAGAGTACTATCAGTGAGAGGGAAATCAAGTGGTATATTAGAAAAAAGAGCACTATATTTAGGTTTATAAAATAAGAGATTCAAATCCAAGCTCTTCCATTTAAAAGCTTTACAACTTTGTACATGACACTTCCCTTCTCTAGGAGGGACTCTGGCTAGATGGTCTCTTAAGATTTTCTCTGATTCTCTAGTTCCATGAACCTAATTAAAAGGTTATTTCCTAGAGGAGGTGTAGCTTGAGCAGAGTCTTGGAGGACAGATGGGATCAGAAAGGCTTAGATGAAGACACTGCAGGTATGGGGGATGACATGAATAACTCCAGAGAAAAAATGACCATGAAACACTTCTGGAACAGTGGGTCTACAGACCCAACTCCATTAAAGTTGCATATGGGTGAATAGCTAGCATTATATTTTGCTAGTTGCTAGATTATAGACAGCCTTAAAAAGTCAGTCATAGCAGCCTCAATATGATATGGCAAAAAAAATAGAGCCATCCTGAGTGATGAGTACCTAATGGTATGTGACAAAGTACTCCTTATGCTTAGAAAGCATCTTTAGTCTTTGGATTTGACTCCTGTCAGTCTTTGTCACTGAGATTTTAGAATTTCTTTAGACTCCTAATTCCACTTTATGTTCTCCATCTTGGCAGAAGAAACGAGCTCTCCTATCTGAGTCTTTTTCTTCCATGGAGTAGAAATAGGATGGGAACCAGAAAAAAGCTGAAGGGAAAAAGTAAAGGAGAAGGAAAAAGCTATTGCCGAGACATATTACACTTGAGAAAGGAGTAAAATTCGGGGAGGGCAGAGTTGTGAAAATTCAATGGGTCATAAAAATGGATGCTCTCAAAGAGATGATATCTATCCTTGGCAAAATCTCAAATGGTGCTACTAGGTATTGTAACATTCAATATGTTATCCTCTGCTGCTATTTGTTACAATGAGCCATCATCCTTATTTAGAATCTAAACCTCCCTAATCATTTCCCTTTATACTTCCTATTTTCCTTTCAGTGGAGTCAAATCAAATCAAGTAATATTTAAGTAACTACTAAATTTAAGTAAAATTTAAGTAAGGTGCCAAACAAATATGTTAAGTCCACAGGATATAAAAAAGGCAAATAAAAAGGCATTCCTGCTTGTCAGGTTGGTCATTGTCTAATGGGGAAAATCACATTTAAACAACAATTTACAAACAGAGATAGGCTGAAAATAACTTAGGATATAGATACTAAAATAAAGAAAGAAAAAAATTTTTGCAGAAAGTTAGGATTTTTAGTGGGGACATGAAGGGAACTACAGAAACTAAGAGATAGAAATAAGGAAGAAGATGATTTCGGGCATGAAAAATAGCCAGTGAAAATTCATGAAGATTGGAAATGGATTTTCTTGCAAAAGGAACAGAAAAACTATCAGTGTCAGGGGATCCTTAAATATGAGAAGAAGGAGGAGGAGGAGGAAAAGAAAGAGGAGGAGAAGGAAGAGGAAGAGGAGGAAGAGGAGAAAGAGGAGGAGAAGGAGGAGGAGGAGAAAGAGGAGGAGAAGGAAAAAGAGGAGAAGGAGGAGGAGGTATTAATCAGAATCCTGGAAAGGTTGGAAGTAGTTGAGTTAAGGAGTTAAGATGGCTTTAAAAGTCAAACAGACAAATCACTATTGATCAGAGAAATGCAAATTAAGACAAC
This sequence comes from Antechinus flavipes, assembly GCF_016432865.1. Lineage (NCBI taxonomy): Eukaryota > Metazoa > Chordata > Mammalia > Dasyuromorphia > Dasyuridae > Antechinus > Antechinus flavipes. The sequence continues at coordinate 380,744,541 of NC_067399.1, forward strand.
TCTGAGATACCACTACACATCTGTCAGATTGGCTAAGATGACAGGAAAAAATAATGATGAATGTTGGAGGGGATGTGGGAAAACTGGGACACTGATGCATTGTTGGTGGAGTTGTGAATGAATCCAACCATTCTGGAGAGCAATCTGGAATTATGCCCCAAAAGTTATCAAACTGTTCATACCCTTTGATCCAGCAGTGTTTCTATTGGGCTTATACCCCAAAGAGATACTAAAGAAGGGAAAGGGACCTGTATGTGCCAAAATGTTTGTGGCAGCCCTGTTGGTAGTGGCTAGAAACTGGAAAAGGAATGGATGCCCATCAATTGGAGAATGGCTGGGTAAATTGTGGTATATGAATGTTATGGAATATTATTATTCTGTAAGAAATGACCAGCAGGATGAATACAGAGAGGCTTGGAGAGACTTACATGAACTGATGCTAAGTGAAATGAGCAGAACCAGGAGATCATTATACACTTCGACAATGATATTGTATGAGGATGTATTCTGATGGAAGTGGAGTTCTTTGACAAAGAGAAGATCTAAATCAGTTTCAATTGATAAATGATGGACAGAAGCAGCTACATCCAAAGTAAAAAACACTGGGAAATGAATGTGAACTATTTGCATTTTTGTTTTTCTTCCCGGGTTATTTTTACCTTCTGAATCCAATTCTCCCTGTGCAGCAAGAGAACTGTTCGGTTCTGCAAACATATATTGTATCTAGGATATACTGCAACATATCTAACATATATATGACTGCTTGTCATCTAGGGGAGGGGGTGGAGGGAGGGAGGGGAAACATTGGAACAGAAGCGAGTGCATGGGATAATGTTGTAAAAAAATTACCATGGCATGGATTCTGTCAATAAAAAGTTATTATAAAATAAAATAAAATAAAGTCAAACAGAATTTTTTATTTGATTCTGAAAGTATTCAGGAGTCACTATAGTTGATTAAATGAGGTGGGGTAAAATAGGAAGATCCCTATGACAGACAAGCAGAGGATGGAGTGGCATAGAGTCAGAGAGACAAACTGTCCTATCCCAATAGTCCAGGCTAGAGGTGATGGTAATGAAGATCTATATGGTAGGCACTTGATAAAAGTTTACAAAATTAAAATGAATTGAATCATTTATGGGGAATTGGGAATTTGCTGAAAATGAAGATGTGCATAACCATTATTTTCAGAATGGATCACTTCACAGTGATTGATCCAGAATCTTGGTCTATTTGAATTTAATGATTTCTTTGAATAGTAGAATATTATTTCCATTTTTAGAATCCCAATAAATGTAATAAAGCTCATTCACAGTTTAGCTAAGGTCATATTTAAGAAATACTTTGAATTCTCTCAAAGAAGATGTTATAATAATTCAAATTTACAAATAAAACTTATTTAAAACATCTCTATCAGGTGAATAGTATAAATCAAGTGAAATCTGAGGCCCTGAGAGTTATAACTTACTTGCGTTTACACAGCTAGTAAGTGTTTGGGGTAAGATCTGAACTTATATTCAAATTCTAAGCTTAGTGTCCTTCCTATACCAAATTATATAAATAAAAAAAATAAGAATACCAGAATAATTCCTCTAAGCAGCCCTCTGTTCTTAACTATCATAAAAATGATAAAACTAATTATTTAGATCCTTTTATTGTACTTAACAATTTATATAGTGCTTTCCCCTGAAAGGTAGGAAAACTCAGTGCTATTATGTTCATTTTACAGCTGAGAAAATTGAATTTGTTGTTTCTAGGGACATCGAAACTATTGAATTTTTGCCTGGAAAGATACCTTAAAGGTCAATCAATCCAAAACATTTAGGTTAAGTGACCAAAAGTCACTTGAAATTAGAATTTGGGTCTCCTGACATCTACTCCATTGCTAACATATGCTCTCTATACAGTAATTTAGCCTAGTGAGGTTAAATAAGCCAGGGCAATCTACACCAATAATTCCCTTGGTTTTCATAGACCAAATATGGTCAGTATAAGTGGCCTAATTGTCCTGGCTAAATGACTATCTCTGGAGACTATTTGAAAATGAAATATTATTTCTTTGCTCTTTTAGCCTGGCTAATGATTCCCAGTCCCTCAGCTTGCTGGGCCCCACGGGCAGAAGACTGGAAGCCCATTATACCTGTGAGATTAGCCATCCTCCCTTGATTTTGGTTCTAGCCAAGTACTTATTTCCTGCCGTTGGGCCTTCCACAATCATAAAGCCAACCTCTCCAGCTCTCTCCAGGAGTTTTGGTAATAGTGAAGGTCTTTGGGAAATAGGAACATATTGAGCTTCTTAATACAGTAGGTTTCTCATTTGGTGCTTGAATTGGGTAAGGAGGTCTATAAAGAATGTGCAGAATTGAAAGGGATGCCTACAAGAGTCAGCCTACATGATTAAACACCTGAGTTAACTGCAATGACCCACATTTAGGCAGGCAATAAAGCCATCTTTTTATGGCTATTAGGATTTTAATGGTTTTGTCTTGTATTTACATTCTGGGCACTTTTACAATGAAATGGTTTTTGAGAAATTATGGTCCATGAAAAATATATTTTATAAAGAGATAACAAATTCCACGGAAAGATACTGAGTTGTCTATCCCTCATTTGATGGCATAGAACCTCTGTCTTGAGAAAAGCAGGCCAATATGTTGTTGATTTTTATCAATGACTTCTTTGTTCTTCCTTCCAGTGAAAAGATCAACTGAAGTAACAACATAATTTACTTATTGATTACAAAAGACCACTGACAAAAAATATCTGATACACATCAAGTTGAATTACAATTTGTAGCGTACTATATATGCCTGTAGGCTTTAAATATAAAAATTAGGTAATTATCACCAGAAGCATTCATTAAAATCAGAAAGTGGATAAATAAAGGTTACTAATGTCTAGTCATTAAAATTCTACAAATAAAATATAAGGAGAAAAAACCCAACACTTCCTGCCCATTACTCCTTTTTTATTAGTCAGGCATTGAGTCTGCGGGAAAATATTTATTTACTACCTCTCTTTACCTTCTTACCTGGAGAGAGGAACCAGAATGAGAGGGAAAAAGTGCTTGGTCCAGTTGAAACACATTGGAATCCTTAAAGCAGAAAGAAGAAAGTCTGCTGCCAACAAACTCATCAGAAATCTGATTTGAGAATTACAGATTTTACATTATTTTATTAGGTGGAAAGAGCGAGAACTGCTCATTAAGTAAAAAGAGCCATCCTTAATTCAAAAAGGGACAAATACTGAAATGTAGCATAATATAGCATAAGTAGCCAGAGATTTATAATTTAAAAACCTAGGTTTGAATACTGATTCTATCACATATTTCTTCTGTGATCTTGAAGAAGTTTTATTATCTTTCTTTCTAAATTTTCAGTTTTTTCATTTATAAACTGAGGGATTTGAACTATATAATCTCCAGGTTCTCTTTGTACTTTAAAATTCATTGTTCTATATTTCAGCATTCTGTGTTTTATTGTCTTTTCCAACTCTAAATACTGAGTCCTTAAATGTGTGATAAACTGAGTGCCAAAGAATGGAAAACAAAAAAAGAAATGACAACCAGAACTTTTTCATTTAAAAAAAATGTCTTCATGGAAGAGACAAAAATAGGCTGAGGGATATCTACTTGTTGTAGGAATGAAAATATGAGGTTCTTAAAAATATTAGAAACTTATGATCACTTTAGATTGTGTGCATACATACGAGAGAGAGAGAGAAAGAGAGAGAGAGAGAGAGAGAGAGAGAGAGAGAGAGAGAGAGAGAAAGAACTCACCAGGGAAAAGGGATTGGAGATAGGATCTCATTACTAATTTGGTTGAAACCCACCTGTGAACACAAGAACAAAAAAAAAAAAACTTCTCTGGGATTTTGATCTTTGATTGTGTGCTCAGGTGTATGCAGCCCTTAATCTAATCAGTAGCTTCAATTTGGGGTCCCTGCCAGGAATATTCTGTTATTCTACCATACAAAATCAATATCTGCTCACTGGGCCAGTTCAGGAAAGTCAGATGCGAATGCTATTGGATTATTATCTACATTAAGTTCAATAAATTAATTTGGATTATTAACTAGCAAATGATAATGAATGTTGAAACAATCTGTGTGTTTGGATAATTATTATTCCTAGTAATACTGTTATTACGTGCACAGAAAACTGAAATAATTAACATTGGCCCAACTTTAGAGTACTTTGAATTCTTAGTTATCTAACTGCTGCCTTTCTAGTTTGTAAAGGACCCAACCTATTTGTATCTTCTTCCTTCTGAGTATGACTGGTATGAATTTTTTAGCATATTATAAATTAAAAGTGGAAAAAATGAAGGTTCCCCATTTTTTCTTAGTTGATAACTGCCAAAATGTATGGTGAGAAAAAAAGTTAACACTACTCATCTAAGGTTTGGGGAATATATGATTTTTATCCATGTTTTCCATAAACTCAGGTCCCATGAATAATTGTGAAAGTTTATTTTCAAAAACTTAGCTCAGTTCTTTTCCCTTACTAGTAGCAATCAGTGATTTTGTTTAGAATAGATGTGGGGAATTTCTGCTAAAGTCCTCCTTCTAAACCTAAAGAATTCCCACCCACATAATACACTTTTCCCCCCAGATTTTCTCCCATCCTAATATCTCTCCCCATTGAGAAGGCACAAATGAAGTTATGCAAAATATTTCCATAAAAATCCTGCTGCAGAAGAAAACATATATCTCCATCCCCCCAAAAAAACTTCAAGAATAAAGCTTTTTAACAAGTATGCTTCAATTTGTGTACAGATATAATCAGTTCATTCTTTGGGTATGGATAGCATTTTCCACCGTAAAGCCTTCAGAGTAATCTTGGATCATTATATTGCTGAGAATAGCAAAGTCATTTACAGCTGATCATCTTACAACATTGCTATTGCTATTACCTTGTACACAGTACGTTTCATTTTAAGTGAGCTCATGGAGGACTTTCCAGGTTTTTCTGAGATTATCCTACTCCTCATTAAACCTAAAGAATTCTTGCATTCCATCAATTATCTTCCTTTGATCTCCAAAAGAGATCAGTGGCCTACTCTCTCTTTCCCCAGGTAACCCACAATTGTCTGTCTCAGCCCACTGTCTACTCAGAATTGATTGTAAAGTTTGCAGTATCATAACAAGCCAGATCAAGTAAGATGCCCACAATCTCAACTAGCTATTTGTTTGTAGCAATCCATGAATAGTATAGGTGACTGAGTTCTATTTCCAGCAACAGTTCCTGTGGCAGTGCAAGGTCCTCTGGGGAAATGATGCAATAACAACCAGGCCCTTCAAAACAAAATCCAGGATATTGGTGAGCAAGTAGCTTCAGAAAGCTGAGTCATCCATTTATGTTATCAGTATTGGAACCCCCAGAGTACTAGGCTGTAGATGGTACTAGCCAACAAATAACTAATCAATCAATCAATCCATAAGCATTTATTAAACACTATATCAGACATTTTGTTGGGGATATAAAAAGATAAAAATAAAATAATCTCTTCCTAAAATGATCTTATATTTTTGGAGGGGCAGGGGAATACATTTACATGTATAAAAATATATATACAAGTACAAAGTAATCTTGTAGTAGTGTTATATAATCTGACATGGGGAGTGGGTTAGGAATCAGAAGAGTATGTATGTTCTGGGTTTGGGACTTTCACAAGCACATGAATAATGGCACATCAGAAAGTTCAAAAAACACTTTGGTTTTGCTGCATGATAGAAACACCCTCCCCTCTACTTTTTGTTTCATGCTATACATCACAGAACATTTCCTTCTCCCTGTTTGTGCCTTTCCTTTCCATTTTCTTTCCCTCTTTTTCCCTACCCGACCCTCATTTCCTTCATTTCCTTTTCCTTCCTTCCTTTTATTTCTCTCCCTCTTCCTCTCCCTCTCCTTTTCCTTTCCTCTTTTCTCCTTTCCTTCTCCTTCCCATCTGACCCTTTACATTAGGCAAGTTGTTTAAGTATAGGAATAGTTTTGTTTTTATTTTTTTTTAAGAAAAAAAAAGCAAAATATCCAAAAGAAAGAAATCACACCTTTTGTCTAATGATTATTATCCAAGTCACCTATGAGCTTTTCAGCAGCCTTTCTCTTCATAGGGACATAAAGAAGACTCAGAATTATAACCAGGGTTAGGAAACTTGGATTTTCTCCTAGGCAACCAAATTTAGAAGGAGCTGACATCAGTTTCAAATCGTCAACATCATATGAACAGATCTTAGTTCCTAGTTAAAACAGAATAATTAGTTAAAATAAGTTACCAAACAGTCAAAATGTGATTCTATAAAGTCCCACCTTACTATTCCAAACTCCTAATTTTTGCTGGCGCACTAACATCTTTGCCTTCCTCCCAACAATAATTAATAAAGCAATCAATCCACAAGCATTTTTAAATACTTACCATATGTCAGACATATTGTTGGGGATAGAAAAAGATAAAAATAAAATAATCTCTGTCTTAAAATGATCCTATAATTTTGTAGGGGCAGGGAAATATATGTACATGTGTGTGTACATACACACACACACAAGTACAAAGTAATCTTGTACTAATACTGTATAGTCTAGCAAAGGGGGTGTATTAGGAATCAGAAAAGGCCTTTTGTAGTGGTGGTATTTAAGTTGAATTTTAAAGGAAACTAGGGATCCTGAGGCAGGAGTAAGAAGAGTATGTGGGTTCCAGGCTTAGGGGATTGATTCAAGGATACAATGGTGGGAGATGAATTGCATATAAGACTGAATAAGTAGCCTGCTTCATCAGTACTTTAGAGTTTATGGTGTTGTTCAATCATTTTCGTCATGTCCAACTTTTGTGACTCCATCTATGTTTTTTTGGACAAAGAGACTAGAATCGTTTGCTATTCCTTTTCCAGCTTATTTTAAGATTGCGGAACTGAAGAAAACAGACCAAAGGCATTTGCCTAGGGTTACACAATTAGTAAGTATCTAAAGCTACATTTGAACTCAGATTTTCCTTGAATCCAGACCCTGATGGTCAATCTACTGTACCATCTACATAGAGTATTAATTATAATAGACTGGAGATATTAGCTGAAGATATAAAACTTATTTAGATTGAAACAAAGAAATTTGCTTCTGATCATATGGGAAATAGGTAGCTAGTGGAAATTCTTTGACGGGGAAAATATATGTTTGTATGTGTATGTGTGTGTATAATTTTAGTAGATGTTAGAGGATGGATTGGAAAGGGGAGATACACAGAGACAGTAAGATTAATTTGAATACTTTTGCAATATCTATGGTGAGAAATGGTGAGTGTCTGAGTTAGAGTCACTGAAAAATGAGTGGAAAGGGTATGGAAGAAAGCTGTCCCTCCCTACCATCCGCAACTGTGCCACTTCCCCTGGCTTGTTCTATATCACTAGTCCCAGGGGTAAAGATTCCTAATTATGGCTCTGGAGAGCAAGTGGGGTTTTCCAAATCAGAGAACAAATTCTAGCAGGTCCTACCAAATTTCAAATGCTTCCAGTGACTATCTCTATGCTTTTTATCTTAGGGCATGTCTAGCTAGTTTCAGAGAACTTCATCATAGCTATAGAATGAGGAATTTTTGAGCACATAAATTCTTGTGGTCTGCTTACTAAGATAAAATATTCCTTACCTGGACCTAGGTGAGACCTAGGGCTCATATGGAAGAAATCTTCGAAGAATTTGAAGAAGGTAGGTGATCTGGTGGCTGCATAGAAAAAAAGAGGTAATTTAATGGTCAGTCCCTCAAAAATTTCCTTTGGAAACTAGTTGCATTCAGAGACCTATAAAAAAAAGACATCTCTTCTTACCTGAAACATCAAAATATTTTCTAATAATGCTTATAATTTTCGATCCAGAAGGGATTTTAGAGACTGTCTAGTTTAAACTGTTTTTTTTGTTTGTTTGTTTTTGTTTTTGTTTTTTTTTTGGTTTTTTTTTGGTATGTGTGGCAACTGAAGGAAAGTCAAGTCCACAGAAGGGAAGTACCTATTCATAAATTTAAAGTCTTAAAAAAAAAACAAACCAAACCAAACCAAACAAAATCAAACAACCCCCCTATAAAAAAGAAAACATTGGTTAAGCACATATTGCTTGGGGACCACTGGGATAGACAAATGGAAGAAATTCAAATATAAATAAAAAAGATCCTTCCCAGATCTGATAGCTCATAATTCTCTGAATGTAAACTAAATTATAAGTAAAAGGAATGGGATTAGGGAATAATGTTCTAACAATTTTTTTAAATATGAAAATAAATTATTTCACAGAAACATGAAAACCTGATGCTGCTTTCAAATTACTTCAATATCCACAAAATTCAAATTTTGAAAGACAAATTCATTTAAAAGCTGTTTAATTCAATTTGAAAATTATTTGGACTATTTTTTATTTGCTTATTTTTGAAGAGGGATGTTTTTATGGGATTAAATTAGTTACTTTTATTCACTTATGAGATGAAGCCTCAGAATTTTTGCATTTACCTTTATTTGAGTTAAAAAATAATGCTACTAAAATAACAATAACTCATGGCTCTATGGTGCTCTAAAGTCATTTTAACACAACAATATTAACAAATAGATCAGATATTATCCTTGTTTTACTGATGGAGAAACTAAGATATAGAGAAAATTTATGTGACATATCCAAGCAGTATTACCAAATTGACACAGAAAGCAAACAAAACAAGAACTTAACTGAGGAGAAAACAGGGACATAGAAAATTAACAAACAGTTAAGTTTCTACTATGTGCCAGGCACTGGAAATGCAGATTGCCATGGAGCATGCTAAACAAAGAGTGAGGGGCAGCTAGGTGGTGAAGTGGATAGAATATCTGCCCTGAAGTCAGGAGGTCATGAGTTCAAATGTGATCTCAGACACGTAATACTTCCTAGCTGTGAGACCCTGGGCAAGTCACTTAACCCCAATTGCCTCAGCAAAAATAAAAGGGGGAAAAAGAAGCTGGGGTTGGAGGAGGGTGAAACAAACTAGTATTAGAATCTCTGCTCTGAGAATTACTAATCATGTGACTGAAAAAAATATTCCTTGACCTTTCTGATCTTAAGGTTACTCATCTGAAAAATGGAGACAATTTCTTCTATCTCAAGTTACATTAAGGAAGGCACTTTATAAATCTGAAAATGCCATAGAAATGTTAATCATTATCATGCAGAGATTTTCAAACTTGATAAAATCTCTCAAGAACTCTCTGCTGATATAGCTTTTAAAGGCTCTAGGGTCACCTACTTGCTAAGATGAGGTATCAGAGGAAGATTTGAGCTGAATAGAGCAAAGATTGTTATAAAGAATTAAAACACTATTTGCAACTGAAATTAAAAAGTGCCTTTGAAGAAATTTAGCATGTTTTTAGTAGTTATAATGGATATTTTACAGACTTAGTAATGTGTTCCCACTAAAAAGAAATTAAGAGAAGTTAAATATGTATTCAGAAAGATATTCAACAGTTATTATATCTTTATTTTGAGAGAGCAGGGTAGTATGTCAGCAAGAATGAAATTGGGTCAGCATGCTAGATATGTAATTTTACTATCCCTGTGGTTTATGTAAGCTAGTTCTCAGTCTCAGTTTCCTTATCTTTAAAATGGGGGGTATTTATAGTCATGCAATATAGTTCACAAGATTGTTGAGAGGAAAGCATTTTGTAAATATTAAACATGATGTGGGAAACAGCAAGCTATAGTGCTATCAGTTATTGAAACAGAATTTAATTTCATGAAGCATTTGTGACAAACCTATAATAGCCATTCACTATGCTGCATACTGAGGTACAGAGAAAAAACAATTAAAGTCTTTTCCTTCAAGGATTTCTCTCTCTCTCTCTCTCTCTCTCTCTCTCTCTCTCTCTCTGTATGTACACATATCAGTATATATAAAATATATTGGTACACATATAGAATCTGGAAAAGTTACCATATTTATATCTAAATAGAATAAGAAATACAGTGACCTTGAAAGTTTGGGTTTTTTTTTTTTCAGCTAAGGTCCCTGACTATAAGAATTATGGGTGAAGAGCTCCCTGCTGAAATAAAAAAGGACAGGAATTTCAGAGGAAAAAACCACTGGACAAGGAAACCCATTGAGTCATGAATTCTCTTATAGCTAGCATAGCTTAGTCCCCCTGAAGTCAAGTAAGGCTGGAATGCTTTTGCTCTTGGCATCTAATATCATCTCTCTGTGCTGACATTTGTCAAAATAAACTACCAAAGCCACTTCTTTTTATATCATTCTCACATGTCGGGCAGACTTTTTTTTTTTTTGGCTGCTAACATATAAAGCATTTCTTGGCTATATGTGGTTCTGGACTGTAGCCATTTGTACAACTCTTCCAGAGTCAGTGTGGCCCCGTAGGAATTGGAGATCAATGGATTTAGTTATCTGGTAGAGTTTCCATCCCTCTTTGGTACCATTAAAAGGGTTAGCTCTTGTAAAAAGGCACTGATTTTTGATTTTCAACTTATCCATCCAAGTCTTAAGTCAGCCTGCAAGTGGAAGGAAGTAGTAACTGTCACTAGAATCTTGCAAGCTTTCTTTTTTCCTTTCAGTCTCACCCCCAAAATGCTAGGCTAAGCAAAACCTAAGAACACTTGGAAGAAAAATACAAAATAAAACAAAACAAAAAAACTATTTTTTAGCCCTCTTTTGTTACAACAAAATCTTGCCTGAAAAACAACACCATAATTTCTTTGTCTCTCTCTGTCTGTCTCTATTTCTCTGTTTTTTTTTCTTTTTTCCTCCCTTGCTCTGTGTTTCTTTCTCTCCCTCTATGTCTTTGTCTCTCACATGCTCCACAGAGGTTTTAGAGTTTATTTATTGAAAAGCTCATTGGACTGTGAATTAAAACTATTTTCTTTTACTATGTGGACCTGAAAAATCCCTTTAGTAGAATAGGAAGGAACTTCAGTGATGCACATATGCATACATGTATGAAAAATATAAATGCTGGAAGCTGCAGTCTCACAGGAAGTCCAGAACCTTTTGAATTGTGATTATGAGAATGAATAATGGGACTTTGCGGGATGGGACTAAGTAAGGAAGTAATATTAGAAAATGAGGTCCTTGAAAGCATAAACTATTGGGCTTTTTATTTGTTTGCTTATTTGTTTTCTTTTTCTTGTATTACCAATGCTTAGCACAGTCCCTACAAGTTTAATAAATATTTGCTGACTTGGTTTAACTATATGTGAGTGGAATCAGGGTCTGGAATAGAAGGAGTGGGATCTAACAGAGAAAGTAGAAGAAACTGCACCAAAAGATAGAAGCTATTTTGAATGGGAATTAAAAGTAGGGTATCAAAAACTCAAAGATACCTGTGCTTAGCCAAATCCCTGGTCAAGAGTTAACTCAATCAAGAGATAACTCAATTGACTTTCCCCGAGTATCTCAGGGAAAGAATGAAGAATTTCAATTCCGCTTTTCCTTATGCCCCATTTATTCCCATGGTTCTCTGTTTTTAAACCTATTTATACTAATTGATTTAATTAATTTCTTTGAAAACATCTTCCACTTACTCTAAAACTATTAATTATCATTATTTATTTGTTATTTATTTCTGTATGTTATATGCAGAGGGAAATACAATAGAGGACACCAGTGAGCAGCTAGTAATAGAAATGCATTTTTGTTGTTATTTTTGTTTATAACTTTTATTATCTCCTAAATAAGAGACAGAGATGGGGGAAGGGAATACCTATGTGAATCAGGATCATTGCCCTAAGCTACAAATGAATCAATGGTAAATCAGATGCTGGCATGGCTTAAAATCCAGGTGCACTAGGGAAACTCCAGCCTCCAAGGCTAGATGGGTAGAATAGAAATATAGACCAAGGGAAGGCATTGCCTCTGGAGCTGCCTACTTGGGGAAGAAAGGATGGTCTGAGAAGAATATGCTCGTGTACTTAATGTGAAGCAAAGTCCTCTTACAATGAAATTTTGCTTTATACTAATACTCACTGGTTATAACACATTCACACACATAAACCTGCACAAACATTTATAATGAGTGACATGTATATATCAATTTAAGGATTGCTTAATGTTTTATGTATTATCTCATTTTATTTTTAGGGCAACTCTGTGAAGAACCCCATTTTTCAGATAAGAAAACTGAGGCTGAGAGATTAAGTGACATGATCAGGGTTATACATATAATAAGGGTCTGAAGCAGAATTTAAATCCAAATATTCTTGATTCTAATTCTATTACTATTCAATATGCCACCTTATTTGGCATAATAAATTTGGCGTAAATAAAATATATTTATATATACATATACATGAGATAGCTAGATATAGATATATATGCATATACATATACATGAGAAAGCTAGATATATATACATATATACATATACATATACATATACATGATGAGAAAGCTAGATGTATATATACATATATATATATATATACACATATACATGAGACAGCTAGATGTACATATACATATATATATATATATATACATATACATGAGACAGCTTGATGGCATATTGAGTAGTAGTAGAATACATATAGACATATATATACCAAATATACATATATGATATATATATATGTGTATATGAGTTGTCATCCATGCAATGCCTTTACTTCTAGATAATGACATTAATAATAACAATAAACTTAAAATGTATGTAGTACTTTAAGGTTTTCAAAGTGCTTTACATGAGTTATTTCATTTGATTTCACAATGGCCCTCTAATATTATTATCCCTATTTTAAAAATGAAGAAGCTGAAACTGAAAGGAATTAAGTAACTGGGCCCAGGAAAACATAAGTAATAAATATTTGAGACAGGAGGTATACTCATGTTTTACACACATGTTTTATATATACACAAACATGTATGTATACATTTTATTGTAAAGTTCCTTAGTGTATTTGGCTAAATTTGAGGAAATCAGGGCCTATTAACATAAATTAATATTATAGTTTTCTCATTCTTTCCTTTATTTGTAATGTTTCACCTAGCTCTCTGGAACTCCTCTGAATGGGCCTTGGTTTCAGTTGGATAATCAGCACATGAATAGTCAGAAATAAAGTCCAAAGTCTTTATTGTCTCCTTCATAGTCTATCTCCTTCTGGGACCAAGTTAGTTTTCCGAGGGACCTTCCGATGGGCTTGGTCTTCTTAGTGGAGAAATGCAAGAGGCAGGAGAGCCACCAGGATGATGGGAGATGGCACTAAATGTAATGTTCTGGCTAGGTCTCTGGAGATCCTCCAAATGGGTCTTAGTTTCAGTAGAATAATCACCACGAGAATAGTCAGGAATAAAGTCCAAAGTCTTTATTATCTTTTACAGTCTGTCTCCTTCGCCTGGGGCCAAGCTAGCTTTCTGGGGGACCTTCAGACGGGCCTTGGTCTTCTTAGTGGAGAAGTGAAGGGGGACAGGCCAGCCACTCAAGGGTCTTCATCTTAGAGTCTGTCCCAATCTTCTGACTCTGATCTCTTAAATACTCTATTACAATTAAATCCACTCATCATACTGAGTGTAAGCCAATCATATCACTAGGGAACCATTATGTGTTATAAGATTAAATCAATCATACTGAACTAGAGAACTATTAATCACCTTGCTAAACTAGATAACCATTGTCTTATCAATTCCACTGAGTTAACACCTGATTGTAAGAATCCTTGTTTCAAGAACGTTTCTCCAGAGTTCTGGCCCATTACATTTATTCACTTTAAAAAGTCATTGAGCATTTACTGTATATATCCTAAAAATTACATCTTACATTATTATCAGTATCTTTTCCCTCTTATACCAGCATTAAATGAGGGTATTTCATTCCACATGATAGATATTTTTCCTGAAAAGATTCAATTTTAATTGAACTTGATTAAAGTCATATTTTGTGCCTTATTATGGAATAGAGATAACTCTGCTTTATAAATAACTGTATCAGCAAGTTCATGTCTGGTCAAACTGAAAAAAAAAAAAAAAAAAAAAAAAAACCTTCCAAGATTAGATCCCAGAACAATACACACACACACACACACACACACACACATATATATATATATATATATGTATATATATATATATATATATATATATACACACACACACACATCTGAGACCAATTGATTACCAGGTGATTAAAAAAGTATTGGGTATAAGCAAATCAAATAGACCCTCTACTTTTAGAGGGCCTTTAGATAGTTTATGTTAATATTAGTACTATCTTTATTTTTTAAAAACTGTCACTATTGGAAAAAAATCTGAAAGTAAATACTCATTTGGTTTAAATAATTCAATAAGATGAATTAATAACCAAAAATAATATTTTATAAATCTAGAATTTAGTATATTAATTGCAGTAATGATGATAGTTCAGATTTTCATATTGATTTATGATTTTCAGAATTAAGCTGGATACTTTTGTTACTACTTTGTTAAACGTGCTTTAAAACATTAATCTATATTTAAGCCTCCAATGAAGTGATATTTCTAAATTTTCTTAATTTGAGACTTATCGGCACACAGATTAAATTACATTTAAAAATGGACTGTTTAGCTGGTGAACAAAGCCATGCTTTTTGACTAAAAGTCCAAAATCAAAAGAATGAATTGATTTATAAAATATTTATTTAACAAAATGAAGCTAATAAGAACACACCATCAATCTCAGGACCTACTTTCAAAGGTGAATTTAAATTCAAGAAATCAGTCCTTTTTGCTTTACAAGCTATAAATAGGAGAAAGAGAAAATCCTGGCTATATATTTTACAATCTTTTTAAAAATTTTAGTTGATTATGTTAGAAGAAAAATTATTTTAACTTCCTATATTTCTCTTCTTTTTACCTTTCCAGAATTAATGTTTTGTTTTTTCCTACTTAGATTTAAGTTCCAGTCCCAACTACAACAAATCACTTAAATGTATCCCACTTCACTTTAGGAAGAATCTCTGAGATACTGAAAATTTGAGGAACACTAGGACTAAAAGAAAGAGAAAAACATGCTGAAGATTTATATGAATTGATGCAAAGTGAACTGATCAACCTTGTGTGATAATCAGCTATGAATAATTCAGCTGTTCTCACCAACACAATGATTCAAAACAAGTACAAAGGACTCACAAAGTAAAATGCTAACCATTTCCAGAAAATGAATTGATAGACTATTAATCCAGATTGAAGCATATTTTTTCCCTTTATTCTCATGTTCTTCTCTGTTTCTTGATCCTTTTCTGCTTTCACAATGGTGATTAATGTGGAAATATTTTACATGATAGCATATGTATAAGCTACATCAAATGGCCTACCATTTTTGAAAGAGGAGAGTGAGTGAGAAAGAACAATTTGAAAATCAAACTCTTTTTAAAAATGAATGCTAAAATTTTTTTTTGACATGTAACTGGGGGAAAATAAAATACTATTTTTAAAAATTGTATGTGACATGTGATCTACTTCCAGATAGAAAGCTGTTATACTCAAAGCATATACAAATATATCTATGTAAAATGAAAATTAAATTGAATTTTTAAAAGATAAAACATTTAAATTTTTTTTTCCATTAGAAAATGATTATCTAATAGACATCCTTCAAGTAGCTGCCTCGGTTCAACTACAAACAAACCAACCAAAAAATACACAAAAATGAAAGAATAGTTGTTAGTAGTTTGTAAAAGTAAAAGACATTTTCAAATTCAATATTTCATTATCATTATTACTGTTACTTGTTTTCTGCTTTTTTAATAGGTTTCATGTAAATATGATTTAAAAACAAATTGTTATCTTGCTTTTATCCTTGTATATTTAAATGGGGGGGGGGAATGACTTTTTGTAATTGAATGAGAGTGTAGAGTTCTTTACTTACCTCATATAAATTCACTGAAAATTTCTTCAGGGCAAATCCATATGCTGTAAGGACATCAGGGAAAACATAAACCTTGTGCTATTCCCACATGGCTTTAACTTCTTTCACTGAATTTCAGTATTTATTCCATATAATTTAGAGATTGCAGCAATAACTATAAAATTGTCTTTAAATTATTATATCTACTTATGAACAATAGGCCTATTTGAAATGAAATCCTGTTTTTAGTACAGTTTAAGTAAATTTTCTATACTTAATTTTCAGTCAGCACCAGGCAGTATATTTTCAGTTCAAAAACTTGTCATTTATTAGTTTATAAGTTCAGCAAGCTTCTAGTGTTTTGTTATTCTTTTTATAGCTATTCTTATTGTACCATTTTCCTATTTTTAAAGGACTGAGATAAAAATGATATAAAGACAAGTTACTAACTTTTTTTTGTACTTATTCTGTTATTTCATGGCTATATGGAGTGTTCAAGTAATAAACTCTCTCTATCAACTAAGTGGCAGCAATGATTAGAGTACCAAGTTTGGAATTAGGAAGACTCTTCATCCTAAATTCAAAACTGACCCCAGACAGCTACTGTCTGTGTGATCCTGGTTACTTAACTCAATTTGCCTCAGTTTTGTCATTTGTAAAATAAACTAGAGAAGGAAATGTTAAACTGTTCCAGTATTTTTGACAAGAAAATCCCAAATGGGATCAGAAAGAACTGCATATAATTGAAAAAGGACTGGAAAAACTGAAAGTGAGTTGCCTGGGGTACTAAGAAATGAAATGATTCAGAGACACAGAACCAGTATGTACCATAAGTGAGACTAGTATCTAGGGTTTCTTAATTCTGAAACCATCTCTCTAATCATTACACCACACTGCATTTCTCTTGTGTGACTTTTTAATATTTAATAAGCTTTTTCACCACATACTTTGAAGATTATGACTATTTAAATGGCCACATCTATTTAAAACATCTTATTGCTTGCTAAAATATTTTTTTTCTTTTTTCCAACTGTATTTTTGTGAATTTCAAATTGTTCATTGTGTGCTCTGAGATCATTTATCCATACAGAGTTGCCTTGTTGAGGAGCCCTGAATTTCCTTAACATCATACAAGTTTTTATTTGGAAATCTTTATATCAGTTTTCATCTCTTACCAAAAATATATGTTAAGGCTTATATTGGCTAAGTGTTAATTACTTTCTATGTGTCCTTCCCAACATACTTTGAGTCCAAGATTTCACTTAGTCTTTTAACATATTCAGACTCAGCTTTCTCCTCAATGGCCTTACGCCTTATGTGTCTCATCCCATAGAAGATCAACAAATTTGTATAATTTTTATCCATTGTTCAAGTTGACCTCTTTATTTAAGCTTAGATACTTCAGTTTCTATTTATCCTTGGGATACATTATAAATTTTATAATACACACACACACACACACACACACACACACACACATATATATGCCATTTTATATCGGTTATTATTGATACAATTGTGTTGGTGGCATCTTAAAGTAAAACATGGTTTTCCATATGGTATCAGATCAGTTTTTGCATGAAATTTTGGCCAAACTCTGATACAATCACTATTAAGTCGCAATCTCTCCACATAAATCTAGAATTTTAAAAAAATACCCCAGTATCACAAGAATTTAATTAGGTAAGAATTAGAAAACAAGACTAAAGGTTGAGAAAGTTTAAGAAAAAAAATATAAAATGGAAGAGTGTAATAATCCAAAGTTCCAAGTTATGTAGCCAGAATTTTGGTAGCTATCTCATGACCTCTAAGCTGATGTATCCAACATTTGGAAATAAAATGAGAGGTAAGTTTTGATTCTCTGATTTGTAAAGATTTTCAGTGTTTGTTCTTTTATTCTATTAAACCCAAATTCAATCTCCGTGGGGGCAGGTGTTCAGAGTGAACCCATTCCCTGACATTGCATTGACCATTATTGATATTGCATTATAAGTTCAGATATATTTTAATCCTATATCCATAATTTATAATTTCTGTATCATTTGAACATTTTATTAATGTTATAATTAGCACTAATGTAATCTAAAAATTTTCATTTTTTGCTGAATTCTAAAACTGAAGTTCTTCAGGGCTAATTTGCATTCTTACTAATTGTTATATGTTTTAGTATAAGACTAGGCCATGAGTACAGAACTGAGTTTAAATTTTGGAATAATCAATAAAAGAGTATAAAATATTGGTGCTTTGAGGTGGCTTGTATTATAACCATAGAATAAATAATTTGCAATACTTTATGCCTCTAATAGTATTTGACATGTAATTGCAGTATAATTTATCCAATCTACTGCTTTCTAGTAAATCTTATAGATTTTATAATAATATTTCAGCTGTGAATACTTTGTACAAAATATATAAACATATAGTTAGAGGTCACAGATGTTTTCACCTTTCAATAATAAATATTTAATGCTGAGGTCAGTGTAGCAATTCCTAGTTTGAAATAAATATGTGATAAATTCTCAGTGGCTAAAAGGCAGGCTTATTTAGAAGAAGAGGTTACAGACAAAAATAAGAAGTAAAATAGGCACCAGAGTGACAAATATGAAATAAATTTGGGAGAACATAGGGTTACCAAGCAAAGGACCAGTGGAAGGAGTTTTCAAGAATCCATTAAAGGAATATGCCATCCGGTGAAAGTATACCATTGACTTGCAGATCCACAGGGGAGTTTAGCAGAGCACCCAGTATTAGCTACTATAAGAAGAAAGATGGCTTTAAAGGGAAAGCACTATGAAGAGGGATAGAGAGAGTACTCAGTGAGCTTCATTCTGAAAAGGACTTAGAAAAGCTCTTCATTGTGGGTACATCTTTTATAGAGAAAATATAACCTTGGGGGTTTCTCAGGAGAGGAAGGGAAGTGCCAGGAAAGAATTTGGTAGCGCTGAGGGAAGGATCAAAGAGAAGCCAGATGGAATGCACCTGGCAGACCAGGTCCCAGACCTGTCTAAAGATATGCTGATCAATAACTCAAAGGTTGTTTAAAGAGGCCCAGAGATTTGAGGGAGAGATAATGGAGATTGATCAAGCGTTCCATTCTCACAATCTCTCTATACAAACAGGATAGTCTGGGAATTGGATATGACTGATAATAGTCAATGGGTTTCTTCCTGACCAGGGAAGAGAGTTCTTTCTAATACATACTAATACATATTCTTTCTAATACATGTGGAATCAGGAATAGGTTAATAAGATGCTTTTCAAATTATTGGTTATTCCTTCATTCTTGAAAAAGACCATGACATCAGGGAGATGATGCCATGTCATACAATTTATATTTAAGTGAGGAAGGGTTATGAAAGATCACTGACCTCACTTTCTCTTTCAGAACCATCTGGGTCAAATGACAAGATATGAATCAGGATGACTGGAGATAGTCAGATAGCAGTAGGAGATCTAGGACTTTTTAAGGAAGGTCTTTAACAGGTCTTAGTTTGACTGAGACAATTCCTAATCAGTGATGAAGGTTAGGCTATTGTTGTATCCAATTTACTTGCATGTCATGGCACTATCTCCCCCATGACATCATCCTCTTTAGTAGGAATAAGAATTTCCTCACCTGAAATACAAATGGAACCTTCAGTTAGGCAATATAGCTCTTTAATGTCCTCCTTGTTCGTCCCTTTTTTTCTTTACCTTCTACTTTTTTTTTTCTTTTTTTTTAACTCTTTTTTTACCTTCCCTTTTATGTGTCTACATAGGTTTCATATCCTTAGTAGCAGGTGCTCCGTGCAAAGGAATGTAAATTTTGATTACTGAAACCTCAAGATATTTTGGGCTTTACCGGCTATATTTCTTTCTTAAACCCTAATCAGGACAATAAGTCCCAAGCCAAATCCCACTTGATTATTGTCTGGGCCCTGCTTGTGTCTGAGAGGATGTAAATAACAATTATTTCTGATATGACCAGAAAATCTGAGGGTCTTCTCTCAGGTTTTTGTTTTTTTTTAATGTATATGCATCATTTCTCACCTAACCTTAATAATTAATCAGGCATTGCCTCAATCAAACTGAGACCTGTTTAAGACCTTAAAAAGATCAAGCTTTCAGTGAGTGCAAAGGTTAATGGGCTCTGTCAATAAAAAAAGTTATAATAATAATAATAAAAACAGAAAATATTAAATAAAAGTTGGCAAAGAGGTTGTCTCCAGCTATTTTGTTCTATATCTGGCCATTGGACCCAGATTCCAGAGGAGAAAGTGAGACTGGTGACTTTACATTATTTTCCCTCATTTATATCCAATTCATCTGCATGTTATGACATCACCTCTCTGAAGGCATGTTCCTTTTTGAGAACAAAGGACAAACAGTGAAGTGTTGGAACTCCTTATTATGGATTGTATTTATATCTGCCAATTTCTAGTTTTTCAGGAGCTGAAATTTCAGCCATTTCATTTGACATAATCATTGTTCCCTTTATCATATTATCAGCAGTAAACCCTGTTTCACATTGGATTCAACCTAGGTTGTGTTTGTGTTCAACATTTTTCCTACTTTATGGATGACTAGAAATTTTTCACATAGTCCTTCTTTGGGGGAGATAACTTCTTAAATTTCTTTGATTTTCCAAATTCTATAATTTGCATTTTGATATATATATTTTGAAATATTTTTTTTTATTTCTTTGTGTTCCTTTGACTCCTTGGATCTTTTTAAGCTTTTGGCTTTCAATTTTAACTTCTGATTAAGATTATCAGTGATTTGACATACTTTTATTTTCTCAATTCTATTCCACATATTTCTTTCTTATTGCCTTTCATTGGGTAATATGGTTTTTGATGTCTGTTACACGCACTGCTTAGATATTTAATGTTATAATCCAGTGTTTTTCTACACAACTTTAATAGTTTTGTTTTTTTTTTTCCTCAAGTTGCTTCTGTGGTGCTTGTCACTTGGTAGTAGTAATCCTTGATATTTCCTTCCTTCTTCCTATTTTCTGTACTATGGCAACTTCTACTCACATATACTGTTGTGTTAGGTCCTGACATGTTTTTATACTGTCAAATACTCTTGTAGGACCTTTTCTTCATAGCGGCTGTAGAAATTATATGCTTTAAAAATAATATGTTTTAGTATCACCAGTATTCATGTTTTGAAACCAAAAGGGCTTTTTTGAAATTCCATTCTATATCTGTCAATATTATTTTCAAATTCATTTAAGATTGCCATTATCTTTGTTGCTTATTTTATTATTAAGTAGTATTTCTACAATTTGTGTTAAGTGTAGGTTTTTAGTTCTTTAGATGTTTCATCTTTTTCCTGCCAGACTTTCGTAGCAACTTTACTGCCATTTTTATTTCATCTAATCTGGGTTTAATTTTTTTCTCATGTTTGTCGTACACTTATTTGAATTATATGATATATAACTCATAGCTGAACTAAGAGTAGATTGAAGATCTTACTTATAATTATCATAATTTGTTTCCAATTTTGCTGTGATATAGCACTGTCATGTAAGAAAAATATTCACATCTTCATTTTTAGAAACTTTACTGGTCAGAGATGTCAACATCTCATACTTCCAGAGAATAGAGAATTAGCACATTAAATCTGTTCTGACATATTATACCTTCTTTCAATACCAGAAGACAAATCAATATTTCTTATTCCATTGGATCAAGTTTATCATAAAAATAATACAAAATAGGCTCAGCTTGCAGTTCTACAATACCTCATTTATTTCTTGGATTCATAGGACCAAATGAATTAATTAGTATCACTGAAATCTGAAAATTCAATGGTTCTTGTCAACTTCATTGCCGCTTCCATCTCCACCACCACCACCGTCATCATCATCTCTTTATTCTCATTTTTTGAATGGATTTAAGACAGAAATGGATCACCACAAGTGACTATGCATAATTCTTCATATCCATTATTCTTTTATATAATACTTTATGTAAAATTGTGCAGGTAAATAAACTGTCATTTGTAATTAAATAATGGCAGAAGAAAATAAGTGTGTCCTCTAAAGGATCAATGTAAGTAACCTCTATGTAGCTCTAGGAGAGGATAAGACAAAAGGATTGAAATGTACTTCATCTTGTCACCTTATGCTTTCAATAGGTGCATATTTTGAAAGCATTTTGATCCATTCAGGTAGCAAGGGATCATTATTTTTTAAATTGAAACATATAATTAAAATGTTATTCTTAAGTTTGTATGAATCAATGTCTTTTCTACATTATTCTGGATGAAAGTTTGGTTTGTGATAGTGATCTGGTTTCAGTACAATTTATTTTTTTAATTATTCAGTATATATTTGATTCTATACTTAGTGTCTTTCAGTTAATGAAAGAAAGCAGCATTCTATCATATAATTCTTACCACTAGGTCATATATTGCCAGATATTTTAGAAGAGTTATATTTTTGCAGATTGAAGTGATGTGTTGCATAGTTTTTATTATTTTACAGAATACTCTACACTAATCACTAAACCCATATTTCTTATGAGAAACCATTCTAGCATTTCTTTTGACAATGATTTGGTTCTGCATAATTATAAGAAACTCTTCCACTTATACAAACAAAGCTACATGATGGAGCTACTTGTTCAATTGATTGGCTGGGCTTATGTGAATATTGCCAATTAGTGTTTTTTGGATTTGACCCTTGGCCATTTCATAGTCTTCTCTTTGAGTCAATACACTTCAAGTTATATCAGTAAATTCATTTGAGTGTTTCTGTTATTAGAATTTACTGTTGATTAATAAAGGGATGCTTGTTTATTCCAAAAATGTTTCTGTAAATTTTTAACATTTTTCATGACCATTAAGAATTTTAATCAATCCTCTTCTACCTTTTTAGTGAGAAAGTATTTTAATCTTTCTATAGTTGCCTTTGGGTAACAGGCCTTGAATATTGTTATTATTTTATCAAATTTTGTTAGTTTTATTTTCAAATCTATTATGTTCCATTTTATGTTCTGAAAAGTTTCCATTAAGACTAGTACTGTTGAGGTTTTAAGGGCTGTAGTGGCATTCTTCCCATTCAGGTTTAATTTCAGAATATCACCAAATCTCTTAGCATATTCAGCCCCTGCTTGTCTTTGATAACTTTATACTCAATGTCTTGCTGGAGGAAGCCAAGGTATTCATAGGTATAACTTTCATCAATCAGTTGAATGTGACTTCCAGATTGAAGTTCAAAGTTTTTTGTCTCTATCTTTTCTGAACATATGTTAAAATTTTTATGCATATTGATACCAAATGATAGTTTAATATTATTAGAAAAAGATCCCTTGAGATGAAGAAGCTGCTTTAATATGTTTTTAATGAAGTCACATAGTTTGATGCCATTCATATATATCAAAGGATTAAGGTATTTTGGTTCAACTCTTTTAATTTAAAATCCATACTTGGTTCTATTTAAGAGAGATAATAATGGCTTTAAGTTTGAGCAGAGCAAGAATAAGCTATAACTATTTCTTTGAAAAAAAACTTTCAATTTATAAAAAGTGTTCTTGTGTCGATAAAATATTTTAAGGATACAAAGTCTTCTCTGTGAGCTTCAAATATTACAATATTCTTATTATACTTAGTTATGCTATATGTTTGCAATATATGAATAAGCCACAAATATAGAAGTGAGTCAAAAAACTTTGTCAAGGCAGCATAAATGAGATAGCACCTTTAGGGCAATAGTTCAGTAATTATTAAGTCAATAACAATGTGTTCATTACAACCTAAAGGACTTTTTCTTCTCACAGTTTTTGGTTCTCAACTAACATTCTGTTATTTTTTCCTTACTAATCCATATACTACAATGAAACATCTGAAACAATCTTTATAGTTCTCGTCTGGCATAGCTGCTTTTCAGCTTCTTTAGGGAAGCTAGCGTTTGTGACACTTCCCTTGAAGTAACTATTCTTCCCTTTATTGTATGAAGGGTTCAAAAGCTTTTTATATTTGATCCCGCATTTTCATTTTCATCATGGTGGACTTCCTGTGACCAAAAAGGCAACTAATAATTTTCCATATTTACCTTTTTCAAGGAATCTATTTTAATTCTCAATTCTTTACTTTTCAACATCTGCAATAAGATTCTTGATGGATGATGATTTGCCCATTTTATCCTTTGCTTTATTACATTCCAATTTTTGCTTATTTCTTATTATTGTTGTCCCTTATTTGGAAATATAATATTTAAGTTTCATGCTTTGTATGATAACTAATCAGTTTTGCATCCTTTCAAATCTTTAGGACTTCTCTCAAATAATTTCTGTATCCAAATCTTTGAGCCTTGCTAAG
This sequence comes from Antechinus flavipes, assembly GCF_016432865.1. Taxonomy (NCBI): domain Eukaryota; kingdom Metazoa; phylum Chordata; class Mammalia; order Dasyuromorphia; family Dasyuridae; genus Antechinus; species Antechinus flavipes. The sequence goes on from NC_067399.1 coordinate 380,768,673, forward strand.
GTTATTTCTTGAAGATTCTAATTTTGTCCTATGATTCTAATCATGACAAGTACTTGCACATATACAACTGTGTTCAGGTCCTGAAATGTTTATAAACTCTAGTCCAAATATCATGAGAGAATTAATTCATTTCTGACAATTATATCTTGTTTGGTTTTTTTGCTTTGATTTTTAATTGACATAATATGTAAGTTTTTCACCAAATTTAAAAATAGATTTTTAGAATTTCATTCTAAGCATGGTTATCTCTTTTTTCAAAATCATTTCCAATACTGGTACAAATTTTTGTTGTCTAGTTTGTAATCAAAGGAAATTTCTAGAGCTTAATAAAAGTTAAGACTTTCAATAACCTCAATAGCTTTTGTCTCTCTTAAAATTTTAGTATTTATTCATTTTTTCTCCTACTTTAATATATAATGAAAGATGATAGATTATCAGTTTGCTTATTTATAATTATGGTAACCCTGCCTTGTTCAACAGTATATTGTTGTGTATCTTCTGGCTGAATGTATTCTTGACAGACAAAATACATATGAAGCCCTTTCATATAACTAATGAGATCTGTTTCCAGTTTTGTAATGATAGAGCATTTTCATGTAATGAAAAGATTTAATAATTTTAGTTCATTTCATGTATTATGGTTTACCCACTTCACAGGTCAGCACAATTTGTGCTGAAATATTTCTAATAGTTTGAAGTAACAGAATTTCAAATTTGTTGTGCATTTCCTTACTTTCTTATGGTAACAGAACATGAAAAAAAATCACTTGCTCTGCTATTCTCCATATGAAGTCAGTCATTGTGATAATTTTAACTAGGGTCAGTTACTAAGAATTCTGAAATGCTAGTCATTTGTAAACACAAATTCCCCAAAGGGGCAAGTGGAGCTTCCAGCTGTGGAGAAACAAGCCATTCCAGCCCTTCCCAGCCAAATCCTTTCTTCTTGACCCAACTCACTTGTGGAGAGGAACCATAACTTTTATACTATCTCTCCACTCCATTCTACCCAAACTTCCTTGGATGGATGGAACGGGGCTATAGATATAGAGGCAGGAGATTTGGTCTGTGCCCTCTGTCACCGAGGACTCTAGCCACTGCCCATGTTAGGAATCCTGAGTCCTTCTCCATCATTGCCACTGCTGTTGCTACTTCCACCTGGGTTCCCTTCACTGCTGATACCCCCACCACAGCTGCTCCTGCTCCTGCTGCTTCTGCTGCTTCTCTCCCTGCTAAATACCAGGCATTCCATATGGCTTCCAACACTATTGTTTTGGGAGCCAGAAAATTATACCCTACAGACATTTGTACTGCAAGAACTTGGGATCTGCCCACCGATACATACAACCTCATCATCATAGGCTCCAACCTAACAGTCCTACACAACTCCACCTTCACTTGGCAGAATATGTTCATAGCCAAGGGCAACAGCAGCAGCAATGGGAAATGGACAGTACAACTGGCTAACCTCACATGCTACTGCTCAACCAAGACAACAACTAACAGTTGGGCTAAACAAGTGTCAAGTGTTGAAGTATTTTTTTGATCATCAAAATGTATCAAATACTGAATTTGATGTATTTGGAAGAAGACAGGTACACTGTATTGCCCCACATAACATGGATAACCTGGACAATTGATTCATTTATCATCATGAACTTTTAGAGATAGTTTGGGATCATGAGAGCAAGGAAACCAAGACTAGCAGTATTTCTCTAATCAGCAGCTTTGCTAACATTTTTGTATCTATCATTGAAATCAACAAATATTATGGAGATGAAGTCTGTCATAACCACCATCATCATGACCAACTGCCATCAAAAGGAAAGAAAAGCCAAAGCACAAAAGCACCTCAGGGAGGAAAAAAATGAGATGTGTTAGGTAAGTCAAACCATCAAAATGTTAAGGCAATGACTGCAGTTCTTTGATGTAAAAAATGTAAACTTTCATGGTTGTGTTTGAAATAGAGATAGATTCAGACACACTTTACAATTGTTTAAATTCATAATAGAATACTGAGACATAGGAATTGGCTATAACCATATTCAGAGGCTGATAAAGTAAAAATGAGTTTCTGCAATCATCATCCTAAACAAATAGAAACCAATCTTTTTGACCTTTTAGGGACATGTGAAACAAGTAATGTATGGTACAGATGAAGTCATATGTAGAAGTAAGGGTCTTATTTGGCTTATAGAATAATCCCAATTTGAATAAAGAGGTTTTTTTTTTTTCCTGCTCTTCTCATACAGTACACTCTTCCTTGTTTCTCTGGTTGTTGCCAAATTCATCATGAATAATTGACAGGTCTGAACATCTCTTGGACCAGTGTCAGATCTCAACTCTCACATGTTGTCTTTCATTTCTTATACAGATGCTAATAGATATTCCAATATAAAGAACCATCAAGACTGGACATATGATATTCTAGGGTTTCTTCTATCATTGCATCTTTGTAAGGTCATAAAGCTTTCTGACTATTTAAAATAATGTTGAGTCAAGAAATTTGTAAAGTTCCCTTGATTTTCCCAGTGGATAGGCAACAAAGAAGAAATATGGATTATATATATTGTGTCACATAATATAATATAATACAAATGCTAATAGATAGGGTAGGAACATTTTTTCAGAATCCATTTTGTGAAATGCTGGAGTGATGCAAAATTGTGATGTTATATAATCCATATGTAAGGGATTTACAACCTGATAGAAGTCTGGCCCAAATTCTAAATATATTATTAAATTTTATACAATTAGTCAATATTATAAAAAAGAGTCCTTTGTAAAGTTTTAAGGAGAAAGTTGTTAGCCATCAGGGAGATTAGAGAATATTTCATAGAAACAGTATTATTTGAGATCAGCTTTAAAGGATGATTTAAAACTGAAATGATATAGAAAAGAAAGGAGGACATTGTAGACATATTGAAAAGTCTGAACAATGGAAGCTGCAGATATAAGAGGCAGAGACTTGCCTAGTTTGACAATCTCAAAATTAAGAATGGTTTTTACATTTAACAAACTTAGTTTTATTAGGAAAATTAGACATATGAAATAATTAAAAGATAGTGGAAAACATTGTAGGATCAGGTACTAGATCATATTATTCTTATATCTAATTCATAAAGCAAAATAGACTGGAAAAGTCAGAGAGCTTCTTGAAGCTTTATGAAAGAAGTAAGAGTGGGATTTGAACTTGAAAAATAAGGAGAGATAGTTAAGTGAAGAAAGAAAGGGAATTCATCAGGCAGTAGGGATTTCAGTATGTACAAAAAATGTGAGTACAAGTGTTAGTAGTGACAGTGTAGATAATATTTCTTGTGGATAGTGGAATGAAGAGTCTATTGACAACTGGATATATTTGGGAGATTAATTTGAATACAAAAGACAGGTACAAAGTGAAGGGTTTCATAAATGCCAAAGTAAAAAAACTTAAAACTTGAACCAATAGGTAGTTTTGAGATCTTACTTTTTCCTCTCTCTTTGGTGCCTGGTATTTTCCATAAAATAAGTGTTAATTTATCTTTGCTGAATTGAATTGAATCGAAAGTGGTGACTAAATGGTACAAAAAAAAAATCAAAGTGGCTGGAAGTACTCATTTTTATATTCAAAAAATTTTTGAAGTCTTTTTAAAAGATTAGTTTTAAATGATCAGACTTTGAAAGTCATAATGCACTCTTTAGGCAGTCAATTAGTTTCACTGTTAGAATGACCTATTGCACAGTGCCATAAACAGTTCTTACATTGTACAAATACATTACCAGATAGTCTTGCAAAGGAAAAAACACATATCAGAGAATAGCTATTGTTTAGGCAGGAAGGAAGCACTGGCCTCCTGCAGGCTGATTCAGTTTAATTCAATTCAAATGAATAGGATTTAAAATTGTAAGGAACTTAAATCTTCTAGTCTACTTTACACATAAGGAATTTGAGACTGAGAGATGTGCAGTCACTTGCCAACATCATCCAGGTAATAAAATGGCAGAGCCAATAGTCAAACATAGGTCTCTGGTTTCTAAATCCATCATTTCCTCTCCCCACCATACCATGCTCTCAGATTCATTTATACAAACATATTAAGCACCTGTATAAAAATTATTATGCTAGATACTTTAAAGTTGAAGTTTTGAAAGACACTGTCCAAGCTCCAATGAGGGAAAATAAGGTATAAATAAAGATAATTTACTCTTCAAAACATTTCTGTTTAAATTTACTTTTGACAAAAGGGAGAAGGTCTTGGATTCAAGTGAATAAACACATGGTAGACATTGCACTTGACTAAAATAGACTCCAGAGGGATAAACAAAAACACATTGTGGAACTGTGGTCAACTTTGTATGTAATCCCTGAATTTTCTGCTGGACAATCAGTGGTTTTAGTATTGGATGTGCAGAGTGAATACTCCTGGATTCCTAATCTGAGGAAGATAAGAATATATAGACAGAAGCGAGAAAGAGCTATCAATCTGTCAATCCTTTCTGTGTCCGGGCCCGGTGAGTTAGATGGACTTTCTAATGAAAACTTAGAGCAGATGGATACTCACAAAGGAAAAGGCTGAGAAAAAAGATATTATCTACCTAATATACAAAGATTTTTCACCAAAATATGAGCATTAATATTGATGCATCTGATAAATTAAACTATACATATATGTACATGATTATGCATGTATATATTTGTATATACATACACTATGTAGTTAGTTTTATATATATATATATGCCTATTGATAATATATTGTTGCAACTAGTTAAATTTACTTTGTGATTTAACCCCACTTAATGCTTTTGATTAATTCTTGTGTATCATGCATAAGCTTTTAAAATGTCTCTGATTATGTCCTGTATGTATTGGCATGTTGTCACTGTAGTATCTTCTCAGTAATACTATATATAATGTCATACCTACTGTATGTACTTTTTAAATTAAATTTTATTTTTTAATTTTCAGTTCCACATTTCCTCCCTTATCCATTGAAAAGACAAGAAATATGATATACATTATATATTTCTACATGCAAAATATAATTCTGTATTAGTTTTACTCTCTCATCAAAAAAGGAAGGAAATTTAAGAAAAAAAAAAGGAAAATATGCTTCAATCTGTGTCCAGAATCCACCAGTTCTCTCTCTATAATTAGATAGCATTTTATATCATTAGTCCTCTGAAATTGTGGTGGGTCACTTATATTGATCAAAGTTACTAAGTCTCTTGTAGTTGATTATCTTTACATTGTTACATTTTTATACTGGTTCTCCTCATTTCACTTTGCATCAGTTCATATATATCTTCTCACTTGTTTTTGAAGTTATTAAATTCATTGTTTCTTTTAGCACATTCTATGACACCTTGTTCAGCCATTCCTGAATTGATGGGCATCCGCTCAGTTTCCAGTTCTTAACTCCTACAAAAAAGTTTCTGGACAGATAGGTGGCACAGTAGATAAAGCACCAGCCCTAAAGTCAGGAGGACCTGAGTTCAAATTTGATCTCAATGACTTAACACTTCCTAGCTGTGTGACCCTGGGCAAAGTCACTTAACCACAATTGCCTCAACAGAAAAAAAAAAAAAAAAAAAAAAGGTTGCTATAAATATTTTTGTGCATATAGATTTTATCTCTTTGGGATGCAGACTAAGTAGTGATATTGCTAGGTCAAAAGGTATGCACATTTTATAGCCCTTCACATACAACACACACACATATGTACATTATTCCAAATTATTTTACAGAGTGACTAGAGATATTGAACCTTTACATACAGTGCATTAGCATCCTTATTTTTTTATATCCTTTCCAACATTTTTAAAATTTTCCTTTTCTGTCTTGTTAGCCAATCTTATAGATGTTACGGAGTTGTTTTCATTTACATTTTTCTAATTGATAGTGATTTAAAATTTTCTTTTCATATGGTTAATGACGATTTTGATTTCTTCTTCTGAAAAATATTTACAAATATTCTTTGACCATTTATCAAGTGAGGAATGTCATCTTGTTTCAAAAATATAAATTTGGCTCAGTTCCCTACATATTTGAGGAATACAGCCTTTATTATATGTAGTAATATGTAGTTACAGTAAATATCTATATATTCTTCATTCTACATGCTACAGAATACTTAATGTAGTTTGGGAAGATGAAAATTACATAATAGGGTGGGGAAATGACAAGCTTACATTGATCTTATAAAAGACTAAAAAAAAATAGTGGCAAAAGAACAGTGTAAAAGATGACTACAACAACATAAATCAAGTCAACATGAAAAGGACCCCTGACTAAATATCAGGGTCAAAGTTAATACCATGCTGTCAAAAAAGGTAAAGGACATGTCTTTTCATTCTGCTAACCCTAAATGTATTAATTGGAAAGTGTACATTATATAAAATTCTATATCTCTCTTTATGTCTCTATCTGTGTCTATGTCTCTGACTGGGTGTTTCTCTGTCTCTCTGTTTAGTTTATTTGTTATTTGTTGCTGTTGTTGTTTTCCAGAGCAAGGATATTTATATTCTGAGGTGATGTTCCTTTTGATCTAATCCTGGTTCCTCTTTCCTTGACTGACCTGAAGAAGAAACTTTAGGCCAATAGACATTGTATATGCTGCTCTCACGCTATCAACTTCAAATATATTGCCCTAGCTATAATATTTATCCAGCTTCACATTGTCCATTCTTAGCAGAGTAGCTTAATAGAAGTAAAAGAAAAGAAAAATTCATCAGTTATTTCTCCTTACTCATATATGAGCAAGCTGTGCAACATAAAACATATACTGTCTGATCTATTTATTTAAAATTAAATGTGTCATTTTAAATACCTGATATGTTTCTAAATATTAGCAATTCCTATCCATAGCAGAAAGACAATTTAAATAAAAGAAAATAACTAGGATGTATAATTGTTTTTCTTTCAACAGACACAAATGATTCACTGTCATGTGAGTTATTTAAGTGAATTAATGCAATATTTTAAAAAAATATTATGAATTTATATTTTAACTGTTTTAAGAGAAATAATGCGTTGATTGCATTAATCAAACTCCAATTAAATTCATCAAAAAGTAATATCTAAAGCTAATTAGGTTGTTTCCCAACCTAAAATAACTATTTTACATTATATTATAACCCTCATCAAAAAAATAAAAAAAAAATAAAAATTCTCCATCAATTGTTTGGATATATCTGGGAATTAGGTGGGGGCAGAATATGTTTTTAAGGAGAATGGGAAAAATTGACTATGAAGCATCTACATAATAGTCTCACTCTTCTATTTCACTTGATAGTACAACTCTAGTCTGAGTGTTATTATTTCTGTTAGGAAATAAAATGATTACTTATGGTCCTAGGATAAATCGTTACCTCAGGCTGTCAATTTCCAGGCTGTCAATTTTCATGACAATAAAACCCCTAATTAAAAAGTGAAAAATTCAGTCAATCAGCCAGCTATATTGTTTCAGGAACAGGGCTGCATTGTGGATAGAACACTGGATAAAAAAATCAGAGAATCCTGGTGTAAGTCCTGATTTTGATGCAAAGTACCTTTGTGACTTTGGTCAGATTGGTTTCCTTTTCTAGAACTGAGATATCCAAAGTAGAAGACTCAGCCCAGATTCAGCATTCTTTTTTAATTTTATTTTTATTATAGCTTTTTATTTGCAAAATATATGCATGGGTAATTTTTCAGCATTGACCTTTGCAAAACCTTCTGTTCCAACTTTCCCTCTCCTTCCCCCCCATCCCTTCCCCTAGATGGCAGGTAAACCACGCATGTTAAATATGTTAAAGTATATGTTAAACACAATATATGTATACATATCCATGCAGTTATTTTGCTGTACAGGAAAAATTTGACTTAGAAATAAGGTAAAAATAACCTGAGAAGGAAATAAAAAAATGCTAACAGACAAAAACAGAAGGAGAGGAAATGCTATGTTCTGGTTCACACTCATTTCCCATAGTTCTTTCGCTGGGTGTAGCTGCTTCTCTTCATTATTGAACAATTGGAACTGATTTGATTCACCTCATTGTTGAAGAGAGCCACATCCATCAGGATCATCATATAGGTTTGTTGTTGAAGTGTATAATAATCTCCTGGTTCTGGTCATTTCACTCAGCATCAGTTCATGTAAGTCTCTCCAGGCCTTTCTGAAATCATCCTGCTCATCATTTCTTACAGAACAATAAAATTCCATTAACATTCATATACCACAACTTATTCAGCTATTCTCCAATTGATGGGCATCCATTCAATTTCCAGTTTCTAGCCACTACAAAAAGGGCTGCCACAAACATTTTTGCACATGTGGGTCCCTTTCCTTTCTTTAAGATCTCTTTGGGATATAAGCCCACTAATAACACTGAAGATCCAGCATTCTTAGTCTGAGTCCTGCAAACTTTAATAAAAGAAAAAAAGTTTTTGATAACTATATTTCAGCATAAGTGATATTCTTCTTAATATTAAGTATATGATTTTATTAATTTAAAATCGTTATTTTTATGAGGCCTTTAAGTTTCAAAAGACTACCAAAGGTTTTATACTCACTACTTAATACACATCTCACCCTCCCTCTACCCCTTTTTACTACCCCCACACACATAGGTTAATAACTCCTAATTTAGATCATCTATAAGCTTCCTTTCAGTTCTAACATTCTGTGATTAGAAGGACCTTTCCATTTCTAGCACCCTATTATAATAATTATTTTCTAAATGATCACATGTTTATAATTCTAATTTTCAAAAATATTGCTTATTTATTTTAGTATCACATGAAATAATTTGAGGGTGACTGTTCATCTATTCAGATGTGTAGACAGTATTTAGGTAATGCTGAGATTTTCAGAAATTAAGATAGAAAGATTTAGAAAACTCTCTCTCTCTTTCTCTCTCATTCTCTCTGTCTCTGTCTCTGTCTCTCTGTCTCTCTCTTCTTCCTCCTCTTTCTGTCACTCTCTCCGTCTTTCTCTCTCTCCCCTTCCTTCTTCCTCTCTGTCTCTGTCTGTCTTCTGCCTTTTTCCTCCCTTTTTTTTCTTTTTCTTCTTTTCATTTTTTCTTTCTTTTAGAAAAATATTAAGTAATGATTAAAATTAATACAATATAATGACATCATATTAACTAGTTCATTTGCAAATGCAAAAGTTTCTGAATCAAAGCCAGCTTAACTATGCAATGGATACAAATATTCATAATTTATAACATATTTCTGTACACAACACCTACATATATATTCATACAGTTATAAATGTGCTTGCAAAATCTTTGTCTTACTAATAATTGATGAAATTATGATTCCTTTTCCACTCACTAATGTTTATCATTAACTTTGTCAAGATTCTGAGAGCAGTGGACTTGTGTCTACTTGGGGAAACAATTTGATTATCTTGAAATAAATGATACTCTAACCTATACCATATCACTTGCTGTCTTGGGAAGGGAGGAGGTAAAGGAGAAAGGGAGAAAAATTTAGAACACAAAGTTTTACAAGAATGTTGAAAACTATCTTACATGTATTTGGAAAATTAAAATAATATTGGACAATTTAGGAAAAAAAGAATTAAATGATATTCAACTCATTTAACCAATAAATTTGACTATCCTCTCCCACAGAATGATGATGATATGATATATATTTCTGTGTGTGTATGTGTGTGTGCATATATATGTATATGTATAATTTAAATATAAAAAGATATTTAAAGAAGATCATTTGACATTCCAAAGAACAGCTTTAGGGTCAAATTAGGATGAGAGTTTGAGAAAATACTGACATAAAAATATACAGGAGCATAATGATGTGACCATAATATTATCAGTTATATTATCACTGAGAATCACTATAAAACTTTCTATAACATCAACTAAATGGCAAAGATTAAAATCAGGTGATCAGTGAGTTGTATTAAGATTTTACCTCAGAGGTATTAACTTCCCTATACACTATTGTGTTTAATGTTACCATATTATTGATCACATATCACAAACATTTTTTTCTGAGAAATTAACTGCCTGTCAATTTAGTAAGAAGGGCATAGTGCTGTAGAACACTGAGGTGGAAGAAGCTATAGATGGTGCATCATATAGTTTGGAGTGTATAGATTATTTGCAGGGGACTCTCCTGATTTAATAGGATATAGGGCAGAGAATGGGGGTCGGAGGCTGGATTTAGTTGACAAAGTATTGCCTAAGGACTTCAACCAAGGATTACTGCTAGCCAGAGTGAGGCAGAAAGAATAAAACAAATCATCCTACAGATGTTAAGGATAGAAACCTGTGAAGCAAGATTGTAGATGGAAAGATCAAGTGTATTAAAATGTGTGCTTTGTGTTGATACCTGGTGTTAAATGCCAGCTTTTTCACCTTTGGTGTATTCATTCTGATGTGTGCAAGTTCTTCACAATTGTCTGTCTTGATCTGGATTAGCAGTTTATTTTGCTTCAGAACCTAGATTAAGCATATATTCAGATAAAGAAAATGAAAGAATTTAAAGTTCTGTTCTATATCTAATCTAGAGTTCCTGGATGATTCTGGGAAGATGGCGGAATAGGTTGGTAAATTTTAAACTCTCCAAATTTACTCCACCAATAGATCAAATTTGCTTCTCAGGGAGAACATTGAATGATGAAAAGTCAAGAAGATTGGGGGAAGAACATGGGTTTCTCTGATACAATCTAAGGTAAGAAGAAAGACTGGAGGACCAGAGTTTAATCTGTGTCAAGTACAAACACTTCCAAGGCTAACTCTGCAGAAACACCAAGTGGGACCAACAGGGTATGGCTGAAGCCTCAGCAGGAATCACAGAAACTTTCACCAACTGGAAAACTCGAGGAGTCTGGGTCTGAGTGGCCAAAAATATCATATTCCACAAAATTATCTATAACATTGGACAAGAAAAAATGGATATTTCAATGAACTTGCAGATATTCAGGACTTTCTATCAACTAAGCCTGAACTTAATGGAAAAATTAACATAGAAGAGTCAATATCAAAGAACAATTTCACGGAACTCAACACGGACAAATTGTTTATCTTTGTTTGTTTGTTTGTTTTTTTACATGGGAAATGAATGCCATTGTTGATTGACATCAACAGTGAGGCAGCTCAAAAGAAAGTTTGGGGCCAAGTTAAACTAAAAATAGTAATTATGTCATACCAATTAGGTACAGAGGGCCAATACATATAGAGGCATTAGAGGGAAGAAGAGGGCTCTTAGTTCTGAAAAAATCTATTCCATTAGGAATGGGTTAAATAGGCAATTCTACATATATACCATGAATGGTGTAGTACTCTCCAAAATCTATAAAGAAACAAGGGAGAAGGAGTGGACAAACTCAGAAAGCAAAGGGTATGGGAAGAAGATAAGGAGGGATCCATGGGTGGGGAGTGGTTAAGTAATAGCAAGGCAAGTTAGGAGTAGAATTAAAGCAAAGACTTGGTAGGGATAAGAAAGATATGTGTATGTATATATCTACATTTGTATGCATAAATATATCCTTTTTAACTATATCCTGCTTGGAGGTGGAAGGGGGGACGAAAGGTGAAAAAATAAAATAAAAATAGTGAACTGCAGAGAACAAAAGATCAATTTACAAGGAAGTAAAGAAAATGGACACACATGAATATAATTTCTTCTTCTGGTATATATAGTTTCTTGATCTGGTAATTTGTTGTCATATATTTCGAATCCTTCCTGATGTTTTGCTGGGCACATGACAATGTTCTCTTTTGTTTTGTTTCATTTTGTTTTGTATTCATTTTGTATTTTTTTAATTAAATAAAATAAAAATATATTTTAAAAATTAGAGATCCTTAATTAATTGTCCAAAGATGAACTCACTCTGTGTTCCAAGGTAGTGGTTCCAATGGGAATCTAAAATTGCTTGTATTACAATATTTTGTCCAACTTTAAAAAAAAAAACTAGATAATAATATTAATTATATTTGTCTCTATTTCTGGTCCTTATACAGAGACCAATGACCTAATATCACATTGTTGTAAGTCATCTGGTAGCATCTCATTCATCTCTATTTATTTTGGAACAATTGAGAAAAAAAATTATTGCATGACACAATTAAAAAGAGGCTTATTCATTTTACATTTGATGGATGTATGTTCAATTCATCAAAGTTATTACTATATTATTGTTTACTTTTTCTTAATTTTTTAATATAAGAGATTAAAATGCCTAGTTAATTTATTGTCAACCTGACAATGAAATTGTCATGTAATACAGTGTCTGCACTTATTTCACCATAGTATGTGATTCATATTTGGATCTTCTCTGTCTGTGGCTACATGTTTATGCAACCCATTTTATCTGTGTCCTGTGCCTAATTTCCCAACATAACTTTTTCAGGCTTTCTGCCACAGACCTGTTTGGACCAGTCCTCAGGGCCTGACATTCAGAAAGAATAAGGTTAGTTCAATTTCCTCAGTGAAATACTAGTGAGCAGGATTGGGGAAGCTACTTTTCTCTATTGGCAGCACATAGAGAGAGACTTCAATGCAGAGTGGACAGGGACTTAAGAATCAAGATGATTCCTGAGCAAACAGGGAGAGATTTTTGGCAGACCCACCCACTTGGATAAAGGCAACAGGAAAGTGTTGGAGCTGAGGCCCAGGGTGTCACTGCCAAGTCCTTCAGTCTGGTCCTGTGCTATGTGGACCAGTCCAATCTGTGGCAGTGCGTGACTCAACCAGACCTCACACAGCTGAACCAAGCTGGAAGCCTTTGCTGATGAATTCCTGGTTTTGACTTCACTTTCTCTGCCTGGTTCCTATTAGCTCTGTGGGTTTCCAGGCTTTTGTAGCAATGCTCTGACTGCAAATCCATGCTGCCCAAGACATCCAGGCTGCCAGCAAGGTTGAAAACATACAAGACCTTTTTTAGTCATTCTTTAGGGCCTGGACACTATTATTTTAAAACTTTTCAATAAACCCTAGAAGGTCTTTTGCCATATGTTTTTTTTTTCTCTTACTTATGCTCAGATTCCAGGATGATAGAAAGACATATGTTTATTTGTAAGCTCTGACCTCCTTAATTTCATGCCAGTTAACATTGCATTTCAGCATAACTATTCAATCAGGATCTGACTTTCACTTCTTTCCTAGACTGTTCCAAGAGCTCAATGTGAATAAAAGCCTGTAGCAGGATTTGGAGTAGAGGAATGAAAGAGGCTCCCCTATATATGCAGTTACTCTTCTGCACATCCAAAGAGACACAGAACATTTAAATATCCCCGATTTCCCTATCCCTAGAAAAGTTTGGACTATCTGAGTGTCCAACATAGATAAGTGCTGGGTGTGTCCTCTGAGAAGAAATGGATTCCTGGTCTCATCCTTCCTCTTTTTCTGGCTATCCCAGCCCTTTGCCCCTTCAGAATATTCTTATATATAGAAATATTGATTGGAATCAACAATAGCTGTCATATAAGTTGACAACTCCACTGGCAATAGGAGTGATCTATTAGGAGGGGAAATGAGGATAACAGAGTGGGAAATAGGCCAGGAAGAAAAAGAAGATAAGAGGAGAGATTCAATTTTGGAACCTTTCATATATACTAGAATGAAAGTCATTTAATGAATCATTTGAGAGTCATACACTTGAGGGGAAATTAGTGTGGTATAAGGAAAATAGCATTGATAAAACTCAGAGGACCTGAGTTTAAATATCTATTCTCTACTTGCTAGTTGTATGGTTTTGAGAAAGTCCTGTCACCTTTATTTTAGTTCTCTTATCTATAGAAGAGAAACATAATATTTGTTCCACTTTCCTCACAGGGCTTTTATGAGGAAAAGTAAAGTATTATGTAATCTTATAAGTACGCTATAGTTCAAGTTATTAGGTTATTCCAACATATCATGGGCTTTGCAATACCAATACATATTAATTACTTTGGAATATTTGAGCTACTTGAGAGAAGCCTTAAATTCAGAACTTTCCATTTCTTAGGTGTTAGCTAATCTCAGGGTTATTTGAGTAGATTTAAACCACTTTGTATTCATTTATAAATTTGGCTCAAAACACATTATTTCATAATTTTATATACTATGCCTACTATCACAATTTATAAAAAGAATGGTTTTTTCCTTGATATGTTGTAATATGAACAAAAGTATCTAAAACCATTTAATTTATAAAAGTGATTTTTTTCACATTAACATTTTGAGGTTGCTAGTACTTTACAGATGAGGAAACTGACTATCAGAGATGAAATGATTAGGAGAGAGAAGCTAAGTTCCTTGAGGATAGGTATTATCTAATTTTTGCCTTTTTATTTTCAGTATTTAGCATAATGCCTAAAATATAATAAATGTTCAAAAATGTTTTCTGATTATTTGATTGATTGTTCAGGATCAAAAAGTTAGTACTTGGCAGTCCTAACAAAATCAAGATTCAAATTTCAGTCTCCTGACTTCAAGTTAAGTGTTGCTTTCTTCACTCACCTCTGCCTTTTAGTATAAATATTTAGAAAATGTCTGTCAATCTTGTCATCCCTTAGCCTGCCAAAAGTCACCTAGATACTATGTGGTAATCTGGATTACAATCCATTTTGCCTTTCCTTTACTTTGAGAATAAATGTAAAATTGACTTCTCCGAATGCCAGATTTGTGTTCCTGTGTTAGGAAATTGTTTTTTCTTTTTTGCATCTGTGTGTACATTAAACAGCACTAAGAAAGTCGTGAAACTCAAGGAGTTCCCCAAAAGTAAATCAATTTGCGGTTGAATGTGCTGCTGGATTTGTTTGCAAACCAAAGAGAGCGAAGAAGGCTTAAAAAAGATGCAGTTGGATGAGACTGCAAAGTTTTTGGAAAGTTCTTTGAACACATGTAAACATTATATGTGTAAGCAAATGTTTAACTTGCCTTTTTTACTTCTTCAAATTATATTATGAAATCAGACGTCTGTGACTTCTTAAGAATGTCAAATCAACGTACTCCTTCAAAATAGATAATTGCACGGAGCTGCTTGCCTCTAGAGTTGGGGAGTTTAGGTAGTTTTTAGAGTTTCCAAATGATCACGCCCTTAGGTTGTTTTAGCCCGTCATTTTCATAATACAGATAGTGGGAAGAAGCCCTCATCATCATCAACAGACCCAGATGGATAGAGTGAGACAGATTTTAACTGGAAAAGGGAAAGAACACATGTCCAGAGCTTACTGAGTTTCTACATCTCACTCAGGAATACTACTGAGTATATTACTTTTACTTATTGCCCTTTCATCAGAGAGACCTGCATCTTACTCCATCCCAGGCAGGATCGGGGAAACTGCATTTGATCTGATTAGCTGTACCAGAACTCCTTTAATACTTTCCTCTCTGAGTATCAGGGTTGAAGCATCTAGAATTAAACTGCCCTTCTTGTGCCAAAAGAGATTGAATTTGTCAGATTAGTGTTTATGAGTACTACTAACATGTAGCAGAGGTCATCTGATAAGGTAACTCTTATATTATTCCTATGAGAGTGCATCATTGTGGTTTGGAAGAAAAGATGTAGAAGATAGGCTTCAGTTGTCAATATCTCTCTTTTACACACAATTAGGATGTTATTAGGAGATACTTCTATTGGCATAGAATTGACACCTGATAAGACACTGTGGAACCATGATAATGTATGCCACAACAAAGAGTGTTCCCCTAAAATCAACAGATCCTTATTATATGATATCCAATTGTTCTGTAGGTTTGATTCTCCCATTCACCTTGAATCTTATATTCATTTTGTTAATGCCAATGAAAGCCACAATCAAGAAAAGAGTGTATCATGTAATATGATTCCTCACTGAAAAATTCCCAGATTTTTCAAAGGATCACTGTAAAGTAGATGTTATTTCTCACACATGCAATTAAAGGAAAGGGTCACTATTTTCATGCAAAAGCAGACTCACATCATATTACAAAGAATGCAGTTTGCACAATTTTGCATTGTTTAGTCACTGTTATTAGTCATTTTCTTTTTTATTTCTGAAATGTTGCTTTAAACATAAGCACCTGCAAACTCACATTAAAAAATAATAACAATAACAATCTACTTAATGTTGAGAAATTACTAAACTGCAGCTGTCACTTTTCCTGAATTCAAGGTTAAATCTAAATGGCAAATATATACCCAGTAGTAATCATCATTTATGACTACATGCATGTCCACATGGTACCAAAACTAAGATACTTAACAAACATTCAGATATTGATTAATTTTTTGTTTCAAAGCACTAAGATTCTTCGGGTTATGTAGCTACAACTTATTTTCAGTCCATCAATCAGGGTGAAAGGTGAGAAAAATATTGTATCATGTTTAGTTTAACCCTTCCAGCTGTTCCTAGTAATTCAAGCTTCCTAGGAATTCCAGTTATCTAAAATTGCTAATATTATTATTATCATTATTATTTTCCTGTGTTTATACCTTTAGCAGCCATGTATATCTATTTTGTCTTACTTAGTACTAGTAAATAGTAAATCATTGTAAATTAAGTTGTTTTTGTGGTTTTTATCTTTCAAGAAAATATATTAAAGTATCAGTACTGCCACTACTATTACTAATATTACTAGAAACAATTATAGTTTAATGTTTCAGAGACCCATCATTTAATTTGTGTGGAAACACAACTCGCCCATGCATATGACTCATTCCTGCTTGCTTAGTCAATATCATTATTGAGTTGTTATGGACTAAAACTTCATTATTTTATGGTCAACTTTCTGTCATAATGTCACAACACAAACTGAAGTGAGCCCTGCAAGTCAGATAGCAGTGACTATGTGCTGGAGTTTGCTCCCTACTTGAAATAGGCTACCTTAGTTAGGGGCATGTTAATAGGAGAGATATTTTCTGGATAATGCATTCAAAGAGTCAGCTTTGGCTCATATTATTTCAAAGTAAATGTATTTTGCTTCTCCACAAATTCATCTTATTAAAAAGAGATAGAGGGACCATAATAGTAGAAATTCCAAACTACAGATGCTACACTTAGAAATGACCTTTTAGCTACAGTATCATGGGCATGTCAGACCTGGTAAGAAGTTCAGTGGCCATTTACCCAAAATCCTATCACCTTTCAGAAGACGCTGAAGCCCCAAGTAATTAACTATAAAAGTAACAACAGCAATAATGCACCTAAATCAGTGCTTTTTCATACTCTCAGAATCCAACATGAATTCTTTGATATTTAAAGCTCTTAAAAATCTACCTCCTTTCCAGTCTTCTTACATTTTATTTCTGTTCTCACACTCTATAACATATTTATATTGCCCAATTTGCCATTCCTTATATATTAAACACTTATCTTCCCATTTCCAACCCTTGGCATTAACTGCTCTGTTACTGGAAGATTCTCCATCTCTATTTCTCTCTTTAGTCTTCTTCAAGATTCAAATCACATAACATATTCTACAAGAGACCCTTTCTGATCTTTCCTTGCCCAGATTTCCTAAGAGATTACTTTTCATGTCTACATTGTATATGTATGTTTTTGTGGCTTTGGGAAATAATCCCTACATCTTTTAGAATATAAACTCTTTAGAATATAATCTCTGCCAAAATTGTGTTTTTTATTTCTTTTTTTTCTTTGTATCCCTAAAGCTTGGTGTAGTGCTTGGCACATAATAAGTGTCTAATAATTGCTATTGACTGACTGAGTAATGAAGATAATAACAGCAATTTAGTTTGCTTGGTTTATTACTGTGACTCATATTTATATAGCTCTTTGTGAAGTACTTTCTCATAACAAATGATGAGAGAACTAATGCTAGGAATGATAAATTAGCATGCTCTTGTCCACATGGCAAATAAGTGACAGAGCCAGTTTTAAAATTCAACTCGCTTGAATATAAATTCTAAGATTTTCCTTTTATAATCACACTATCTCCCTGATTTAAGTCTCAAACTTCTTTCCCCAAACCTTTTTTAAGTAACTTTTTTATAATAGCTTTTTATTTTCAAAATATGTTAGATAATTTTCAACATTTACCCTTGCAAAACCTTGTGTTTCAAATTTTTTCTCTTTCCCTTTTCCCCATCCTTTCCCATCCTTTCCCCTAGATATTACCTAATCCATTGTATGTTAAACATGTCCAATTTTTGTATGCATATTTCCACAATTGTGCTGCACAAGAAAAATTAGAACAAAAAGGAAAAAAAATGAGAAAGAAAACAAAAAGCAAACAAACACCAAAAAGTGGAGAAAAATACTATGTTGTGTTCTACATTCAGTCCCAACAATCCTCTTTCTGGATGCAGATGACTCTCTCCATCAAAGTCTCTTGGAATGAATCACCTCATTGTTGAAAAGAGCCACATCCAATAGAATTGATCATCACATATTATTGTTGTAGATGTATACAATATTCTCTTGTTTCAATTCAGTTCAGTTAGCATCAGTTCATCCAAATCTTTCCAGGCCATTCTGAAATCATTCTGCTGATCATTTCTTATTAACAGTAATATTCTATAACATCCATTTCTATAAATTATTTACGCTTTCACCAACTGATGGGCATTCATTCAGTTTCTAGTTCCTTATCACTACAAAAAAGGGCTGCTACAAACATTTTTCCACATGCGAGTCATTTTCTCTTTTTAATGATGTCTTTGGGATACAGGCCCAGGACAGACACTTCTGGATCAAAGGGTATGCACAGTTTGGGCATAAATCCAAATTGCTTTCCAGAATGGTTGGACTAGATCACAATACCACCAAAAATGTATTAATGTCTCAGTTTTTCCCTTTCAACATTTCTCATTATCTTTTCCTGTAATCTCAGCCAATCTCAAAAGTGTGCAGTAGTACCTCAGAGTTATCTTAATTCACATTTCTCTGATCAATACTAATTTAAATTTTTTTCATATGATTAGCACTTATTTTATTTATTTAAAAGTTGTCTGTTCATATCTTTGGCCATTTATCAATGGGAGAATGGCTTATATTTTTATAAATTTGAATCAATTATATTTTAGAGGCCTTTTTCAGGATCCTTGGATGTAAAAATTTTCCCAATTTAAAAAAAAATTGTCTGCAAATTACCCATGCATATAACTTGTAAATAAAAAGCTATTAGAAATTAAATATATATATATATATATATATATATATATATATATATATATATATATATACATACATACACACACACATATACATTGTCTGCATTGGTTTTGTTTGCATAAAAACTTTTTAACTTAATATGATCAAAATTATCCATTTTGTATTTCATAATTCACTCTAGTTCTTCTCTGGCCATAAATTCCTTCTTTCTCCAGAGATCTGAAAGGTAGACTATCATTTGTTCTTCTAATTTGCTTATAGTATCAATCTTTATGTCTAAAGTATGAAACCATTTTGAACTTATGTTTGTATAAGGTGTTAGGTGTTGGTCAGTGTCTAGTTCCTGCCATACTACTTTTCAATTTTCCTAGCAATTTTTGTCCAATAGTGAGTTCTTATCCCAGAAACTGGGGTCTTTGGATTTACAAAACAATATATTACTATAGTCATTGACACTGTATCTCAAACCGATTATACTGATCAACTGTTTCTTAACCAGTACCAAATAGTTTTGATGACCACTACTTTACAATATAGTTTTAGGTCTGGTTCAGCTAGGCCATCTTCACTTGCATCTTTTTCATTAATTCCTTTAAAATTCTTAACCTTTTGTTCTTCCAGATGAACTTTGTTATTATTTTTCTAGTTCTGTAATCTCTTGGCATTGAATAGGAAAAATTATCATTTTTATTATATTAGCTCAACACTTAATATTCTTCCAATTGTTTAGATATGACTTTTTGTGGAAAGTGTTTTGTAATTGTGTTCATATAGTTCATGATTTGGGCAGTTTGACTCGCAAATATTTTATATTACCTACAGTTATTTTAAATGGATTTTTTTCTTTATTTCTTCCTACTGATTGTTGTTGGAAATATGTAGGAATGCTGATTTATGTCAATTTATTTTGTATCCTGCAACTTTGATATAGTTGTTGTTTCTAGTAGCTTTTTAGTTGATTCTCTAGGATTCCCTAAATATTCCATCATATCATCTGCAAAGAGTTATAATTTGGTTTCCTCATTACCTACTCAAATCATTTTAATTTATTTTTCTTCTTTGATTTCTAAAGCTAACATTTCTAATACAATATTGAGTAGTAATAATGATAGTGGGCAACCTTGTTTCACCCCTGATTTTACTAGGGATGCTTCTAGTTTATCCTCATTACATATGATGCTTGCTGATGGTTTTTAATAATTGTTACTGATCATTTTAGAGAAAACTCTGTTTACTCCTATGCTCTCTAGTGTTTTTAATAGGAAGGGGTTTTGGATTTTGTCAAATGCTTTTTCTGCATCTATTGAGATAATTATATGGTTTCTGTTAGTTTAGTTATTGATATAGTCAATTATGCTCCTCAGACCTCTCAATAAGTATATCATCCACATATTGATGTGATAGTAGATAGTAGATAGAAGTCTGGCTTAGAATCAGGAAGAACTGCATTTTAATCTGAATTTGACACAAATTGAGAGAGTTTGATACTTACTCTCTCAGTGCCCCAGGGAATGCTCCAAGATTATAAATTACATATGAGTGACTCATCTGCATCACTGGTATAAGTTTTCCACAATGAGAATTCCTTTCAATTCTAAATGTTTTCAACAGAAGCATTTACTAAACAAAAGTGTATTCAGTTTGCTCTGTCTTGCCTTTGTGATCATGAATAAAATATAACCCTATATGTAACTCAAGAGCTACAAAAATTCTCACTAGATTGAGTCAAGCTACTTACTTTTTAGATTACCACTAATGTCTTATATTTTTGGAAATGGCTACATAACTTTAAAGCCAGAAGAATAAATCCCAGGATTGCTATTTCCTACATACGTGAATTTTGGTGAGTAACTTCACCTTACTAATGCTGTTTTCCAAATTGTAAAATGAGATATTGAAATAGAGTATTCTTTCTCCCATTCATAATTCTATTACCCTAACTTTGCCTCTTTAAACTATATGGTAAACATTCATTCTTTCTCTAGAACATTGCTATATATATTTACTTTCCTCATCATTCTGTATTCTGTGACTCAGCGAGACTTTCTGGAATTCTCCAGAGGAGAAAAATAAAAGGGAAGTTTAGTCTTTATTGTAAAATAACCAGTGTGAAAGGGACAAATTAAGAAGTCACTGGAATATATCATATAAATAATAAATCCTTTTTTTGGACTTTTAAGAAAAAAATATAGACTACTTAACCATTCCTTCCCCACACTTTTACTATATATAATTTTTTTCTTTTAAGAGACATTGACCCCAGTTATCCAAACACATATTTAGACAAATCTTGCAACTGCTTGCTTGCTGTAGAAGTTTTAATGTCTTACATGAAGAATTAATACTGTAGATATAACAGATATGATCTAAAATATTGTGGGTATAAGGTCAACCATAACCATTGCAGTTAATTAAAACAAAGCCATGGTTTATTTCTTCTGAAATGATATTGCTCAATGCTTGATATAATCATATTATGATTATTAAAATCATATGCAGTATGAAAATCTATCAGAATGAGAGCAAGTTAGTAAAAACAAAGAAGGATTTATTTGTGAAGTTATAATGGATATAGAAAAGTCACATTACTTGTGTTTATATATACACATACACACATACATACATACATACATACGTACATACACACCATCACAGAGCTGAGAGATTGCATAGTACAAACCCAGATGTGCATGTGCATATCTAGGTATCTTTAAAAGCTCTCATTCATCTTTGATTCAAGATGCCCAGACAGCTTCTTGGCCATGATAGCTGCATGTTTG
Source organism: Antechinus flavipes (assembly GCF_016432865.1). Classification (NCBI taxonomy): domain Eukaryota; kingdom Metazoa; phylum Chordata; class Mammalia; order Dasyuromorphia; family Dasyuridae; genus Antechinus; species Antechinus flavipes. The sequence goes on from NC_067399.1 coordinate 380,790,479, forward strand.
ACAGCTATGGTCACCTCATACCAGACCTCACCTAGACCTGGGGCAAAGGCAAATCCAGTTTGATTGATAGGAATATCATGTATTCATTCATTAGTTTGGATTTTGTCAGACAAGATCTGGCAAGTACTCTCTTGTAAATAAATGGCTTTCCTGGTGTGGTCCTGGTTTGCCTGGTAGTTTGATTGTAATTTTATCCAGTTCTGTGGTAAAGGGTTAAATTGATCAAAGCTTCTAGATTTTTATTTTAACATATTTTAAGCCAAATTCCTTCAAGCTTTTCTCTCTCCTATCTCATAGAATAGGAATTGTTTCTGGGGGGAAGTGTCCTTTATCTAGTGCAAGATACCTGGAATTTAACATGAGCCTAGGTTCTGACAGCAAACAAATGAGCTTAGCCTGGTTTTCATGCTCTTTTGCTTCTTACAGAGTCTTACAAAGCTAATATATTTTATCAGTGTTCTTCCTAATAGAGAGGTGAATTAGAAAACGGTGGATTGACGAGACTATCTTCCTCTCCTGTAAATTTGTATCTCTGTGTGTATATTATATATAATATATGTATTATATATGTGTGTATATATAAATATATATAATATATATACACGGACACATACATATACATATATAAACATGCAGATATGGCTACATACACACATATATGCAAATATATTTATATACACACATGTGTGTACATATGTATATGTGCTTCCTGAATAAATTATAAGCAGGATATTTCTAGACTTGAATTCTTTTTACCTTTCAATATTAGAATAATCTAGAATGCTAATAATGTTAGAAGGATATTAAAGATCTTCTCATCTAAATCCCTCATTTTAGAAGGGTGAACACAGAAATGTCAAGTGACTTGGCTAAATCACACAGATAACAAATAGCTAAGGTAGAAATTGAATCTAAGTTGCTAATGCCCTAAGAACTTGCTCTTTAGGGTACACAAGACTGCCTTCCAAATCTCAGCAAAAATTTCAGTCAAAGGGACATAGTAGAGAGAAAAAAACTCTTCCATTGTCTTTCCTATTTTTTTAAAGAAGAATTTTTTTCCCTTTTTTTATGCCCACCCCCACACAGCCTCCCATTTTGTGGCTTGTTGTGATTTACTTCCCCAGGTCTATTTTTAAACTGACAAACTTGTTTCAGGGCAGCTCCAATTGCAAAGGAATGCTTTTGTTCACTGTTTGTATGTTCAACATTTGAGGGAGGAGGCAAAGCATGAGAACACCCTGAAATACAGAGAACACTGGTGAGAAAATGCTTGGTTATTTCAAAAGCCTGTCATTTGTGATGCCTGGAAGCAAAACATGAAAAGGTGAATATAGACCCTTTTGGAAAAGAAGTTTACTTCCTATCTCTTCACATTGGTTTTTGCTCTTCTGTGTATTTGCTCCTGATTGACTATTAAAAAAGTAAAATACAGAAGGTATGTTGGACTTGTAATTAGAACACTAATAATTATGAATCCACCACCTTCAGTGAAATGCTGTCAAAAAAGCATTTATTCAGCACACACTAAGAAGACATTGTGTAATATTATCAAAGAGAGTTTTAGATTAGCAAACATCTCAGGAATGTTCCAGTAACAAAGATCTAAAATCTATCTTCCTAAATTATTTTATTTCTCAGCTTTAGTGTCTATATTTGTAAAATGGAGGCAGCAATATAAGATACACATACATATATATGTATATGTATAATAACACCTACACTACAAGATTGTTATAATGTAAGAGCTCAGCAAACATCAATATATTATAAAAATGTAAATTATTAACATTATTATTGTCATTATCTTGATCTCATAACAGAGTTTAGATGTCTTGAGACAACTTGTTATTCTGTTATTTTTAATATTTAATATTCTATAGATTATTACACAGATGGATCAAATAAATGCTTGGGTTTTTTTTTTTTTTTTTTAGTTTAATAAAAGTATTAGGCTTTAAACTCATGTTCTGTAAGTACATTGAAAGCACCCTGGATGCAACTAATACTAGTAATAATAGTAGCATAAAGGGTAACTGAGATGAAAAATAGTGAGCTTCCTATTTTTAATTCTAGATATCAAATTATGGCTTGGTAGGCATTTAGAAGATGCTAAAGGAAATATTTTTATTTATTATCAGTCTGCAATAATGTGTTGCCCAATTTACTTTTATTTTCCTTTATTTTCAGAAGACCAATGACATCTTAGGATAATAAACTCATGAGTAAATTGGGTGTGAGGCAAAGTTGTACAAACTCATCAGCCTCGTTCTCTTTTCTATAGCATTGAAAACCAATGGCAGAAAATGTTTGTAGCAGCCCTGTTTGTAGTGGCTAGAAACTGGAAAATGAATGGATGCCCATCAATTGGAGAATGGCTGGATAAATTGTGGTATATGAATGTTATGGAATATTATTGCTCTGTAAGGAATGACCAGCAGGATGAATACAGAGAGGCTTGGAGAGACCTACATGGACTGATGCTAAGTGAGAGGAGCATAACCAGGAGATCATTGTGCACTTCGACAACGATATTGTATGAGGATGTATTCTGATGGAAGTGGATTTCTCTGACAAAGAGACTTAACTGAGCTTCATTGGAGAAATGATGGACAGAAACAGCTACACCCAAAGAAGGAATACTGGGAAATGAATGTGAACTATTTGCATTTTTGATTTTCTTCCCGAGTTATTTTTACCTTCTGAATCCAATTCTCCCTGTGCAGCGGGAGAACTGTTCGGTTCTGCAAATATATATTGTATCTAGGATATACTGCAACATATTTAACATATATAGGACTGCTTGCCATCTTGGGGGGGAGGAGGAGGGAGGGAGGGAAAAAAAACGAAACATAAGTGATTGCAAGGGATAATGTCGTGTAAAAATTATCCTGGCATGGATTCTGTCAATACAAAGTTATTATTAAATAAAATAAAATTAAAAAAAAAAAAAAGAAAACCAATGGCAGGACAAAATGTCAAAATAATCAATGATAGTATGTCTGGATACAATGGCTGACCTTGCCATCTTTAGTGTCTGACCAAGTTTTAAGTATTCCATAGAGCCAGAATTACCCACCTTCATAGTTATTGGAACAAAGTGTTCATATTTTCCCATTCCACCAAAGACTGTACATGCTTAGGGTAGATATTCCCCCTATCCAAACATCAGTTTTAAGTATGCTGGTTACCCTCAGCCTAATTTAGCCCATTGGTTGGGACAGTTTTACGAGGATATGGCTATTGCATATGTGACAAATTCTTAGAGACACAGGTGAAATGGACATCAAAGCTAGAGGAGCAGTTTTCATACTGAGTGACTACTCCTTCCTGAACATGCCATAGGTTCCTATACAGATCCTTATAGCTTTCTTAAATAACCTCCATTTACTCCTAAGCTCAGCTTCTTACTGATAAACTTTTCTAAATTTCTGATGGCCATGATTTGGTCCTAAATCATCTTTATATAATAAAATAAAATTATTAGCTTTGTATTTTTAAAAATATTGTATGAGTTTTAGACAAGATAAATATTTTGCAAATATGGTATTTTCTATTTTAATGTTAGAAAAGTATACTTTATTTTTGTGAATGTCTTAATTGCTGTTTCATTTTTGAGGGTACGGAGGGAAGATGATTTTGTTCATACTAGACATGCAACAGCCACTGACGGATTTAATCCCATTGCTGATTGACATGGAAGTTTTGACTAACATGTCCAACCTTGACTTGTTTATACCTCCTTGAAGGTTCTAGTTTCCTTCACCCCTTTCAATAAAAACTAAAACCTATATGCTCAGCTTTGGGACACATATTTAGAATTGTATTGTCAAAAATAAAAGATATTTTGATATAATTAGAGTAGGATCCCATAAAGTGAAGAATCTGTTTAATTTACCTTATTTTTTTTTAGTGATTCTCCTCTCTCATCAATCTTTATGTTATTTCCATCATCAATCATTTGAGAGAATAATGACATACTTATTGTTATGTCAATTTATGTTGATTTGAGATACAATCTATTTCTTTGACTTTTTTGAGCAGTTTTATCATATTAGTCCAGGTAGTGGTATTACTGTCAGTGTCCAATTGGCTAGAACTTTAGGGTTCCTAATAAATCTTCTCAGCTACTAAAATAATCTCATGTCATAAGCAGAGATTCAAATTTGAGAGAGTAATGATGATGATGATGATGATGATGATGATGATGATGATTTATTCATTAAAGTTATATTCTGATGTCCTATCTTGATGTAGAGATGACCATACATTTTGGAAGCCTATTTCAGCAGAGTGTAAACTCAAGTTGTTCCTCCAGGTTTGAGCAACCTCAAATCCTAGCCAGATGAGACTTCTGGCCAAGATGGCAGAGAGGAGGCTCCATGTTTTCTCTCAGAATCCATTTCATGACAAGCCTCTGAATTAATGCTTGACTGAAAAAAAAAAAACCACAAATAGTTACCAAGAGAAAACATCCTTGAAATTCACCAGGAAACGTCTGTTTGTGCTCGAGGGTGGGGATGGTTTTAGATCGGGTGCAGGCTGAGGGCAGGTGGCAGCAGCAAGAGCCAGGCAGGGAGCTCACAGCCAATCATACCGGAGCAGGGTGGGGTATGATCTCAGCCATCTCTGCGGGAAGAGCTTTGCTACAGGATTGTATACTTTGCCCTGGCAGTGAGTCAGTAGCCTAGCAGAGAAGCTAAAAACACAGGGGGCCCCACAGTGTCTCAGCACCCTCTCAGAGTCTTAGAGCGCAAGAGCAGCACAGCCATCACTGTGCTGCTAGTGCCTCACTGCTGTCCCCGCAGTCTGCAGAGGAAGCTCGGTAACACCATGCAGCCCCCCCCCCCACACCCCAAAAAAAAAAAAAAAAAGCAGATTCCATTTGGGATTTTTTTCTTTTTTTCTTTGCTAGTTTGTCTTTGATTCTTCTCTAACAAAATGAGCAAAAAATTGAAAAGGACCTTAACCACTGACAACTTCTATATGGATAGAGAGCAGACTCTAAAGCCTGAAGAGACTAAAAACAGACTGTCCCCAGGTGAATCTCCAAAGGAGGAGAGCATCTGTTCCTCAGCACAGAAGAATCTCATAGAAGAAATTAAAAAGACTCTCACAAGAGAGCTAGAAGAAAAATGAGAAATGAAGAGGGAGGCTTGGCAAGAGAGTCTGGAGAAGTCATTCCATTCATTTAGAGATAGAGTGGATAAAGAAATCAAATCCTTGAAAAATAGGATTAGTGAACTGGAAACAGAAAATAGCTCTCTAAAAAATAAAATTGGTGAAATGGAAAAAAAATTCCATAGAACAAAACAATTCAATTGGACAATTAAAAAAAAGATATTAAAAAAGTGAGTGAAGAAAATACTTCATTGAAAATCACAATCGAACAAATGGAATTGAATGACTTGAGGAGAGAAGAAGAATCAGTCAAGCAAAACTGAAAAAATCAAACAATGGAAAAAATGTGAAATACCTTCTGGGGAAGACGACAGACCTGGAAAATACAACCAGGAGAGACAATCTGACTATTGGATTCTCAGAAAAATATGATGAAAAAAAGAGCTTGGACACTATTTTCCAGGAAATTATCAAAGAGAATTGCCCAGAAGTCATAGAAATAGAGGGTAAAATAGACATTGAAAGAATTCATCAATTACCTACTGAAAGGGATCCTAAAATCAAAATACCAAGAAACATAGTGGCCAAATGCCAGAACCCTAAGATGAAGGAACAAATACTGCAAGCTGCTAGAAAAACCCAATTCAAATATAGAGGAGTCACTATAAGGATTACTTAGGATCTAGCAGCATCCACACTAAAAGATTGAAGGGCCTGGAATATGGTATTCCAAAAAGCTAAGGAACTCGGTATGCAACCAAAAATAAATTACCCAGCCAGAATGAGCATCTTTTTCCAGGGAAGAAGATGATCATTCAACAAAATAAGCAAATTTCACCTATTTTTGATGAAAAAAAAACAGAACTTAACACAAAGTTTGGTCTACAAATATAGAACTCAAGAAAAACCTAAAAAGGTAAAAAGAAATCTTGGAAACTATATTTCAGCTATAAAGATGTATAAAAAATACATGTATACCTTATTCTAGAAACTAGAGGTAGAAAGAATATTGTACCAGAAAAAGGGTAAAGTGGGGGTACTACATCTCATGAAGAGATAAAGGAAACCTATTATATCTGAGAGAAAGAATGGAGGGGGATGAATATAGTGGGTATCTTACTGCCTTCTGAATTGGCTTTAAGAGAAAAATTTTAGACATATTCAATCTATGGTGAAACATCCCCCACCTCATTGAAAAGTGAGAAGGAAAAAGTGAAAAGGGAAAGAATAAGCTAAGCAGAAGGGAATACAGAAACTGGGAGGGAAAGGGATTAGATAGGGGGAGGAAATCTAAGGTGGCAGGGAGAGATACTAAAAAGGGAGGGCTGTGAGAAGCAAGTGGTGCTCACAAGCTTAATACTGGGAAGGGGAGCAAGGGAGAAAGAAGGGAGAAAAGCATAAACTGGGGTTAACAAGATGGCAAGCAATACAGAATTGGTCATTTTAACCATAAATGTGAATGGGGTAAACTCTCCCATAAAAAGGAAGTGGTTAGCAGAATGGATTAAAAGCCAGAATCCTACAATATGTTGTTTACAGAAAACCCACCTGAAGTGGGGAGATACATGCAGGTTAAAGGTAAAAGGTTGGAGCAAAATCTACTATGCTTCAGGTTAAGTCAAAAAAGCAGGGGTAGCCATCCTGATCTCAGATCAAGCTAAAGCAAACATTGATCTAATTAAAAAAGATAAGGAAGGGAACTATATCTTGCTAAAGGGTAGCATGGATAATGAAGCAATATCAATATTAAACATATATGCACCAAGTGGTGTAGCATCTAAATTCTTAAAAGAGGAATTAAGAGAGTTGCAAGAAGAAATAGACAGCAAAACTATAATAGTGGGAGATCTCAACCTTACACTCTCAGAATTAGATAAATCAAACCACAAAATAAATAAGAAAGAAGTCAAAGAGGTAAATAGAATACTAGAAAAATTAGATATGATAGATCTCTGGAGAAAATGTAATGGAGACAGAAAGGAATACACTTTCTTTTCAGCAGTTCATGGAACCTATACAAAAATTGACCATATATTAGGACATAAAAACCTCAAACTCAAATGCAGTAAGGCAGAAATAGTAAATGCATCCTTTTCAGACCACGATGCAATGAAAATTACATTCAACAGAAAGCCAGGGGAAAGTAGAACAAAAAATAATTGGAAACTAAATAATCTCATACTAAAGAATGATTGGGTGAAACAACAAATCTTAGACATAATTAATAACTTCACCCAAGAAAACGATAATAATGAGACATCATACTAAAATGTATGGGATGCAGCCAAAGCAGTAATAAGGTGAAATTTTATATCTCTAGAGGCCTATTTGTATAAAATAGAGAAAGAGAAGGTCAATGAATTGGGTTTGCAACTAAAAATGCTAGAAAAGGAACAAATTAAAAACCCCCAGTCTAACACTAAACTTGAAATTCTAAAAATAAAAGGAGAGATCAATAAAATTGAAAGTAAAATAAACTATTGAATTAATTAATAAAACTAAGAGTTGGTTCTATGAAAAAACCAACAAAATATACAAACCCTTAGTAAATCTGATTAAAAAAAGGAAAGAGGAAAATCAAATTGTTAGTCTTAAAAATGAAAAGGAAGAACTCGCCACTAACGAAGAGGAAATTAGAGCAATAATTAGGAATTACTTTGCCCAACTTTATGCCAATAAATACGACAACTTAAATGAAATAGATGAATACCTCCAAAAATATAGCTTGTCCAAACAGAGGAAGAAGTAAATATCCTAAACAATCCCATCTCAGAAAAAGAAATAGAACAAACTATCAATCAACTCCCTAAGAAAAAATCCCCAGGACCAGATGGATTTACATGTGAATTCTATCAAACATTTGAAGAACAATTAACTCCAAGGCTATATAAACTATTTGAAAAAATAGGGATTGAAGGAGTCCTACCAAACTCCTTTTATGACACAGACATGGTACTGATACCTAAACCAGGTAGGCTGAAAACAGAGAAAGAAAATTATAGACCAATCTCCCTAATGAATATTGATGCTAAAATCTTAAATAAAATATTAGCAAAAAGATTACAGAAAATCATCCCCAGGATAATACACAATGACCAAGTAGGATTTATACCAGGAATGCAGGGCTGATTCAATATTAGAAAAACTATTAGCATAATTGACTATATCAATAACCAAACGAACAAAAACTATATGATCATCTCAATAGATGCAGAAAAAGCATTTGATAATATCCAACATCCATTCCTAATAAAAACACTTGAGAGTATAGGAATAAATGGATTTTTCCTTAAAATAGTCAGGAGCATATATTTAAAACTGTCAGTAAGCATCATATGCAATGGGGAAAAACTGGAACCTTTCCCAGTAAGATCTGGAGTGAAGCAAGGTTGCCCACTATCACCATTATTATTCAATATTATATTAGAAATGCTAGCCTTTGCAATAAGAGTCGAGAAAGAGATTAAAGGAATTAGAGAAGGCAATGAGGAAACCAAACTATCACTCTTTGCAGATGATATGATGGTATACCTAGAGAACTCCAGAGATTCTACTCAAAAGCTATTAGAAATAATTCATTACTTTAGCAAAGTAGCAGGATACAAAATAAATCCTCAGCATTTTTATACATCACCAACAAAATCTAACAGCAAGAGATACAAAGAGAAATTCCATTCAAAATAACTGTGGACAGAATAAAATATTTGGGAATCTATCTACCAAAGGAAAGTCAGGAATTATATGAGCAAAATTACAAAAAAAACTTTCCACACAAATAAAGTCAGACTTAAATAGTTGGAAAAATATTAAGTGCTCTTCGATAGGCTGAGCATATATAATAAAGATGACAATGCTCCCTAAGCTAATCTATTTATTTAGTGCTATACCAATCAGACTTCCCAGAAAATATTTTAATGATCTAGAAAAAATAACAACAAAATTCATATGGAACAATAAAAAGTTGAGAATCTCAAGGGAATTAATGAAAAAAAAAATCAAATGAAGGTGGCCTAGCTGTACTTGATCTAAAACTATATTATAAAGCAGCAGTCACCAAAACCATTTAGTATTGGCTAAGAAATAGATTAGTTGATCAGTGAAATAGGTTAGGTTCACAAGACAGAATAGTCAACTATAGCAATCTAGTGTTTGACAAACCCAAAGATCCTAACTTCTGGGATAAGAATTCATTATTTGATAAAAATTGCTGGGACAACTGGAAATTAGTATGGCAGAAATTAGGCATGGACCCACACTTAATACCATATACCAAGATAAGATCAAAATGGGTCCATGATCTAGGCATAAAGAATGATATTATAAATAAATTAGAGGAACATAGGATAGTTTATCTCTCAGACTTGTGGAGGAGAAAAAAAATTGTGACCAAAGATCAACTAGAGACCATTACTGATCACAAAACAGAAAATTTTGATTATATAAAATTAAAAAGCCTTTGTACAAACAAAACTAATGCAAACAAGATTAGAAGGGAAGTAACAAACTGGGAAAACATCTTCACAATTAAAGGTTCTGATTTCCTCATTTCCAAAATATATAGAAAATTAACTCTAATTTATAAGAAATCAAGCCATGCTCCAATTGATAAATGGTCAAAGGATATGAACAGACAATTTTCAGATGATGAAATTGAAACTATTTCCACTCATATAAAAGAATGTTCCAAATCATTATTCATCAGAGAAATGCAAATTAAAACAACTTTGAGATACCACTACATACCTGTCAGATTGGCTAAGATGACAGGAAAAAATAATGATGAATGTTGAAGGGGATGCGGGAAAACTGGGACATTGATGCACTGTGGTTGGAGTTGTGAACAAATCCAACCATTCTGGAGAGCAATCTGGAATTATGCCTAAAAAGTTATCAAACTGTGCATACCCTTTGACCCAGCAGTGCTACTATTGGGCTTATAACCCAAAGAGATACTAAAGAAGGGAAAGGGACCTATATGTGCCAAAATGTTTGTAGCAGCCCTATTTGTAGTGGCTAGAAACTGGAAAAGGAATGGATGCCCATCAATTGGAGAATGGCTGGGTAAATTGTGGTATATGAATGTTATGGAATATTATTGTTCTGTAAGAAATGACCAGCAGGATGAATATAGAGTGGCTTAGAGAGACTTATATGAACTGATGCTAAGTGAAATGAACAGAACCAGGAGATCATTATATACCTCAACAACGATACTGTATGAAGATGTATTCTTATGGAAGTGGATTTCTTCGATGAAGAGATCTAACTCAGTTTCAATTGATAAATGATGGACAGAAGCAGCTACACCCAGAAAGAACACTGGGAAATGAATGTAAACTATTTGCATTTTTGATTTTCTTCCCGGGTTATTTTTACCTTCTGAATCCAATTCTCCCTGTGCAACAAGAGAACTGTTTGGTTCTGCAAACATATATTGTATCTACGATATACTGCAAGATATTTAACATATATAGGACTGCTTGCCATCTAGGGGAGGGGATGGAGGGAGGGAGGGGAAAAATCGGAACAGAAGTGAGTGCAAGGGATAATGTTGTAAAAAATTATCTGGCATGGGTTCTATAAATAAAAAGTTATTATAAAATAAAATTAAAAATCCTTGCCAGATGTAGATTTGTGAATCTGTTGTCTGACTAGCCTAGGTTAAACACAGACTGTACTAAAATTCATACTATGAGAACAAATACAAAATTTGAAATACTAAGGCACACTAATTAACAGATCACCTGGGAACAAAGCATAAACTTTTTCTGACCAATTTTTCTTGGACGCAGAGTGTACTGAAAGGCCTGTTAGGCTAAGTTGGTCACTGAGGAGATTGTGTTGACCACTTAAGAAGCAGATGGCCAAGAGGTTTCATTGTGGGTTTGGCTAAATTATTATAATTGATAATCTCTGGAACTCATCTGGGAGTGAAGATGCTCCCCAAGTGCTTTTATCTTTAGCATATCCCTTGAGGGCAAATGATCAGTGTGAAGAAGACAAATGTATTCTGATAAGGACAGAAAGTCTTGGGAGTCACAAGGCATCTAATGAATCAAAGAGGATACAATATGGTAAGAATTAATATCCTAGGACATCATCTCCATGCCTACTATAAACTTCAATTTCTCCAACTAGAAAATGAGCAATTTGCACTAACTCAGGGATACACAGTCAGGTATAGCTATATTTTATAATCTTTTGTTCAGGTGATTAATTTTAACAATTGAAGAGGTGATAGAGTATTATAAGATGCATACCACATCTGGAGTTAAGTGACTAGGGTTTAAATTCTAGCTGTCACCTACTATTTATATGATGGTGTACAATATAATTAACCTCTCTGGGACTCAATTTCTACATCCTTAATTTGAAGGAATTGGCCTAGATGATCTCTTCAAAAGAGAAACAAATTTTTAAATGGTCCAAAATAGATTGGTGACATAGCCCCCCAAAAAACTAATTTGAGTTTGAAAACATTTGGACCACATAACCTTGAACAAATCATACATATCTAATGCTGAGAGAACACAGTGTTCTCTTCCAAGAATGCTCTCCCTAACATTGTTGCTTTTTGAAATGATCTTTTCCCACATGCTTCAGAAGATCTTGGAATTGTCACTGATTTGAGATGCAGGAGCCTTCCATTAAGTTCAGACTCTGAAAATTACTTTGTGATTTTGGGTATGTCATTTTGCTTTTCTCTTTTCTCATTTTTAAAACTGGAATAACAATTCCTATACTAACTTCACCCCACAGAGATCTTGTGAAGAAAATATTTGCCCTGTAAATTTTGTCTATATGACTTCACAATACTCTTTTCTTCTATATATCTTTTTCAGAATAGGTTCTCTCTCCAAGTATTTGTTGAATTTATTTTTTTTTCTGACTAAAAGGAATTAATACATGAACATTTCACTAGTTAGTGGAGGGTTTGGGAGTTCAGAAAAACCTAAAGGAAAACCTCTTTCCCTTTGGTAAATCATAACTAGTGTCTGCAATGATCAACATAAAATCCTTAGTAAGAAAATATGGCCAGGCACTAAAGCCAATATTGAATAAAAAACAAAACTGTCACAGCAATGACTCTACCTGCCATTTGGTTCAAGGATAAAACTGTTGTTTTCATTACATTCACAAGTCAGCCTGTGGAGTACCTCTTCATTTTCGATCTCCCCACTGCCTTGGGCCTGTCATTTGCCCACAGACATATTCAGGGAATGCATAGTGCTACGGATGACCTCATTACTTTCAAAGCAAACTCTCAACAAAGACTACTCATAGGAAGTACTACCTCTGTAAACATATAGACAAGGCTAAGAAGGGTAATCTAGAGTTAAAACAAGGTCCTCAGAGAGCAAGGTAGAGTGAAATCAAGAAGGGGCAATCCTTGCATTGAGAACATTGCTCTTCAAAGGAGAAAAAAATTCTGTGGGCAGCCTCACTCAGAAAATCAGGACTTTTGTAATCCTGGATTGTTGGAACTACCATGTTTCCCCGATAATAAGACACTGTCTTATTATTTTTTTGGACAGAAAAAACCCTGGAGGGCTTATTTTCAGGGGAGGGCTTATTTTAATGAACATTGACAGCAATTTTAATAAACAGGTAAATGTGAACAAAAAAAGTACCTTTATTCAATAATGATCATGTCATCTTCTTCAACAACATCGTCATAAGTGTCCATACCCTGAATTCCGTCTTGGATGTCTTGCGCCTCTATTTCCTTCAGAAGAAGTGGACCCAATCTGCCATGTCTAGCAATATAGCTCTCTTTAAATGAACATGTCTTGTCCAGGTAACCTGCTCGCAGTGCCTTGGCAACACAGTCAGTAATTTTATCCCATGACTTCTTCACCCAAGTCATGACTTCTTGCAGACACGGCTTCACAAAGTTTCCACGCTGATTTCTTTCCATTCTATTTTCAATGTAGTCATTGACTTCCATGCGCAAATGGTCCTTGAATGGCTTGTTTATTGCAATATCAAGGGTCTGGAGATAGGCAGTCATTCCTTCAGGAATCATTACTTGATCTATTCTTCTCTCTGCAAGGAAATTCTTCATTTCTTTAGCGCAGTGAGTGCTGGCTGAATTCTTCTTTTATCCTCCATCATGCCCCCTGAGTTCTTCTTTTATCCTCCATCATGCCCCCTCACTCCTGCTTACATATCGGGTTTTTATATTGTCCTGCCTCAGCTCTCCTCCACGGCACTGCTCTCAATGGCGCCAGCAAGCAAATCACTGGGGAAGAACAGGATGCTTTGATTCAGCAGTGTTTCTACTGGGCTTATACCCCAACGAGATACTAAAGAAGGGAAAGGGACCTTATGTGCCAAAATGTTTGTGGCAGCCCTGTTTGTAGTGGCTAGAAGCTGGAAAATGAATGGATGCCCATCAATTGGAGAATGGTTGAGTAAATTGTAGTATATGAATGTTATGGAATATTATTGTTCTGTAAGGAATGACCAGCAGGATGAATACAGAGAGGACTGGCGAGATTTACACGAACTGATGCTAAGTGAAATGAGCAGAACCAGGAGATCATTATATACCTCAACAACGATACTGTTTGAGGATGTATTGTGATGGAAGTGGACCTCTTTGATAAAGAGAGCTAATTCAGTTTCAATAGATCAAAGATGGACAGAAGCAGCTACACCCAAAGAAAGAACACGGGGAAATGAATATAAACTGCTTGCATTTTGTTTTTCTTCCCGGGTTATATCTACCTTCTGAATTCAATTCTCCCTGTGCAACAAGAAAACTTTTCAGTTCTGCACACATATATTGTATCTAGGATATACTGTAACCTATTCAATATGTAAAGGACTGCCTGCCATCTGGGGGAGGGGGTGGAGGGAGGGAGGGGAAAAATCAGAACAGAAGTGAATGCAAGGGATAATGCTGTAAAAAATTACTCTGGTATGGGTTCTATCAATAAAAAGTTATTAAAAAAAAAAAAGGAAGAACAGGATGACGCACTCACTGTTGCTGCTCTGATTGGATGCAGCTCAGAGCGGGGCATGCATTTCATCCAGGGTTGCTGGGGGGGTACCTTAATGTAGCGTGTAGTGCAGGGGATCACCTTCACTACAGTAGCAATCTCAATAGGGCTTATTTTTGGGGGAGAGCTTATTTTAGAGGAATTTTACACAGTAAGGGGAGGGCTTAATTTCAGGGTAGGTCTTATTATCGGGGAAACACGGGTAAGGCAAAATTAGGATCACTGAATATTCAAGATATGAGGGACTTTGGAGCTTATCTAACCCAAACCTAGTATGCAGTATGGATTTCTTTTACCCCTCTGTTCAGGTAGAAAAATGTAGTGGAATATGTCCCACAATTAAAGCAGGGAAAACTAAATTTTAGTTTCAGATGGACTTTTGGTGTTCTCATTGGTAAAATGTAGGATTTGGATAAGGGAATGTCTCTAACATTTCTTCTAACACCATCAACTTAGAATTCAAAAACAATTATTATGGTAGGGAAGATGGTAAATTTAACTTCTCCTTTCCTCTAATATCCCCTCTTATATACAGGTCACATTCAAGTAAAGTAATCTTTCTGCAGACTGACTCATGATTTGACTTATTTTCTTTTCAGAAGACTTATTTTCTTTTCACAGAAAAGTTGAAATTTTATTAAAACTGTTAGATTGAATAATGGACAAGATAAGTGCTACAGGCTAAAATTGAATCATATACTTCATACCTCACGTGGCTATGGCTAAAAAAAAAAAAATCCCAACACTTTTTGTTCAACTCTCTGGTAATTGGTAAGGATACTCCCACATGCTTATCTGCTGTTCTATGAAAAGCAGGAATAATCTGAACTTAGGCTTGTAACTGAAGCCTTTTCATCTTTCTTGACATTGCTAGTACTGTATGTGCTATTGAATCCTTATTTCCTGTAAGGTTGTACCACTCTAGTTCAGAAGTTTAGGGTTCTAAATTTCCATAGACAAAGCAAACCTATAATAATGCTAGAAGCAGTAAAACTTTTAATATGGGCACAATTTAATGAATCAATAATTATATATTTACAATTTGCTATATCAGGGTACTATATTAAATACTGGAGATAAAAAGAATAGTTCTTGCCCTCAAAAAACTTACATTCTAATAGAACAGAATACATATATGAATCAGTATATATGAGCTTATGTATAGAATAGATGGAAAATAATGTTTAGAGAGAAAGCCACTAGCACCTGAGGTGACTGAAAAAAGACTCCTATAAAAGTTGGTATTGAAGTAAGTCTTGAAGGAAATTAGGCATTTGGAAAGGAAGAGGCCAAAATGCCATGCCTGTGACATATTTCTGAACTCTCATTTATTTGTCTTCCTGTAGAAATGGTTAGAAAAATAGTTCTGCTGCAATATGTTCTTAAAAATCACTTTATTATAAAAATTGTTTAATATATACAACAGAGTTTATCAGGGAAATGGAATTAGGAACACAACATTCAAAAAACTTCATCACTGACCCACACATACATATATATATATACATAGAAATATAAACTCATATATACATATATGCACACTTCTGTGCATATACAGCAAATATGTATATATATATACATATATATATAGACACCATATATGTATATGCGTATATGTATATATACCAAATGAAAATTATAGCATAATACATGCTATATTTATGCTATATACATGACATGTAAAAATATTGTATATTTCTATTAGATTTAGTTCACTTAGGTTTTAGTTTCCTATATTCTTGCTATTTCTTGAGAGAAAAAAACAAAAACCTGCCCATAAGCAAATGTGAATTTTGTATTATGCTCTTTGGAACAAATTCACATTTTTTAAAACAAGCATTATAATGGATTGACTACACTTGAATGACAAAAGTGCCTCTTTTTTCTTGCATTGAACTTTCCTCTAGCATTCTTCATTATTCTTTTCTTTTTTGATTATAAGATTTTGTCAAATGAGTATTACTTAACAAGCAATACTGCTGCTTCCCCCCACCTTTTTTAAGCCTACCTTATTTCTTTTGAATAAGCCGTACTTAGCTATAGCTCTCTGTTGGTCATTCCACTAATCCTACCAATTCTTCATGTTCCTTATGAGGTCAAATTTTGTTTCTCCAGTTAGTATTTGCCTTTTTCTATTTGCTTATTTGAAGTAATAACACATAAAAAGCCAAAAAATATATAATATATATGCTGATTATAACTAATAATATAGGTAAAGGATACCATGATTTTCGGATAACATGGATACATAAGATGTAAAACAATGTATAAGAAAGCAGTTAGAGAAAGAGGATACAACCTCATTTCTGGAGAATACATAGGCCTCTGGCCTTAGATTCAATACTTTTTTAGGTCTGGAAGAAGGAGGAAAAAGATTGATTGGAAAACATACATGTCTGTCTTGGCACCTAGGTTATGTCAGACTCTTGGTAATTCATTCTTTTTTTTTTTTTTTTTTTGATGTAAGAACCCTGGGCTGTCCCACAGAGAAGAACAGTGATAGGAAAAAGGACCACGTGTTTTGTAGGGAAGTCCAGGTGTTGCTCAAATACATCTAATTGTTTCCCTCTGATGTCATAGGCAGTGTAGGAAATGAAAGTTTCCAACAAAGAATGTTTCATATTCTCTAAAAGGAATTCCAGAGAAATAACAATATTAGAACTTGCTAAGTATGAAAGGGAAAGGGTATATGTCTAGACCTCAGATAGACAGCCTACTACAAGAAAAACTAGATCTATAAAATGAGAAGTCTTTTTAGGATGTCACTAGAATAAAATGTAAACTTGTTAGCTTCACATTTAAAATCTTCCACAATCTGGTTCCAATCTATTTTTGTAGCATCATTTTATATTATATTATTCCTCTTGACATAATCTATGTTCTAGACAGATAAACTAGAGTTAAATTCCACATGTCCTTTCCAACTTCATTGTGTTAGAACAGAATGCCCTTCTTTTCATCTCTATCCATCAACATTCTACCAGAATTACTCTTTTTTCTTTAAGGATCTAATAGATGACACTTTTGACGGCACCTTCCCTGATTGCCTCAGGTAAAAATGTTCTTTTCCTTCTTAAGTTTTCCTTGTCTAAATCAGTTTGTCTAAAGCAATGACCCTTCTTTTTAAAAATACTTTTTTTTGTTCCAAAGCCATTCTTTCTATCCTATCACTCAGTAGACCCATTTTCTACCCCATCACTCAGTAGACTATAAGTTCCTTAGAGGCAGGATATTTGTCATTTTTCATCTTAAGGTCCATAATCCCATAGTTTTTAAAACATTGTAAACAATTGAAAATATCTGTTCATTGGTTGGATCCCCACATTGATGAAAAGTGATAATGTAGCAGCTTAGATCTGAATCACAAAACTGATAACTGCTATCCATGTGACCCGGTGTACTTTTACTCTCTGCCCTACTGTTTCCTCATTTACAAAAAGAGAATATTGAACTGAATGATGTCTAAACCCTTTCTAATTCCAGATTCTATGATTGGCAATGCTTTGAAATGAATATTTCTTCCTCAGCTCCTATTTTCCCCTGTAGACCTGACCAGAAAGAGATGTTTATCCCTGCGATCTATTTAATCCTTAATGTTTATGCTGAAATGATGGACTCCTCTTCCAGTCAAATGCTCTGTACTGAGGTTGCCAACTCATTTCACATAAGCTCCCATTCTTCCTTCAGATAGTGGAAAACTTTCAGTTATTACCAATCTGGGCCAGTTCCAGCTGATGCCCCAGAGAGGAGAGACTTCTGATCCCATTACCATTCTTCTAAACCAGCCAGCTTCCCCCTCCTCCCTCCAGGATTAGGATTTATAAACATCCATGTGTCCTCAGGGGTAATATACCAAGGGGCCTCCCCATTGATTCCAGATGGAGAAGGGCCTTGTTTTGAGAAATCAGCAATAACTTTCTCTTTTCATGGAAAAAAATCCCTCTTTCTATCCTATGGTAATGTCTTTTCCTTTCTTTTTAAAATAGAATTTAGAAGACAAAGATGACAGAAAAGCACTCATGATTTGTTGCATTGGACCCTTCAGAAGAGAACTTCACTAGCATAGGAAAGGAAATATAAGATGGAGCAGCACTCTAATGGTTACCAGTGGAAATCTGACATATCTGATAGAGTGCCAATAAACAACCAAGTGGCAATCTTTTTATGGAAACAGCACACTCTTCAAGACAGTCTTTAGTTCACTTAATTTTTCTCCAATGGTTACACTAAGGAGCTTGCCTCTTGTCTCTACATGGACTCCTTGAAACCCCAACTGACTCTGATATAATGCTGTTCCTTTTAATAAGAAGCAAACAGTTCATATGCTAAAAGGTTCCAGCACATTTTCCTATTTCCAATAGACGGTTTTCTTATTGGCAAGCCACATTCTGAGAAGTAAACATTCAGGCCACTAGCTAATAATGTTCATTAGGATAAATATGTTACAATTGTTTTTCCCTGTCCATCATTTGTAGAGCTGATAAGATTAAACACACACACACACACACACACACACACACACACACACAGCATTTGAACCACTGGGCAAATACTTATACATTCAATTTAAAAGTGTTTCAAAAACAATAAGGGATAAATAGGGGGAATGATGATTTTGCTGATCTAGGTAACTCCCAGGTGAGGAAATTCCCTTTGCTAAAGCAGATGAGTACAAGCTCTGTAAGTTAGAGAATTACCTAAAGCACTGAAAAATCAAGTTAAATCAACAAGCATTTAAAAAGCACTGACTATGTGCTAAGTACTGTTCTAAGGTTAAGTGACTTTCTAGACTCAAATTGTATGTCACAAGCAAGATAAAAACTCATTTTTTTGATCCCAAGGCCAAGTTCTTTACCCCTCTGCTTCCCTACATTCAGAATGGGAAAATCATGTCAAAATATTCCTTATGGAAAGTTATAGGAAAGTAAAATATCAAATGTGAAAGGGACCTTAGGGCACAGAATGTTAAAAATGGTGTGTCCTTAGAATCATAGAATGTAAAAGCCTGGTCCAACACTTACTAGTTGTATGAATCATTATGAGCTTTAATTTCATCAATGGAAAAATTAAAATATTATTTTAAAACACTTAGCCTAATTTCAATTCAGTAATCATTTATCAAGTTCCCACTATGTGCAAGTCTCTGTCCTCCTAAGAACAAGACTTAAGATACCATATAAATGAGATTGTTTAGAAGCTACAATTTATTAAATAAATATTTTCTAAAATGAGATGACATCTAATAATCTTTCCCCATATTTTTGAATTGGTTTTTGCTTTGTTTTCTAACAGATAGATTATTTGGATAAGGCATCAAATTAGTAGAAAAATCATATTCACATTTGGAAAAGAGTGAGATGTGCTCTCTTTGCTTCACTTTTCTACTTAAACTTGACCACTGCCTCCCTTTGCAATTCTTACCAGCAGATCACAATATGGGACTATCAGAGACTGTTAAAAAGTGAGTAAATATTTGATTATGGAAGTGAAGTGGAAAGTTTAATAAATGCTTAACAAATAGAATCTGATAAGTTGAAATAAACAATGGATTTGGATTTAGAAGACTTAGTGGACCAAATATCAGTTCCACGTGGCAACTGTATGATCTTGGACAAGTCACTTGAACTCAGTTCCTCACTTTCAATCATGGGGGAAAAGAACTGAATGCTACAGAATGATCACCTCCAGCTTTAAATTATACTAACTGAAATAGGCCTTCCTGAAGTGAACAGCCTGTCAATTCTGATTTTACATGATCTTAACAAAGAAAGGCCATTCCTATGACAACTTCCCAAACTAAAAGAAAGTAAAGATTAGCCAGTTATTCAGAACATTTGATCCCATTTGAATCATAACAATTAGCAATCTCAACACCTCTACCTAGCCTGGAGCTTGATTTTTTTTTCATCCTAGGAATTTTTTCCTCTTGCAAGGTTCTTAACAAAACAACTCAAATATATGAGAGATAGGCATTGTTTTTCTCATTGTATCAATGATAAAATAAAAATTATGTGGCTAAATAAAATAACCAAAATATCCAGGAGAAACCATATAGAAGACAATGAAATATAGACAAAGAAAATCAGAGACAAGAGACAAAATGAGGGACAAAGAAAGAATAGAAAGATGAAAGGAAGGACCACAATAATTTATTTTCTTAAATTGTTTAGCTTGTCAGAAAATGGCCACTAAAATCTTGCCTCCACAAAGATTAAAATATACACACAAACACATATACACACACTCATATTTTTTTATTATAGACCAAATTTTACTACCCTTTGAAGCCTCTCTTTACATTTGATATGTTATAATGAATTACAGGAACACAGTGACACTAAGATCATGATCAAAGTTTTACATATAGTGAGTGCTTATTAGTTAAAAAATAAATTTAATTTGATAACTTTGTTTTCATATCACTTACATTTCTTACTGTAGTTCTACCAATATCTCATTACAGAAAGCCATTCTTAATAAGAAAAAATTGGCAAAATTAATTAATATATCAAAAGTCTGCAGTTATTTTCAGCATTTCACAGCCATGATCCCCAACTCTGCAGAGAATCGGGGAGAGATATTTTCTCATACCTACTCTTTGGGGCCTAACATCATAATTTTATGGCATTCTAGTTTTATTTTTATGTCTATATTTCCATTCATGCTGTTGTTATCATTTGTGTATGTCTTGCTGGTCCTTTTTACTTTATTATGCAATAGTTAATATAAATTTTACCTTGCTTTTTTGTGTTCATCGTATATGTTGTTTCTTATGAAATCATAATTTACCAGTATGTTCAGAAACTACAATTTATTAAATAAATATTTTCTAAAATGAGATGACATCTAAAAATCTAACCTTGTTATTTCTGAGTTTATTTTTGCTTTATTTCCTCTAGACTAGTAGGTTGGGGCAGCAAAAAGGAAACAGAGTACACTTTTGAATTAAAGTGTATAAGGTCAAATCCTAGCACTGATACTGATTCCTACATAACCACAGGCAAGTCACTCAAATCACTTTTGAGTTTTGTCTCTGGAGTATTCTTCAGTTTTATTCATCTATACATACAAAGGACAGAATGTCATCAAGGAAGCACTTAATGAACTTTACATCAGTATAAAATATAAGAATTAATATAAATATAATATTTCCTAGAAATATTCTGATATTCTGATATACTGAAACGTATCCTCTTTAGGAACTTAGGAAATCTGGACTCAAGGTGATGACCTATTTTATAAAATATGGCGATTGAATTGGATAATGAAAGCCTATATTACTATAGGTTAGATTTACCAAAAATCATTTTTAATAGCAAACTTTTGAAATATGCAACACATGAAACATGAAATATATAATGAAATACATGGGATATACTGAATAAAAATTAAATATAGGGCATAACATATGAAATATATAATATATTATAAGGAAACTGCGGCTCCAAGAAGTCAAGCAATTTGCACATGGTTACAGTTAATAGATATTAGAGCTGGTACTCACAATGTTTGTTTTTTTTTTTTTTTCCCAAACTAATCTTTTACTCTTTAATTTATATCCAAGCCTCTAAAATAAAATGCTAGTTTTAGTTTTAGTTTTTTGTTGTTCTGTTGTTATTGTTTTTTAAATTAAACCAGAGGTGTGTTTTGACTTGCTTTGATTTTTATTTATTTGTCTTTGTCCATTACGGGAAAAGTGGGTTTTAAGTTGCCTGATATGTTGAAGCAAAATGAAATTCATTAGAAATTTCCAATGAATAGTCCAGATCCCAAAGTTCCTATGAGTATCAAAGATAAATGTGAGCAGAGGATGATATTTCTCCTTGAAAAGCTAGGCCAGAAGAGTGGGCACTAAGTCTATCTATCATTACCTCCATCATTCAAGGTGATGACTTCATTTCCTAATTTAATTCCACAAAATGTGGAATTCTTACTAATGCTCCAGTTACTACCCAATGTTCCCAATCATAATTGACAAAGTATATTGTCCTTTTGTGGACTGACCTAAACTGTGAAAGTTGATTTACCAATCATTGTCCTATGTAGTACATCTCCAATTATTTTTCTGAGTCTCATAGTATTCTGGTTACAGATTTTCACCAATACATACTGACCCAGAACCTTATTTATTTTTCTTTGTTTATTCAATCATTTATTCATTCATTTATCTATACATTCAATCAGTCTCTGTGTTTCTCAAGAGTGAAAATTGTGTCACAAGCAATAAATTTGAGAATCGGAAATTTAAGAATAAAAAGCTCTCAAAGTAGATCAAAATGTGGTTAAGAAACATTTAACAATATAAAAAGACAATACAACATAAATAATGTTAATTTGTGGTTTTTTAACTCAATATGCAACTTGCAGGGAACCATTTCTATACAAGTTTGACACTTCTATTATGTCACTTACTCTCTGCTTGTACTCCATAGATAAAAAATCTCAGAGTTGAAAGTGACTCCAGATTTTTTCTTGTGCAACCTCCTTCAAAAGTATGCAAACTATTAATAAAATATTTATTCATTTGCCCTACTCATATGATTCATTGAATTTTCTGATCTTGT
Organism: Antechinus flavipes; assembly: GCF_016432865.1. NCBI lineage: Eukaryota > Metazoa > Chordata > Mammalia > Dasyuromorphia > Dasyuridae > Antechinus > Antechinus flavipes. The sequence goes on from NC_067399.1 coordinate 380,813,166, forward strand.
TGGTATCAAACACATTTTGTATCTATACAAAAAAGAGATGAAACTTCAGATTTGTGGTAGCAAATATCATCTAGATATTCTAAAATATAATCGAGTGGTATACTTCCTTGTTGAAAAAAAACCGCTCTCTCTCTCTCTCTCTCTCTCTCTCACACACACACACATATACATACAAAACATGTATGTATATATATATATATATATATATATTATTATGTATGTGTGTACATATGCATATGTGTATGCACACACACACACACACACACACACACACACGGTGGCTCCTTGTTGCCCCTAGGATCAAATATAATATTCTCCATCTGACATTTAAAGATGACAATAACTTTTCTCCATTCCACATATCCACACTTTTTATTGATTTTCCAATTTATTTAGTCTTCTTTCTTTTGTCCCATGCAATATTCCATCTGTACCTTACACTGTTTCCCCAAACCTCGAATGTTCTTTACTGTTACCTTAATCTTATGAAACATTGTTTTGTTTTTATTTTGTTTTGTCTGGCTTTTGTTTTATATTTTTTTCCAAGACTAAGTTCAAGAACCAGCTTCTGAAGGTAGTTGTTTCTAATCTCCTAGAGACCTTTACCACAAAGATTGCTTTTGATTTATTTTGAAAGCATTTTGTATAAAACTATAGATGGGAATCTTGTCTCCCACATTAGAGCAGAGAGACTGATTGAAGACAGACACAGCTCCACCTTAATCTTTGTTTCCCATCACCTGGCAGTGTAGATTTCCCATAGCAGATCTTTATAAATGGTGTCTGAATTGATTGATTAATTGATTGATTGGTATAGTTCCTATGCAGTGCTCTGAAAGATTATTTTTTGCCACTCAAAAAGTTTTGCAGTTACCATTTGTAATATTAAGGTCACCTGATGGTTCTGTATTATTCTTACTCCATGATACTTCAACCCCTTTTCGAAGGGTACATTATTTTGTTGTTGTTTTTGCTTCAGTGAGGTATCCGAGGCCCAAAGAGATCATATAATTCATATGTTGCTCATAGTTATATTTAAAATCAGGATTTCTAACTTCAGGTCCCCTCTACTCACATTTCTTGATAAATTTGTTATCTCTACTTCAACATCTCTACTGATAAGAAACTTACTAAGGCTAAGGTAGCCCAATTCCACTTCTGTGGAAGAAGCTAAGTAGCACAATGGATAGAATACTGGACCTGGAGTCACAAAAATCTGAGTTCAAATTCAACCTTATTCATTTATTAGCTAGATGATTTTAGGCAAGCCATTTAATTCCTGTTTGCCTTAGCATCTTTAAGGATAATAATAGCACCTACATCTTAGAGCTATTGTGAGGATTAGATGAGAAAACATAGTAAAGGAGTCATCAATGCTATATAAACGGATTTTAAAGAATGTTGTGGATTTTAAGGGAAAAAGATCAAGAGAAAGTGCATTTCAGGTATGAGGATTAGAGTGTACAAAGACAGCAAGAAAGGAACCAAACATGCCTCTTCTCCCTGAACTGTCATAATTAGGAATTTTTTTTCCTATTAAGCTAAAAATCAATTATTGTTCTACATCTTCCTTCTGCTTCTCATTCTACCAACCTATACATGAGAAAAATAAGGAGAAAAAACTGAAATCCTATCCCCAGTGTTTGGAAAAGGAAAGAGAAGTCCTAACACATACTTTCATTTTGCTAATGCAAAAAGATATTAATATATGTCAAGTTGCCAACTCTAAAGTATTCAAATATCCTGCAACCCTGTGATGGGGAAGGTAAATAGGATATTTGTCTTTTAAATTCTGACTTAGATTGAGATAAAGAAAACTTAAAAAAAAACTAATGGATAGAGACAAGCCTTAGCATATCACAATGTCACTTTTTACTGTCCAAAACAGCATAATCCTTCCTTTTTCTGACATTTTGGCGCTTACCTCTTAGAACTTGTTAGTAAGACAAGATAAAGAATCTCTGAAATGTAGAAAGAGAGGAGGAAGGAAAGAAACAAAGAAACAAAGAAGGCAAAGAATGAGGAAGCAAAAAGGGAAGAAAGAAAGAAAGAGTAGGGGGAAAAGAGAAGGAGAGAAGGGAGGAAAGAAGGGGAAAAGGATGAAAAAGAGTGAGAAAGAATATTCATTTAGAATACCTCTTTTCATAATTTTCAAAACTATCAGAAAGTAATATAATCTTCTTAGAATTATTATGTGAAATTTCACTTCACCAGTATTTACATGATACAAGAAAGCCTCTATCAGGGAGTTGGATAATGTTTGCATAATGAATAATAAACAACTAATATTGTTTGCCCAAATGGGGAAAATGAAGTTCAGAATGAAGAAATGAGGGTCACCTAAATAGATAGAATTAAGATTAAAACTGGAGATACTGCTTTTACTCCTCTGCTCCAGATCAACACTTTTCCCACGTTAGGAAGATTAGCTTGTTCTTGAGTAGTAATTAATGAAACTATCCTGGAGACTTAATTCATCCAGAGGACTAAGGTTTAGAGCATAAATGTTGCTCACTGGTCAGTTAAGTACAATAACTAGTAGCAAAGTATTTGGAAGAACCTTAAAATCCCTGAACAGTCATGGAAGTTGTACAAGCCAAGACACTGTGCCCAATTGAATGAATAAAATTCATTTATTTTGAGCATTCAATATGCCAAGCACTATGCTAAGGGCATAATAAAAAAAGCAAAAATAAAGATGTCCACAATCCGCTGATAAAGAACATGGTGGGAAAGTGGGCAGGAGATAGAGGTCCTCAGGTTCATAAGAAGAGCAAATTATAGGGCATAGAGCAGGATAGGTGGTAAGGTTAAGTGATAATCCATATAGAGGAATGAAGTTGTTGACTTCTAAGTGGTAAAATCAAACAGCCTAGAAAGAGGGTGGGGGAATAAACTGAGAGAGAGAAGGGAGGGAAGAGATCAAGAGAGCGAGGGAGCAAGAGACAGAGAGACAGAAAGAGACAGAAAGACAGGAAGAGAGGGAGGAAAACAGAGACAGAGAAAGCGAGAAAAAGACAGAGAGACACAGAGACACAGAAAGAACCAAATGGTCTGATAACATCTTATTTCATTCCATTCTTAAAACTGAAAGATCATATTGGTCTGAGTCAGACATGGTCAAAAATATTTGACATTAGTTGTAATAGATTGGATTAGAATGGCTTCATAGCTGAATTCGTGATTGAATCAAACATCAAACAATCTTCAAGCATTTATGTACTTCAATTTGCTAGTCACTATGCTAATTTTTGGATATAGGAATACAAAGAATGAAAACATCTTATTTGCAAGGAAATTATATTTTTACCAGTGATGAGGAAAGAGTAATGCAGAAAAAAGGGAAACTGGGGTAATTTGGAGATTTTTATGATAAGAACCTGTTTCAGGTCATGTTTCTGGTCATACATGTCTAATCTTATCAATATATCAAAGAGTGGCCCCAATGATTTTGAGGGATTAGGAATTAACTTATCTACAATGAATTAGCAACTAGCTACAGATATAAGTGTGCTAGGGATCTTCAAGAAATGTGAACCTAAGATGATGACCATTGCATAATGTTACATGTTGAATTTGAATAACTGCATTTGATAGTGATTTTGAATTCTAGATCCAACAGCTGTCATAGCTATGAAGCTTTCCCAAATGCTGCAGTATTAAAATTGTCCGAGAATTGTGCTAAATGGACTGCTTGAAAGTTTGTTTTTTCCTAAAAAGATTTTCCCTAAAAGCTTTAGGAAACAATAACTGTCCCACATGGATGTGGTTGAGGATCTTTAGAGCAAGATACAAGGAGAAACATTTGAAAATACAATGCTTTAGTTTCCCTGAAAAATAGGAATATAGACAAATGTAGAAAATGTACCCTAGTTAATTTGATAAGAAAAGAGGGGAAATAGTATCTGCATTAGTTAAAAAACAAAACAAAACAGCTTATGTTTTTGTTCTGAACTGTGAATCATAATTTTCTTTCTTGCTGGGATTTCCACTGAAAGAGAATGACAGATCCTGGCAGTACCCTCCCTAAATCCAGCAGAGATGACTCTTCATTTACATCAGCTAAGATACATATACTGCCACGGGTCAGTTTCTGTTTAGCCTTTGGCTGTTTAGTTTCTCTTTTTTGAGCATATATGAACAGTAGCAATATTAAATTGGACATTCCTATCCTTGGTGGCAGTATACAGAATCTCTGGCAATGTCAGGTATCAGAACATAAGTATAACACTTGGACTCCAGAAACTTCGGAGCGGTCAATTGTGACAGCCTCAGCAACAGTGAACAATGGCAAGGAGTCTAACAGAATGTTCTGTGGCACGCTTACAATGCTCCTATATTTCTTAAAATCTGTAATTGACTGCTCCAAATTATTGCTAGCATGATACTTGTTTTTCAGATGAGTGTCCTTTTTTTGTGTTTTCTTCAGATGAACTTTCTTTAGGAAAGATATAGAAGATCATAAGCAGAGTCAATTTGTTAGGAATTTCATTGCTTTCTAATAATCATCTCTCTATCCCCCACAGAAGAAGCTAGTCCCTCATCAAAAAAAGAAATGAAGATGTTTGTATTCTTCCCTGATAAAGTTCCCAGGGAGAAAAAGATACTGAATAGTGGGGTGGGTTCATTGATTAGATTGTGGTAGAGAGAAATTCTTGTTATTGAGTCTGACACTGGGACATGCTATATTTTATCTTATTAAAATAATTCTATCCCATAACAAGGATCAGGGATTGTACTATATAGGTCGTCCCCTATGTTGGTCCTTATAGTCTTATTACTTCTCCTGTTTACAACCATCACTTTATATAGGAGGCATCAAACATTCCCACCCTCAACACTCCCTAGTGTGGCCAGAACCAGATTAAAATGTAATTGAGAAATAGTTAACAAAATAAAGGAAAATACAATAGATGATAAATTATCTTAATATGTGGTTTTCTAAATCAGAATGTGGCCCACAGGGATCCTTAGGTATGGTTTAATAAATCCTGATTCTATTTGATTTTGCCACCACTGCTTTATATGTTCAGACCCATATTAATTGCAAAAAATTGACATCTTCCATGTGGAGCAAATCATTAAAATCTGCGAGATAACCATTCAAAAAGGAAAGTAGCAAAGCAAAGTATTTCTTGTTTTTTGTTTTCTTCCATCTTTGGTCACACTGTTACGGGGAAATTACATTGCTTGATGAATTTCTTCTTAGGTTTTTATTTGTTTGTTTTTCATCTTTTTAAAATCTGTACTAAACTCCTCTCCCATTTCTTCTTATGTAAGGTTTCAAGTCAGAGTAGTCTAGCAATTTAAAAGTAGTCCAGCTATTTAAGGGCTAGAAGATTATTTCAAAAAAAAAGTGTTGTCAATCTAAATTAGAAATGTGTCACTAATTCACACATAAAGATGTTTTTTTTTTTTTTTTGGGGGGGGGCAGAAGACTGATTTAGTTTTTAAATGTAATGTTCTTATATTTTATTGTATTTTTATTTATTTTGCTAAATATTCCTCAATTACATTTTCATCTGGTTCAGGCCATACTCAGAAATATCACAGTCCTCAAGTGGCCTGTGGGCCTTGTGTTTCACATTTCTACTGTAGAAGACTTTAGAAGTATTATCTACCTCATGCATGCTAAATTAGGTTTTCCTTAAAAGGTAATTAAAGACTTAATTGTTCTAAAGGAAACTAAAGGTACAGCCAATGATATAACTAGTCTAAAGGCCAGAGCACATGTAGTCTGGTGCCAACATGACAAATGCAGAGGTAAGGAAACAGCATCCCTCTGAAGCAATGCTGTATCTTTGATGGATATCATCTCCATATTATTTTTAAGCAAACACACACACTTTGCCTCTGTCACTGTCTATCTGCCTATCTCTATCACCCCTTCCATCTCTCTGTCTCTCTCTTATCTCTCTTTTCTCTCTTTCTCTGTTTCTCTCTGTCTCTCTCTTTTTCTTTCTTTTTTTCTCTTTCTCTCTGTCTCTCCCTCTGATTCTCTCTGTAAGTCTCTCTTTAATTCTCTCTGTGTTTTTGTCTCCTTCTGTCTCTCTGTCTCTGTCTCTGTGTGTTTCTCTTTTTCTTTAAACTTCTAGATGTGTTTTTAGATTTGGATTTTCAGTCCATACCTAAACCCTTTCCATCAAGTTATCCTGAGTCAGTCCTGGGTCATGACATCCTTAAAAGGACAAATGTCTTCTAAGGAGATAACAGGAAAAAAATAATTGACATCCTTCAGGAATTTTTTGTTATTTCATCTCTAACTCAATTTTCTCATCTACAAAATGTAAATAATGATTCCTGAGCTTCTTACCTAGCTACCTAATAGGATTATGGGGAAAGTGATTTAGAAAACTCAAATTACTAGACAAATATGAGGTAATATTACTAGGATTAATTATTGTTTCTTTGGGATGTTCCCACAATTGTGACTCATTTTGGAATAGGACAATTTGTTGGAATAGAAAGAATACTGTATAAGGAGTTGAGAAATCTAGATTCTCTTTTCAAATCTGCCAAAGATTTTCCTGTGATGGATTATGATGATGTAAAAAGAAACATCTCATTTGGAGGCAGAGAATCCCTGTTTAAATAAAGCTAGCTTTACTGGTGATTACTTCTATTACTTTGGTCTTACCACTTTACTTCTGTAGGCCTGTTTCCTTATTTGAAAAAAAAAACAAACAAACAGATTGAACTGATTGATATTTTACATTACTTCTGGCATTACATTTAAGTAATATCTGAGGGATAGACTAGAAAACATCTAAAAACCCACCTAATTCTTTATGCCTTTAGACTGAGAAACAAAATATTTAGAGGCAGTTAGGTGGCCTGATTTCAAATCTGGCCTCAGACACATAATAACTGTGTGACCTTGGGCAAGTCATTTAGAAGCTATTTGCCTCATTCTCACTATTCACAGTATTGTTGTAAGGATCAAATGAGATGCTATTAATATAATATTCAATATAATACCTGGAAAATTATGATTCTTAATGCTTGTTTCCTTCCTTTTTCCTTACATTACTTTTTAAAGAGTTTTTATTTCCCTTTATTAAACTCTTAATGCAATATATCTAAATCTATAGATATGTACTTTAAAATATTAAAGGAGGTAGGTTTCCCTTTAATATACTTCATACTTAAAATGATATATTTAAAAAAGAAAATGTATATCCTAAAAAAAGAAGACAAAACATACTCATAAAGGGATAAGAAGAGAAACTATATCTTATATTCAGATCAAAAGCCTATATTCTCCAAAATTTCAGCCCCATTTGGCAGTATAGAAAATGTCCAGTAACATACTTTCTTTAGGGACAACCCAAGGGAGAGTGCATTTTTTTTCAATAATCCTAAATGATAAGAATTCATTTTTATTCCCCAACAGAAGTGCAGACAGTTCACTTCTACATTACTTTATGGCTACTGAACACTTGTATTTATATATTCGTTCTATCTATCTATCTCATTTTATCCTCAAAACAATCCGTAAGAAGTTTAATAGAATATAGATTATTAAAGGTGGAATACAGTGCAAAAATTATAGAACCTAAGAACTGTGTCGAACATTCAAGGTGACCTAAGCCTACCCTGCTCATCTCCTGCCTTTTAAAAAAGAAAGTAAAGCCCAAAGCATAGAAAATGCATATTTATCCAATGTCACATTACTAGGAAGTGAAAGGTACTTTCAGTTCACTCTCTCCATGTACTATTATCCCCATTTGACAGATGAGAGAGATGAGTTTCAGAGAGCAGAAGTGCTTTACTAAAAAGTAACCAAAGCCAAAGCTGCAGAAATGGGACTTGAGCACAGATCTACTGGCCCTGGGCTTGCTTAGCTCTCCTCCCACTCCTTTCTCCTTCACAACACTCAGGAGGATATTTTCTCATTTTAGCTCCAGGTTGCAAGAGGTAAGGGTTATGCTACTGTCAGTGGGTAGGCAGAGGGTAAGGAGGATAGGAGAGTATAGATGGATGTAAGTAGATAACGCAAGGTCACTTTTTAATTTACAAGAAAGACACCATTAGTACCAAGCTTTATTTTCTACCAGCAAGAGAATTAAGAGACAAAACTCACTTAGGGTCTTGCCCTATCCTGGGGTGTTTTGAAGCTTAGTCACCTTTTTTGCCTAAAGATTGCTCACCAACCATTTGGAAATGCAGTCTGAATCAAGGTAAGTAAGATCAGCCAGCTGGGAGACTTACAAGTTCACATAGTTTTTTAATAAATGATGCAAAAACCATGAGTCATTCAATGCACAATAAAGCAAAACAAGACTAGGAGTCTGTTTCCTCCAGGTTTCACAAGCTGCTACCACTCCCAAACTTAAAAGATGAGTAATGGCTTGAGGAGTCAGGCAAGGGCAGTTGGATGAGACTAGAAGATATTTCAGCTTCAGGAAATCGAAATCATCCATCAGCAGATTAGGTCTGTAAGCACTAACATCTTAACTATTTGGCTTAGGTGTGTTCTTATGGTCACTACTCTTAAATCCCCTTCCTATTCCTTTATCTATGAATTACCTGCATCAATGCTCTGGGCAGGATTCCTTATATCTTAATGTATTTTTGCCTTTTAAATGTCTTTTTGGTTTATTTTAATGACCAGGAAAGATTAGTTATTTATACAAAAAGTCACTCTAGTTTAATAGAATGTAACACTGGGCTTGGGTTTGAATCTCATTTCTGCTATTTACTAGAAATGTTACTTTGGGCATGCAATCTTTATGTACCTAACCTAGAAAATGAGTATAAGTATTCAGTTAACTAATATTTATTAAATATTTATCAAAGGCAGGACATTGTGTTAAATGCTATAAAGTTCAAAAAATCCCTAGCCAATAAAAAAAAAAAATCCCTTCTCTCAAGTAGCTCATAGGCTAAGGGAAGAGAGAATCTGTAAACAACTATGTACAAATAAGATAGTAAATGAGAGCTGAAGTGGAAGGCAGGAATCTCTGAGGAAACAAACTAAGAATAAAAAGGACAGGAGAAGGTTTCTTTTAGAAGATGGGATTTTAGCTGATACTTGAAAAAAGCTTAGGGAAGCCAGGAGGCAGAGATGAGTAGCTTTCCAGTCATGGAAAACAGCCAATGAAAATGCACTAGAGTCCAGAGATGGAGTTTTATATGCCAGAAACAGCAAGGAGGCCAGTGTCACTCACATGATTATTGTGAGGTTCAAATTAGATAAGAAATTTGAGAATTAAATTAAGAAGAAATCTCAAAGGTTATTTTAGCTAAATCATTAATCCTCTGCCTGATAAATTTGGTCATTCAGCCTTACTACACTTTTGTAGATATAGCTTGAATTGCTAGCATTTCTTTTTTAATGTTTAGTCAAAATCTTCCTTCTTTTAAGCTTTAGATGCTGGCTCTTTCAGTATTTCAGCAAAATTCTGTATTATTTCATATTATGTAAAATATGTCAAATATAATAAATGATACAAATAAGATACAGCTAAATAGTTAATGACCTTAGGTTATATATTTATATTATTAGTTTAAAATTTTATAATATAATTTAATGATACTTAATTAAACTAAAAATTAAAATATATTTTGTGACAAATAAGGATTGCTTCCTTCCTTATAATCACAAAATTTCTAATATTGTACATTGTACATAACAGACACTTACTAAATAAATATTGGAATTTTGGTACTCCAAATTCTGTGGACTTTCCACAATACTACATAGTCACTCTACTTTCAGCTCCTCATGGACTGATTGTTCAAAGCTGATAAACCAATGATGATGTGATGTACTATTATTTATAAGCAACTGTCTATGTCCAGGAGAAGGGAGCTAGACATAAATACTAGAAGTAGAAAGAAAAAAGGGTGAACAACATACAAGACTGTATCCAATCCAGAGAGTTTAAAGGAGAAGGTTGTAAATGAAAAATAAACAAACAAACAACAACAACAAAAAACAAAGGGACGTTTGATGAGTTTAGTACTATTAATCAAATAAATGACAGTTTTATAAATCCAATCAATGATTTTCTAGAATAATGTATTTTTTTAATAGTGGAGAGACTATCATACCCCTTTAGAAGACAGACCTTTCAGACGTCAGCATCCATTCTCTTTAGAAAAGAGGCCTCTATAAACAAATATTCATTAGATAGCCAGTAGGCAACCCTAATCAAGCCCAGATTTAAATCTGATATTGCTCTCTTGAATGTTTAATTTTTTTGAGAAAGTCCCAGCCTGGCCTGATTTTGTTTTTTTCTTAACCTTTCTCCTGACCATGGACTTTAAAAGCTATATCCCAATGCCCAGTACCTTTAATTTTACTCTAACTTTCTTCCCACCCCAATTTACAATGCCTGCCCAAAATACATGTACTGCTTTTCTAAATCAATGGTTTGCCACTCCAACTTAGCATTATACTCTAGTGATATGCATTCTTTATCTACTTTTTATTCTCTTTCCTCTCCATGGGAATTGTAAGGGAAGTCTTTTTTGGAAAATCCTTGTAGTGTAGTCTGATTTGGTGGTATCTGTCTGATGTCATGTAGCATTTGGAAGACTTTTCTATCACTTCCTATCTGACCTTTCCATAGAACATACTCTGTGATAATAATTAAACATTTTGATGACAATATACCTTCTTGCTTCTTGTCTTGTATCATACTGATGAGGAAATTGGGGGAGGGGGAGAAGATGCTTCAATTTTTGTGAATCCAATAAAGAAAAATTTAAAGTGAAAAAAAGAAGATAGAAAGATGAAATTGTCCACATAAATCTGGTAATTATCTTTATAGTCACACATATCATTGAATCTTATATGACCTTTTCCTATGAATAGAAGACATTGCTGGAGAAAAGCTTTTAAGTCTTTCACATATAAAGTTTATTTTTTTCTGCAACCAACAAAAAATAAATATAGTTGGATCCTATATTCTTTGCCTTTCCATGTGAAACTTCTCTAAGAAATGTGAATAATCAAAGTGAGTGTCTTTACTTTTATCTATTTCCCATTTTCTAGAACCAACAGATTCTATAAATAGATTGTTAGAGCTATTGTCATTACATAGAGTCTCTTCTACTTTTATGTCTATCATTTCATTTAGTTTGATGCTAATTATAATCTCTGCTCTTGTCCATTGCTGGCTAGACTTTTAACATTACTTTTCTTTGGGGAAGGCAGCTATAAAAACAAAACAAAAATCAAAATACAAATGCTTTGAATTTGACCAAAAAAAAAAAATAAGACAAATTACCAAGCAGTGAACTTCACATCTCAGCAATGACTAAAAGTATATTCAATGGTTCTGAGTACACAGATAGTTTATTCTGCTATGACTTCCATGCAAATAGTCAATCATTTCTAATCTGTTATGCTAAATCCAAATTAATTTTTATCATGTAGTTAAGCACTATCTATAGCCTTCCAATTCTTGTCCTGAAAAATATGTTTGAAAACTTTTTGAGAATATTCAGACTTGACAACTCCTCCTACATCTGATGATTCCTTTAGACTTCTTAGTACTGTTAAGGTTTATGAAGTTTCAGAACACTGAAGACTTTGGAGAATACAGGTAGTATTTTCATTACCAGTACCAATCAAAGACATGGGATGAAAAAAAGAAAAATAAAACTAAAAAGTCAATAGATGACTAAGAATGATGGTGGCTGTGAATATTATTTAGAATTCTGGATTTTAGTTAATTTTTCTACTACATTTGGCAAGGAATGGAATACATCTAACAAGGGCTAATTTTTTTTTAAAAGCTTGAATTCTTACAAATTCAGTACAGAAGAATTTAAACTAAAAATAAGTCAGAAGAATAAAACTGTTCACATAGATATAACAAACTTGTTACCATAGAAAATAAGAAGTACAATATAAGATAAATGTTAACAATGGAAGGTAATGCTACAAACATAAAAATAATAAGAAACAGAGTGAAATGGATTGAATATTTGATATTACAGGACATAGAAATGTTTCAGAGAGAATGTGAATATGAATTCTTGAAGTAGAAGAAGAAAATTCTTCTCGTAGGGATATTCTTCAGAATATTATACTGAGAGAAATTACTGAGGACTTGTGAACCAAATGGCATGGAGACATGTTACACTGTAGTCTTTTAATAGTATTCTGATGTCCTATATAGCTTCATCCTGGACTTTCATGGTATGGAATGCATTTCATTTGTCAAATGCTGACAGCAGATTTAGGCCTAAAATTTGGATCTTGTAGGCAAAAAATCACTGTAGACAGGGATGGACTAGATCCCACTCATACCAATTCACAATAACCAATTATTAAATATTTATTTTGAACACTTACACTTTGGAAATAGACAAATGCTACAAGCCAGTGTTTGATTTATGTTTTTGTGAAAACATAGACTCAAGAAATTGATGAGTAAAATGTTTAAAATGTAGATTAAATTTAAAATGTGGCACTGCATTCCCCCCACCCCAGAGAGCTAGCTGTTAAACTTTTACCAACAAACTTTTGACTGTAGATAACAGTACTTGAAAAAGAGAGAGAACAACTTGCTCCCTTGCCATTGGTCTTAGGTAATAATAGCCCTAGAGAGATTTAAAGCAATGTTCCTTTCCAGAGAAGAAGGGATTCAGACTGAATCATAGCTTAGCCAAAAATCCTAGAGAATCATAAGCATGAGAATTAACATATCATTCCATTTCTGATGCAGACAGTCTATTGTGAATTAACTATCTGGATCCCATTCTTACTTTCCTAGGCAGCTATAGAAGACAAGAATTATGCTCCTCTTCCACTTCCCCAATTTAGTGATAAGATCTAAAGAAAAGCAGAAGTTAATGATTAATGAATGAATTAGTCAATAGAAATCTTTGCCTTTCCTTAGTCTTTCATTAGGAGGATCTGCAGAACTGAACTACTATACATAAACTATAACATAGGTAAATGTTGAAGATATAAAAATGAAAAATTACATAATGGTAGTCTTCAAGAAATCTATCATTTAAAGCATATAAGGGATGGGATGTCAAGGCACTTGTAGAAATAAATATAAGCATGGAAGGATGTTGTAGGGGCAAAGGAGGAATCACACAAATTGTTTTTAAGACATTTGAGGCAGCTGAGATCACATTTATCTGAGGTAATATGGAAGATTTTATATTCTTCTTTCTTGTTCCCCTAAGGCACAGGTCAATACGTTCAGTGAAGATTTTCATGTACTATGTTAGGCTCCTTACAACATTTTGATCTTTACCCTGAGTTTTAGGGGAAAAAGAGAGAGAACATTATACACCTTTTTTTTTGGTCATATCACCCCTTCATGCAAAAATCTTCAGTGAATTTCCAATACTCTACCAAAGATTAAAGTGTGTAGCACTCAAAAAGTTTAAAGTGTATGGCATTCAAAATTCTTCACAATCTGACATTAGGCTATTTTAATAGCCATGGACTTATTCCTCTCTTCTATGTATTCTGTGCTCTGGCCAAAGTGTACTGCTTTGATTCCTGCATATATCCTGTGTTTTTCTTTAGATCTTTAACTGGTACTAGGCCAATGAAGCTTTGTCCCAGAAAAATGCAATCTATTAGTATCTGTGGATGGCCCATCAAATCTTTTAACCAGCAGAGTGTCCTTTAAAAAAATTATTTTTGCATTTTGAGCTTTAGTTTGCTCTTTTTTTAAGTAGAGGAAACAGAATAAATTATATTTCATGTTCTTTAAAATTCTATAATTTTGTTGGAGTAGATGTGAGAAAACTGGGACATTAACACATTATTGTGGAGTTGTGGACTGATTCAACCGTTTTGGAGAGCATTTGGAACAATGCACAAAGGGCTATCAAACTGTGCATACCCTTTGATCCAGCAATATCTTTGTTGAGTCTCTATCCCAAAGAGATCATAGCGAAGGGAAAAGGGAGATTCCCTCAAAAAAAAAACAAAGGAAACCAAGCTTCTGAACAGAGTCTGACAGAATGAAACTACTCTCCAGCTAAAGATAGAGTGGAAAAACTTCAAGAAAGGTAAGTCTCACTGGGGTTAAAGGTGTGTTCAGCCGAGCTCAGAGAGTCTGGGGAAACAAATGAGAAGATCTTAATCACAGAAGATCAGCAACTTAATTGGTTTAGTAGCGGGGCAAACCAGTCCCAACTCAGAAGGCAAAATCTAGGAAACTAGGTTGTTTTCTGGAAAGAGTGGATAAAGCTACCCCCTGCAATCACAAGGGACCCCTGTGCTTAAAGCCAAGGCACAGAGCTGCACAGGAAGCTTGGGACAGTGTCCTCTTTATCCCTGGAGCAAAGCTTGACCCTAAAAGTTAAAAAAGAGGAAATACCAAAAGAAAAGGAAAGAAAATGAGCAAGAAACTGAAAAGAACCTTGATCACAAGAAGCTATTATGGTGACAGAGAAGATTAAAACATCAACTCAGATGAGGACAAAATGCCCAGAGAGGAAATCTCTATTTTTTTTTAAATTAACTTTTTATTGATAGAACTCATGCCAGGGTAATTTTTTACAACATTATCCCTTGCATTCACTTCTGTTCCGATTTTTCCCCGCCCTCCCTCTCCCTCTCCCCCTCCCCCCCACAGATGGCAAGCAATCCTTTACATGTTGAATAGGTTACAATATATCCTGGATACAATATACGTGTGCAGAACCAGTTTTCTTGTTGCACAGGGAGAATTGAATTCAGAAGGTATAAATAATCCGGGAAGAAAAACAAAAATGCAAGCAGTTTATATTCATCTCCCAGTGTTCTTTCTTTGGGTGTAGCTGCTTCTGCCCATCTTTGATCAATTAAGACTGAATTAGCTCTCTTTATCGAAGAGATCCACTTCCATCAGAATACATCCTCAAACAGTATCATTGTTGAGGTATATAATGATCTCCTGGTTCTACTCATTTCACTTAGCATCAGTTCATGTAAGTCTCACCAGTCCTTTCTGTATTAATCCTGCTGGTCATTCCTTACAGAACAATAATATTCCATAATGTTCATATACCACAATTTACTCAACCATTCTCCAATTGATGGGCATCCTTTCATTTTCCAGCTTCTAGACACTACAAACAGGGCTGCCACAAACATTTTGGCACATACAGGTCCCTTTCCCTTCTTTAGTATCTCTTTGGGGTATAAGCCAAGTAGAGACACTGCTGGATCAAAGGGTATGCACAATTTGATAACTTTTTGAGCATAGTTCCAAATTGCTCTCCAGAATGGCTGGATGTGCTCACAACTCCACCAACAATGTATCAGTGTCCCTGTTTTCCCACATCTCCTCCACCATTCCACATTATCTTTCCCTGTCACTCTAGCCAATTTGACAGGTGTGTAGTGGTATCTCAGAATTGTCTTAATTTGCATTTCTCTGATTAATAATGATTTGGAGCATATTTTCATATGTCTATAAATAGTTTCAATTTCTTCATCTGAGAATTGTCTGTTCATATCCTTTGATCATTTATCTATTGGAGAATGGTTTGATTTCTTATAAATTAGAGTCAATTCTCTATATATTTTGGAAATAAGGCCTTTACCAGAACCTTTGACTGTAAAAATGTTTTCCCAGTTTATTGTTTCCCTCCTAATCTTGTCTGCATTTGTTTTGTTTGTACAAAAACTTTTCAATTTGATATAATCAAAATTTTCTATTTTGTGGTCAATAGTGATCTCTAGTTCTTCTTTGGTCATACATTCTTCCCTCTTCCACAGGTCTGAGAGGTAAACTATCTTATGCTCTTCCAATTTATTTATAATCAGAGAGGAAATCTCAAAGAGTAACATGAATTGGTCTCACGCTCAAAGAGGCTTCTTGAAAGAGATCATAAAAAATGTAAAGGACAAATAAGAGAAGTAGAAGAGAAATTGGGAAAAAAATGAGAGGCATGAAAGAGAGAGTCAGCACCTTGGAAAAATAAGGCAATTCCTTAAAAAATACAATTGGCCAAATGCAAAAAAAAAAATCCTCTGAAGAAAACACCACCTTCAAAAGTAGAATTAACCAAATGGAAAAAGAGATACAAAAGCTAACTGAAGAAAATCACATATTAATAACTAGAACTGGGCAAATGGAAGTTAATGACTCTTATGAAATAACAAGAATCAGTCAAACAAACTAAAAATAGTGGGAAAATGGAAGAAAATGTAAAATATCTCAATGGAATAACAGCCAACTTGAAAAATAGATAAAGAAAAGAAAATTTAAAAAATTATTGTGCTAAGAGCCTTTTGTTCACTGATCTGGCATGAAGTCACAGAAAAGACTCACTGATACAAAGAAAATTCTATTTTGCTAAAAAAAAAAAAAGGGCTTCAGCTATAAGGAAATGGGTCAAAGTTAGGGGTCTCAAAGATGTTTTCCCTAAATCTATTCAGATAATCATTCCATGCTTTCTAAACCTGGCTAACGTTTTATACAAGAAGGAAGGTCAAATAGGACACATACAACTCATTGACCTCTCAAAAATGAAGGCATTGGTTTGAGATATTTAAAAATGTCTAGCATTCTTCTAGAGATCATGAAAGAAAACTGCTCTGATATTCTAGAAACAGAAAGGGAAATAATCATTGAAAGAATCCATTGATCACCTTCAGAAAGAGATCCTACAAAGAAAACTCCAAGAAACATTGTTGCAAAACTCCAGAACTATAATCTTAAGGAAAAAATATTGTGTAACAAAAACAAATCACACATTTAGGAGCAACAGTTAGGATTACCCAGGAACTGATAGATTCTATAATAAAGCATGAGAAAGTTTGGAATATTGCCAAAAGCAAAGGATCTGTGGTTACATCCAAGAATTAACTGCCCAATGAGACTGAGCATCATTATTCAGGGAAGGAGATGGATATTCAATGAAATAAGGGACTTTCAATCATCTCTATTGAAAAAAAAAACAGAAGTAAACAGAAAATTTATTCTGCAAATACAGGACTTAAGAGAAGCATAGAAACCAGAAGCTTATATATTGCTGGAGCTGCCATGTCAGAAAGAGAGAGCAAGGATATTGTGGGCAGCGAGTGTTCTGTGTGCTGTGAGAAGTTGTGAAACCCCAAGGGAACCATCCGGACACTGAACTGTGACCGTATCTTCTGCTATGACTGCCTCATAAAGTACCTATTTCTTTTTTTTTCTTTTTAAAAAACTTTTTATTTTCAAAACATATGCATGAGTAATTTTCAACATTCATCATTGTAAAGTCTGGTGTTGCAATTTTTTCCCTTCCTTTCCTCTTCCTCCCTCCCCTAGATGGCAAGTAATCCTATATATGTTAAACATGCATAAAGTACCTATTTCAAAGGAGATGGATAGATACAAAGTACCATAATCTCTCTTGTCTGCCACTGTTACTTTCCTCAGTAAAAGACCTTCTGCTAGCTTTTTTTGGTCATCATAGAAGAGTCCTCAGACCTTGGCAGTCCCGATGGGCCTGTATAACCTGCCCTCTCTGGATGCCTTGGAACGTACAAACTCTCTAACTATTCCCCATTCTCTTTGGGTTACTTCTCAGGGTCAGACAAGAGTACTCGACCAGAGACCTTAATTCCCTAGGGACCTGCTGCCCAGTCTAGTGTGAGAATCCCAGATCTTTATCATTAGTTGACATGGGATGCCCTAGGAGAGAATAACACTGTCTTACCCAGACAGAGTCTAGCCAACCTCTCAGAAGAATCCCCGTTATGAAGCTCTTTCTACTCATATTGCTGCCATTTTTGAGTAATTATACTGTTAACTGTCATTGCAATAGTGTCTATGGTAGCCACTATCCTGCCCTGGGTCTTACTTGTGAGGAAGGATAAATGACTTTTCCTGGGGATGCATCTGTATGATGTGCCATTAAAAAGGAGTCCCAGAAATTGAGAAGTTTCTGAGCCAGGAAGGAACACAGAGAGCATAGCCCCACATGATTATGAACATTTCAGCATTAAAAGGAAAAGGACAGAAGTCTTGAGGGATCTGGAAGCTAAAAACAATGATAGTTCCATCTAACCAAGCCAGTTAAAGTTCTCAGACAGGGTAACTGACATAAGAGAAGATGAGGAAAGTCTTAGCATAATTCTCCTACAGAACCGGAAAAGTGGTAATTTTTTTCTACCAGCAAGCTCAGGGAATCATATCAAGGGGAATTAAGAGCAATACAAAGTATATCTTCTTGTTGAACTCAATTTCAAAATCCAATTTGGAAATAGAATTTCTAGAGGATGGAACTAGGATTTGAAGGTTTGATCCTGAAGGGCAGTATGTCAGAGGGAACATACATAGAATTTGTTTTCTCTTCTACAAACTCAAATTTGACTAAGCAGTGCCAATTGCTATTCTTGTTTCCTTAATTCCATTTATTAGTACTTTTCATGTAGTTTATATTCAAGCCAAGTTATTCCCCACGCTCATTATGTTCCTTCCTATTGGTTGGCATTATTAGTTCAAGCCATATCCCATTCTTAAGAATCTCTCTCCTATTTTTCTAACTGTTAATCTTCTATTTTTATTGAAATCTCAGTTCAAGTATCATCTTCTCCATGGTTCCTTCCTTGCTTGATATCACCTGTTACTCCCCTCCTATATCCCTCCTGATATGTCTTATAGTATTTTGACTATATCTTTCCTTTACTTCACTGTCTCATATAAACTATACTATGTGAGTCTGTTTTATCCCTTTAGTTAGAGTATAAGTTCCATGAAGTTAGGGAATATGTTTTTTATCATTATATTCTAAACATATAACAACAAGTTATAGTACCAAGTAAGTGCTTAACAATTCTCTGGTCTGAATTGTTGAATTTTATTAGCCTGGGAATCTGGAGCTCAGTATAGTAAGGCACACTTGGGTTTTAGACATAATACTGCTTCTAACCAGCAGAGTATCCTTTAAAAATTATGTTTGCATTCTGAGCTTTAGTTTGCTCTTTTCCTAAATAGGGGAAATAGAACAAATTATATTTCATGTTCTTTAAAATTTTATAATTTTGTTGGAGTAGATGAGAGAAAACTGGGACGTTAACACATTGTTGGTGGAGTTGTAAACTGATTCAACTGTCCTGGAGAGCAATTTGGAACAATGCCCAAAGGGCAATCAAACTGTGCATACCCTTTGATCCAGCAATATCTTTTTTGAGTCTCTATCCCAAAGAGATCATAACAAAGGGAAAAGGGAGATTTCCTCAAAAAAAAAAAAAACAACAACAAAGAAAACTAAGGCTCTGAACAGTGTCTGACAGAATGAAACTACTCTCCAGCTAAAGAAAGGTCCTTATCACTGAGGTTAAAGGAGTGTTCAGCCCAGCTGATCTGTCATGAGGTCACAGAAAAGACTCACTGATGTAAAGGAAGTTCTGTCTTGACAAATAAAGGTCTTCAGCTAGAAAGAAATAAGTCAAAGTTAGTGGTCCTAAAGATGTTTTCCCCAAATCTACCCATGTTATCATTGCATACTTTCTAAACCTGGCTGATGTTGTTATACAAAAAGGAAGGTTGAATAGGATACATACAACACATTAACCTCTCAAAAATGGAGGTATTGGTTTGAGGAGTTTAACATTGTCTATGGTGAATCGAGAATCTGAGTTCTTAGTACCATGCTCTGCTGACTAGAAGCAAATAAATAAATAATGTCATCATTATTATTTTTTTTTAAAGGAGGGGGGAAGTATTCACAGGTACAAAAATATTTGTAGCAGTCCTTTTTGTAGTGGTAAGGACCTGAGTGGATGCCTATCAGTTGGGAAATGACTAAATTGTGGTATATGGATATAATGGAATATTACTATTCTATAAGAAATGATCAGTAGGATGATTTCAGAAAGTCCTAAAGAGACTTATATGAACTGATGTAAGTGACTAATACTAAGAGAACATTCTACACAACAACAAAATTATATAATGATCAACTGTGATGGACTTAGCTCTTTTCAACAATGAGGTGATTCAGGCCAATTCTAATAGACTTATTATGGAGAGAGCCATCTGCAGCCTGAAAGAGGACTATGGGAATTGAGTGGGGATCACAACATAATATTTTTATCTTTTTTGTTGTTGTTTGCTTGCTTTCTTTTCTTTTTCATTTTTTCCCTTTTTGATCTGATTTTTCTTGTGCAGTATGACAAATGTGGAAATATGTTTAACCTACAAAGGATTACTTGCTGTCTAGGGGAGGAAAGTGAGGGAAAGGGAAGGAGAAAAATTGAGAATATAAAGTTTTGCAAGGTTGAATGTTGAATATCTTTGCATGTATTTTGAAAATAAAAATCTATTTTTAATTTTTTAAAAAGAAAAAAATTCTATAATTTTTAATTTTCCCTCTCCCACATACACTGTATTTATCACAAGATAAAAGGAACCCATGAAATAGTAAGAAAAACACTGAGTAGGGAAATTATCCAAAGAAAGATGATAAAGGGAAATGTGTTTTCTCCTTTTCATGTTATCCCAGCAGTTCTGGAATCCTGGAGTTCTGACCAGGGGGAAGCCTAGTTAAAATAAACAGCAAAGAGAGAACAGGGTATAATGAAAAGAGCACTGAATTTAGAGCCACAGAATCTGAATTCAAATTCTGACTCTACTATTTATTGATAATATAACATTGGGGAAATTGCTTAATCTCTCTGACTGTCTGTTAAATGAATGCATTACACTAGAAATAAAGGTAACTTCTAGTGCTAGGTTTTTTTAAAAGCCCTACAGAGCAATGGATTTGGGTCTTGGACTTACTTCCCACTTTAAACATTTTCCTCATTCTGATCCTCTGCTTTGTCATTTTTATCTATTTACTTTCAAATGAGCTATCTTGTAATTCTTATCTAAGATTAAAAGCTGAGAACATAGGGGCATCATGTATTAAAAATAGATACTCCCCCACTGAAGCAGGCCTACATGAAATGCTTTCATTGATTTCAGTTCTATATAGGGTTTGCTCTACTCTATTCATTCTTTTCCTATAATTGAGAGCCAGAATGTTTCTTCTTCACTCTATGCATGTGTGTGTGTGAGAGAAACAGAGATGGGGGAGAGAGAGAGAGAGAGAGAGAGAGAGAGAGAGAGAGAGAGAGAGAGAGAGAGAGAGAGAGAGAGAGAGAGAAAGAAAGAGAGAGAGAGAGAGAAATTAAAGTATTAATCAAAATAAGACAAATGAGGCAAAAGCTCAGCCCTGCCCTTGTGCCTAGCTAATTATTTTGAACAGCTCTGGTCTGTTCACCTCTGTGCTGAGTTGGTAATGTAACCCCCTCTGGTCGATTCCAGATCTCTAGCATCACCTATGGGATGATTCTTAATTAATCCTCTGTTACTGTTATAATTGCACTATCCTGGGGGAGAGCTTGACTAGCCAGGAATATTATTTTAAACATATACTGTAAACAACATTCATCCTCAGAGGATTTGGTGGATATGATGGCTTTGACCCCTTCCCTGCTGGATCCTGAACCATTTCTTCTCTAATTATTGAGAAAGGCAGCGTCCTTTTCATCTGATCTCCTTCTGTTTGATTTTCTAAGAAAATGATAAAATGAAAAAGGAGGTAGGGGCAAAATCTACCAAGTGTTATTAAATTATTATCACTGAAGTCATCTACTAAAATAATTATTTATTGACTAATTAAGAATATCTTTGAAAAAAGTGAACAAAGAATTGGCTTTTACCTCTTCCTTTCAAAGGACTGAATTTAACAATTTGTGAAAGATTTTATCTAATGGAGTAAAGCTCCCATCTTTTCATCATTTAATGTCTTTCTCTTGGTTTGATAAAAGGAAGCCTGAACTTGAAGTCTTAACTATTTAAACTGAAATTCTAGCTTTGCCACACAGTTTTAAGCAAATCAGTTCAAACATTTCTAAATTTCATCTCTGGAGCAATTAGGTGACAAAATATGGAGAGCACCTCAGGAAGACCTGAGTTCAAATGTGGCTTTAGATATTTACTAAGTCACTTGTGAACTAAGTGAACTAAGTTACTTGACTCTATTTGCCACAGTTTCTTCATCTGGAAAATGAGCTAGAAAAGGAAATTGCAAACCATTCTAGTATTTTTGCCAAAAAAAAAAAAAAAAAAAAAAGTACAAATGGGGTCAGGAAGAGTTAGCCATGACTGACATGACTTAACAATAAAATAGGCCTAACCATAATACTACCTAACTCAGTTGTAAGATATCACCTTAAAGGACTATAGGTATTATTCTTTCTAATCCTTTTAGTTTAATGATATCTCTATCTTTTAGAAGATGAGAAAAAGATTTCTCTTTTTTTTTGGGGGGGGGTTCATACAAGACACCCCAGCCCTGATACCTCCAAACCAATATCCCCAAACAAATGCATCGTTTACCAAGTGAATTGCATATTCCAGTGTACAATCTGCATTTGTCAATGCACCAATTGCCAGAACTAAAATGAGGACAGGAAATGAAGATATTGTTCTCTCATGAGTATCTGTTTGGGAAATAATTACATTATTTCCCTCAAATCAAAGATATTCCTGCACTCTGTGTGTATGCAGAGATCCAATACAGTTCACTGTCTCCACAGCTTCTCTTCCTTTCAGAAATTACTCATTAATAATAAGCTGTCTGCCCAGACTGCAAGCTTCCTTACAGGAACTGCTCTTTGCTTTTTGCCAGTCAGCTGGACTTGTTTCTCGTTTTATTAATACCTTCTCCATTTGGAGGATATGTCTCCTTTACCTTAGCCCAATTTTCAGCACTCTGACAACCTGACTCCCTTAGTAGGTGGTTTCACCTCACTATCTATAATACTATTTGTAACCATTCTCCTTGGCTGCTACTGTATGAGTAAAACTTAGCTTCATCTACTTAGTGCCTTCATTCAGCATCACCCTTGGGACTGCCTTCTTTTAAATTCACCTTTTTATTATCAGGTTGGGTTTTGGTTGAAAGTTGAAATAGAAGAACTAATTCTAAGAATTGTTGAATTATCATTTCTAACTCATTGTGACCCCACTTGAAGTTTTCTTGGCAAAGACACTAAAGTGGTTTGCCATTTCCTTCTCCAGTTCATTTTCTAAATGAGGAAACTGAGGTTAAACAAAGTTAAGTGACTTGCTCAGCATCACACAGCTAGTAAGTATCTGAGGTCAGATTTGAATTCATGAAGATAATCTACCCTACTTCAAGGCAAGCACTCTATACACTGCACCAATTAGTTGACCCTGGTTCTGGGAATGTAAATTACTAAATAGGACTTTAAAAGGACTCTTGGATATACTGAGATTCTTAAATGGATCTGTATAAAGTGACAAATATCCTGCCCCTAAGGAACTTATAGTCTATTGAGTAATAGGGTAGAAAGGATGGCTTTGGCACAAAAAAAAGTATTTTTTTTTAGTACAGTTATCATTTAACTTTGTCTCATCTTGTTATTAAACTGAAAGAACTACAAGCGCCAGTCCCTCTAACTAAATTTTGTATTTCACCCAGCACCTGGAAAAATGTTCTATGGACAGTAGTTTGCTACAATGGAAAGAATACTGGGGATATGTGACTTGAATCATTTGACTTTCTGTGTGAACTCAGCCAAGTGATTTCTTTGGTCTGGGCTTTAGTTTCTTCATCTAAAAAGAAAAGGGGTTAGACTAGATAAGCAGTAATGTCTTTGCCAGCTCTTGATCTTATGATTTATTTGTTGTTACCTCTGACTGGGGCACTAGGATCACTAAGGATATTCAACCATATATAAAATTTTAAAATCACTTTCTCCTTTCTTTAACAGAAAACTAGTCAATAGAAGAAGTAAGGAAGGAAGGAATGGGAATGGGGGGAGGGAAGGAAGTTTGTAAGGAAGAAAGAAAGGGATAGGGGAAGGGGGAAGAGAGAGAAGGAGAAAAGAAAGAATTAATTAAAGGAAGGAAGAAGGGAGAAAGAGGGAAAATAAAGGAAGGGAAGAAGGAGGAATGGAGGGAAAGAGAAAGGAAGAAAAGGAAGGCAAGAGAAAAAGAGGAAAAAAGAGAGGGAGATAGTGAAAAAGGAAAGACTGGAAGAAGAGAAGGAGAGAGAAAAAGAAAGAAAGAAAAGGCTAGGGGAATAAAGGAAGGAAAGAAGAAAAGGAAGGAAGGAAGAAAGGAAAAAAGGAAGGAAGGAAGGAAGGAAGGAAGAAAAGGAAGGAAGGAAGGAAGGAAGGAAGGAAGGAAGGAAGGAAGGAAGGAAAAAAGGAAGGAAGGAAAGAAGGACGGAGGGAAAAGGAAGGAAAGATGAAAAGAAAGAAAAAAAGGAAGAAAAGAAGGAAGGATTGATGAAAGGAAAGAAGAAAACAATCATTTATGTATTCCTAGTAAGTACTAGACACCATGAAAAATATCTTACAAATATCATCTAATTTCATCCCCACAACAACCCTGGGAGGAAGATGCTACTATTATCCCATTTACAGTTGAGAAAATTAAGGCAAAGAGAGATTAAATAATTTGCTCAGGGTTGTACAATTTGTAAGTATCTGATACAAAATTTATACTCAAATAATCCTGATTCCAAGACCCCAACTCTATTTGCTGTGCCCTCCAGCTACTTTCAAGCATTCAAAATGTGTTCTATATGCTGCCAACCTTCATCAGAGCCTTGGTCCAGGCATGTTCAATAGAGCATGGGTAGGTATTCTAAGACTATGTCCTGTTAATTTACTGCCTAGTGATCAAAGTGGCTACATTTTTAAGTGACTACTGAGTCAGAGAGATTATTTGTTTAAAAGATTCCAGTGAAGTACTTGAGTTTTTTAATCCTGGTGAGTAGTAAATTGACAAGTTTTATAGGCTTCTGGGGTTTGGGGGGAAAGAGAGGATGAGAGATAGAGAGAGATGAATAAACAAAGAGAGAAAGAGATAGAGACAGAGGCATAAACAGACACACACACACACAGAGAGAGAGAGAGAGAGAGAAAGAGAGAGAGAGAGAGAGAGAGACACCAAGACAGTAAGAGAGAGGCAGAGACAGAGACAGAGAAAGAGGCACAGAGAGACAGAAACATAGAGAAATAGAAAAAGCAAAAGGGAGAGAGACACACACAGAGACTGGGAGAGACAGGCACAGAGATAGACTGACACAAACAGAGACAAAAGCATAGACAGACAGACAGACACAGAGAGAGAGAGAAACAGAGAGACACAGAGACAGCAAGAGAGACACAGAGAGACACAAAGAGAAAGAGAGAGAGAGAAAGAGAGAGAGAGAGAGAGAGAGAGAGAGAGAGAGAGAGAGAGAGAGAGATACAGGCAGAGACAGAGACCAAAACAGAGAGACACAGAGACAGAGAAAGCGGCACAGAGACAGAGAAAAAGAAAGAGGCACAGAGAGACAAAAACAGAGAGAGATGGAAAAAGAGAAAGAGAGAGACACACGCAGAGACTGAGAGATTCAGGAACAGAGACAGACTGACACAGAAACAGAGACAGAAAGATCACACACTTATTGCTTTTTCTCAACCAAATCAGCATAAACTGAACAAATGGTGCTGCTATTTTTTTCTGTTTTTGTTGTGTTTCATTCTTTTTCTGTTCTTTAGTGAATGTGTATATGAGATGGAAAGAAACAAGAGAAAAGGCTATGAACTTGTGACTTTCCAAATTTTGTAAGAGGTAGAAATCAAAACTAGAACCCATAGCACAATTTGCTGGCTGCCAAGCTTTATGAGGATGCAGCCTTAAGTAGTGACCTTCATGACCCAACTCAGTAATGTATTGATCTGGCTGCCAAGATACTAAACCCTGCCTACAAATGAAGGGCTTGCCCATTGTTTGGGCTACACCTAAAAGTGAATTTTATGGGAAAGAGATTGTTTAATAATTTCTAATTTGGGGTCCATCCTTCTTAAGGACTGAAAAGTAAAGGAATTCAGATAGATGTTTTTGCATTCTTATTCTTGCTATATCATTTTGGTAAATATACTTTTATAAAAGCTAATTTGCAAGAATTTATTACAAATGGTATCAAAATATATCAATTAGTAAATATGATAGTGGGGTGCTTGTCATTGCTTAGTCAAAAAGCAAATCAATAAGCATCTATTATATATCAGGCGCTGTGCTAAGTACCAGGGATACAAAAAAAGTCTCTGACCAAAAGAGGGGTAAACAACATATAAACAAGTATTTGCAAATAAGTTATATACAAGATAAATTGGAGATAATCTTAGAGGAAAAGCTTTAACATTAAGGGAAATTGGGAAAGGCATATGAATTTCAACTGATACATGAGGGAAGCCAGGAGGCAGGAAAAAAGGAGGGAGAATATTCGAGGTATGGAGACTAGCCATTGAAAATGTCTTATGAAAAGAATAGAAAGGAGATCATCATCATTGCACCATAGAGCATGTGTAGGGAAATAATAAATGTGTTCTACATGCCATTATTTTATAGTTTATGAAGCTCCTTAATAGTCACATATGGGGTTTTATACTTGATCCTAGAAGCTAAAGAGAGGTTATCAGTTAGGAGAATGATAGAGTCAGACTTCAATTTTCAAATGTTCACATTGATAGTTGAATGAAAGATGGACCAGAGTGGGGAGAGACATGAGTCAGGGAGACCAATCAGAAGGCTGGATGGTTTATAAGGCTAGATGGTCATTGATACTGAATGGAATATAACACATGAAAGTTTGAATTTATAGCCCTAGAAGAATCCCAATAGTATCTATGAATTTAGAACTTTGAAGAGAGAGAGCAGTAGTAAAGCTCTAGGACTAATCCACCAGTGCTAATCTCCCAATATGAGCTAGAAAATGAATGCAGAGTCTTCCTGGGCTGTATTTGTATGTCTCCTTTTTGAGTGAACATGACGGAGATATAAGAATGATGATAGAGTACAGATGTGTAAATGAGTGATTGTGTGTGTGTGTGTATGTGTGTGTGTGACAGAGACCGAAAGTGAGAGAGACAGAGGGGGAAATAGAGACAGAGACTAGACAGAAACAAAGTCAGCGACAGAGAGAGACAGAGGGAGAGAGGTATATTTTTTGAACTTCTTACTTTAATATATTGAAATCTGGCCATTTAATCATCTATTTTCTTTTTGTAGAATGAGAAAAATCCCCAAAAGAAAAGATTTTCTCTAGTCAGAAACTTAAGTCCCAACAGGTGCTCTCACAACTGGGCCATTGTCCACAATAGAACTAAGAAGATAAGTGCAGGAAAATAAATACCATTGATTCCTATCAGGGGAAAAACAACTCTTAGTAGGCATCTTGATGGCAGTAGCTAATTGACTTTTAAGTATAGATGGATTCCAACATTATTCAATTGGAAAATACTAGGAGGCAGTATAGACTCTGACTTGGGGATGCATAGAAAAAGAAATTTGCACAAACTTTAGAACAAATATTGTTTGTAGGACAAACACAATGAAGTAAATCTTCTCACAGGGCTAATTCAGGAAATTAAACATTGATTGGATTGTACCCAGAAAGGCTTAGAAAAAGAAAAAAAAAATAGCAGCATCTCAAACTCATTATAAGGAAATGAGTGGATTAAAGGTTTTTAGACTTGACAGAACAAAGATGAAGCCTTCTTCTAATAGAACTGACAGAACCTTATCAATACAAAAAGAAAAAAAAAGAAAAAAGACATAAGCAAAACAAAGCTAAAATGTAAACAGCTTGGGAGGCCTGCCACTTGTCATGAAATCCAACTCTCTAGTGAAATTGGGCTTCTCTGCCACATTTACTTAGTATAGGATTAGATCATAATGTATGAAAAACCTTTCTGATAAACAGAACTTTATTCTTTGGACTTAACAGAATGGTCAACTGTAATTAATTTTTGAAAAAAATAAGAAATGTATTTTTCAATTTACTGTCTTGGAAAATAGGAACTATATTTTCCTCTTTCAAAAAACAATTAAGGAGAAAGAGAAGGAAAGAGGGAGGGATGGAGAAAGAGAAGGTACAACAAGAGAGAGGAAGAAAGAACAAAAGAAAGAGGGGGAGGGAAGGGAGCAAGGGAAGGAGGAAAGGGAAGGAAATGAAGGATGAAGGGCGGAAAGAGAAAAGAGGGAGGGAGGGAAAGAGAGATAGAGACAAACAGAAACAGAGACACAAATTTGTTCTACCACTTTCTACAGCTGCTGTGAATTATCACAAACTTTGTAAATGGAAGTAAAGTCCTTGAAGTCTTCATCATTTTATTTTAACAAAATATGACCGTATTCCAATTTGCACTTGAGTTAATAGGAAACTACATGGATTTGAAAGACTTAAGGGGTATGTCACACCTATTATAACACATTTTATTAATCAGTACCTTACTTTGGAAAGAGCAATCAGTGACAGCACCTGCAACTCTTTTAGAAGGTTTAAAAAGAAAAGGGTGAAAAAAAGAATGTATTTGTTTATCAGGTTGGCCATCCAGCAGGAACATAAACTAATTTTCTTAAATAGTCGTTTCATGAACAAGTGGAAATGCACAGAACAGTCAGCTTATTCAAATCAAATTCAGTGTTACTATTTTACTTGATTAATAATAATGATAACATAAGTATTTGAAAAATTATAGATGAGTGCTAGTGAAGTTAATGAGTTAATAATATTCCAGGTTTAGGATTGCAGGGTTTATGGAATCAAAAGTCCTTAAGTGGGAATGTTCACGTGTCATTCCAGGGACAATGAACCATGGAATGGGACAAAATATTCCTAATGATAATAGTAACATTTACATAACATTTTAAAGTGTGAAAATAATTTGAGATTTGCAAAGCACTCTATACAAAATTACGCATTTGATACTCACAACAACCTAATAAGGAAGGTGCTCTTATCCCCATTTTACAATAAGAAACCTAGGCTCAGAAAGTACAATGACTTAAGTAGAAGAACACAATTATTAAAAACAAAAGCACAAACAAAATTGAGGCCAGATTTGCCAGTGAGCTTCCTGATACAAATCCAACTCCATCCCTTATGCCTCCGAGTTACTGATCATAAGAGTAATACTATTACTTCATAGACTCAACTCAATATGCAATTGTGAATTGAGGGTCCTCCAATGTTTCTATTTCCAAGAGCTACTTAGAGTCAGAAAGCTGTGAGTAGCTCCTGCAATCCTGAGCTTGGAATATTTTTCCCACTTTTTGTCTGCCAATCTGTATCCTTGCTTCTTAAAAATTCAATTCAAATTCTATCTCTTCTAGAAAGCCTTTTCAAAACACATCTAGTCTAAGATGATGTCTTCTTCCCTGTGAATGTCTTTGTATTAACGCATTAACTTCACTAGCACTCATCTATAATGTGAAGTTTAAGCATAAATATATATTTTC
This sequence comes from Antechinus flavipes, assembly GCF_016432865.1. Classification (NCBI taxonomy): domain Eukaryota; kingdom Metazoa; phylum Chordata; class Mammalia; order Dasyuromorphia; family Dasyuridae; genus Antechinus; species Antechinus flavipes. The sequence continues at coordinate 380,842,385 of NC_067399.1, forward strand.
TTAGGGTCCACTGCAACAAAGGCCCACTTTAAGTCTTTCTTAGATTAAACAAAGGCCCCCTCCTTTCAATGACCCTCCCTGTGACCCACCTAGCTATCAAGGACCCTAATGGGGTCTAGTTCAGCTATCAAATCAAGCTGGACTATTAATTTATTTATATTATCCCACAGACACTTTGTTTCACAAACACATACATACACATGTATATGCTTTTATAAATAGATATGTTTATGCTTAATCTCCACATAGATAACATACATATTTCCAATACAATAATGAAATCTGATAATAGAATAAAATTTTAATCTTGTTTTTCTCTCCTTTTGGTCTCCTTTTAGGGAAACAAAACAAGAAAAATGGAATGGAAGAAGAAAGTCCTAAAAGAACAAGAACAAAAGTGATCATTAATTTATTGGTAACCTAAGCAATCAATAAAAGCAACTGAGAACTAAGGGAATGAATTTGAACAAATGTAAAAGTCATTTGAGATGTTAAAAAAATATAATAATGTAATCTTTTATATTCTTTTATATTTATATGTTATTATATATTATATTAATATATTATTATATTTTTATATTCTTCAACATTTCATTTATAGATTTTTAGAGTTAACTCTAAGACTGACTTTTTGTTGTTGTTGAGGCAACATTTTTTGTTTGACTTGAATGAATGACTATTTTTATCAAATATACATGATAAAGCAAGACTGGACTCTCTTCCTCTTTCTTTCTCCCTCTTTCTCCTTTATCTCTCTTCAAACAATTTTGGTTCCAGTTTTAGAAGTTTCATGTGCTTTGTTTCTGAAAGGGCCAAGGGCTACAAATGGCATAGGGTTAGAGAATTTTCATCACTGCAGTGAATATTTTTTTGAATAATGTATGTTTTTGAAAAGTATATGACTTCTAAAATCAAAGGGAAAACGTGTAATAAGCACTTATTTGTCAATCAATAAGCATTCATTAATATTCCTATTGTAAGTAAAATTCTGTGCTAGGGACTTAAGGGGAAAATTTTTGGATGAAAGCCAATTACTTACTTCATGGAGTTTATAGTCTAGCAATCACAAAGAAGACAAAACATTCAAGATAGAGTTTTTCATTCCATCTTTCTCCTTCTTTGGCCATTGGTCTTCTCTCTACCAATGCTTGTTCCTTCGTGGTTCACAAATCCAGAAATCTCTCAGAAGAAGCCTGCAGTGAAGAAAATTGGGTTATAATCTGTAACTTGTTCATTAGAGGAAGCTGGATCTATTTTAGTAATGTGCTGTGTTATGACCAGCTTGAATCAATATTGGTTTTGCTTTTGATTAAACTCTTTTTTAAAAATCAAGATACATTTTTTCTCTCCTTCACTCCTCCCTTTCCACAAAACAATAATAAAAACAAAACAAAACAAGCCAAAAAAAAAAAAAAAACACAAGTTGCAACAAATATACATCGTAAAACAAAATACATTCCTCCATTGACTATATTCAGAAATAGGTTTTATTCTGCATTATCTCTGTCAAGGGGTGGACTTCTGTCTATAATTGGTCCTCTGGAATTCTGATTAGTTATTTTATTAACAAATAACTTAGTCTTTCAAAGCTATCCATTTTAAACAATATTGTTGTTATGATATATTCCTGTTTCTTCTCACTTCACAGAAGTCTTCCTAAGTTACTCTAAAAGTATTATCCTTATTTGATTTTGGTAATTTAAACTACAATTTTTATTAAAATTGTTTCAACTTTATGTGACATTGATCAGGAAAGTTATTTCTTCTCTCCAAAGCTATGCTTCCTTATCTCTAAAACAAGAGAATTAGACTAGATTCTAAACTTCTAAGCTCCTTCTTTCTCCAAAAATTTATATTATTTTTTTTTACCTATGGAAATAGCAGGTTTTCCTTTGATATCAATCATTTTGGAATACCAGAACTGTAAAGGTAAACCAAATATAAAAAATTAACACTCAAAATATTTCCCTTAAGTCTGAAATAGTTGGGAAAAGTTAAGGCACTGGACAAAATAGACTGCTGACTTCTCTGACAGTAAATTTTCATGAAAAGAAGATTCAGAGAGTTGTTGAAGGCTAAACTTAACTGAATTAATATATTCCCCAATGGAGCCTTTAAACAAATCTCTAACCTCAAATACAACCTCCAGACTTTACTTTTATATAAGATCTATATGTCAGAACTAATTCATCCTATACCACTAATTCCTCCCTTCTACAAGAAAAATGAACTCTCCTTCTCCCTCCAAAGTCTTCTCCATAAACCAAATAGCCTTCATATTTGAATTCCCTCTGGAAACCTCTTGTTTTCTTAAACCAACAGTTTCACATCAACCATATCGCCAGCCTCCAAGTAAGTTTACATTCTCTGTATTTATATGCTCCATAGATACAAATCCACTTCAGGCAGAAGATTAGATTTGACATTTTATTTCTGTCACCTTCACACAAACATGGAAAACCTTCTCCTTGTATCTAGTTAAAGGGGAAAAGCAACGCAAATTTTCTAAGTCAAATAGACTATATTATTAAAAGAAAATAATATTTTATTGAATGGGAGGAAGAGAGGAGGAAAGAGGGAAGGAAGAAAAAAAAGAGGGAATGAGAGAAGAGGGAAGGAAGGAAAGAAGAAAGGAAAGAAGGAAGGAAGGAAAGAAAGGAAGGAAGAAAGGAAGGAAGGAAAATCTTATCTCTTGGGTATGTTCTCCTGCCTTTCTTTTCCCCTAAATAAAATAGACTTAAAAAGTTAAAAAAAATTATCAATTTCAAAACCATGAGGAATGCTTTCCTGATCAATCAATAAAAAATCTTAATTTTTTTTCCAGGTTGATAGGCATACAAATATATAAAATGAAATGATCCCTATTGTCAAATAGCTTATATTTCACAATGTTTCCATAGTAGAAACAAATACGAAGGGGAAAAAAGAGAGGGGGAGAGAGAGAGAGAGAGAGACAGAAAGACAGAGACAGACAGAGATAAAGAGAGACAGAGTGAGACACAAAAAGAGAGAAGAGGAAAGGAGGGAGAGAATTTGTATCTATATAAATAGATGATTTTATATATATATATATATGAAAATATAAAGTCCTTGTTGTAATGTTGTTCTTCTTTTCTTTTTCATTGGATATCTACTTTCCTTTAAAACTTGATTCATATATCATACTATATAGGAAACCCTCCTTTGCTAGTGTCCCAAAATAAATTAGCATATTATATTTCATTTCTATGCATGAGACAATGTTAGATAGCCAGAAAAACAAGAGTTCAAGTTTTACATCTGAGCAATACAACCCTGGGCAAGTCATTTTCCCTCTCATTCTATCTAAGGGACTCCCTAATGCTCTAAATTGCAGGTGATTTATTGACCTATATTAGTAAAAGGATGCAGCTTATTTGGAAGTCCCTTAGGCCAAGGGTTGGCCTAAATGACTTGATCTACCACCTGTTTTGGGTCAAATAGAATTAGGAAAATTTTTGTTTTTACATTTTTAAATTATATATATATATTATATATATATATATATATGTATGTATATTTAATTTAGACTTTAAAACCTCTCTCAGCTCATGGGACCCACAAAAACAGGGGAGGGATTAGATTTAGCCTTTCACTGGTAATAGACAATAGTTTGCTAAGCTCTATCCTAGATTAATGAAATCTGAAATCCAGTCCCTAATCTTTTGTATGTTCACCCCAACATTCCACTCTCCATCATGCCTATCAAGGAAAAGCTTCTTGGGGACAAGAATTGTAACTTTGTTTGCTTTTGTGTCCTCAATGTCTGTTGAGCACAGTGTCTACTTGATAACAGATGCATAATAAAAAACTAATTTAATTAAATTCAGTTAAATTGAATTGGGGCTCAGATTCTGAGTTTATGGCTCCAACACCATGGTCATAATTTATAACTTTATGGTTATTTCAACAAAATTAGATATTTATCTGAAGGTGCTTTGGAAACAAGTGTGCTTTTTAACTGTTGTGTCAATTACAAAGATCACCAGAAGTATAAGGATTATCTTTGCTAGTAACCTTAATAGTTTATGCATCCATAAAATGATGTTCAAAAAGAACAAAAATAGCCAACAGATACTTAAAAGTGAGGGGAAATGGTTGTATGTGTATGTGTTTAAAATCAAGTCTAGAGACAAAGTGGAAAAAAGGACCATTCAATTTAACAAATTTCCAAAATTAGAAAAAAAAAAAAAACTATTCTCCTTCAATGATAGCTTAATGTGTCTGGCTTTTATTTTTAGACATGTAAGGAAGCTAACTAATTTTCAGACTTAGATTACATTATAAGGAAGACCATGCAGCATAGTGCAAAGAGCTCTGAAAATGGGAGGATACCAACTTTCTAGGCCTGGGTCTACTATTGTGTATCTCTCATGATGTTCTGTTCTCTAGCTTATAGGGATTTAGTAGGCACTTACAAGATTGTTAATCAGTAATTATGCAATTTACTCTTGCATGACCTTGGGTATATCACTCTCTGTCTAGTGAGTTTTAGTTTCCTGATCTGTAAAATGGGCATATGATTTATATTACTTTTCTCTCATGGATAGTGTGAGGTTTAGATCTCTAAAGAAATTATGAAGAAATTATTTAATCTGAAAAGAATTGTAATACATGCTATCTGTCTTTCTTTCATGGCAATAAGCATAAGTTCTAACTTCCTAAAATATCTTTTTGTATGTCAATTTTCTTTATTAAAAGAAAGTAGGATAGTTCATAGTTAAGAATGAGAACAATGGAAAAATGCACAGAATGATTAGGAATAAAAGAGAAGTATTCTCTTTTTAAGCATTAAAAAGTTCAAGTTATTAACTCACTAGCTTCAAATCTATTTTGAGAAGATGAAAGGAGAGGTTAACTGAATTCAGATTGTTTAAAGCTAAAGTGATTGGGCTAAAGAGAGTACTCGCCATATATCTAGCTAATAGATCACAGTCACTCAGTTCCCTAGGATTTTGGTTTGCAAAAAGGATTAATACATTTTTCAATTTTTATAATAAGTTAGAGTCTGTGCTGGAATCTTTCTTATCAAAGACTGTACAGAATTACTTTCTACCTATCCATAAGGGGGGAACAGATGCACATAAAATTTCAGATTTTAGACTTTAGTAAAATACTCTATCTAAATGCAGATTTCAAAGGAAATGTCCTAGAAAATTTACACCTTACATGCAAATCTGTGCCATGTACAGAATTTCTGGAAGAGGTCTTTGAAAAGGAAAGGAATAGATGTAACTTTGGCTTGGGTACCCCCAAAAGGGGAAGGTACTCTGAATTCTCATTCTCTAGGGCCTGGGTTCACCACAACCTCACACTTTTTCCCATTGTAATAACAGACTTAATCATCAAAGAAACTCATCTTTAAGCCCCTGAGGAGTTCAAGGTTTCTGATTTTCTAGTTGAAAATAAATTAAACTATCAATAGGAAAGATATTTATTAAGAAGGAAAAAAATGCAATTCACTATCCTAATATTACTGACATATAAGTCATTGGCCTGTCTTACCTTTATTCCAATTTCAAGGTTTATTAGTGTCTTCTGAACTCTAAATCAGTCTAAAATGCTATAAGACAATGAAAAGCAGCAGTCTTTCCATATTTTCAAAGCTTTTTTTTTTTATGTTTGCAGATATAACATTAGCGAAAAGAACAACGAACTGCTTGTGATTTCGGTTCTGTCCTTAATTGCCTATATTATTGTAGCTATTGCTACATCCAAGGTTGGTGCTACTGCTACTTCAATACATCATTCCTTTCCAGGCTATTTTGCTGACTCATTTACATAGGACTTGTGTCCTTTGGATAGAAATCTCTTCCCTCTGGAAGCTTCCTCCATTGTTGGATTATTTTTCACTTTGGAAGTATCCTCCATCCTGAACTCTCTGGTTCTGATGGGTTAGTTCCTCCTAAGGAAAATACGCAGACCAAAGGTCACTTTCTTTCTCTATTCTTCTTCAGACTGAACTTACTCTGCCATGGAACTCCCTTTATATCTTTTTAATTCCCTTTAAGGCATTGCCTCTTTTAGTTAGAATTAAACTCCTTGAAGTCAGGGACTGCTTTTCTGATTGTGTCTGTATCCCTAGATCCTAGCATTGTCCCTGGCATAGATTAAGAGCTTAATAGATGCTTAATAACTTGTCCTAGGAAAGGAGGAAAGGAGCAAGAAAAGAAGGAAAGAAAAGTAGGAGGGAAGAAAGGAAGAAGGAAAGGAGAAATAGAGAAATGGGGAAAGATCTAAAAAGGAAAAATAGGTAATTTACAATTTAAAAGAGCTTACATGAAATTATAGTATAGCCCTTGTTTGGAGGGAACAATTGCCATAGAAATAGACATGAAAGCAGCTAATAGCACAATGAACCTGGGTATGGAGTTAGAAATTTCTGAATTCAAATACAGCCTCCAACATTTACTAGCTGTGTGAACCTAGAAAAGTCATTTTAGCTTGCCTCAGTTGAACTCAGTTCTAAAAAGAGTATAATAACAGAACCTATTTGTCAGGATTGTTGTATAAAATGATATAATGTTTGTGAAGCATTAAGAAGAGGGCCTGTTTTGTTTTTTTTTTCCATTAATTCCCTTGAAATTCTTGACCTTTTGTTCTTCCAGATGAATGTTGTTGTTATTTTTTCTAGATCAGTAAAATAGTTTCTTGGAAGTCTTATTGGTATAACAGTAAATAAATTAATTAGTTTGGGTAGTATTGTCATCTTTATTATATTCGCTCAACCTATCCAAAAGCACTTAATATTTTTCCAGTTGTTTAGATCTGACTTTATTTTGATTCTGTCCTTTATTGCCTGTATTATTGTAGCTATTGCTACATCCAAGGTTGATGTTACTACTACTTCAATATGTCATTCCTTTCCAGACTATTTTGCTGGAAATTGTTTTGTAGTTTTGCTGATATAGTTCCTGACTTTCCCTTGGCAGATAGATTCCCAAATGTTTAATGCTACCAACAGTTATTTTAAATAGAATTTCTCTTTGTGTATTTTGCCATTGGATTTTGTTAGTCATGTATAACAATGCTGATGATTCATGTGGATTTATTCTGTATTCTGCAATACATTTTAGCAATACAATTTAGCAATAATTGCTAAAGTTGTGGATTATTTCTAATAGTTTTTTAGTTGATTCTCTAGGATTCTCTAAGTATACCATCATATCATCTGCAAAAAGTGATAATTTGGTTTCCTCATTAACTATTCTAATTCCTTTAATCTCTTTTTCTTTTCTGACTTCCAAAACTAGCATTTCTAATGCAGTATTGAAAAGTAATGGTGATATGGGCAACCTTGTTTCACCCCTGATATTATTGGGAAAGGTTTCAGTTTATCCCCATTACATATGATATTTCCTGATGATTTTAAATAGATGCTACTATTTTAAGAAAAAGTCCATTTATTTATATACCCTCTAGTGTTTTTAATAGGAATAGATGTTGGATTTTATCAAATGCTTTTTCTGCATCTATTGACATAATCATGTGGTTTTTTTTTTTGTTTGTTTGTTTGTTTTTGTTAATCTGGTTATTGATATAGTCTATTATGCTAATAGTTTCTCTAATATTGAACTAAACCTGTATTTCTGGTATAAATTCTACTTGACCATGGTGCATTATCCTGGGGATGATTTTTTGTAATCTCTTTGCTAATATTTTGTTTAAGATTTTTACATCAATATTTATTAGGGAGATTGGTCTATAAATTTCTTTCTGTGTTTTCTTCCTACCTGGTTTAGATTTAGAAAAAATAACAACAAAGTTCATATGGAAGAACAAAAAGTCAAAAATTTCAAGGGAATTAATGAAAAAAAAAATGAAGGTGGCCTAGCTGTACCCGATCTAAAACTATATCAGAAGGAGAGAGAAAAAATTGGAACATAAGGTTTTTCAAGGATGAATGTTAAAAACTATATTTGCAAGTATGTGGAAAAATTAAAAGCTATTATTATTTTTTTAAAAAGAAACTGATATCTCACATCCTAGGAGAACTTACTATTTGGCTTCAATAATTTCATAAAATGATACTATTTAAATTAATTTACAAGTTTTGTGATGTGCTTATTAAATTATTTACCTATTATCTTATACAGCCAAACAAAATAGTAATAAAAACCAATTTGGAGAACAAAACATCTACATCTTAAGAAAATAATGAAGAGGAAAAAAACAGTAGGAATGAAGGGAGAATAGAACTTGCAGTCATTATAGCTTATTATAAAGCAGTAATCATCAAAACTATTTGGTATGATATAAAATAGAAAAGTAAATGAGTGGAACAGACAAGATGAAGAACTAAAAATAAATAAATGTATAATTGAAAAATTGGATAACAAACTCTTTGAAGAAAATATCTCTACTTGACAAGATATCAAGATAATTAAAAAGTAGTTTGACTGAACTTAAATAAGGATAACCTATCATCTACAACTAAAAAGTAAAAAAAAATGAATATGTGATCTGATTAATAGGCAGAAATATATTAGTCAAATAAAATATAAAATAGATAATTTCAATTATGACAAATTTAAAAATTTTTGCACAAAGAAAACCAATGCAAATAAATGAAGCTAAGCTATTGATTGGGAAAAAAGAAAATATTTACATCAAATATCTCTGATGAGCATCTAATATTTAAATTATTAAAGGAATTACCATAAATATAGAAAATCAAGTGGTAACGATATGAATGGCAAAGATGAGTTCTTTGAAAATGTTTCACATTACCAAATTCACATGTCTGAAAACTCTAGGCGAGGGAGATTAACTCTGGCATAATTTTAGAACTTATTATTAAATTAATTCTTATACAACACCTAGAAAAGGAATCATTGGTTATACCATGTAACCTTGTTCTCAACAAGAACAGACTAGTTTTATATATGTAAGTATATATAAATATCATTACCCACATTTGGGTCTTTGCTAGCCTGATAGATTAAAGGAAAGTTGCAGCTATACTGTGCCAGACATAAAACTTATATAATAAAACAGTGATCATCAAAACCATTTGGTACTGGCTAAGAAATTGGTAGTCAATCAGTAGAATAAGTTAGAATCACTGGACAAAATAGTCAATAAATATAGCAATCTAATGTTTGAGAAATCCAAAGATCCTAGCTTTTGGGATAAGAATTCACTATTTCACAAAAAAACTTCTTTTCTTACTCATTTTCTTTCTTTTTTGGATATGATTTCTCTTCTGCAGCAAGAGAATTGTATAAATATGTTTATATCTATTGGGCTTAACATATATTTTAATATGTTAACATATACTGGATTGTTTGCCATCTAGGGGAGAGAGTCCGGGGAAGGAGAAGAAAATTTGAAACACAAGGGCTATGCAAGGGTCAATGTTGTCAAATTGTCCTTGCATATGTTTTGAAAATAAAAATCTTTATAAAAAAAAGAAAGAAAGCTGCAGCTATGATTTACTTAAATTTTAACAAAGCATGACAAAGCCTCTTATTCCTCCCAGTAAGACAAAGCAACCTGTGTTTGATTAAATCATAGTTAAATATACTCAGAAACAAATAGAAGTGACAATGCTACCATTAAATAGTTCTGTGATTCTAGTCTCCATTCTAGCCCTGAAATCCTATTTTAATAACTCTTCTATTTCTTCTACTTTGTGATTCCTAAGAAACTAAATTCACTTCTCCCCCTCCTTAAATTTAACCCTGCAGAACTCCTCTCTCCCTGTTTGAATCTTACAATATAGAATGTTGTCTGCAAGGCTCAGCTTGGGGAACCATACCATAATAGTCATATTTATTTGCACTATGTCAAAAAAGGAAACAGCTGTCCTTAAGCAGAATTAGGAAGACCAAAAGCCTGATTAATTAATACAAGTAACAGGATTATCCTAGGCAAGTGGCTCTGGAATGTGCACACATTTTGGTATCGGTGAAATATGTACTTTGGCAGAAAGAGAATTTGGGTTGGAAGTGTTATTTACAGGGCTGCCAAAGCCCTCAATCCAATTTATTTAGATGGGCTGAAATATGCTCCTGAATAGTGTGCATTTGTACAACTCTTTTCTTAGATATTGAATGCATTAGCCTTGATTCAACATCCCTCATACTCAGTAGCCTAGGAAAGAACAAAGAAGTGGTCCTTGGGACAGAGGTGTTTGCTTTTGTTATTTTTATAATTGTGTATATCTGTGTTTTGCTGGATTAGTTGTTATTATTGTTGTTCTCACCTAACATGTTTACTTTGCTACTGCTTTAACCAGTTACATAATTGGAAAGCAACAATAGAATAACAGATTGCTTATTTTAAATAATTGGAGAGACAATGGGTTATTTGACATATATGCATATGTGTGTGTGTGTGTGTGTGTGTTGTGTGCATGTATGTATGTATTCCTCAAAGATAAAAATACTCCAATAATTCACCAAACCATGAGAAACTATAAAGTTTCTTCTGTAATGAGAGACAATAAAAGGTTTCGTCTGGTTTTCAAAATTTAGTCTGTAATGCTCCAAACCATCTCCTCTGGAATATTTTCTTAACTTTCACTTATAGGAATAGATTTAGTCCTCAGAGGCACATAGCTGTTACTACTACTACTACTACTACTACTCCTACTCCTACTCCTTTTCCTCTTCCTCCTCTTCCTCCTCCTCCTCCTCCTCCTCCTCTTACTACTACTACCATTGAAGTTCTATCAGCAGGCAACTCTGAGGGTTAGGAGTTCTAATAATTTATTCACAAGCTCCCATCCTTTTCTACCTTTTTAATGCATTTGACACTGCTATAAACACTCTCCTCTTAGATGTTTTCTTTTTGTTGTTGGTTGTTAAGTGATCCAGTGTCTTCTCTACCAATATTGATTAACCAATTGATATTAATTAATGGTACATTACAATGGTACATTTTTTTTAAAGGTATAACAAAGACAAGAGTTCCAAAACATCTTTTTATTATAGATTTTTATTTACAAGATATATGCATGAGTAATTTTTCAGCATTGATAATTGCAAAATCTTTTTATCAAATTTTTCCCCTCCTTCCTCCCACCCCCTTCCCCAGATGGCAGGTAGACCAATACATGTTAAATATGCAAAACATCTCTTGAATCAAAAGTCTACTCCACTTTCTAAGTACACTCAGTTCCTTGGGATTATAATTGGCAAATCTGAGTAAATTCAAACTTGAAACACTCATAAATAGAACACCTTGTGACACCTGACCCGGGACTCATTTCTCCCAGAGGTTCTCTTTGAGATGTGATATCACTGATGAACAAGTTGCTTCCTTGATCAACTAGATGAGTTCCTTTGGGGATATAATGTCAGATATGATGAATCAGCTCACTACTGGGCTTTATCAAGTAGCTTGATGCCCAGGACTAGCTCCTTAGTAGACTCAACTATTACTAATACTTCCATATCTAGTGGTCTATGTTGATGACTCCTAGCTATGTGGTCCTGAACAAATAATAATATCAACTATAATTATGATATTATTGAGAAGATTAAATAACATACCATATGTAAAAGACTTTTGAACCTTAAAGCCCTGTATAAATGCAAGCTATTATTGGAAGGAAATTTAAAAGGAAAAACATTTTCAGTTAGAGGTCAAGGAGAGGTGATAGTGGTAGTTTGCGGATCAGAGAAAAGCAAGATCCTGAGTTAAACTTGAAAGAATGCAAAAATATAAAGGGTAAAGAAGAGGTAGTTCATTCCAAGCTTCTGCAGAAAGAAGCAATAGGTCTTTTTGAACACACAGAGGTCAGAGTTAGCACAGCTTGTTAGGCAAAACCTGGAAGTCAAAACTGACCAAAACATAAAGTACGCAAAAGGGAAAATGTAAAATATGACAGATTCAGGCTATGGATTGGGGAGAAGAAAGAGAATTAAATTCTAAACTAGTGAGCTTGTTTCTTATCCTCTGTAAAAAAAAAGAACCAGTGTAGGACCTTTGACCAGGCAAGAGACAGGGACAGATCTAAGGCTTAAGTTTTTGTTTTTGTTTTTTTTTTTTTTTTTTTTGCCAGTCATGTGAAGAAAAGTTTCAAATGTATTCCCAGAAGGGAGAAAATGTGTTTTTTCCTTTGTGTCCCTTATATCTAGCACAATCCCCAACATATGATTTATTAAATATTTATTAAGATGACAAAAATAATAGTAGCCAGACATTATAAAATCCTTAAGTTTTACAAAACACTTTAAGATTTGATCTTCACAAAATCCTACAAAAGTACTATTATTTTTTTCTGTTTTTACTTTTGAGCAAACAGTAAACATCTGACATGCCTAAGGTCACACAGAAAGCACATGGGACAGAATATTAACTCAGATCTTCTTGACTATAAGACCAGTCCTCTACTCACTAAATCATCCTAGATGCCTCATGTGAGGCAAGAGACTAGAAACAGGAAAATAGTTAAGTGCTTTGAAGTTTTAAGGCTTTAAAGTAGAAAATGATACTAAACTTGTGACTAAACTGTGACACTTAGTCCAGTGAAACAATGAAAATTACAAGGACAAGTGGTGGCAGTGTAAGCAGGGAGAAAAGTGTGTGTTTGTGTGTGTATGTATGTGTATGTATATACACACAATAAACATATTCATGTATGTCTATATATATATATATATATA